>NW_026061706.1:5586065-6206739 GCF_023897955.1 Schistocerca gregaria
TTGTATTCAATCCCGATGCAATATCTGTGTTTCATCAACACTCTGATAGTCCACAGATTACAGAATGCCACCAGATGTGCATCGGAAGCTACTACTGGTCTTCCAGGGAACGATCTTAGCGTAGGCTGTTTGAGACTTCACCACCATGGAGGAAACTTCTCATGGAGACTGTTGTATTCAATCCCGATGCAATATCTGTGTTTCATCAAGACTCTGATAGTCTACAGATTACAGAATGCCACCAGATGTGCATCGGAAACTACTACATGTCTTCCAGGGAACGATCAAAGCGTAGACTGTTTGAGACATTGCTCCCATGGAGGAAACTGCGCATGGAGACTGTTGTATTCAATCCCAATGCAATTTCTGTGTTTCATCAACAATCTGATACTCATCAGATTACAGAATGCCACCAGATGTGCATCGGAAACTACTACTGGTCTTACAGGGAACGATCAAATCGTAGACTGCTTGAGACATTACTCCCATGGAAGAAAGTGCGTATGGTGACTGTTGCATAAAATCCCGATGCAATTTCTGTGTTTCATCAACAATCTGATAGTCCACAGATTACAGAATGCCTCCAGATGTGCATCAGGAACCACTACTGGTCTTCCAGGGAACGATCAAAGCGTACACTGTTTGAGACATTACTCCCATGGACGAAAGTGCGCATGGTGACAGTTGTATTCAATCCCGATGCAATTTCTGTGTTTCATCAACACTCTGATAGTCAACAGATTACAGAATGCCTCCAGATGTGCATCGGAAACTACTACTGGTCTTCCAGGGAACGATCAAAGAGTAGACCGTCTATGACATTACTCCCATGGAGGAAATTGCGCATGGTGACTGTTGTATTCAATCCCGATGCAATTTCTGTGTTTCATCAACACTCTGATAGTCCACAGATTACAGAAAGCATCCAGATGTGCATCAGAAACTACTACCGGTCTTCCAGGGAACGATGAAATCGTAGACTGTTCGAGAATTACTCCTATCTAGGAAAGTTCGCATGGTGACTGTTGGATTCAATCCCGATGCAATTTCTGTGTTTCATGAACAATCTGATACTCCACAGATTACAGAATGCCACCAGATGTGCATCGGAAACTACTACTGGTCTTACAGGGAACGATCAAATCGTAGACTGCTTAAGACATTACTCCCATGGAAGAAAGTGCGCATGGTGACTGTTGCATAAAATCCCGATGCAATTTCTGTGTTTCATCAACAATCTGATAGTCCACAGATTACAGAATGCCTCCATATGTGCACCGGAAACTACTACTGGTCTTCCAGGGATCAATCAGAGCGTAGAGTGTTTGGGACATTACTCCCATGAAGGGAAGTGAGGATGGTGACTGTTGTATTAAATCCCGATGCAATTTCTGTGTTTCATCAACACTCTGTTAGTCCGCAGATTACAGAATGCCTCCAGATGTGCATCAGGAACCACTACTGGTCTTCCAGGGAACGATCAAAGCGTACACTGTTTGAGACATTACTCCCATGGACGAAAGTGCGCATGGTGACAGTTGTATTCAATCCCGATGCAATTTCTGTGTTTCATCAACACTCTGATAGTCAACAGATTACAGAATGCCTCCAGATGTGCATCGGAAACTACTACTGGTCTTCCAGGGAACGATCAAAGAGTAGACCGTCTATGACATTACTCCCATGGAGGAAATTGCGCATGGTGACTGTTGTATTCAATCCCGATGCAATTTCTGTGTTTCATCAACACTCTGATAGTCCACAGATTACAGAAAGCATCCAGATGTGCATCAGAAACTACTACCGGTCTTCCAGGGAACGATGAAATCGTAGACTGTTCGAGAATTACTCCTATCTAGGAAAGTTCGCATGGTGACTGTTGGATTCAATCCCGATGCAATTTCTGTGTTTCATGAACAATCTGATACTCCACAGATTACAGAATGCCACCAGATGTGCATCGGAAACTACTACTGGTCTTACAGGGAACGATCAAATCGTAGACTGCTTAAGACATTACTCCCATGGAAGAAAGTGCGCATGGTGACTGTTGCATAAAATCCCGATGCAATTTCTGTGTTTCATCAACAATCTGATAGTCCACAGATTACAGAATGCCTCCATATGTGCACCGGAAACTACTACTGGTCTTCCAGGGAACGATGAAATCGTAGAGTGTTTGAGACATTACTCCCATGGAGGAAAGTGCGCATGGTGACTGTTGTATTCAATTGCGAATCAATTTTGTGTTTCATCAACCCTCTGATAGACCACAGATTACAGAATGACATCAGATGTGCATCGGAAACTACTACTGGTGTTCCAGGGAATGATCAAAGCGTAGGCTGTTTGAGACTTTACCCCCATGGAGGAAACTGCTCATGGAGACTGTTGTATTCAATCCCGATGCAATATCTGTGTTTCATGAACATTCTGATAGTCCACAGATTACAGAAAGCATCCAGATGTGCATCAATAACTACTACTGGTCTTCCAGGTAACTATCAAAGCGTAGGCTGTAGAGTCATTACTCCCATGGAGGAAAGTGCGCATGGTGACTGTTGTATTCAATCCCGATGCAATATCTGTGTTTCATCAAGACTCTGATAGTCCACGAATTACGGAAAGCCTCCACATGTGCATCGGAAACTACTACTGGTCTTCCGGGGAAGGATCAAAGCGTAGACTGTTACAGACATTACTCCCATGGAGGAAAGTGCGCATGGTGACTGTTGTATTCGATCCCGATGCAATTTCTGTGTTTCAACAACACTCTGATAGTCCACAGATTACAGAATGCCACTAGATGTGCATCGGAAACTACTACTGTTCTTCCAGGGAGCGATAAAAGCGTAGACTGTTTCAGACATTACTCCCATAGAGGAAAGTGCGCATGGTGACTGTTGTATACAATCCCGATGCAATTTCTGTGTTTCATCAACACTCTGATAGTCAACAGATTACAGAATGCCTCCAGATGTGCATCGGAAACTACTACTGGTCTTCCAGGGAACGATCAAAGAGTAGACTGTTTGAGACATTACTCCCATGGAGGAAATTGCGCATGGTGACTGTTGTATTCAATCCCGATGCAATTTCTGTGCTTCATCAACACTCTGATAGTCCACAGTTTACGGAAAGCCTCCAGATGAGCATCGGAAAGTACTACTGGTCTTCCAGCGAACGATCAAAGCGTAGACGGTTAGAGACATTACTCCCATGGAGGAAAGTGCGCATGGTGACTGTTGTATTCAATCCCGATGCAATTTCTGTGTTTCATTAACACTCTGATAGTCCACAGATTATAGAATGCCTCCAGATGTGCATGGGAAACTACTTCTGGTCTTCCAGGGAACGATCAAAGCGTAAACTCTTTGAGTCATTACTCCCATGGAGGGAAGTGCGCATGGTGACTGTTGTATTCAATCCCGTTGCAATTTACGTGTTTCGTCAGCACTCTTATAGTCCACAGATTACAGAATGCTTTCAGATGTGCATCGGAAACTACTACTGGTCTTCCTGGGAACGATCAAATCGTAGACTTATTGAGACATTATTCCCATGAAGGAATGTGCGCATTGTGACTGTTGTATTCAATCCTGAAGGAATTTCTGTGTTTCATCAACACTCCGGTGGTCTACAGATTACAGAATGCCACCAGACGTGCATCGGAAACTACTACTGGTCTTCCAGGAACGATCAAAGCGTAGACTGTTTGAGACATTACTCCCGTGGAGGAAAGTGCGCATGGTGACTGTTGTCTTCAATCCCGATGCAATTTCTGTGTTTAATCAACACTCTGATACTCCACAGATTACAGAATGCCACCAGATGTGCATCGGAAAGTACTACTGGTCTTCCAGGGAACGATCAAAGCGTAGAGTGTTTGAGACATTACTCCTATGGACGAAAGTGCGCATGGTGACTGTTGTATTCAATTCCGATTCAATTCTGTGTTTCATCAACACTCTGATAGACCACAGATTACAGAATGACATCAGGTGTGTATCGGAAACTACTACTGGTCTTCCAGGGAACGATCAAAGCGTAGACTGTTTCAGACATTACTCCCATGGAGGAAAGTGCGGATGGTGACTGTTGTATTCAATCCCGATGCAATTTCCGTGTTTCATCAACACTCTGATAGTCCACAGATTACAGAATGCCACCAGATGTGCATCGGAAACTACTACTGGTCTTCCAGGGAACGATCAAAGCGTAGGCTGTTTGAGACTTTACCCCCATGGAGGAAACTGCTCATGGAGACTGTTGTATTCAATCCCGATGCAATATCTGTGTTTCATGAACAGTCTGATAGTCCACAGATTACAGAAAGCATCCAGATGTGCATCGGTAACTACTACTGGTCTTCCAGGTAACTATCAAAGCGTAGGCTGTAGAGTCATTACTCCCATGGAGGAAAGTGCGCATGGTGACTGTTGTATTCAATCCCGATGCAATTTCTGTGTTTAATCAACACTCTGATACTCCACAGATTACAGAATGCCACCAGATGTGCATCGGAAACTACTACTGGTCTTCCAGGGAACGATCAAAGCGTAGACTGTTTGAGACATTACTCCCCTGGACTAACGTGCGCATGGTGACTGTTGTATTCAATTTCGATTCAATTTCTGTGTTTCATCAACTCTCTGATTGTCCACAGATTACAGAATGCCTCTAGATGTGCATCGGAAACTACTTCTGGTCTTCCAGGGACCGATCAAAGCGTAGACTGTTTGAGACATTACTCCCGTGGAGGAAAGTGCGCATGGTGACTGTTGTATTCAGTCCCGATGCAATTTCTATGTTTCATCAACACTCTGATAGTCCACAGATTACAGAATGCCACCGGATGTGCATCGGAAACTACTACTGGTCTTCCAGGGAACGATCAAAGCGTAGGCTGTTTGAGACTTTACCCCCATGGAGGAAACTGCTCATGGAGACTGTTGTATTCAATCTTGATGCAATATCTGTGTTTCATGAACAGTCTGATAGTCCACAGATTACAGAAAGCATCCAGATGTGCATCGGTAACTACTACTGGTCTTCCAGGTAACTATCAAAGCGTAGGCTGTAGAGTCATTACTCCCATGGAGGAAAGTGCGCATGGTGACTGTTGTATTCAATCCCGATGCAATTTCTGTGTTTAATCAACACTCTGATACTCCACAGATTACAGAATGCCACCATATGTGCATCGGAAACTACTACTGGTCTTCCAGGGAACGATCAAAGCGTAGACTGTTTGCGACATTACTCCCCTGGACTAAAGTGCGCATGGTGACTGTTGTATTCAATTTCGATTCAATTTCTGTGTTTCATCAACTCTCTGATTGTCCACAGATTACAGAATGCCTCTAGATGTGCATCGGAAACTACTTCTGGTCTTCCAGGGACCGATCAAAGCGTAGACTGTTTGAGACATTACTCCCGTGGAGGAAAGTGCGCATGGTGACTGTTGTATTCAATCCCGATGCAATTTCTATGTTTCATCAACACTCTGATAGTCCACAGATTACAGAATGCCACCAGATGTGCATCGGAAACTACTACTGGTCTTCCAGGGAACGATCAAAGCGTAGAGTGTTTGAGACATTACTCCCATGGAGGAAAGTGCGCATGGTGACTTTTGTATTCAATTCCGATTCAATTCTGTGTTTCATCAACACTCTGATAGACCACAGATTACAGAATGAGATCAGGTGTGTATCGGAAACTACTACTGGTCTTCCAGGGAACGATCAAAGCGTAGACTGTTTCAGACATTACTCCCATGGAGGAAAGTGCGAATGGTGACTGTTGTATTCAATCTCGATGCAATTTCTGTGTTTCATCAACACTCTGATAGTCCACAGATTACAGAATGCCACCAGATGTGCATCGGAAACTACTACTGGTCTTCCAGGGAACGATCAAAGCATAGGCTGTTTGAGACTTTACCCCCATGGAGGAAACTGCTCATGGAGACTGTTGTATTCAATCCCGATGCAATATCTGTGTTTCATGAACAGTCTGATAGTCCACAGATTACAGAAAGCATCCAGATGTGCATCGGTAACTACTACTGGTCTTCCAGGTAACTATCAAAGCGTAGGCTGTAGAGTCATTACTCCCATGGAGGAAAGTGCGCATGGTGACTGTTGTATTCAATCCCGATGCAATATCTGTGTTTCATCAAGACTCTGATAGTCCACAGATTACAGAAAGCATCCAGATGCGCATCGGAAACTACTACTGGTCTTCCAGGGAACAATCAAAGCGTAGACTCTTAGAGACATTACTCCCATGGAGGTAAGAGCTCAGGGAGACTGTTGTATTCAATCTCGATGTAATTTCTGTGTTTCATCAACACTCTGATAGTCTACAGATTACAGAATGCCACCAGACGTGCATCGGAAACTACTACTGGTCTTCCAGGGAACGATCAAAGCGTAGTCTGTTTGAGACATTACTCCCGTGGAGGAAAGTGCGCATGGTGACTGTTGTATTCAATTCCGATGCAATTTCTGTGTTTCATCAACACTCTGATAGTCCACAGATTACAGAATGCCTCCAGATGTTCTTCGGAAACTACTACTGGTCATCCAGGGAACGATCAAAGCATAGACTGTTTGAGACATTACTCCCGTGGAGGAAAGTGCGCATGGTGACGGTTGTATTCAATCCCGATGCAATTTCTGTGTTTCATCAACACTCTGATAGCCCACAGATTACAGAAAGCATCCAGATGTGCATCAGAAACTACTACCGGTCTTCCAGGGAACGATCAAAGCGTAGACGGTTCTAGAATTACTCCCATCTAGGAAAGTTCGCATGGTGACTGTTGGATCCAATCCCGATGCAATTTCTGTGTTTCATGAACAGTCTGATACTCCACAGATTACAGTGCGCATGGTGACTGTTGGATCCAATCCCGATGCAATTTCTGTGTTTCATGAACAGTCTGATACTCCACAGATTACAGAATGCCACCGGATGTGCATCGGAAACTACTTCTGGTCTTACAGGGAACGTTCAAATCGTAGACTGCTTAAGACATTACTCCCATGGAAGAAAGTGCGCATGGTGACTGTTGCATACAATCCCGATGCAATTTCTGTGTTTCATCAACAATCTGATAGTCCACAGATTACAGAATGCCTCCATATGTGCACCGGAAACTACTACTGGTCTTCCATGGATCAAACAGAGCGTAGAGTGTTTGAGACATTACTCCCATGAAGGGAAGTGAGGATGGTGACTGTTGTATTCAATCCCGATGCAATTTCTGTGTTTCATCAACACTCTGTTAGTCCGCAGATTACAGAATGCCTCCAGATGTGCATCAGGAACCACTACTGGTCTTCCAGGGAACGATCAAAGCGTACACTGTTTGAGACATTACTCCCATGGACGAATGTGCGCATGGTGACAGTTGTATTCAATCCCGATGCAATTTCTGTGTTTCATCAACACTCTGATAGTCCACAGATTACAGAATGCCTCCAGATGTGCATCGGAAACTACTACTGGTCTTCCAGGGAACGATCAAAGCGTAAACTCTTTGAGACATTACGCCCATGGAGGGAAGTGCGCATGGTGACTGTTGTATTCACTCCCGATGCAATTTACGTGTTCCGTCAGCACTCTTATAGTCCACAGATTACAGAATGCTTTCAGATGTGCATCGGAAACTACTACTGGTCTCCCTGGGAACGATCAAAGCGTAGACTGTTTGAGATATTATTCCCATGAAGGAATGAGCGCATTGTGACTGTTGTATTCAATCCCGAAGCAATTTCTGTGCTTCATCAACACTCCGATAGTCTACAGATTACAGAATGCCACCAGACGTGCATCGGAAACTACTACTGGTCTTCCAGGAACGATCAAAGCGTAGACTGTTTGAGACATTACTCCCGTGGAGGAAAGTGCGCATGGTGACTGTTGTATTCAATCCCGATGCAATTTCTGTGTTTAATCAACACTCTGATACTAAACAGATTACAGAATGCCACCAGATGTGCATTGGAAACTACTACTGGTCTTCCAGGGAACGATCAAAGCGTAGACTGTTTGAGACATTACTCCCCTGGACTAAAGTGCGCATGGTGACTGTTGTATTCAATTCCGATTCAATTTTGTGTTTCATCAACCCTCTGATAGACCACAGATAACAGAATGACATCAGATGTATTCGGAAACTACTACAGGTCTTCCAGGGAATGATCAAAGCGTAGACTCTTAGAGATATTACTCCCATGGAGGAAAGTGCGCATGGTGACTGTTGTATTCAATTCCGATGCAATTTCTGTGTTTCATCAACACTCTGATAGTCCGCAGATTACAGAATGCCTCCAGATGTGCACCGGAAGCTACTACTGGTCTTCCAGGGATCAATCAGAGCGTAGAGTGTTTGAGACATTACTCCCATGAAGGGAAGTGAGCATGGTGACTGTTGTATTCAATCCCGATGCAATTTCTGTGTTTCATCAACACTCTGATAGTCCACAGATTACAGAATGCCTCCAGATGTGCATCGGAAACCTCTACTGGTCTTCCAGGGAACGATCAAAGCGTAGACTGTTTGAGACATTACTCCCATGGAGGAAAGTGCGCATGGTGACTGTTGTATACAATCCCGATGCAATTTCTGTGTTTCATCAACACTCTGATAGTCAACAGATTACAGAATGCCTCCAGATGTGCATCGGAAACTACTACTGGTCTTCCAGGGAACGATCAAAGAGTAGACTGTTTGAGAAATTGCTCCCATGGAGGAAAGTGCGCATGGTGATTGTTGTATTCAATCCCGATGCAATTTGTGTGTTTCATCAACACTCTGATAGTCCACAGATTACAGAATGACAGCAGATGTGCAGCGGAAACTACTACTGGTCTTCCAGTTAACGATCAAAGCGTAGACTGTTTGAGAATTACTCCCATGGAGGAAAGTTGGCATGCTGACTGTTGGATTCAATCCCGATGCAATTTCTGTGTTTCATGAACAATCTGATACTCCACAGATTACAGAATTCCACCAGATGTGCATCGGAAACTACTACTGGTCTTCCAGAGAACGATCAAATCGTAGACTGTTTAAGACAATACTCCCATGGAAGAAAGTGCGCATGGTGACTGTTGTATTCAATCCCGATGCAATTTCAGTGTTTCATCAACACTCTGATAGTCCACAGATTACAGAATGCCTCCAGATGTGCACCGGAAACTACTACTGGTCTTTCAGGGATCAATCAGAGCGTAGAGCGTCTGAGACATTACTCCCATGAAGGGAAGTGAGCATGGTGACTGTTGTATTCACTCCCGATGCAATTTCTGTGTTTCATCAACACTCTGATAGTACACAGATTACAGAATGCCTCCAGATGTGCATCGGAAACTACTACTGGTCTTCCAGGGAACGATCAAAGCGTAGACTGTTACGGACATTACTCCCATTGAGGAAAGTGCTCATGGTGACTGTTGTATAAAATCCCGATGCAATTTCTGTGTTTCATCAACACTCTGATAGTCCACAGATTAAAGAATGCCACCAGATGTGCATCGGAAACTACTACTGGTCTTCCAGGGAACGATCAAAGCGTAGACTGTTTGAGACATTACTCCCATGGAGGAAAGTGCGCATGGTGACTGTTGTATACAATCCCGATGCAATTTCTGTGTTTCATCAACACTCTGATAGTCAACAGATTACAGAATGCCTCCAGATGTGCATCGGAAACTACTACTGGTCTTCCAGGGAACGATCAAAGAGTAGACTGTTGGAGACATTACTCCCATGGAGGAAAGTGCGCATGGTGATTGTTGTATTTAATCCCGATGCAATTTCTGTGTTTAATCAACACTCTGATAGTCCACAGATTACAGAATGCCAGCAGATGTGCATCGGAAACTACTACTGGTCTTCCAGGGAACGATCAAAGCGTAGACTGTTTGAGAATTACTCCCATGGAGGAAAGTTCGCATGCTGACTGTTGGATTCAATCCCGATGCAATTTCTGTGTTTCAAGAACAATCTGATACTCCACAGAATACAGAATGCCTCCAGATGTGCATCGGAAACTACTACTGGTCTTTCAGGGATCAATCAGAGCGTAGAGTGTCTGAGACATTACTCCCATGAAGGGAAGTGAGCATGGTGACTGTTGTATTCAATCCCGATGCAATTTCTGTGTTTCATCAACACTCTGATAGTACACAGATTACAGAATGCCTCCAGATGTGCATCGGAAACTACTACTGGTCTTCCAGGGAACGATCAAAGCGTAGACTGTTAGGGACATTACTCCCATTGAGGAAAGTGCTCATGGTGACTGTTGTATAAAATCCCGATGCAATTTCTGTGTTTCATCAACACTCTGATAGTCCACAGATTAAAGAATGCCACCAGATGTGCATCGGAAACTACTACTGGTCTTCCAGGGAACGATCAAAGCGTAGACTGTTTGAGACATTACACCCATGGAGCAAAGTGCGCATGGTGAGTGTTGTATACAATCCCGATGCAATTTCTGTGTTTCATCAACACTCTGATAGTCAACAGATTACAGAATGCCTCCAGATGTGCATCGGAAACTACTACTGGTCTTCCAGGGAGCGATCAAAGAGTAGGCTGTTGGAGAGATTACTCCCATGGAGGAAAGTGCGCATGGTGATTGTTGTATTCAATCCCGATGCAATTTCTGTGTTTCATCAACACTCTGATAGTCCACAGATTACAGAATGCCAGCAGATGTGCAGCGGAAACTACTACTGGTCTTCCAGGGAACGATCAAAGCGTAGACTGTTTGAGAATTACTCCCATGGAGGAAAGTTCGCATGCTGACTGTTGGATTCAATCCCGATGCAATTTCTGTGTTTCATGAACAATCTGATACTCCACAGATTACAGAATGCCACCAGATGTGCATCGGAAACTACTACTGGTCTTCCAGGGAACGATCAAATCGTAGACTGTTTAAGACATTACTCCCATGGAAGAAAGTGCGCATGGTGACTGTTGTATTCAATCCCGATGCATTTTCTGTGTTTCATCAACACCCTGATAGTCCACAGATTACAGAATGCCTCCAGATGTGCATAGGAAACTACTACTGGTCTTTCAGTTATCAATCAGAGCGTAGAGTGTCTGAGACATTACTCCCATGAAGGGAAGTGAGCATGGTGACTGTTGTATTCAATCCCGATGCAATTTCTGTGTTTCATCAACACTCTGATAGTCCACAGATTACAGAATGCCTCCAGCTGTGCATCGGAAACCACTACTGGTCTTCCAGGGAACGATCATAGCGTAGACTGTTTGAGACATTACTCCCATGGACGAAAGTGCGCATGGTGACTGTTGTATTCAATCCCGATGCAATTTCTGTGTTTCATCAACACTCTGATAGTCCACAAGTTACGGAAAGCCTCCAGATGTGCATCGGAAACTACTACTGTTCTTCCACGGAATGATCAAAGCGTAGACTGTTAGAGACATTACTCCCATGGAGGAAAGTGCGCATGGTGACTGTTGTATTCAATCCCGATGCAATTTCTGTGTTTCATCAACACTCTGATAGTCCACAGATTACAGAATGCCTCCAGCTGTGCATCGGAAACTGCTACTGGTTTTCCAGGGAACGATCAAAGCCTAGACCGTTTGAGACATTACTCCCATGGAGGAAAGTGCGCATGGTGACTGTTGTATACAATCCCGATGCAATTTGTATGTTTCATCAACACTCTGATAGTCAACAGATTACAGAATGTCTCCAGATGTGCATCGGAAACTACTACTGGTCTTCCAGGGAACGATCAATGAGTAGACTGTTTGAGACATTACTCCCATGGAGGAAAGTGCGCATGGTGACTGTTGTATTCAATCCCGATGCAATTTCTGTGTTTCATCAACACTCTGATAGTCCACAGATTACAGAATGCCACCTGATGTGCATCGGAAACTACTACTGGTCTTCCAGGGAACGATCAAAGTGTAGACTGTTTGAGACATTACTCCCATGGAGGAAAGTGCGCATGGTGATTGTTGTATTCAATCCCGATGCAATTTCTGTGTTTCATCAGCACTCTGAAAGTCCACAGATTACAGAATGCCACCAGATGTGCATCGGAAACTACTACTGGTCTTCCAGGGAACGATCAAAGCGTTGACTGGTTGAGAATTACTCCAATGGAGGAAAGTTCGCATGCTGACTGTTGGATTCAATCCCGATGCAATTTCTGTGTTTCATGAACAATCTGATACTGCACAGATTACAGAATGCCTCCAGATGTGCACCGGAAACTACTACTGGTCTTCCAGCAATCAATCAGAGCGTAGAGTGTTTGAGACATTACTCCCATGAAGGGAAGTGAACATGGTGACTGTTGTATTCAATCCCGATGCAATTTCTGTGTTTCATCAACACTCTGATAGTCCACAGATTACAGAATGCCTCCAGATGTGCATCGGAAACCACTACTGGTCTTCCAAGCAACGATCAAAGCGTAGACTGTTTGAGACATTACTCCCATGGACGAAAGTGCGCATGGTGACAGTTGTATTCAATCCCGATGCAATTTCTGTGTTTCGTCAACACTCTGATAGTCCACAAATTACGGAAAGCCTCCAGATGTGCTTCGGAAACTACTACTCGTCTTCCAGGGAACGATCAAAGCGTAGACTGTTAGAGACATTACTCCCATGGAGGAAAGTGCGCATGGTGACTGTTGTATTCAATCTCGATGCAATTTCTGTGTTTCATCAACACTCTGATAGTCCACATATTAAAGAATGCCACCAGATGTGCATCGGAAACTACTAGTGGTCTTCCAGGGAACGATCAAAGCGTAGACTGTTTGAGACATTACTCCCATGGAGGAAAGTGCGCATGGTGACTGTTGTATACAATCCCGACGCAATTTCTGTGTTTCATCAACACTCTGATAGTCAACAGATTACAGAATGCCTCCAGATGTGCATCGGAAACTACTACTGGTCTTCCAGGGAACGATCAAAGAGTAGACTGTTTGAGACATTACTCCCATGGAGGAAAGTGCGCATGGTGATTTTTGTATTCAATCCCGATGCAATTTCAGTGTTTCATCAACACTCTGATAGTCCACAGATTACAGAATGCCAGCAGATGTGCATCGGAAACTACTACTGGTCTTCCAGGGAACGATCAAAGCGTAGACTGTTTGAGAATTACTCCCATGGAGGAAAGTTCGCATACCGACTGTTGGATTCAATCCCGATGCAATTTCTGTGTTTCATGAACAATCCGATATTCCACAGATTACAGAATGCCACCAGATGTGCATCGGAAACTACTACTGGTCTTCCAGGGAACGATCAAATCGTAGACTGTTTAAGACATTACTCCCATGGAAGAAAGTGCGCATGGTGACTGTTGTATTCAATCCCGATGCAATTTCTGTGTTTGATCAACACTCTGATAGTCCACAGATTACAGAATGCCTCCAGATGTGCACCGGAAACTACTACTGGTCTTCCAGGGATCAATCAGAGCGTAGAGTGTCTGAGACATTACTCCCATGAAGGGAAGTGAGCATGGTGACTGTTGTATTCAATCCCGATGCAATTTCTGTGTTTCATCAACACTCTGATAGTCCACAGATTACAGAATGCCTCCAGATGTGCATCGGAAACCACTACTGGTCTTCCTGAGAATGATCAAAGCGTAGACTGTTTGAGACATTACTCCCATGGACGAAAGTGCGCATGGTGACAGTTGTATTCAATCCCGATGCAATTTCTATGTTTCATCAACACCCTGATAGTCCACAAGTTACGGAAAGCCTCCAGATGTGCATCGGAAACTACTACTGGTCTTCCAGGGAACGATCAAAGCGTAGACTGTTAGAGACATTTACCCCATGGAGGAAAGTGCGCATGGTGACTGTTGTATTCAATCCCGATGCAATTTCTGTGTTTCATCAACACTCTGATAGTCCACAGATTACAGAATGCCACCAGATGTGCATCGGAAACTACTACTGGTCTTCTGGGGAACGATCAAAGCGTAGACTGTTTGAGACATTACTCCCGTGGAGGAAAGAGCGCATGGTGATTGTTGTATTCAATCCCGATGCAAATTTCTGTGTTTCATGAACAATCTGATACTCCACAGATTACAGAATGCCACCAGATGTGCATCGGAAACTACTACTGGTCTTCCAGGGAACGATCAAAGCGTAGAGTGTTTGAGACATTACTCCCGTGGAGGAAAGTGCGCATGGTGACTGTTGTATTCAATCCCGATGCAATTTCTGTGTTTAATCAACACTCTAATACTCCACAGATTACAGAATGCCACCAGATGTGCATCGGAAACTACTACTGGTCTTCCAGGGAACGATCAAAGCGTAGAGTGTGTGAGACATTACTCCCATGGAGGAAAGTGCGCATGGTGACTGTTGTATTCAATTCCGATTCAATTCTGTGTTTCATCAACACTCTGATAGTCCACATATTAAAGAATGCCACCAGATGTGCATCGGAAACTACTAGTGGTCTTCCAGGGAACGATCAAAGCGTAGACTGTTTGAGACATTACTCCCATGGAGGAAAGTGCGCATGGTGACTGTTGTATACAATCCCGACGCAATTTCTGTGTTTCATCAACACTCTGATAGTCAACAGATTACAGAATGCCTCCAGATGTGCATCGGAAACTACTACTGGTCTTCCAGGGAACGATCAAAGAGTAGACTGTTTGAGACATTACTCCCATGGAGGAAAGTGCGCATGGTGATTTTTGTATTCAATCCCGATGCAATTTCAGTGTTTCATCAACACTCTGATAGTCCACAGATTACAGAATGCCAGCAGATGTGCATCGGAAACTACTACTGGTCTTCCAGGGAACGATCAAAGCGTAGACTGTTTGAGAATTACTCCCATGGAGGAAAGTTCGCATACCGACTGTTGGATTCAATCCCGATGCAATTTCTGTGTTTCATGAACAATCCGATATTCCACAGATTACAGAATGCCACCAGATGTGCATCGGAAACTACTACTGGTCTTCCAGGGAACGATCAAATCGTAGACTGTTTAAGACATTACTCCCATGGAAGAAAGAGCGCATGGTGACTGTTGTATTCAATCCCGATGCAATTTCTGTGTTTGATCAACACTCTGATAGTCCACAGATTACAGAATGCCTCCAGATGTGCACCGGAAACTACTACTGGTCTTCCAGGGATCAATCAGAGCGTAGAGTGTCTGAGACATTACTCCCATGAAGGGAAGTGAGCATGGTGACTGTTGTATTCAATCCCGATGCAATTTCTGTGTTTCATCAACACTCTGATAGTCCACAGATTACAGAATGCCTCCAGATGTGCATCGGAAACCACTACTGGTCTTCCTGAGAATGATCAAAGCGTAGACTGTTTGAGACATTACTCCCATGGACGAAAGTGCGCATGGTGACAGTTGTATTCAATCCCGATGCAATTTC
This sequence comes from Schistocerca gregaria, assembly GCF_023897955.1. Taxonomy (NCBI): domain Eukaryota; kingdom Metazoa; phylum Arthropoda; class Insecta; order Orthoptera; family Acrididae; genus Schistocerca; species Schistocerca gregaria. The sequence goes on from NW_026061706.1 coordinate 5,601,539, forward strand.
TATGTTTCATCAACACCCTGATAGTCCACAAGTTACGGAAAGCCTCCAGATGTGCATCGGAAACTACTACTGGTCTTCCAGGGAACGATCAAAGCGTAGACTGTTAGAGACATTTACCCCATGGAGGAAAGTGCGCATGGTGACTGTTGTATTCAATCCCGATGCAATTTCTGTGTTTCATCAACACTCTGATAGTCCACAGATTACAGAATGCCACCAGATGTGCATCGGAAACTACTACTGGTCTTCTGGGGAACGATCAAAGCGTAGACTGTTTGAGACATTACTCCCGTGGAGGAAAGAGCGCATGGTGATTGTTGTATTCAATCCCGATGCAAATTTCTGTGTTTCATGAACAATCTGATACTCCACAGATTACAGAATGCCACCAGATGTGCATCGGAAACTACTACTGGTCTTCCAGGGAACGATCAAAGCGTAGAGTGTGTGAGACATTACTCCCATGGAGGAAAGTGCGCATGGTGACTGTTGTATTCAATTCCGATTCAATTCTGTGTTTCATCAACACTCTGATAGACCACAGATTACAGAATGACATCAGATGTGAATCGGAAACTACTACTGCTCTTCCAGGGAACGATCAAAGCGTAGACTGTTTCAGACATTACTCCCATGGAGGAAAGTGCGGATGGTGACTGTTGTATTCAATCCCGATGCAATTTCTGTGTTTCATCAACACTCTGATAGTCCACAGATTACAGAATGCCACCAGATGTGCATCGGAAACTACTACTGGTCTTCCAGGGAACGATCAAAGCGTAGGCTGTTTGAGACTTTACCCCCATGGAGGAAACTGCGCATGAAGACTGTTGTATTCAATCCCGATGCAATATCTGTGTTTCATGAACAGTCTGATAGTCCACAGATTACAGAAAGCATCCAGATGTGCATCGGTTACTACTACTGGTCTTCCAGGAAACTATCAAAGCGTAGGCTGTAGAGTCATTACTCCCATGGAGGAAAGTGCGCATGGTCACTGTTGTATTCAATCCCGATGCAATATCTGTGTTTCATCAAGACTCTGATAGTCTACAGATTACAGAATGCCACCAGATGTGCATCGGAAGCTACCACATGTCTTCCAGGGAAGGATCAAAGCGTAGACTGTTTGAGACATTCCTCCCATGGAGGAAACTGCGCATGGACACTGTTGTATTCAATCCCAATGCAATTTCTGTGTTTCATCAACAATCTGATAGTCCACAAATTACAGAAAGCATTAAGATGCGCATCGGAAACTACTACTGGTCTTCCAGGGAACGATCAAAGCGTAGACTGTTAGAGACATTACTCCCATGGAGGTAAGTGCTCAGGGTGACTGTTGTATTCAATCCCGATGCAATATCTTAGTTTCATCAACACTCTGATAGTCTACAGATTACAGAATGCCACCAGATGTGCATCGGAAACTAGTACTGGTCTTCCAGGGAACGATCAAAGCGTAGACTGTTTGAGACATTACTCCCGTGGAGGAAAGTGCGCATGGTGACTGTTGTATTCAATCCCGATGCAATTTCTGTGTTTCATCAACACTCTGATAGTCCACAGATTACAGAATGCTTCCAGATGTTCATCGGAAACTACTACTGGTCTTCCAGGGAACGATCAAAGCGTAGACTGTTTGAGACATTACTCCCGTGGAGGAAAGTGCGCATGGTGACTGTTGTATTCCATCCCGATGCAATTTCTGTGTTTCATCAACACTCTGATAGTCCACAGATTACAGAAAACATCCAGATGTGCATCAGAAACTACTACCGGTCTTCCAGGGAACGATCAAAGCGTAGACTGTATGAGAATTACTCCCATGGAGGAAAGTTCGCATGGTGACTGTTGGATTCAATCCCGATGAAATTTCTGTGTTTCATGAACAATCTGATACTCCACAGATTACAGAATGCCACCAGATGTGCATCGGAAACTACTACTGGTCTTCCAGGGATCAATCAGAGCGTAGAGTGTTTGAGACATTACTCCCATGAAGGGAAGTGAGCATGGTGACTGTTGTATTCAATCCCGATGCAATTTCTGTGTTTCATCAACACTCTGATAGTCCACAGATTACAGAATGCCTCCAGATGTTCATCAGGAATCACTACTGGTCTTCCAGGGAACGATCAAAGCGTAGACTGTTTGAGACATTACTCTCATGGACGAAAGTGCGCATGGTGACAGTTGTATTCAATCCCGATGCAATTTCTGTATTTCATCAACACTCTGATGGTCCACAAATTACGGAAAGCCTCCAGATGTGCATCGGAAACTACTACTGGTCTTCCAGGGAAGGATCAAAGCGTTGACTGTTACAGACATTACTCCCATGGAGGAAAGTGCGCATGGTGACTGTTGTATTCAATCAAGATGCAACTTCTGTGTTTCATCAACACTCTGATTGTCCACAGATTACAGAATGCCACCAGATGTGCATCGGAAACTACTACTGGTCTTCCAGGGAACGATAAAAGCGTAGACTGTTTGAGACATTACTCCCATGGAGGAAAGTGCGCATGGTGATTGTTGTATTCAATCCCGATGCAATTTCTGTGTTTCATCAGCACTCTGAAAGTCCACAGATTACAGAATGCCACCAGATGTGCATCGGAAACTACTACTGGTCTTCCAGGGAACGATCAAAGCGTTGACTGTTTGAGAATTACTCCAATGGAGGAAAGTTCGCATGCTGACTGTTGGATTCAATCCCGATGCAATTTCTGTGTTTCATGAACAATCTGATACTGCACAGATTACAGAATGCCACCAGATGTACATCGGAAACTACTACTGGTCTTCCAGGGAACTATCAAATCGTAGACTGTTTAAGACATTACTCCCATGGAAGAAAGTGCGCATGGTGACTGTTGTATTCAATCCCGATGCAATTTCTGTGTTTCATCAACACTCTGATAGTCCACAGATTACTGAATGCCTCCAGATGTGCACCGGAAACTACTACTGGTCTTCCAGCAATCAATCAGAGCGTAGAGTGTTTGAGACATTACTCCCATGAAGGGAAGTGAACATGGTGACTGTTGTATTCAATCCCGATGCAATTTCTGTGTTTCATCAACACTCTGATAGTCCACAGATTACAGAATGCCTCCAGATGTGCATCGGAAACCACTACTGGTCTTCCAAGCAACGATCAAAGCGTAGACTGTTTGAGACATTACTCCCATGGACGAAAGTGCGCATGGTGACAGTTGTATTCAATCCCGATGCAATTTCTGTGTTTCGTCAACACTCTGATAGTCCACAAATTACGGAAAGCCTCCAGATGTGCTTCGGAAACTACTACTGGTCTTCCAGGGAACGATCAAAGCGTAGACTGTTAGAGACATTACTCCCATGGAGGAAAGTGCGCATGGTGACTGTTGTATTCAATCTCGATGCAATTTCTGTGTTTCATCAACACTCTGATAGTCCACATATTAAAGAATGCCACCAGATGTGCATCGGAAACTACTAGTGGTCTTCCAGGGAACGATCAAAGCGTAGACTGTTTGAGACATTACTCCCATGGAGGAAAGTGCGCATGGTGACTGTTGTATACAATCCCGACGCAATTTCTGTGTTTCATCAACACTCTGATAGTCAACAGATTACAGAATGCCTCCAGATGTGCATCGGAAACTACTACTGGTCTTCCAGGGAACGATCAAAGAGTAGACTGTTTGAGACATTACTCCCATGGAGGAAAGTGCGCATGGTGATTTTTGTATTCAATCCCGATGCAATTTCAGTGTTTCATCAACACTCTGATAGTCCACAGATTACAGAATGCCAGCAGATGTGCATCGGAAACTACTTCTGGTCTTCCAGGGAACGATCAAAGCGTAGACTGTTTGAGAATTACTCCCATGGAGGAAAGTTCGCATACCGACTGTTGGATTCAATCCAGATGCAATTTCTGTGTTTCATGAACAATCCGATATTCCACAGATTACAGAATGCCACCAGATGTGCATCGGAAACTACTACTGGTCTTCCAGGGAACGATCAAATCGTAGACTGTTTAAGACATTACTCCCATGGAAGAATGTGCGCATGGTGACTGTTGTATTCAATCCCGATGCAATTTCTGTGTTTGATCAACACTCTGATAGTCCACAGATTACAGAATGCCTCCAGATGTGCACCGGAAACTACTACTGGTCTTCCAGGGATCAATCAGAGCGTAGAGTGTCTGAGACATTACTCCCATGAAGGGAAGTGAGCATGGTGACTGTTGTATTCAATCCCGATGCAATTTCTGTGTTTCATCAACACTCTGATAGTCCACAGATTACAGAATGCCTCCAGATGTGCATCGGAAACCACTACTGGTCTTCCTGAGAATGATCAAAGCGTAGACTGTTTGAGACATTACTCCCATGGACGAAAGTGCGCATGGTGACAGTTGTATTCAATCCCGATGCAATTTCTATGTTTCATCAACACCCTGATAGTCCACAAGTTACGGAAAGCCTCCAGATGTGCATCGGAAACTACTACTGGTCTTCCAGGGAACGATCAAAGCGTAGACTGTTAGAGACATTACCCCCATGGAGGAAAGTGCGCATGGTGACTGTTGTATTCAATCCCGATGCAATTTCTGTGTTTCATCAACACTCTGATAGTCCACAGATTACAGAATGCCACCAGATGTGCATCGGAAACTACTACTGGTCTTCTGGGGAACGATCAAAGCGTAGACTGTTTGAGACATTACTCCCGTGGAGGAAAGAGCGCATATTGATTGTTGTATTCAATCCCGATGCAAATTTCTGTGTTTCATGAACAATCTGATACTCCACAGATTACAGAATGCCACCAGATGTGCATCGGAAACTACTACTGGTCTTCCAGGGAACGATCAAAGCGTAGAGTGTTTGAGACATTACTCCCGTGGAGGAAAGTGCGCATGGTGACTGTTGTATTCAATCCCGATGCAATTTCTGTGTTTAATCAACACTCTAATACTCCACAGATTACAGAATGCCACCAGATGTGCATCGGAAACTACTACTGGTCTTCCAGGGAACGATCAAAGCGTAGAGTGTGTGAGACATTACTCCCATGGAGGAAAGTGCGCATGGTGACTGTTGTATTCAATTCCGATTCAATTCTGTGTTTCATCAACACTCTGATAGACCACAGATTACAGAATGACATCAGATGTGTATCGGAAACTACTACTGCTCTTCCAGGGAACGATCAAAGCGTAGACTGTTTCAGACATTACTCCCATGGAGGAAAGTGCGGATGGTGACTGTTGTATTCAATCCCGATGCAATTTCTGTGTTTCATCAACACTCTGATAGTCCACAGATTACAGAATGCCACCAGATGTGCATCGGAAACTACTACTGGTCTTCCAGGGAACGATCAAAGCGTAGGCTGTTTGAGACTTTACCCCCATGGAGGAAACTGCTCATGAAGACTGTTGTATTCAATCCCGATGCAATATCTGTGTTTCATGAACAGTCTGATAGTCCACAGATTACAGAAAGCATCCAGATGTGCATCGGTTACTACTACTGGTCTTCCAGGAAACTATCAAAGCGTAGGCTGTAGAGTCATTACTCCCATGGAGGAAAGTGCGCATGGTCACTGTTGTATTCAATCCCGATGCAATATCTGTGTTTCATCAAGACTCTGATAGTCTACAGATTACAGAATGCCACCAGATGTGCATCGGAAGCTACTACATGTCTTCCAGGGAAGGATCAAAGCGTAGACTGTTTGAGACATTCCTCCCATGGAGGAAACTGCGCATGGACACTGTTGTATTCAATCCCAATGCAATTTCTGTGTTTCATCAACAATCTGAAGTCCACAGATTACAGAAAGCATTAAGATGCGCATCGGAAACTACTACTGGTCTTCCAGGGAACGATCAAAGCGTAGACTGTTAGAGACATTACTCCCATGGAGGTAAGTGCTCAGGGTGACTGTTGTATTCAATCCCGATGCAATATCTGTGTTTCATGAACACTCTGATAGTCTACAGATTGCAGAATGCCACCAGATGTGCATCGGAAACTAGTACTGGTCTTCCAGGGAAAGATCAAAGCGTAGACTGTTTGAGACATTACTCCCGTGGAGGAAAGTGCGCATGGTGACTGTTGTATTCAATCCCGATGCAATTTCTGTGTTGCATCAACACTCTGATAGTCCACAGATTACAGAATGCTTCCAGATGTTCATCGGAAACTACTACTGGTCTTCCAGGGAACGATCAAAGCGTAGACTGTTTGAGACATTACTCCCGTGGAGGAAAGTGCGCATGGTGACTGTTGTATTCCATCCCGATGCAATTTCTGTGTTTCATCAACACTCTGATAGTCCACAGATTACAGAAAACATCCAGATGTGCATCAGAAACTACTACCGGTCTTCCAGGGAACAATCAAAGCGTAGACTGTTTGAGAATTACTCCCATGGAGGAAAGTTCGCATGGTGACTGTTGGATTCAATCCCGATGAAATTTCTGTGTTTCATGAACAATCTGATACTCCACAGATTACAGAATGCCACCAGATGTGCATCGGAAACTACTACTGGTCTTCCAGGGATCAATCAGAGCGTAGAGTGTTTGAGACATTACTCCCATGAAGGGAAGTGAGCATGGTGACTGTTGTATTCAATCCCGATGCAATTTCTGTGTTTCATCAACACTCTGATAGTGCACAGATTACAGAATGCCTCCAGATGTTCATCAGGAATCACTACTGCTCTTCCAGGGAACGATCAAAGCGTAGACTGTTTGAGACATTACTCTCATGGACGAAAGTGCGCATGGTGACAGTTGTATTCAATCCCGATGCAATTTCTGTATTTCATCAACACTCTGATGGTCCACAAATTACGGAAAGCCTCCAGATGTGCATCGGAAACTACTACTGGTCTTCCAGGGAAGGATCAAAGCGTTGACTGTTACAGACATTACTCCCATGGAGGAAAGTGCGCATGGTGACTGTTGTATTCAATCCCGATGCAACTTCTGTGTTTCATCAACACTCTGATTGTCCACAGATTACAGAATGCCACCAGATGTGCATCGGAAACTACTACTGGTCTTCCAGGGAACGATAAAAGCGTAGACTGTTTGAGACATTACTCCCATGGAGGAAAGTGCGCATGGTGACTGTTGTATACAATCCCGATGCAATTTCTGTGTTTCATCAACACTCTGATAGTCAACAGATTACAGAATGCCTAAAGATGTGCATCGGAAACTACTACTGGTCTTCCAGGGAACGATCAAATAGTAGACTGTTTGAGACATTACTCCCATGGAGGAAATTGCGCATGGTGACTGTTGTATTCAATCCCGATGCAATTTCTGTGCTTCATCAACACTCTGATAGTCCACAGTTTACGGAAAGCCTCCAGATGAGCATCGGAAAGTACTACTGGTCTTCCAGGGAACGATCAAAGCGTAGACGGTTAGAGACGTTACTCCCATGGAGGAAAGTGCGCATGGTGATTGTTGTATTCAATCCCGATGCAATTTCTGTGTTTCATCAACACTCTGATAGTCCACAGATTACAGAATGATACCAGATGTACATCGGAAACTACTACTGGTCTTCCAGGGAACGATCAAAGCGTAGACTGTTTCAGACTTTACCCCCATGGAGGAAACTGCTCATGGAGACTGTTGTATTCAATCCCGATGCAATATCTGTGTTTCATGAACAGTCTGACATTCCACAGATTACAGAAAGCATCCAGATGTGCATCGGTAACTACTACTGGTCTTCCAGGTAACTATCAAAGCGTAGGCTGTAGAGTCATTACTCCCATGGAGGAAAGTGCGCATGGTGACTGTTGTATTCAATCCAGATGCAATATCTGTGTTTCATCAAGACTCTGATAGTCTACAGATTACAAAATGCCACCAGATGTGCATCATAAACTACTACATGTCTTCCAGGGAACGATCAAAGCGTAGACCCTTTGAGACATTACTCCCCTGGACTAAAGTGCGCATGGTGACTGTTGTAATCAATTCCGATTCAATTTCTGTGTTTCATCAACTCTCTGATTGTCCACAGATTACAGAATGCCTCTAGATGTGCATCGGAAACTACTACTGGTCTTCCAGGGAACGATCAAAGCGTAGACTCTTAGAGACATTACTCCATGGAGGTAAGTGCTCAGGGTGACTGTTGTATTCAATCCCGATGCAACTTCTGTGTTTCATCAACACTCTGATGGTCTACAGATTACAGAATGCCACCAGATGTGCATCGGAAACTACTACTGGTCTTCCAGGGAACGATGAAAGCGTCGACTCTTTGAGACATTACTCCCGTGGAGGAAAGTGCGCATGGTGACTGTTGTATTCAATTCCGATGCAATTTCTGTGCTTCATCAACACTCTGATAGTCCACAGTTTACGGAAAACATCCAGATGAGCATCGGAAAGTACTACTGTTCTTCCAGGGAACGATCAAAGCGTAGACGGTTAGAGACATTACTCCCATGGAGGAAAGTGCGCATGGTGACTGTTGTATTCAATTCCGATGCAATTTCTGTGTTTCATCAACACTCTGATAGTCCACAGATTACAGAATGCCTCCAGATGTGCATCAGATACTACTACTGGTCTTCCAGGGAACGATGAAAGCGTAAAATCTTTGAGACATTACTCCCATGCAGGGAAGTGCGCATGGTGACTGTTGTATTCAATCCCGATGCAATTTACGTGTTTCGCCAGCACTCTTATAGTCCACAGATTACAGAATGCTTTCAGATGTGCATCGGAAACTACTACTGGTCTTCCTGGGAACGATCAAAGCGTAGACTGTTTGAGACATTATTCCCATGAAGGAATGTGCGCATTGTGACTGTTGTATTCAATCCCGAGGCAATTTCTGTGTTTCATCAACACTCTGATAGTCTACAGAATACAGAATGCCACCAGACGTGCATCGGAAACTACTACTGGTCTTCCAGGAACGATCAAAGCGTAGACTGTTTGAGACATTACTCCCGTGGAGGAAAGTGCGCATGGTGACTGTTGTAATCAATCCCGATGCAATTTCTGTGTTTAATCAACACTCTGATACTCCACAGATTACAGAATGCCAACAGATGTGCATCGGAAACTTCTACTGGTCTTCCAGGGATCAATCAGAGCGTAGACTGTTTGTGACATTACTCCCCTGGACTAAAGTGCGCATGGTGACTGTTGTATTCAATTCCGATTCAATTTCTGTGTTTCATCAACTCTCTGATTGTCCACAGATTACAGAATGCCTCTAGATGTGCATCGGAAACTACTTCTGGTCTTCCAGGGACCGATCAAAGCGTAGACTGTTTGAGACATTACTCCCGTGGAGGAAAGTGCGCATATTGACTGTTGTACTCAATCCCGATGCAATTTCTGTGTTTCATCAACACTCTGATAGTCCACAAATTACAGAATGCCACCAGATGTGCATCGGAAACTACTACTGGTCTTCCACGGAACGATCAAAGCGTAGAGTGTTTGAGACATTACTCCCATGGAGGAAAGTGCGCTTGGTGACTGTTGTATTCAATTCCGATTCAATTCTGTGTTTCATCAACACTCTGATAGACCACAGATTACAGAATGACATCAGGTGTGTATCGGAAACTACTACTGGTCTTCCAGGGAACGATCAAAGCGTAGACTGTTACAGACATTACTCCCATGGAGGAAAGTGCGGATGGTGACTGTTGTATTCAATCCCGATGCAATTTCTGTGTTTCATCAACACTCTGATAGTCCACAGATTACAGAATGCCACCAGATGTGCATCGGAAACTACTACTGGTCTTCCAGGGAACGATCAATGCGTAGGCTGTTTGAGACTTTACCCCCATGGAGGAAACTGCTCATGGAGACTGTTGTATTCAATCCCGATGCAATATCTGTGTTTCATGAACAGTCTGATAGTCCACAGATTACAGAAAGCATCCAGATGTGCATCGGTAACTACTACTGGTCTTCCAGGTAACTATCAAAGCGTAGGCTGTAGAGTCATTACTCCCATGGAGGAAAGTGCGCATGGTGACTGTTGTATTCAATCCCGATGCAATATCTGTGTTGCATCAAGACTCTGATAGTCTACAGATTACAGAATGCCACCAGATGTGCATCGGAAACGACTACATGCCTTCCAGGGAGCGATCAAAGCGTAGACCGTTTGAGACATTGCTGAAATGGAGGAAACTGCGCATGGAGACTGTTGTATTCAATCCCAATGCAATTTCTGTGTTTCATCAACAATTTGATAGTCCACAGATTACAGAATGCCAACAGATGTGCATCGGAAACTTCTACTGGTCTTCCAGGGATCAATCAGAGCGTAGACTGTTTGAGACATTACTCCCCTGGACTAAAGTGCGCATGGTGACTGTTGTATTCAATTCCGATTCAATTTCTGTGTTTCATCAACTCTCTGATTGTCCACAGATTACAGAATGCCTCTAGATGTGCATCGGAAACTACTTCTGGTCTTCCAGGGACCGATCAAAGCGTAGACTGTTTGAGACATTACTCCCGTGGAGGAAAGTGCGCATATTGACTGTTGTACTCAATCCCGATGCAATTTCTGTGTTTCATCAACACTCTGATAGTCCACAAATTACAGAATGCCACCAGATGTGCATCGGAAACTACTACTGGTCTTCCACGGAACGATCAAAGCGTAGAGTGTTTGAGACATTACTCCCATGGAGGAAAGTGCGCTTGGTGACTGTTGTATTCAATTCCGATTCAATTCTGTGTTTCATCAACACTCTGATAGACCACAGATTACAGAATGACATCAGGTGTGTATCGGAAACTACTACTGGTCTTCCAGGGAACGATCAAAGCGTAGACTGTTACAGACATTACTCCCATGGAGGAAAGTGCGGATGGTGACTGTTGTATTCAATCCCGATGCAATTTCTGTGTTTCATCAACACTCTGATAGTCCACAGATTACAGAATGCCACCAGATGTGCATCGGAAACTACTACTGGTCTTCCAGGGAACGATCAATGCGTAGGCTGTTTGAGACTTTACCCCCATGGAGGAAACTGCTCATGGAGACTGTTGTATTCAATCCCGATGCAATATCTGTGTTTCATGAACAGTCTGATAGTCCACAGATTACAGAAAGCATCCAGATGTGCATCGGTAACTACTACTGGTCTTCCAGGTAACTATCAAAGCGTAGGCTGTAGAGTCATTACTCCCATGGAGGAAAGTGCGCATGGTGACTGTTGTATTCAATCCCGATGCAATATCTGTGTTGCATCAAGACTCTGATAGTCTACAGATTACTGAATGCCACCAGATGTGCATCGGAAACGACTACATGCCTTCCAGGGAGCGATCAAAGCGTAGACCGTTTGAGACATTGCTGAAATGGAGGAAACTGCGCATGGAGACTGTTGTATTCAATCCCAATGCAATTTCTGTGTTTCATCAACAATTTGATAGTCCACAGATTACAGAAAGCATCCAGATGCGCATCGAAAACTACTACTGGTCTTCCAGGGAACGATCAAAGCGTAGACTCTTAGAGACATTACTCCCATGGAGGTAAGTGCTCAGGGTGACTGTTGTATTCAATCTCGATGTAATTTCTGTGTTTCATCAACACTCTGATAGTCTACAGATTACAGAATGCCACCAGATGTGCATCGGAAACTACTATTGGTCTTCCAGGGAACGATCAAAGCGTAGACTGTTTGAGACATTACTCCCGTGGAGGAAAGTGCGCATGGTGACTGTTGCATTCAATTCCGATGCAATTTCTGTGTTTCATCAACACTCTGATAGTCCACAGATTACAGAATGCCTCCAGATGTTCTTCGGAAACTACTACTGGTCTTCCAGGGAACGATCAAAGCGTAGACTGATTGAGACATTACTCCCGTGGAGGAAAGTGCGCATGGTGACTGTTGTATTCAATCCCGATGCAATTTCTGTGTTTCATCAACACTCTGATAGTCCACAGATTACAGAAAGCATCCAGATGTGCATCAGAAACTACTACCGGTCTTCCAGGGAACGATCAAAGCGTAGACTGTTTGAGAATTACTCCCATCTAGGAAAGTTCACATGGTGACTGTTGGATTCAATCCCGATGCAATTTCTGTGTTTCATCAACAATCTGATAGTCCACAGATTACAGAATGCCTCCATATGTGCACCGGAAACTACTACTGGCCTTCCAGGGATCAATCAGAGCGTAGAGTGTTTGAGACATTACTCCCATGAAGGGAAGTGAGGATGGTGACTGTTGTATTCAATCCCGATGCAATTTCTGTGTTTCATCAACACTCTGTTAGTCCGCAGATTACAGAATGCCTCCAGATGTGCATCAGGAACCACTACTGGTCTTCCAAGGAACGATCAAAGCGTAGACTGTTTGAGACATTACTCCCATGGACGAAAGTGCGCATGGTACAGTTGTATTCAATCCCGATGCAATTTCTGTGTTTCATCAACACTCTGATAGTCAACAGATTACAGAATGCCTCCAGATGTGCATCGGAAACTACTACTGGTCTTCCAGGGGAAGATCAAAGAGTAAACCGTTTGAGACATTACTCCCATGGAGGAAATTGCGCATGGTGACTGTTGTATTCAATCCCGATGCAATTTCTGTGCTTCATTATCACTCTGATAGTCCACAGTTTACGGAAAGCCTCCAGATGAGCATCGGAAAGTACTACTGGTCTTCCAGGGAACGATCAAAGCGTAGACGGTTAGAGACGTTACTCCCATGGAGGAAAGTGCGCATGGTGACTGTTGTATTCAATCCCGATGCAATTTCTGTGTTTCATCAACACTCTGATAGTCCACAGATTACAGAATGCCTCCAGATGTGCATCGGAAACTACTACTGGTCTTCCAGGGAACGATCAAAGCGTAAACTCTTTGAGACATTACTCCCATGGAGGGAAGTGCGCATGGTGACTGTTGTATTCAATCCCGATGCAATTTACGTGTTCCGTCAGCACTCTTATAGTCCACAGATTACAGAATGCTTTCAGACGTGCAACGGAAACTACTACTGGTCTTCCTGGGAACGATCAAAGCGTAGACTGTTTGAGACATTACTCCCGTGGAGGAAAGTGCGCATGGTGACTGTTGTATTCAATCCCGATGCAATTTCTGTGTTTCATCAACACTCTGATAGTCAACAGATTACAGAATGCCTCCAGATGTGCATCGGAAACTACTACTGGTCTTCCAGGGAACGATCAAAGAGTAGACTGTTTGAGACATTACTCCCGTGGAGGAAAGTGCGCATGGTGACTGTTGTATTCAATCCCGATGCAATTTCTGTGCTTCATCAACACTCTGACAGTCCACAGATTACAGAATGCCACCAGATGTGCATCGGAAACTACTACTGGTCTTCCAGGGAACGATCAAATCGTAGAGTGTTTGAGACATTACTCCCATGGAGGAAAGTGCGCATCGTGACTGTTGTATTCAATTCCGATTCAATTCTGTGGTTCATCAACCCTCTGATAGACCACAGATTACAGAATGACATCAGATGTGCATCGGAAACTACTACTGGTCTTCCAGGGAATGATCAAAGCGTAGGCTGTTTGAGACTTTACCCCCATGGAGGAAACTGCTCATGGAGACTGTTGTATTCAATCCCGATGCTATATCTGTGTTTCATGAACAGTCTGATCGTCCACAGATTACAGAAAGCATCCAGATGTGCATCGATAACTACTACTGGTCTTCCAGGTAACTATTAAAGTGTAGGCTGTAGAGTCATTACTCCCATGGAGGAAAGTGCGCATGGTGACTGTTGTATTCAATCCCGATGCAATATCTGTGTTTCATCAAGACTCTGATAGTCCACAAATTACGGAAAGCCACCAGATGTGCATCGGAAACTACTACTGGTCTTCCGGGGAAGGATCAAAGCGTAGACAGTTACAGACATTACTCCCATGGAGGAAAGTGCGGATGGTGACTGTTGTATTCAATCCGGATGCGATTTCTGTGTTTCATCAACACTCTGATAGTCCACAGATTACAGAATGAAACCAGATGTGCATCGGAAACTACTACTGGTCTTCCAGCGAACGATAAAAGCGTAGACTGTTGGAGACATTACTCCCATGGAGGAAAGTGCGCATGGTGACTGTTGTATACAATCCCGATGCAATTTCTGTGTTTCATCAACACTCTGATAGTCAACAGATTACAGAATGCCTCCAGATGTGCATCGGAAACTACTACTGGTCTTCCAGGGAACGATCAAAGAGTAGACTGTTTGAGACATTACTCCCATGGAGGAAATTGCGCATGGTGACTGTCGTATTCAATCCCGATGCAATTTATGTGCTTCATCAACACTCTGATAGTCCACAGTTTGCGGAAAGCCTCCAGATGAGCATCGGAAAGTACTACTGGTCTTCCAGCGAACGATCAAAGCGTAGACGGTTAGAGACATTACTCCCATGGAGGAAAGTGCGCATGGTGACTGTTGTATTCAATCCCGATGCAATTTCTGTGTTTCATCAACACCCTGATAGTCCACAGATTACAGAATGCCTCCAGATGTGCATGGGAAACTACTACTGGTCTTCCAGGGAACGATCAAAGCGTAAAATCTTTGAGTCATTACTCCCATGGAGGTAAGTGCGCATGGTGACTGTTGTATTCAATCCCGATGCAATTTACATGTTTCGTCAGCACTCTTATAGTCCACAGATTACAGAATGCTTTCAGATGTGCATCGGAAACTACTACTGGTCTTCCTGGGAACGATCAAAGCGTAGACTGATTGAGATATTATTCCCATGAAGGAATGTGCGCATTGTGACTGTTGTATTCAATCCCGAGGCAATTTCTGTGTTTCATCAACACTCCGATAGTCTACAGATTACAGAATGCCACCAGACGTGCATCGGAAACTACTACTGGTCTTCCAGGAACGATCAAAGCGTAAACTGTTTGAGACATTACTCCCGTGGTGGAAAGTGCGCATGGTGACTGTTGTATTCAATCCCGATGCAATTTCTGTGTTTAATCAACACTCTGATACTCCACAGATTACAGAATGCCACCAGATGTGCATCGGAAACTACTACTGGTCTTCCAGGGAACGATCAAAGCGTAGACTGTTTGAGACATTACTCCCCTGGACTAAAGTGCGCATGGTGACTGTTGTATTCAATTCCGATTCAATTTCTGTGTTTCATCAACTCTCTGATTGTCCACAGATTACAGAATGCCTCTAGATGTGCATCGGAAACAACTACTGGTCTTCCAGGGACCGATCAGAGCGTAAACTGTTTGAGACATTACTCCCGTGGAGCAAAGTGCGCATGGTGACTGTTGTATTCAATCCCGATGCAATTTCTGTGTTCCATCAACACTCTGATAGTCCACAGATTACAGAATGCCACCAGATGTGCATCGGAAACTACTACTGGTCTTCCAGGGTACGACCAAAGCGTAGGGTGTTTGAGACATTACTCCCATGGAGGAAAGTGCGCATGGTGACTGTTGTGTTCAATTCCGATTCAATTCTGTGTTTCATCAACACTCTGATAGACCACAGATTACAGAATGACATCAGATGTGTATCGGAAACTAATACTGGTCTTCCAGGGAACGATCAAAGCGTAGACTCTTAGAGACATTACTCCCATGGAGTAAAGTGCGCATGGTGACTGTTGTATTCAATCCCGATGCAATTTCTGTGTTTCATCAACACTCTGATAGTCCACAGATTACAGAATGCCTCCAGAACTGCACCGGAAACTACTACTGGTCTTCCAGGGATCAATCAGAGCGTAGAGTGTCTGAGACATTACTCCTATGGACGAAAGTGCGCATGGTGACAGTTGTATTCAATCCCGATGCAATTTCTGTGTTTCATCAACACTCTGATAGTCCACAAGTTACGGAAAGCCTCCAGATGTGCATCGGAAACTATTACTGGTCTTCCAGGGAACGATCAAAGTGTAGACTGTTAGAGACATTACTCCCATGGAGGAAAGTGCGCATGGTAACTGTTGTATTCAATCCCGATGCAATTTCTGTGTTTCATCAACACTCTGATAGTCCACAGATTACAGAATGCCACCAGATGTGCATCGGAAACTACTACTGGTCTTCCAGGGAACGATCAAAGCGTAGACTGTTTCAGACATTACTCCCATGGAGGAAAGTGCGGATGGTGACTCTTGTATTCAATCCCGATGCAATTTCTGTGTTTCATCAACACTCTGATAGTCCACAGATTACAGAATGCCACCAGATGTGCATCGGAAACTACTACTGGTCTTCCAGGGAACGATCAAAGCGTAGGCTGTTTGAGACTTTACCCCCATGGAGGAAACTACTCATGGAGACTGTTGTATTCAATCCCGATGCAATATCTGTGTTTCATGAACAGTCTGATAGTCCACAGATTACAGAAAGCATCCAGATGTGCATCGGTAACTACTACTGGTCTTCCAGGTAACTATCAAAGCGTAGGCTGTAGAGTCATTACTCCCATGGAGGAAAGTGCGCATGGTGACTGTTGTATTCAATCCCGATGCAATATCTGTGTTTCATCAAGACTCTGATAGTCTACAGATTACAGAATGCCACCAGATGTGCATCGGAAACTACTACATGTCTTCCAGGGAACGATCAAAGCGTAGACTGTTTGAGACATTGCTCAAATGGAGGAAACTGCGCATGGAGACTGTTGTATTCAATCCCAATGCAATTTCTGTGTTTCATCAACAATTTGATAGTCCACAGATTGCAGAAAGCATCCAGATGCGCATCGAAAACTACTACTGGTCTTCCAGGGAACGATCAAAGCGTAGACTCTTCGAGACATTACTCCCAATGAGGTAAGTGCTCAGGGTGACTGTTGTATTCAATCTCGATGTAATTTCTGTGTTTCATCAACACTCTGATAGTCTAGAGATTACAGAATGCCACAAGATGTGCATCGGAAACTACTATTGGTCTTCCAGGGAACGATCAAAGCGTAGACTGTTTGAGACATTACTCCCGTGGAGGAAAGTGCGCATGGTGACTGTTGTATTCAATTCCGATGCAATTTCTGTGTTTCATCAACACTCTGATAGTCCACAGATTACAGAATGCCTCCAGATGTTCTTCGATAACTACTACTGGTATTCCGGGGAAGGATCAAAGCGTAGACTGTTACAGACATTACTCCCATGGAGGAAAGTGCGGATGGTGACTGTTGTATTCAATCCGGATGCGATTTCTGTGTTTCATCAACACTCTGATAGTCCACAGATTACAGAATGCCTCCAGATGTGCATCGGAAACTACTACTGGTCTTCCAGGGAACGATCAAAGAGTAGACTGTTTGAGACATTACTCCCATGGAGGAAATTGCGCATGGTGACTGTCGTATTCAATCCCGATGCAATTTCTGTGCTTCATCAACACTCTGATAGTCCACAGTTTACGGAAAGCCTCCAGATGAGCATCGGAAAGTACTACTGGTCTTCCAGCGAACGATCAAAGCGTAGACGGTTAGAGACATTACTCCCATGGAGGAAAGTGCGCATGGTGACTGTTGTATTCAATCCCGATGCAATTTCTGTGTTTCATCAACACCCTGATAGTCCACAGATTACAGAATGCCTCCAGATGTGCATCGGAAACTACTACTGGTCTTCCAGGGAACGATCAAAGCGTAAACTCTTTGAGTCATTACTCCCATGGAGGTAAGTGCGCATGGTGACTGTTGTATTCAATCCCGATGCAATTTACGTGTTTCGTCAGCACTCTTATAGTCCACAGATTACAGAATGCTTTCAGATGTGCATCGGAAACTACTACTGGTCTTCCTGGGAACGATCAAAGCGTAGACTGATTGAGATATTATTCCCATGAAGGAATGTGAGCATTGTGACTGTTGTATTCAATCCCGAGGCAATTTCTGTGTTTCATCAACACTCCGATAGTCTACAGATTACAGAATGCCACCAGACGTGCATCGGAAACTACTATTGGTCTTCCAGGAACGATCAAAGCGTAAACTGTTTGAGACATTACTCCCGTGGTGGAAAGTGCGCATGGTGACTGTTGTATTCAATCCCGATGCAATTTCTGTGTTTAATCAACACTCTGATACTCCACAGATTACAGAATGCCACCAGATGTGCATCGGAAACTACTACTGGTCTTCCAGGGAACGATCAAAGCGTAGACTGTTTGAGACATTACTCCCCTGGACTAAAGTGCTCATGGTGACTGTTGTATTCAATTCCGATTCAATTTCTGTGTTTCATCAACTCTCTGATTGTCCACAGATTACAGAATGCCTCTAGATGTGCATCGGAAACTACTACTAGTCTTCCAGGGACCGATCTGAGCGTAAACTGTTTGAGACATTACTCCCGTGGAGCAAAGTGCGCATGGTGACTGTTGTATTCAATCCCGATGCAATTTCTGTGTTCCATCAACACTCTGATAGTCCACAGATTACAGAATGCCACCAGATGTGCATCGGAAACTACTACTGGTCTTCCAGGGTACGATCAAAGCGTAGAGTGTTTGAGACATTACTCCCATGGAGGAAAGTGCGCATGGTGACTGTTGTATTCAATTCCGATTCAATTCTGTGTTTCATCTACACTCTGATAGACCACAGATTACAGAATGACATCAGATGTGTATCGGAAACTAATACTGGTCTTCCAGGGAACGATCAAAGCGTAGACTCTTAGAGACATTACTCCCATGGAGTAAAGTGCGCATGGTGACTGTTGTTTTCAATCCCGATGCAATTTCTGTGTTTCATCAACACTCTGATAGTCCACAGATTACAGAATGCCTCCAGAACTGCACCGGAAACTACTACTGGTCTTCCAGGGATCAATCAGAGCGTAGAGTGTCTGAGACATTACTCCTATGGACGAAAGTGCGCATGGTGACAGTTGTATTCAATCCCGATGCAATTTCTGTGTTTCATCAACACTCTGATAGTCCACAAGTTACGGAAAGCCTCCAGATGTGCATCGGAAACTATTACTGGTCTTCCAGGGAACGATCAAAGTGTAGACTGTTAGAGACATTACTCCCATGGAGGAAAGTGCGCATGGTAACTGTTGTATTCAATCCCGATGCAATTTCTGTGTTTCATCAACACTCTGATAGTCCACAGATTACAGAATGCCACCAGATGTGCATCGGAAACTACTACTGGTTTTCCAGGGAACGAACAAAGCGTAGACTGTTTGAGACATTACTAACATGGAGGAAAGTGCGCATGATGACTGTTGTATACAATCCCGATGCAATTTCTGTGTTTCATCAACACTCCGATAGTCTACAGATTACAGAATGCCACCAGACGTGCATCGGAAACTACTACTGGTCTTCCAGGAACGATCAAAGCGTAGACTGTTTGAGACATTACTCCCGTGGAGGAAAGTGCGCATGGTGACTGTTGTAATCAATCCCGATGCAATTTCTGTGTTTAATCAACACTCTGATACTCCACAGATTACAGAATGCCACCAGATGTGCATCGGAAACTTCTACTGTTCTTCCAGGGAACGATCAAAGCGTAGACTGTTTGAGACATTACTCCCCTGGACTAAAGTGCGCATGGTGACTGTTGTATTCAATTCCGATTCAATTTCTGTGTTTCATCAACTCTCTGATTGTCCACAGATTACAGAATGCCTCTAGATGTGCATCGGAAACTACTTCTGGTCTTCCAGGGACCGATCAAAGCGTAGACTGTTTGAGACATTACTCCCCTGGACTAAAGTGCGCATGGTGACTGTTGTATTCAATTCCGATTCAATTTCTGTGTTTCATCAACTCTCTGATTGTCCACAGATTACAGAATGCCTCTAGATGTGCATCAGAAACTACTACTGGTCTTCCAGGGAACGATCAAAGCGTAGAATGTTTGAGACATTACTCCCATGGAGGAAAGTGCGCATGGTGACTGTTGTATTCAATTCCGATTCAATTCTGTGTTTCATCAACACTCTGATAGACCACAGATTACAGAATGACATCAGGTGTGTAGCGGAATTTACTACTGGTCTTCCAGGGAACGATCAAAGCGTAGACTGTTTCAGACATTACTCCCATGGAGGAAAGTGCGGATGGTGACTCTTGTATTCAATCCCGATGCAATTTCTGTGTTTCATCAACACTCTGATAGTCCACAGATTACAGAATGCCACCAGATGTGCATCGGAAACTACTACTGGTCTTCCAGGGAACGATCAAAGCGTAGGCTGTTTGAGACTTTACCCCCATGGAGGAAACTACTCATGGAGACTGTTGTATTCAATCCCGATGCAATATCTGTGTTTCATGAACAGTCTGATAGTCCACAGATTACAGAAAGCATCCAGATGTGCATCGGTAACTACTACTGGTCTTCCAGGTAACTATCAAAGCGTAGGCTGTAGAGTCATTACTCCCATGGAGGAAAGTGCGCATGGTGACTGTTGTATTCAATCCCGATGCAATATCTGTGTTTCATCAAGACTCTGATAGTCTACAGATTACAGAATGCCACCAGATGTGCATCGGAAACTACTACATGTCTTCCAGGGAACGATCAAAAAGTAGACTGTTTGAGACATTGCTCAAATGGAGGAAACTGCGCATGGAGACTGTTGTATTCAATCCCAATGCAATTTCTGTGTTTCATCAACAATTTGATAGTCCACAGATTACAGAAAGCATCCAGATGCGCATCGAAAACTACTACTGGTCTTCCAGGGAACGATCAAAGCGTAGACTCTTAGAGACATTACTCCCAATGAGGTAAGTGCTCAGGGTGACTGTTGTATTCAATCTCGATGTAATTTCTGTGTTTCATCAACACTCTGATAGTCTACAGATTACAGAATGCCACCAGATGTGCATCGGAAACTACTATTGGTCTTCCAGGGAACGATCAAAGCGTAGACTGTTTGAGACATTACTCCCGTGGAGGAAAGTGCGCATGATGACTGTTGTATTCAATTCCGATGCAATTTCTGTGTTTCATCAACACTCTGATAGTCCACAGATTACAGAATGCCTCCAGATGTTCTTCGGAAACTACTACTGGTCTTCCAGGGAACGATCAAAGCGTAGACTGATTGAGACATTACTCCCGTGGAGGAAAGTGCGCATGGTGACTGTTGTATTCAATCCCGATGCAATTTCTGTGTTTCATCAACACTCTGATAGTCCACAGATTACAGAAAGCATCCAGATGTGCATCAGAAACTACTACCGGTCTTCCAGGGAACGATCAAAGCGTAGACTGTTTGAGAATTACTCCCATCTAGGAAAGATCGCATGGTGACTGTTGGATTCAATCCCGATGCAATTTCTGTGTTTCATGAATAATATGATACTCCACAGATTACAGAATGCCACCAGATGTGCATCGGAAACTACTACTGGTGTTACAGGGAACGATCAAATCGTAGACTGCTTATGACATTACTCCCATGGAAGAAAGTGCGCATGGTGACTGTTGTATACAATCCCGATGCAATTTCTGTGTTTCATCAACAATCTGATAGTCCACAGATTACAGAATGCCTCCATATGTGCACCGGAAACTATTACTGGTCTTCCAGGGATCAATCAGAGCGTAGAGTGTTTGAGACATTACTCCCATGAAGGAAAGTGCGCATGGTGACTGTTGTATTCAATCCCGATGCAATTTCTGTGTTTCATCAACACCCTGATAGTCCACAGATTACAGAATGCCTCCAGATATGCATCGGAAACTACTACTGGTCTTCCAGGGAACGATCAAAGCGTAAACTCTTTGAGTCATTACTCCCATGGAGGTAAGTGCGCATGGTGACTGTTGTATTCAATCCCGATGCAATTTACGTGTTTCGTCAACACTCTTATAGTCCACAGATTACAGAATGCTTTCAGATGTGCATCGGAAACTACTACTGGTCTTCCTGGGAACGATCAAAGCGTAGACTGATTGAGATATTATTCCCATGAAGGAATGTGAGCATTGTGACTGTTATATTCAATCCCGAGGCAATTTCTGTGTTTCATCAACACTCCGATAGTCTACAGATTACAGAATGCCACCAGACGTGCATCGGAAACTACTATTGGTCTTCCAGGAACGATCAAAGCGTAAACTGTTTGAGACATTACTCCCGTGGTGGAAAGTGCGCATGGTGACTGTTGTATTCAATCCCGATGCAATTTCTGTGTTTAATCAACACCCTGATACTCCACAGATTACAGAATGCCACCAGATGTGCATCGGAAACTACTACTGGTCTTCCAGGGAACGATCAAAGCGTAGACTGTTTGAGACATTACTCCCCTGGACTAAAGTGCTCATGGTGACTGTTGTATTCAATTCCGATTCAATTTCTGTGTTTCATCAACTCTCTGATTGTCCACAGATTACAGAATGCCTCTAGATGTGCATCGGAAACTACTACTGGTCTTCCAGGGACCGATCAGAGCGTAAACTGTTTGAGACATTACTCCTGTGGAGCAAAGTGCGCATGGTGACTGTTGTATTCAATCCCGATGCAATTTCTGTGTTCCATCAACACTCTGATAGTCCACAGATTACAGAATGCCACCAGATGTGCATCGGAAACTACTACTGGTCTTCCAGGGTACGATCAAAGCGTAGAGTGTTTGAGACATTACTCCCATGGAGGAAAGTGCGCATGGTGACTGTTGTATTCAATTCCGATTCAATTCTGTGTTTCATCAACACTCTGATAGACCACAGATTACAGAATGACATCAGATGTGTATCGGAAACTAATACTGGTCTTCCAGGGAACGATCAAAGCGTAGACTCTTAGAGACATTACTCCCATGGAGTAAAGTGCGCATGGTGACTGTTGTATTCAATCCCGATGCAATTTCTGTGTTTCATCAACACTCTGATAGTCCACAGATTACAGAATGCCTCCAGAACTGCACCGGAAACTACTACTGGTCTTCCAGGGATCAATCAGAGCGTAGAGTGTCTGAGACATTACTCCTATGGACGAAAGTGCGCATGGTGACAGTTGTATTCAATCCCGATGCAATTTCTGTGTTTCATCAACACTCTGATAAGTCCACAAGTTACGGAAAGCCTCCAGATGTGCATCGGAAACTATTACTGGTCTTCCAGGGAACGATCAAAGTGTAGACTGTTAGAGACATTACTCCCATGGAGGAAAGTGCGCATGGTAACTGTTGTATTCAATCCCGATGCAATTTCTGTGTTTCATCAACACTCTGATAGTCCACAGATTACAGAATGCCACCAGATGTGCATCGGAAACTACTACTGGTTTTCCAGGGAACGAACAAAGCGTAGACTGTTTGAGACATTACTCCCATGGAGGAAAGTGCGCATGATGACTGTTGTATACAATCCCGATGCAATTTCTGTGTTTCATCAACACTCCGATAGTCTACAGATTACAGAATGCCACCAGACGTGCATCGGAAACTACTACTGGTCTTCCAGGAACGATCAAAGCGTAGACTGTTTGAGACATTACTCCCGTGGAGGAAAGTGCGCATGGTGACTGTTGTAATCAATCCCGATGCAATTTCTGTGTTTAATCAACACTCTGATACTCCACAGATTACAGAATGCCACCAGATGTGCATCGGAAACTTCTACTGGTCTTCCAGGGAACGATCAAAGCGTAGACTGTTTGAGACATTACTCCCCTGGACTAAAGTGCGCATGGTGACTGTTGTATTCAATTCCGATTCAATTTCTGTGTTTCATCAACTCTCTGATTGTCCACAGATTACAGAATGCCTCTAGATGTGCATCGGAAACTACTTCTGGTCTTCCAGGGACCGATCAAAGCGTAGACTGTTTGAGACATTACTCCCCTGGACTAAAGTGCGCATGGTGACTGTTGTATTCAATTCCGATTCAATTTCTGTGTTTCATCAACTCTCTGATTGTCCACAGATTACAGAATGCCTCTAGATGTGCATCAGAAACTACTACTGGTCTTCCAGGGAACGATCAAAGCGTAGAATGTTTGAGACATTACTCCCATGGAGGAAAGTGTGCATGGTGACTGTTGTATTCAATTCCGATTCAATTCTGTGTTTCATCAACACTCTGATAGACCACAGATTACAGAATGACATCAGGTGTGTAGCGGAAACTACTACTGGTCTTCCAGGGAACGATCAAAGCGTAGACTGTTTCAGTCATTACTCCCATGGAGGAAAGTGCGGATGGTGACTCTTGTATTCAATCCCGATGCAATTTCTGTGTTTCATCAACACTCTGATAGTCCACAGATTACAGAATGCCACCAGATGTGCATCGGAAACTACTACTGGTCTTCCAGGGAACGATCAAAGCGTAGGCTGTTTGAGACTTTACCCCCATGGAGGAAACTACTCATGGAGACTGTTGTATTCAATCCCGATGCAATATCTGTGTTTCATGAACAGTCTGATAGTCCACAGATTACAGAAAGCATCCACATGTGCATCGGTAACTACTACTGGTCTTCCAGGTAACTATCAAAGCGTAGGCTGTAGAGTCATTACTCCCATGGAGGAAAGTGCGCATGGTGACTGTTGTATTCAATCCCGATGCAATATCTGTGTTTCATCAACACTCTGATAGTCTACAGATTGCAGAATGCCACCAGATGTGCATCGGAAACTACTACATGTCTTCCAGGGAACGATCAAAAAGTAGACTGTTTGAGACATTGCTCAAATGGAGGAAACTGCGCATGGAGACTGTTGTATTCAATCCCAATGCAATTTCTGTGTTTCATCAACAATTTGATAGTCCACAGATTACAGAAAGCATCCAGATGCGCATCGAAAACTACTACTGGTCTTCCAGGGAACGATCAAAGCCTAGACTCTTAGAGACATTACTCCCAATGAGGTAAGTGCTCAGGGTGACTGTTGTATTCAATCTCGATGTAATTTCTGTGTTTCATCAACACTCTGATAGTCTACAGATTACAGAATGCCACCAGATGTGCATCGGAAACTACTATTGGTCTTCCAGGGAACGATCAAAGCGTAGACTGTTTGAGACATTACTCCCGTGGAGGAAAGTGCGCATGATGACTGTTGTATTCAATTCCGATGCAATTTCTGTGTTTCATCAACACTCTGATAGTCCACAGATTACAGAATGCCTCCAGATGTTCTTCGGAAACTACTACTGGTCTTCCAGGGACCGATCAAAGCGTAGACTGATTGAGACATTACTCCCGTGGAGGAAAGTGCGCATGGTGACTGTTGTATTCAATCCCGATGCAATTTCTGTGTTTCATCAACACTCTGATAGTCCACAGATTACAGAAAGCATCCAGATGTGCATCAGAAACTACTACCGGTCTTCCAGGGAACGATCAAAGCGTAGACTGTTTGAGAATTACTCCCATCTAGGAAAGATCGCATGGTTACTGTTGGATTCAATCCCGATGCAATTTCTGTGTTTCATGAATAATATGATTCTCCACAGATTACAGAATGCCACCAGATGTGCATCGGAAACTACTACTGGTGTTACAGGGAACGATCAAATCGTAGACTGCTTATGACATTACTCCCATGGAAGAAAGTGCGCATGGTGACTGTTGTATACAATCCCGATGCAATTTCTGTGTTTCATCAACAATCTGATAGTCCACAGATTACAGAATGCCTCCATATGTGCACCGGAAACTACTACTGGTCTTCCAGGGATCAATCAGAGCGTAGAGTGTTTGAGACATTACTCCCATGAAGGGAAGTGAGGATGGTGACTGTTGTATTCAATCCCGATGCAATTTCTGTGTTTCATCAACACTCTGTTAGTCCGCAGATTACAGAATGCCTCCAGATGTGCATCAGGAACCACTACTGGTCTTCCAGGGAACGATCAAAGAGTAAACAGTTTGAGACATTACTCGCATGGAGGAAATTGCGCTTGGTGACTGTTGTATTCAATCCCGATGCAATTGCTGTGCTTCATTAACACTCAGATAGTCCACAGTTTACGGAAAGCCTCCAGATGAGCATCGGAAAGTACTACTGGTCTTCCAGGGAACGATCAAAGCGTAGACGGTTAGAGACATTACTCCCATGGAGGAAAGTGCGCATGGTGACTGTTGTATTCAATCCCGATGCAATTTCTGTGTTTCATCAACACTCTGATAGTCCACAGATTACAGAATGCCTCCAGATGTGCATCGGAAACTACTACTGGTCTTCCAAGGAAGGATCAAAGCGTAAACTCTTTGAGACATTACTCCCATGGAGGGAAGTGCGCATGGTGACTGTTGTATTCAATCCCGATGCAATTTACGTGTTCCGTCAGCACTCTTATAGTCCACAGATCACAGAATGCTTTCAGATGTGCATCGGAAACTACTACTGGCCTTCCTGGGAACGATCAAAGCGTAGACTGTTTGAGATATTATTCCCATGAAGGAATGAGCGCATTGTGACTGTTGTATTCAATCCCGAGGCACTTTCTGTGTTTCATCAACACTCCGATAGTCTACAGATTACAGAATGCCACCAGACGTGCATCGGAAACTACTACTGGTCTTCCAGGAACGATCAAAGCGTAGACTGTTTGAGACATTACTCCCGTGGAGGGAAGTGCGCATGGTGACTGTTGTATTCAATCCCGATGCAATTTCTGTGTTTAATCAACACTCTGATACTAAACAGATTACAGAATGCCACCAGATGTGCACCGGAAACTAATACTGGTCTTCCAGGGATCAATCAGAGCGTAGAGTGTCTGAGACATTACTCCCATTAAGGGAAGTGTGCATGGTGACTGTTGTATTCAATCCCGATGCAATTTCTGTGTTTCATCAACACTCTGATAGTCCACAGATTACAGAATGCCTCCAGATGTGCATCGGAAACCACTACTGGTCTTCCAGGGAACGATCAAAGCGTAGACTGTTTGAGACATTACTTCTATGGACGAAAGTGCGCATGGTGACAGTTGTATTCAATCCCGATGCAATCTCTGTGTTTCATCAACACTCTGATAGTCCACAAGTTACGGAAAGCCTCCAGATGTGCATCGGAAACTATTACTGGTCTTCCAGGGTACGATCAAAGTGTAGACTGTTAGAGACATTACTCCCATGGAGGAAAGAGCGCATGGTAACTGTTGTAGTCAATCCCGATGCAATTTCTGTGTTTAATCAACACTCTGATACTAAACAGATTACAGAATGCCACCAGATGTGCACTGGAAACTACTACTGGTCTTCCAGGGAACGATCAAAGCGTAGACTGTTTGAGACATTACTCCCCTGGACTAAAGTGCGCATGGTGACTGTTGTATTCAATTCCGATTCAATTTCTGTGTTTCATCAACTCTCTGATAGTCCACAGATTACAGAATGCCTCTAGATGTGCATCGGAAACTACTACTGGTCTTCCAGGGACCGATCAAAGCGTAGACTGTTTGAGACATTACTCCCGTGGAGGAAAGTGCGCATGGTGACTGTTGTATTCAATCCCGATGCAATTTCTGTGTTTCATCAACACTCTGATAGTCCACAGATTACAGAATGCCACCAGATGTGCATCGGAAACTACTGCTGGTCTTCCAGGGAACGATCAAATCGTAGAGTGTTTGAGACATTACTCCCATGGAGGAAAGTGCGCATCGTGACTGTTGTATTCAATTCCGATTCAATTCTGTGGTTCATCAACCCTCTGATAGACCACAGATTACAGAATGACATCAGATGTGCATCGGAAACTACTACTGGTCTTCCTGGGAATGATCAAGGCGTTGGCTGTTTGAGACTTTACCCCCATGGAGGAAACTGCTCATGGAGACTGTTGTAATCAATCCCGATGCAATATCTGTGTTTCATGAACAGTCTGATAGTCCACAGATTACAGAAAGCATCCAGTTGTGCATCGATAACTACTACTGGTCTTCCAGGTAACTATCAAAGTGTAGGCTGTAGAGTCATTACTCCCATGGAGGAAAGTGCGCATGGTGACTGTTGTATTCAATCCCGATGCAATATCTGTGTTTCATCAAGACTCTGATAGTCCACAAATTACGGAAAGCCTCCAGATGTGCATCGGAAACTACTACTGGTCATCCGGGGAAGGATCAAAGCGTAGACTGTTACAGACATTACTCCCATGGAGGAAAGTGCGCATGGTGACTGTTGTATTTAATCCCGATGCAATTTCTGTGTTTCATCAACACTCTGATAGTCAACAGATTACAGAATGCCTCCAGATGTGCATCGGAAACTACTACTGGTCTTCCAGGGAACGATCAAAGAGTAGACTGTTTGAGACATTACTCCCATGGAGGAAATTGCGCATGGTGACTGTCGTATTCAATCCCGATGCAATTTCTGTGCTTCATCAACACTCTGACAGTCCACAGTTTACGGAAAGCCTCCAGATGAGCATCGGAAAGTACTACTGGTCTTCCAGCGAACGATCAAAGCGTAGAAGGTTAGAGACATTACACCCATGGAGGAAAGTGCGCATGGTGAATTTTGTATTCAATCCCGATGCAATTTCTCTGTTTCATCAACACTCTGATAGTCCACAGATTACAGAATGCCTCCAGATGTGCATCGGAAACTACTACTGGTCTTCCAGGGAACGATCAAAGCGTAAACTCTTTGAGTCATTTTCCCATGGAGGGAAGTGCGCATGGTGACTGTTGTATTCAATCCCGATGCAATTTACGTGTTTCGTCAGCACTCTTATAGTCCACAGATTACAGAATGCTTTCAGATGTGCATCGGAAACTACTACTGGTCTTCCTGGAAACGATCAAAGCGTAGATTGATTGAGACATTATTCCCATGAAGGAATGTGCGCATTGTGACTGTTGTATTCAATCCCGAGGCAATTTCTGTGTTTCATCAACACTCCGATAGTCTACAGATTACAGAATGCCACCAGACGTGCATCGGAAACTACTACTGGTCTTCCAGGAACGATCAAAGCGTAAACTGTTTGAGACATTACTCCCGTGGGGGAAAGTGCGCATGGTGACTGTTGTATTCAATCCCGATGCAATTTCTGTGTTTAATCAACACTCTGATACTCCACAGATTACAGAATGCCACCAGATGTGCACCGGAAACTAATACTGGTCTTCCAGGGATCAATCAGAGCGTAGAGTATCTGAGACATTACTCCCATGAAGGGAAGTGTGCATGGTGACTGTTGTATTCAATCCCGATGCAATTTCTGTGTTTCATCAACACTCTGATAGTCCACAGATTACAGAATGCCTCCAGATGTGCATCGGAAACCACTACTGGTCTTCCAGGGAACGATCAAAGCGTAGACTGTTTGAGACATTACTCCTATGGACGAAAGTGCGCATGGTGACAGTTGTATTCAATCCCGATGCAATTTCTGTGTTTCATCAACACTCTGATAGTCCACAAGTTACGGAAAGCCTCCAGATGTGCATCGGAAACTATTACTGGTCTTCCAGGGTACGATCAAAGTGTAGACTGTTAGAGACATTACTCCCATGGAGGAAAGTGCGCATGGTAACTGTTGTAGTCAATCCCGATGCAATTTCTGTGTTTCATCAACACTCTGATAGTCCACAGATTACAGAATGCCACCAGATGTGCATCGGAAACTACTACTGGTTTTCCAGGGAACGATCAAAGCGTAGACTGTTTGAGACATTACTCCCATGGAGGAAAGTGCGCATGATGACTGTTGTATACAATCCCGATGCAATTTCTGTGTTTCATCAACACTCTGATAGTCAACAGATTACAGAATGTCTCCAGATGTGCATCGGAAACTACTACTGGTCTTCCAGGGAACGATCAAAGAGTAGACTGTTTGAGACATTACTCCCATGGAGGTAAGTGCGCATGGTGACTGTTGTATTTAATCCCGATGCAATTTCTGTGTTTCATCAACACTCTGATAGTCCACAGATTACAGAATGCCACCAGATGTGCATCGGAAACTACTACTGGTCTTCTGGGGAACGATCAAAGCGTAGACTGTTTGAGACATTACTCCCGTGGAGGAAAAAGCGCATGGTGATTGTTGTATTCAATCCCGATGCAATTTCTGTGTTTCATCAACACTCTGATAGTAAACAGATTACAGAATGCCACCAGATGTGCATCGGAAACTACTACTGGTCTTCCAGGGAACGATCAGAGCGTAGACTGTTTGAGAATTACTCCCATGGAGGAAAGTGCGCATGGTGACTGTTGGATTCAATCCCGATGCAATTTCTGTGTTTCATGAACAATCTGATACTCCACAGATTACAGAATGCCTCCAGATGTGCATCAGGAACCACTACTGGTCTTTCAGGGAACGATCAAAGCGTAGACTGTTTGAGACATTACTCCCATGGAGGAAATTGCGCATGGTGACTGTTGTATTCAATCCCGATGCAATTTCTGTGCTTCATTAACACTCTGATAGTCCACAGTTTACGGAAAGCCTCCAGATGAGCATCGGAAAGTACTACTGGTCTTCCAGTGAACGATCAAAGCGTAGACGGTTAGAGACATTACTCCCATGGAGGAAAGTGCGCATGGTGAGTGTTGTATTTAATCCCGATGCAAATTCTGTGTTTCATCAACACTCTGATAGTCAACAGATTACAGAATGCCTCCAGATGTGCATCGGAAACTACTACTGGTCTTCCAGGGAACGATCAAAGCGTAGACTGTGTGAGACATTACTCCCGTGGAGGAAGGTGCGCATGGTGACTGTTGTATTCAATCCCGATGCAATTTCTGTGTTTCATCAACACTCTGATAGTCCACAGATTATAGAATGCCTCCAGATGTGCACCGGGAACTACTACTGGTCTTCCAGGGATCAATCAGAGCGTAGAGTGTCTGAAACATTACTCCCATGAAGGGAAGTGAGCATGGTGACTGTTGTATTCAATCCCGATGCAATTTCTGAGTTTCATCAACACTCTGATAGTCCACAGATTACAGAATGCCTCCAGATGTGCATCGGAAACCACTACTGGTCTTCCAGGGAACGATCAAAGAGTAGACTGTTTGAGACATTACTCCCATGGAGGTAAGTGCGCATGGTGACTGTTGTATTGAATCCCGATGCAATTTCTGTGTTTCATCAACACTCTGATAGTCCACAGATTACAGAATGCCACCAGATGTGCATCGGAAACTACTACTGGTCTTCTGGGGAACGATCAAAGCGTAGACTGTTTGAGACATTACTCCCGTGGAGGTAAGTGCGCATGGTGACTGTTGTATTCAATCCCGATGCCATTTCTGTGTTTCATCAACACTCTGATAGTCCACAGATTACAGAATGCCTCCAGATGTGCACCGGAAACTACTACTGGTGTTCCAGGGATCAATCAGAGCGTAGAGTGTTTGAGACATTACTCCCATGAAGGGAAGTGAGCATGGTGACTGTTGTATTCAATCCCGATGCAATTTCTGTGTTTCATCAACACTCTGTTAGTCCACAGATTACAGAATGCCACCAGATGTGCATCGGAAACCACTACTGGTCTTCCAGGGAACGATCAAAGAGTAGACTGTTTGAGACATTACTCCCGTGGAGGAAAAAGCGCATTGTGATTGTTGTATTCAATCCCGATGCAATTTCTGTGTTTCATCAACACTCTGATAGTCCACAGATTACAGAATGCCACCAGATGTGCATCGGAAACTACTACAGGTCTTCCAGGGAACGATCAAAGCGTAGACTGTTTGAGAATTACTCCCATGGAGGAAAGTGCGCATGGCGACTGTTGGATTCAATCCCTATGCAATTTCTGTGTTTCATGAACAATCTGATGCTCCACAGATTACAGAATGCCACCAGATGTGCATCGGAAACTACTACTGGTCTTCCAGGGAACGATCAAATCGGAGACTGAGTAAGACATTACTCCCACGGAAGAAAGTGCGCATGGTGACTGTTGTATTCAATCCCGATGCAATTTTTGTGTTTCATCAACAATCCGATAGTCCACAGATTATAGAATGCCTCCATATGTGCACCGGAAACTACAACTGGTCTTCCAGGGATCAATCAGAGCGTAGAGTGTTTGAGACATTACTCCCATGAAGGGAAGTGAGCATGGTGACTGTTGTATTCAATCCCGATGCAATTTCTGTGTTTCATCAACACTCTGTTAGTCCACAGATTACAGAACGCCTCCAGATGTGCATCAGGAACCACTACTGGTCTTCCAGGGAACGATCAAAGCGTAGACTGTTTGAGACATTACTCCCATGGAGGAAATTGCGCATGATGACTGTTGTATTCAATCCCGATGCAATTTCTGTGCTTCATTAACACTCTGATAGTCCACAGTTTACGGAAAGCGTCCAGATGAGCATCGGAAAGTACTACTGGTCTTCCAGGGAACGATCAAAGCGTAGACGGTTAGAGACATTACTCCCATGGAGGAAAGTGCGCATGGTGACTGTTGTATTCAATCCCGTTGCAATTTCTGTGTTTCATCAACACTCTGATAGTCCACAGATTACAGAATGCCTCCAGATGTGCATCGGAAACTACTACTGTTCTTCCAGGGAACGATCAAAGCGTAAACTCTTTGAGACATTACTCCCATGCAGGGAAGTGCGCATGGTGATTGTTGTATTCAATCCCGATGCAATTTACGTGTTCCGTCAGCACTCTTATAGTCCACAGATTACAGAATGCTTTCAGATGTGTATCGGAAATTACTACTGGTCTTCCTGGGAACGATCAAAGCGTAGACTGTTTGAGATATTATTCCCATGAAGGAATGAGCGCATTGTGACTGTTGTATTCAAGCCCGAGGCAATTTCTGTGTTTCATCATCACTCCGATAGTCTACAGATTACAGAATGCCACCAGACGTGCATGGGAATCTACTACTGGTCTTCCAGGAACGATCAAGGCGTAGTCTGTTTGAGACATTACTCCCGTGGAGGAAAGTGCGCATTGTGACTGTTGTATTCAATCCCGATGCAATTTCTGTGTTTAATCAACACTCTGATACTAAACAGATTACAGAATGCCACCAGATGTGCATTGGAAACTACTACTGGTCTTCCAGGGAACGATCAAAGCGTAGACTGTTTGAGACATTACTGCCTTGGACTAAAGTGCGCATGGTGACTGTTGTATTCAATTCCGATTCAATTTCTGTGTTTCATCAACTCTCTGATTGTCCACAGATTACAGAATGCCTCTAGATGTGCATCGGAAACTACTACTGGTCTTCCAGGGACCGATCAAAGCGTAGACTGTTTGAGACATTACTCCCGTGGAGGAAAGTGCGCATGGTGACTGTTGTATTCAATCCCGATGCAATTTCTGTGTTTCATCAACACTCTGATAGTCCACAGATTACAGAATGCCACCAGATGTGCATCGGAAACTACTACTGGTCTTCCAGGGAACGATCAAATCGTAGAGTGTTTGAGACATTACTCCCATGGAGGAAAGTGCGCATGGTGACTGTTGTATTCAATTCCGATTCAATTCTGTGTTTCATCAACCCTCTGATAGACCACACATTACAGAATGACATCAGATGTGCATCGGAAACTACTACTGGTCTTCCAGGGAACGATAAAAAACGTAGACTGTTTGAGACATTACTCCCATGGAGGAAAGTGCGCATGGTGACTGTTGTATACAATCCCGATGCAATTTCTGTGTTTCATCAACACTCTGATAGTCAACAGATTTCAGAATGCCACCAGATGTGCATCGGAAACTACTACTGGTCTTCCAGGGAACGATAAAAAACGTAGACTATTTGAGACATTACTCCCATGGAGGAAAGTGCGCATGGTGACTGTTGTATACAATCCCGATGCAATTTCTGTGTTTCATCAACACTCTGATAGTCAACAGATTACAGAATGCCTCCAGATGTGCATCGGAAACTACTACTGGTCTTCCAGGGACCGATCAAAGCGTAGACTGTTTGAGACATTACTCCCGTGGAGCAAAGTGCGCATGGTGACTGTTGTATTCAATCCCGATGCAATTTCTGTGCTTCATCAACACTCTGATAGTCACCAGTTTACGGAAAGCCTCCAGATGAGCATCGGAAAGTACTACTGGTCTTCCAGCGAACGATCAAAGCGTATACAGTTAGAGACATTACTCCCATGTAGGAAAGTGCGCATGGTGACTGTTGTATTCAATCCCGATGCAATTTCTGTGTTTCATCAACACTCTGATGGTCCACAGATTACAGAATGCCTCCAGATGTGCATCGGAAACTACTACTGGTCTTAAAGTGAACGATCAAAGCCTAAACTCTTTGAGTCATTACTCCCATGGAGGGAAGTGCGCATGGTGACTGTTGTATTCAATCCCGATGCAATTTACGTATTTCGTCAGCACTCTTATAGTCCACAGATTACAGAATGCTTTCAGATGTGCATCGGAAACTACTACTGGTCTTCCTGGGAACGATCAAAGCGTAGACTGATTGAGACATTATTCCCATGAAGGAATGAGCGCATTGTGACTGTTGTATTCAAGCCCGAGGCAATTTCTGTGTTTCATCATCACTCCGATAGTCTACAGATTACAGAATGCCACCAGACGTGCATGGGAATCTACAACTGGTCTTCCAGGAACGATCAAAGCGTAGTCTGTTTGAGACATTACTCCCGTGGAGGAAAGTGCGCAATGTGACTGTTGTATTCAATCCCGATGCAATTTCTGTGTTTAATCAACACTCTGATACTAAACAGATTACAGAATGCCACCAGATGTGCATTGGAAACTACTACTGGTCTTCCAGGGAACGATCAAAGCGTAGACTGTTTGAGACATTACTGCCTTGGACTAAAGTGCGCATGGTGACTGTTGTATTCAATTCCGATTCAATTTCTGTGTTTCATCAACTCTCTGATTGTCCACAGATTACAGAATGCCACCAGATGTGCATCGGAAACTACTACTGGTCTTCCAGGGAACGATCAAATCGTAGAGTGTTTGAGACATTACTCCCATGGAGGAAAGTGCGCATGGTGACTGTTGTATTCAATTCCGATTGAATTCTGTGTTTCATCAACCCTCTGATAGACCACAGATTACAGAATGACATCAGATGTGCATCGGAAACTACTACTGGTCTTCCAGGGAACGATAAAAAACGTAGACTGTTTGAGACATTACTCCCATGGAGGAAAGTGCGCATCGTGACTGTTGTATTCAATTCCGATTCAATTCTGTGGTTCATCAACCCTCTGATAGACCACAGATTACAGAATGACATCAGATGTGCATCGGAAACTACTACTGGTCTTCCAGGGAATGATCAAGGCGTTGGCTGTTTGAGACTTTACCCCCATGGAGGAAACTGCTCATGGAGACTGTTGTAATCAATCCCGATGCAATATCTGTGTTTCATGAACAGTCTGATAGTCCACAGATTACAGAAAGCATCCAGTTGTGCATCGATAACTACTACTGGTCTTCCAGGTAACTATCAAAGTGTAGGCTGTAGAGTCATTACTCCCATGGAGGAAAGTGCGCATGGTGACTGTTGTATTCAATCCCGATGCAATATCTGTGTTTCATCAAGACTCTGATAGTCCACAAATTACGGAAAGCCTCCAGATGTGCATCGGAAACTACTACTGGTCATCCGGGGAAGGATCAAAGCGTAGACTGTTACAGACATTACTCCCATGGAGGAAAGTGCGCATTGTGACTGTTGTATTTAATCCCGATGCAATTTCTGTGTTTCATCAACACTCTGATAGTCAACAGATTACAGAATGCCTCCAGATGTGCATCGGAAACTACTACTGGTCTTCCAGGGAACGATCAAAGAGTAGACTGTTTGAGACATTACTCCCATGGAGGAAATTGCGCATGGTGACTGTCGTATTCAATCCCGATGCAATTTCTGTGCTTCATCAACACTCTGATAGTCCACAGTTTACGGAAAGCCTCCAGATGAGCATCGGAAAGTACTACTGGTCTTCCAGCGAACGATCAAAGCGTAGAAGGTTAGAGACATTACACCCATGGAGGAAAGTGCGCATGGTGAATTTTGTATTCAATCCCGATGCAATTTCTCTGTTTCATCAACACTCTGATAGTCCACAGATTACAGAATGCCTCCAGATGTGCATCGGAAACTACTACTGGTCTTCCAGGGAACGATCAAAGCGTAAACTCTTTGAGTCATTTTCCCATGGAGGGAAGTGCGCATGGTGACTGTTGTATTCAATCCCGATGCAATTTACGTGTTTCGTCAGCACTCTTATAGTCCACAGATTACAGAATGCTTTCAGATGTGCATCGGAAACTACTACTGGTCTTCCTGGAAACGATCAAAGCGTAGATTGATTGAGACATTATTCCCATGAAGGAATGTGCGCATTGTGACTGTTGTATTCAATCCCGAGGCAATTTCTGTGTTTCATCAACACTCCGATAGTCTACAGATTACAGAATGCCACCAGACGTGCATCGGAAACTACTACTGGTCTTCCAGGAACGATCAAAGCGTAAACTGTTTGAGACATTACTCCCGTGGGGGAAAGTGCGCATGGTGACTGTTGTATTCAATCCCGATGCAATTTCTGTGTTTAATCAACACTCTGATACTCCACAGATTACAGAATGCCACCAGATGTGCACCGGAAACTAATACTGGTCTTCCAGGGATCAATCAGAGCGTAGAGTGTCTGAGACATTACTCCCATGAAGGGAAGTGTGCATGGTGACTGTTGTATTCAATCCCGATGCAATTTCTGTGTTTCATCAACACTCTGATAGTCCACAGATTACAGAATGCCTCCAGATGTGCATCGGAAACCACTACTGGTCTTCCAGGGAACGATCAAAGCGTAGACTGTTTGAGACATTACTCCTATGGACGAAAGTGCGCATGGTGACAGTTGTATTCAATCCCGATGCAATTTCTGTGTTTCATCAACACTCTGATAGTCCACAAGTTACGGAAAGCCTCCAGATGTGCATCGGAAACTATTACTGGTCTTCCAGGGTACGATCAAAGTGTAGACTGTTAGAGACATTACTCCCATGGAGGAAAGTGCGCATGGTAACTGTTGTAGTCAATCCCGATGCAATTTCTGTGTTTCATCAACACTCTGATAGTCCACAGATTACAGAATGCCACCAGATGTGCATCGGAAACTACTACTGGTTTTCCAGGGAACGATCAAAGCGTAGACTGTTTGAGACATTACTCCCATGGAGGAAAGTGCGCATGATGACTGTTGTATACAATCCCGATGCAATTTCTGTGTTTCATCAACACTCTGATAGTCAACAGATTACAGAATGTCTCCAGATGTGCATCGGAAACTACTACTGGTCTTCCAGGGAACGATCAAAGAGTAGACTGTTTGAGACATTACTCCCATGGAGGTAAGTGCGCATGGTGACTGTTGTATTTAATCCCGATGCAATTTCTGTGTTTCATCAACACTCTGATAGTCCACAGATTACAGAATGCCACCAGATGTGCATCGGAAACTACTACTGGTCTTCTGGGGAACGATCAAAGCGTAGACTGTTTGAGACATTACTCCCGTGGAGGAAAAAGCGCATGGTGATTGTTGTATTCAATCCCGATGCAATTTCTGTGTTTCATCAACACTCTGATAGTAAACAGATTACAGAATGCCACCAGATGTGCATCGGAAACTACTACTGGTCTTCCAGGGAACGATCAGAGCGTAGACTGTTTGAGAATTACTCCCATGGAGGAAAGTGCGCATGGTGACTGTTGGATTCAATCGCGATGCAATTTCTGTGTTTCATGAACAATCTGATACTCCACAGATTACAGAATGCCTCCAGATGTGCATCAGGAACCACTACTGGTCTTTCAGGGAACGATCAAAGCGTAGACTGTTTGAGACATTACTCCCATGGAGGAAATTGCGCATGGTGACTGTTGTATTCAATCCCGATGCAATATCTGTGCTTCATTAACACTCTGATAGTCCACAGTTTACGGAAAGCCTCCAGATGAGCATCGGAAAGTACTACTGGTCTTCCAGTGAACGATCAAAGCGTAGACGGTTAGAGACATTACTCCCATGGAGGAAAGTGCGCATGGTGAGTGTTGTATTTAATCCCGATGCAAATTCTGTGTTTCATCAACACTCTGATAGTCAACAGATTACAGAATGCCTTCAGATGTGCATCGGAAACTACTACTGGTCTTCCAGGGAACGATCAAAGCGTAGACTGTGTGAGACATTACTCCCGTGGAGGAAGGTGCGCATGGTGACTGTTGTATTCAATCCCGATGCAATTTCTGTGTTTCATCAACACTCTGATAGTCCACAGATTATAGAATGCCTCCATATGTGCACCGGGAACTACTACTGGTCTTCCAGGGATCAATCAGAGCGTAGAGTGTCTGAAACATTACTCCCATGAAGGGAAGTGAGCATGGTGACTGTTGTATTCAATCCCGATGCAATTTCTGAGTTTCATCAACACTCTGATAGTCCACAGATTACAGAATGCCTCCAGATGTGCATCGGAAACCACTACTGGTCTTCCAGGGAACGATCAAAGAGTAGACTGTTTGAGACATTACTCCCATGGAGGTAAGTGCGCATGGTGACTGTTGTATTGAATCCCGATGCAATTTCTGTGTTTCATCAACACTCTGATAGTCCACAGATTACAGAATGCCACCAGATGTGCATCGGAAACTACTACTGGTCTTCTGGGGAACGATCAAAGCGTAGACTGTTTGAGACATTACTCCCGTGGAGGTAAGTGCGCATGGTGACTGTTGTATTCAATCCCGATGCCATTTCTGTGTTTCATCAACACTCTGATAGTCCACAGATTACAGAATGCCTCCAGATGTGCACCGGAAACTACTACTGGTCTTCCAGGGATCAATCAGAGCGTAGAGTGTTTGAGACATTACTCCCATGAAGGGAAGTGAGCATGGTGACTGTTGTATTCAATCCCGATGCAATTTCTGTGTTTCATCAACACTCTGTTAGTCCACAGATTACAGAATGCCACCAGATGTGCATCGGAAACCACTACTGGTCTTCCAGGGAACGATCAAAGAGTAGACTGTTTGAGACATTACTCCCGTGGAGGAAAAAGCGCATTGTGATTGTTGTATTCAATCCCGATGCAATTTCTGTGTTTCATCAACACTCTGATAGTCCACAGATTACAGAATGCCACCAGATGTGCATCGGAAACTACTACAGGTCTTCCAGGGAACGATCAAAGCGTAGACTGTTTGAGAATTACTCCCATGGAGGAAAGTGCGCATGGCGACTGTTGGATTCAATCCCTATGCAATTTCTGTGTTTCATGAACAATCTGATGCTCCACAGATTACAGAATGCCACCAGATGTGCATCGGAAACTACTACTGGTCTTCCAGGGAACGATCAAATCGGAGACTGAGTAAGACATTACTCCCACGGAAGAAAGTGCGCATGGTGACTGTTGTATTCAATCCCGATGCAATTTTTGTGTTTCATCAACAATCCGATAGTCCACAGATTATAGAATGCCTCCATATGTGCACCGGAAACTACAACTGGTCTTCCAGGGATCAATCAGAGCGTAGAGTGTTTGAGACATTACTCCCATGAAGGGAAGTGAGCATGGTGACTGTTGTATTCAATCCCGATGCAATTTCTGTGCTTCATTAACACTCTGATAGTCTACAGTTTACGGAAAGCGTCCAGATGAGCATCGGAAAGTACTACTGGTCTTCCAGGGAACGATCAAAGCGTAGACGGTTAGAGACATTACTCCCATGGAGGAAAGTGCGCATGGTGACTGTTGTATTCAATCCCGTTGCAATTTCTGTGTTTCATCAACACTCTGATAGTCCACAGATTACAGAATGCCTCCAGATGTGCATCGGAAACTACTACTGTTCTTCCAGGGAACGATCAAAGCGTAAACTCTTTGAGACATTACTCCCATGCAGGGAAGTGCGCATGGTGATTGTTGTATTCAATCCCGATGCAATTTACGTGTTCCGTCAGCACTCTTATAGTCCACAGATTACAGAATGCTTTCAGATGTGTATCGGAAATTACTACTGGTCTTCCTGGGAACGATCAAAGCGTAGACTGTTTGAGATATTATTCCCATGAAGGAATGAGCGCATTGTGACTGTTGTATTCAAGCCCGAGGCAATTTCTGTGTTTCATCATCACTCCGATAGTCTACAGATTACAGAATGCCACCAGACGTGCATGGGAATCTACTACTGGTCTTCCAGGAACGATCAAAGCGTAGTCTGTTTGAGACATTACTCCCGTGGAGGAAAGTGCGCATTGTGACTGTTGTATTCAATCCCGATGCAATTTCTGTGTTTAATCAACACTCTGATACTAAACAGATTACAGAATGCCACCAGATGTGCATTGGAAACTACTACTGGTCTTCCAGGGAACGATCAAAGCGTAGACTGTTTGAGACATTACTGCCTTGGACTAAAGTGCGCATGGTGACTGTTGTATTCAATTCCGATTCAATTTCTGTGTTTCATCAACTCTCTGATTGTCCACAGATTACAGAATGCCTCTAGATGTGCATCGGAAACTACTACTGGTCTTCCAGGGACCGATCAAAGCGTAGACTGTTTGAGACATTACTCCCGTGGAGGAAAGTGCGCATGGTGACTGTTGTATTCAATCCCGATGCAATTTCTGTGTTTCATCAACACTCTGATAGTCCACAGATTACAGAATGCCACCAGATGTGCATCGGAAACTACTACTGGTCTTCCAGGGAACGATCAAATCGTAGAGTGTTTGAGACATTACTCCCATGGAGGAAAGTGCGCATGGTGACTGTTGTATTCAATTCCGATTCAATTCTGTGTTTCATCAACCCTCTGATAGACCACACATTACAGAATGACATCAGATGTGCATCGGAAACTACTACTGGTCTTCCAGGGAACGATAAAAAACGTAGACTGTTTGAGACATTACTCCCATGGAGGAAAGTGCGCATGGTGACTGTTGTATACAATCCCGATGCAATTTCTGTGTTTCATCAACACTCTGATAGTCAACAGATTTCAGAATGCCACCAGATGTGCATCGGAAACTACTACTGGTCTTCCAGGGAACGATAAAAAACGTAGACTATTTGAGACATTACTCCCATGGAGGAAAGTGCGCATGGTGACTGTTGTATACAATCCCGATGCAATTTCTGTGTTTCATCAACACTCTGATAGTCAACAGATTACAGAATGCCTCCAGATGTGCATCGGAAACTACTACTGGTCTTCCAGGGACCGATCAAAGCGTAGACTGTTTGAGACATTACTCCCGTGGAGCAAAGTGCGCATGGTGACTGTTGTATTCAATCCCGATGCAATTTCTGTGCTTCATCAACACTCTGATAGTCACCAGTTTACGGAAAGCCTCCAGATGAGCATCGGAAAGTACTACTGGTCTTCCAGCGAACGATCAAAGCGTATACAGTTAGAGACATTACTCCCATGTAGGAAAGTGCGCATGGTGACTGTTGTATTCAATCCCGATGCAATTTCTGTGTTTCATCAACACTCTGATAGTCCACAGATTACAGAATGCCTCCAGATGTGCATCGGAAACTACTACTGGTCTTAAAGTGAACGATCAAAGCCTAAACTCTTTGAGTCATTACTCCCATGGAGGGAAGTGCGCATGGTGACTGTTGTATTCAATCCCGATGCAATTTACGTATTTCGTCAGCACTCTTATAGTCCACAGATTACAGAATGCTTTCAGATGTGCATCGGAAACTACTACTGGTCTTCCTGGGAACGATCAAAGCGTAGACTGATTGAGACATTATTCCCATGAAGGAATGAGCGCATTGTGACTGTTGTATTCAAGCCCGAGGCAATTTCTGTGTTTCATCATCACTCCGATAGTCTACAGATTACAGAATGCCACCAGACGTGCATGGGAATCTACAACTGGTCTTCCAGGAACGATCAAAGCGTAGTCTGTTTGAGACATTACTCCCGTGGAGGAAAGTGCGCATTGTGACTGTTGTATTCAATCCCGATGCAATTTCTGTGTTTAATCAACACTCTGATACTAAACAGATTACAGAATGCCACCAGATGTGCATTGGAAACTACTACTGGTCTTCCAGGGAACGATCAAAGCGTAGACTGTTTGAGACATTACTGCCTTGGACTAAAGTGCGCATGGTGACTGTTGTATTCAATTCCGATTCAATTTCTGTGTTTCATCAACTCTCTGATTGTCCACAGATTACAGAATGCCTCTAGATGTGCATCGGAAACTACTACTGGTCTTCCAGGGACCGATCAAAGCGTAGACTGTTTGAGACATTACTCCCGTGGAGGAAAGTGCGCATGGTGACTGTTGTATTCAATCCCGATGCAATTTCTGTGTTTCATCAACACTCTGATAGTCCACAGATTACAGAATGCCACCAGATGTGCATCGGAAACTACTACTGGTCTTCCAGGGAACGATCAAATCGTAGAGTGTTTGAGACATTACTCCCATGGAGGAAAGTGCGCATGGTGACTGTTGTATTCAATTCCGATTCAATTCTGTGTTTCATCAACCCTCTGATAGACCACAGATTACAGAATGACATCAGATGTGCATCGGAAACTACTACTGGTCTTCCAGGGAACGATAAAAAACGTAGACTGTTTGAGACATTACTCCCATGGAGGAAAGTGCGCATGGTGACTGTTGTATACAATCCCGATTCAATTTCTGTGTTTCATCAACACTCTGATAGTCAACAGATTTCAGAATGCCACCAGATGTGCATCGGAAACTACTACTGGTCTTCCAGGGAACGATAAAAAACGTAGACTATTTGAGACATTACTCCCATGGAGGAAAGTGCGCATGGTGACTGTTGTATACAATCCCGATGCAATTTCTGTGTTTCATCAAC
The DNA here is from genome assembly GCF_023897955.1 of Schistocerca gregaria. Classification (NCBI taxonomy): domain Eukaryota; kingdom Metazoa; phylum Arthropoda; class Insecta; order Orthoptera; family Acrididae; genus Schistocerca; species Schistocerca gregaria. The sequence continues at coordinate 5,644,428 of NW_026061706.1, forward strand.
ACTCTGATAGTCAACAGATTACAGAATGCCTCCAGATGTGCATCGGAAACTACTACTGGTCTTCCAGGGACCGATCAAAGCGTAGACTGTTTGAGACATTACTCCCGTGGAGCAAAGTGCGCATGGTGACTGTTGTATTCAATCCCGATGCAATTTCTGTGCTTCATCAACACTCTGATAGTCACCAGTTTACGGAAAGCCTCCAGATGAGCATCGGAAAGTACTACTGGTCTTCCAGCGAACGATCAAAGCGTATACAGTTAGAGACATTACTCCCATGTAGGAAAGTGCGCATGGTGACTGTTGTATTCAATCCCGATGCAATTTCTGTGTTTCATCAACACTCTGATAGTCCACAGATTACAGAATGCCTCCAGATGTGCATCGGAAACTACTACTGGTCTTAAAGTGAACGATCAAAGCCTAAACTCTTTGAGTCATTACTCCCATGGAGGGAAGTGCGCATGGTGACTGTTGTATTCAATCCCGATGCAATTTACGTATTTCGTCAGCACTCTTATAGTCCACAGATTACAGAATGCTTTCAGATGTGCATCGGAAACTACTACTGGTCTTCCTGGGAACGATCAAAGCGTAGACTGATTGAGACATTATTCCCATGAAGGAATGTGCGCATTGTGACTGTTGTATTCAATCCCGAGGCAATTTCTGTGTTTCATCAACACTCCGATAGTCTACAGATTGCAGAATGCCACCAGACGTGCATCGGAAACTACTACTGGTCTTCCAGGAACGATCAAATCGTAGACTGTTTGAGACATTACTCCCGTGGAGGAAAGTGCGCATGGTGGCTGTTGTATTCAATCCCCATGCAATTTCTGTGTTTAATCAACACTCTGATACTCCACAGATTACAGAATGCCACCAGATGTGCATCGGAAACTACTACTGGTCTTCCAGGGAACGATCAAAGCGTAGACTGTTTGAGACATTACTCCCCTGGACTAAAGTGCGCATGGTGACTGTTGTATTCAATTCCGATTCAATTTCTGTGTTTCATCAACTCTCTGATTGTCCACAGATTACAGAATGCCTCTAGATGTGCATCGGAAACTACTACTGGTCTTCCAGGGACCGATCAGAGCGTAAACTGTTTGAGACATTACTCCCGTGGAGCAAAGTGCGCATGGTGACTGTTGTATTCAATCCCGATGCAATTTCTGTGTTTCATCAACACTCTGATAGTCCACAGATTACAGAATGGAACCAGATGTGCATCGGAAACTACTACTGGTCTTCCAGGGAACGATCAAAGCGTAGAGTGTTTGAGACACTACTCCCATGGAGGAAAGTGCGCATGGTGACTGTTGTATTCAATTCCGATTCAATTCTGTGTTTCATCAACACTCTGATAGACCACAGATTACAGAATGACATCAGATGTGTATCGGAAACTGATACTGGTCTTCCAGGAAACGATCAAAGCGTAGACTCTTAGAGACATTACTCCCATGGAGGAAAGTGCGCATGGTGACTGTTGTATTCAATCCCGATGCAATTTCTGTGTTTCATCAACACTCTGATAGTCCACAGATTACAGAATGCCTCCAGATGTGCACCCGAAACTACTACTGGTCTTCCAGGGATCAATCAGAGCGTAGAGTGCCTGAGACATTACTCCCATGAATTGAAGGGAGCATGGTGACTGTTGTATTCAATCCCGATAAAATTTCTGTGTTTCATCAACACTCTGATAGTCCACAGATTACAGAATACCTCCAGATGTGCATCGGAAACCACTACTGGTCTTCCAGGGAACGATCAAAGCGTAGACTGTTTGAGACATTACTCCTATGGACGAAAGTGCGCATGGTGACAGTATATTCAATCCCGAGGCAATTTCTGAGTTTCATCAACACTCTGATAGTCCACAAGTTACGGAAAGCCTCCAGATGTGCATCGGAAACTATTATTGGTCTTCCAGGGAACGATCAAAGCGTAGACTGTTAGAGACATTACTCCCATGGAGGAAAGTGCGCATGGTAACTGTTGTATTCAATCCCGATGCAATTTTTGTGATTCATCAACAATCTGATAGTCCACAGATTACAGAATGCCTCCATATGTGCACCGGAAACTACTACTGGTCTTCCAGGGATCAATCAGAGCGTAGAGTGTTTGAGACATTACTCCCATGAAGGTAAGTGAGCATGGTGACTGTTGTATTCAATCCCGATGCAATTTCTGTGTTTCATCAACACTCTGTTAGTCCACAGATTACAGAATGCTTCCAGATGTGCATCAGGAGCCACTACTGGTCTTCCAGGGAACGATAAAAGCGTAGACTGTTTGAGACATTACTCCCATGGACGAAAGTGCGCATGGTGACTGTTGTATTCAATCCCGAAGCAATTTCTGTGTTTCATCAACACTCTGATATTCCACAGATTACAGAATGCCACAAGATGTGCATCGGAAACTACTACTGGTCTTCTGGGGAACGATCAAAGCGTAGACTGTTTGAGACATTACTCCCCTGGACTAAAGTGCGCATGGTGACTGTTGTATTCAATTCCGATTCAATTTTTGTGTTTCATCAACTCTCTGATTGTCCACAGATTACAGAATGCCTCTAGATGTGCATCGGAAACTACTACTGGTCTTCCAGGGAACGATCAAAGCGTAGACTCTTAGAGACATTACTCCCATGGAGGTAAGTGCTCAGGGTGACTGTTGTATTCAATCCCGATGCAATTTCTGTGTTTCATCAACACTCTGATAGTCTACAGATTACAGAATGCCACCAGATGTGCATCGGAAACTACTACTGGTCTTCCAGGGAACGATCAAAGCGTAGACTGTTTGAGACATCACTCCCGTGGAGGAAAGTGCGCATGGTGACTGTTGTATTCAATTCCGATGCAATTTCTGTGTTTCATCAACACTCTGATAGTCCACAGATTACAGAAAGCCTCCAGATGTGCATCGGAAACTACTACTGGTCTTCAAGGGAACGATCAAAGCGTAGACTGTTTGAGACATTACTCCCGTGGAGGAAAGTGCGCATGGTGACTGTTGTATTCAATTATGATGCAATTTCTGTGCTTCATCAACACTCTGATAGTCCACAGTTTACGGAAAGCCTCCAGATGAGCATCGGAAAGTACTACTGTTCTTCCAGGGAACGATCAAAGCGTAGACGGTTAGAGACATTAATCCCATGGAGGAAAGTGCGCATGGTGACTGTTGTATTCAATTCCGATGCAATTTCTGTGTTTAATCAACACTCTGATAGTCCACAGATTACAGAATGCCTCCAGATGTCCATCGGAAACTACTACTGGTCTTCCAGGGAACGATCAAAACGTAAACTCTTTGAGACATTACTCCCATGGAGGGAAGTGCGCATGGTGACAGTTGTATTCAATCCCGATGCAATTTACGTGTTTCGCCAGCACTCTTATAGTCCACAGATTACAGAATGCTTTCAGATGTGCATCGGAAACTACTACTGGTCTTCCTGGGAACGATCAAAGCGTAGACTGTTTGAGACATTATTCCCATGAAGGAATGTGCGCATTGTGACTGTTGTATTCAATCCCGAGGCAATTTCTGTGTTTCATCAACACTCTGATAGTCTACAGATTACAGATTGCCACCAGACATGCATCGGAAACTACTACTGGTCTTCCAGGAACGATCAAAGCGTAGACTGTTTGAGACATTACTCCCGTGGAGGAAAGTGCGCATGGTGACTGTTGTATTCAATCCCGATGCAATTTCTGTGTTTAATCAACACTCTGATACTCCACAGATTACAGAATGCCACCAGAAGTGCATCGGAAACTATTACTGGTCTTCCAGGGAACGATCAAAGCGTAGACTGTTTGAGACATTACTCCCCTGGACTAAAGTGCGCATGGTGACTGTTGTATTCAATCCCGATGCAATTTCTGTGTTTCATCAACACTCTGATAGTCCACAGATTACAGATTGCCACCAGATGTGCATCGGAAACTACTACTGGTCTTCCAGGGAACGATCAAAGCGTAGAGTGTTTGAGACATTACTCCCATGGAGGAAAGTGCGCATGGTGACTGTTGTATTCAATTCCGATTCAATTCTGTGTTTCATCAACACTCTGATAGACCACAGATTACAGAATGACATCAGATGTGTATCGGAAACTACTACTGGTCTTCCAGGGAACGATCAAAACGTAGACTGTTTCAGACATTACTCAAATTTAGGAAAGTGCGGATGGTGACTGTTGTATTCAATCCCGATGCAATTTCTGTGTTTCATCAACACTCTGATAGTCCACAGATTACAGAATGCCACCAGATGTGCATCGGAAACTACTACTGGTCTTCCAGGGAACGATCAAAGCGTAGGCTGTTTTAGACTTTACCCCCATGGAGGAAACTGCTCATGGAGACTGTTGTATTCAATCCCGATGCAATATCTGTGTTTCATGAACAGTCTGATAGTCCACAGATTACAGAAAGCATCCAGATGTGCATCGGTAACTACTAATCGTCTTCCAGGTAACTATCAAAGCGTAGGCTGTAGAGTCATTAATCCCATGGAGGAAAGTGCGCATGGTGACTGTTGTATTCAATCCCGATGCAATATCTGTGTTTCATCAAGACTCTGATAGTCTACTGATTACAGAATGCCACCACATGTGCATCGGAAACTACTACATGTCTTCCAGGGAACGATCAAAGCGTAGACTGTTTGAGACATTGCTCCCATGGAGGAAACTGCGCATGGAGACTGTTGTATTCAATCCCAATGCAATTTCTGTGTTTCATCAACACTCTGATAGTCCACAGATTACAGAAAGCATCCAGATGCGCATCGGAAACTACTACTGGTCTTCCAGGGAACGATCAAAGCGTAGGCTCTTAGAGACATTACTCCCATGGAGGTAAGTGCTCAGGGTGACTCTTGTATTCAATCTCGATGTAATTTCTGTGTTTCATCAACACTCTGATAGTCTACAGATTACAGAATGCCACCAGATGTGCATCGGAAACTACTACTGGTCTTCCAGGGAACGATCAAAGCGTAGACTGTTTGAGACATTACTCCCGTGGAGGAAAGTGCGCATGGTGACTGTTGTATTCAATTCCGATACAATTTCTGTGTTTCAACAACACTCTGATAGTCCACAGATTACAGAATGCCTCCAGATGTTCTTCGGAAACTACTACTGGTCTTCCAGGGAACGATCAAAGCGTAGACTGTTTGAGACATTACTCCCGTGGAGGAAAGTGCGCATGGTGACGGTTGTATTCAATCCCGATGCAATTTCTGTGTTTCATCAACACTCTGATAGTCCACAGATAACAGAAAGCATCCAGATGTGCATCAGAAACTACTACCGGACTTCCAGGGAACGATCAAAGCGTAGACTGTATGAGAATTACTCCCATCTAGGAAAGTTCGCATGGTGACTGTTGGATTCAATCCCGATGCAATTTCTGTGTTTCATGAACAATCTGATACTAGACAGATTACAGAATGCCACCAGATGTGCATCGGAAACTACTACTGGTCTTACAGGGAACAATCAAATCGTAGACTGTTTAAGACATTACTCCCATGGAAGAAAGTGCGCATGGTGACTGTTGTATACAATCCCGATGCAATTTCTGTGTTTCATCAACACTCTGATAGTCCACAGATTACAGAATGCCACCAGATGTGCATCGGAAACTACTACTGGTCTTCCAGGGAACGATCAAATCGTAGAGTGTTTGAGACATTACTCCCATGGAGGAAAGTGCGCATGGTGACTGTTGTATTCAATTCCGATTCAATTATGTGTTTCATCAACCCTCTGATAGACCACAGATTACAGAATGACATCAGATGTGCATCGGAAACTACTACTGGTCTTCCAGGGAACGATAAAAAACGTAGACTGTTTGAGACATTACTCCCATGGAGGAAAGTGCGCATGGTGACTGTTGTATACAATCCCGATTGAATTTCTGTGTTTCATCAACACTCTGATAGTCAACAGATTTCAGAATGCCACGAGATGTGCATCGGAAACTACTACTGGTCTTCCAGGGAACGATCAAAGCGTAGACTCTTAGAGACATTACTCCCATGGAGGTAAGTGCTCAGGGTGACTGTTGTTTTCAATCCCGATGCAATTTCTGTGTTTCATCAACACTCTGATAGTCTACAGATTACAGAATGCCACCAGATGTGCATCGGAAACTACTACTGGTCTTCCAGGGAACGATCAAAGCGTAGACTGTTTGAGACATCACTCCCGTGGAGGAAAGTGCGCATGGTGACTGTTGTATTCAATTCCGATGCAATTTCTGTGTTTCATCAACACTCTGATAGTCCACAGATTACAGAAAGCCTCCAGATGTGCATCGGAAACTACTACTGGTCTTCAAGGGAACGATCAAAGCGTAGACTGTTTGAGACATTACTCCCGTGGAGGAAAGTGCGCATGGTGACTGTTGTATTCAATTATGATGCAATTTCTGTGCTTCATCAACACTCTGATAGTCCACAGTTTACGGAAAGCCTCCAGATGAGCATCGGAAAGTACTACTGTTCTTCCAGGGAACGATCAAAGCGTAGACGGTTAGAGACATTAATCCCATGGAGGAAAGTGCGCATGGTGACTGTTGTATTCAATTCCGATGCAATTTCTGTGTTTAATCAACACTCTGATAGTCCACAGATTACAGAATGCCTCCAGATGTCCATCGGAAACTACTACTGGTCTTCCAGGGAACGATCAAAACGTAAACTCTTTGAGACATTACTCCCATGGAGGGAAGTGCGCATGGTGACAGTTGTATTCAATCCCGATGCAATTTACGTGTTTCGCCAGCACTCTTATAGTCCACAGATTACAGAATGCTTTCAGATGTGCATCGGAAACTACTACTGGTCTTCCTGGGAACGATCAAAGCGTAGACTGTTTGAGACATTATTCCCATGAAGGAATGTGCGCATTGTGACTGTTGTATTCAATCCCGAGGCAATTTCTGTGTTTCATCAACACTCTGATAGTCTACAGATTACAGATTGCCACCAGACATGCATCGGAAACTACTACTGGTCTTCCAGGAACGATCAAAGCGTAGACTGTTTGAGACATTACTCCCGTGGAGGAAAGTGCGCATGGTGACTGTTGTATTCAATCCCGATGCAATTTCTGTGTTTAATCAACACTCTGATACTCCACAGATTACAGAATGCCACCAGAAGTGCATCGGAAACTATTACTGGTCTTCCAGGGAACGATCAAAGCGTAGACTGTTTGAGACATTACTCCCCTGGACTAAAGTGCGCATGGTGACTGTTGTATTCAATCCCGATGCAATTTCTGTGTTTCATCAACACTCTGATAGTCCACAGATTACAGATTGCCACCAGATGTGCATCGGAAACTACTACTGGTCTTCCAGGGAACGATCAAAGCGTAGAGTGTTTGAGACATTACTCCCATGGAGGAAAGTGCGCATGGTGACTGTTGTATTCAATTCCGATTCAATTCTGTGTTTCATCAACACTCTGATAGACCACAGATTACAGAATGACATCAGATGTGTATCGGAAACTACTACTGGTCTTCCAGGGAACGATCAAAACGTAGACTGTTTCAGACATTACTCAAATTTAGGAAAGTGCGGATGGTGACTGTTGTATTCAATCCCGATGCAATTTCTGTGTTTCATCAACACTCTGATAGTCCACAGATTACAGAATGCCACCAGATGTGCATCGGAAACTACTACTGGTCTTCCAGGGAACGATCAAAGCGTAGGCTGTTTTAGACTTTACCCCCATGGAGGAAACTGCTCATGGAGACTGTTGTATTCAATCCCGATGCAATATCTGTGTTTCATGAACAGTCTGATAGTCCACAGATTACAGAAAGCATCCAGATGTGCATCGGTAACTACTAATCGTCTTCCAGGTAACTATCAAAGCGTAGGCTGTAGAGTCATTAATCCCATGGAGGAAAGTGCGCATGGTGACTGTTGTATTCAATCCCGATGCAATATCTGTGTTTCATCAAGACTCTGATAGTCTACTGATTACAGAATGCCACCACATGTGCATCGGAAACTACTACATGTCTTCCAGGGAACGATCAAAGCGTAGACTGTTTGAGACATTGCTCCCATGGAGGAAACTGCGCATGGAGACTGTTGTATTCAATCCCAATGCAATTTCTGTGTTTCATCAACACTCTGATAGTCCACAGATTACAGAAAGCATCCAGATGCGCATCGGAAACTACTACTGGTCTTCCAGGGAACGATCAAAGCGTAGGCTCTTAGAGACATTACTCCCATGGAGGTAAGTGCTCAGGGTGACTCTTGTATTCAATCTCGATGTAATTTCTGTGTTTCATCAACACTCTGATAGTCTACAGATTACAGAATGCCACCAGATGTGCATCGGAAACTACTACTGGTCTTCCAGGGAACGATCAAAGCGTAGACTGTTTGAGACATTACTCCCGTGGAGGAAAGTGCGCATGGTGACTGTTGTATTCAATTCCGATACAATTTCTGTGTTTCAACAACACTCTGATAGTCCACAGATTACAGAATGCCTCCAGATGTTCTTCGGAAACTACTACTGGTCTTCCAGGGAACGATCAAAGCGTAGACTGTTTGAGACATTACTCCCGTGGAGGAAAGTGCGCATGGTGACGGTTGTATTCAATCCCGATGCAATTTCTGTGTTTCATCAACACTCTGATAGTCCACAGATAACAGAAAGCATCCAGATGTGCATCAGAAACTACTACCGGACTTCCAGGGAACGATCAAAGCGTAGACTGTATGAGAATTACTCCCATCTAGGAAAGTTCGCATGGTGACTGTTGGATTCAATCCCGATGCAATTTCTGTGTTTCATGAACAATCTGATACTAGACAGATTACAGAATGCCACCAGATGTGCATCGGAAACTACTACTGGTCTTACAGGGAACAATCAAATCGTAGACTGTTTAAGACATTACTCCCATGGAAGAAAGTGCGCATGGTGACTGTTGTATACAATCCCGATGCAATTTCTGTGTTTCATCAACACTCTGATAGTCCACAGATTACAGAATGCCACCAGATGTGCATCGGAAACTACTACTGGTCTTCCAGGGAACGATCAAATCGTAGAGTGTTTGAGACATTACTCCCATGGAGGAAAGTGCGCATGGTGACTGTTGTATTCAATTCCGATTCAATTATGTGTTTCATCAACCCTCTGATAGACCACAGATTACAGAATGACATCAGATGTGCATCGGAAACTACTACTGGTCTTCCAGGGAACGATAAAAAACGTAGACTGTTTGAGACATTACTCCCATGGAGGAAAGTGCGCATGGTGACTGTTGTATACAATCCCGATTGAATTTCTGTGTTTCATCAACACTCTGATAGTCAACAGATTTCAGAATGCCACGAGATGTGCATCGGAAACTACTACTGGTCTTCCAGGGAACGATAAAAAACGTAGACTGTTTGAGACATTACTCCCGTGGAGCAAAGTGCGCATGGTGACTGTTGTATTCAATCCCGATGCAATTTCTGTGCTTCATCAACACTCTGATAGTCAACAGTTTACGGAAAGCCTCCAGATGAGCATCGGAAAGTACTACTGGTCTTCCAGCGAACGATCAAAGCGTATACGGTTAGAGACATTACTCCCATGTAGGAAAGTGCGCATGGTGACTGTTGTATTCAATCCCGATGCAATTTCTGTGTTTCATCAACACTCTGATAGTCCACAGATTACAGAATGCCTCCAGATGTGCATCGGAAACTACTACTGGTCTTCCAGTGAACGATCAAAGCGTAAACTCTTTGAGTCATTACTCCCATGGAGGGAAGTGCGCATGGTGACTGTTGTATTCAATCCCGATGCAATTTACGTATTTCGTCAGCACTCTTATAGTCCACAGATTACAGAATGCTTTCAGATGTGCATCGGAAACTACTACTGGTCTTCCTGGGAACGATCAAAGCGTAGACTGATTGAGACATTATTCCCATGAAGGAATGTGCGCATTGTGACTGTTGTATTCAATCCCGAGGCAATTTCTGTGTTTCATCAACACTCCGATAGTCTACAGATTGCAGAATGCCACCAGACGTGCATCGGAAACTACTACTGGTCTTCCAGGAACGATCAAAGCGTAGACTGTTTGAGACATTACTCCCGTGGAGGAAAGTGCGCATGGTGGCTGTTGTATTCAATCCCGATGCAATTTCTGTGTTTAATCAACACTCTGATACTCCACAGATTACAGAATGCCACCAGATGTGCATCGGAAACTACTACTGGTCTTCCAGGGAACGATCAAAGCGTAGACTGTTTGAGACATTACTCCCCTGGACTAAAGTGCGCATGGTGACTGTTGTATTCAATTCCGATTCAATTTCTGTGTTTCATCAACTCTCTGATTGTCCACAGATTACAGAATGCCTCTAGATGTGCATCGGAAACTACTACTGGTCTTCCAGGGACCGATCAGAGCGTAAACTGTTTGAGACTTTACTCCCGTGGAGCAAAGTGCGCATGGTGACTGTTGTATTCAATCCCGATGCAATTTCTGTGTTTCATCAACACTCTGATAGTCCACAGATTACAGAATGGAACCAGATGTGCATCGGAAACTACTACTGGTCTTCCAGGGAACGATCAAAGCGTAGAGTGTTTGAGACATTACTCCCATGGAGGAAAGTGCGCATGGTGACTGTTGTATTCAATTCCGATTCAATTCTGTGTTTCATCAACACTCTGATAGCCTACAGATTACAGAATGACATCAGATGTGTATCGGAAACTAATACTGGTCTTCCAGGAAACGATCAAAGCGTAGACTCTTAGAGACATTACTCCCATGGAGGAAAGTGCGCATGGTGACTGTTGTATACAATCCCGATGCAATTTCTGTGTTTCATCAACACTCTGATAGTCAACAGATTACAGAATGTCTCCAGATGTGCATCGGAAACTACTACTGGTCTTCCAGGGAACGATCAAAGAGTAGACTGTTTGAGACATTACTCCCATGGAGGTAAGTGCGCATGGTGACTGTTGTATTCAATCCCGATGCAATTTCTGTGTTTCATCAACACTCTGATAGTTCACTGATTACAGAATGCCACCAGATGTGCATCGGAAACTACTACTGGTCTTCTGGGGAACGATCAAAGCGTAGACTGTTTGAGACATTACTCCCGTGGAGGAAAAAGCGCATGGTGATTGTTGTATTCAATCCCGATGCAATTTCTGTGTTTCATCAACACTCTGATAGTCCACAGATTACAGAATGCCACCAGATGTGCATCGGAAACTACTACTGGTCTTCCAGGGAACGATCAAAGCGTAGACTGTTTGAGAATTACTCCCATGGAGGAAAGTGCGCATGGTGACTGTTGTATACAATCCCGATGCAATTTCTGTGTTTCATGAACAATCTGATACTCCACAGATTACAGAATGCCACCAGATGTGCATCGGCATCTACTACTGTTCTTCCAGGGAACGATCAAATCGGAGGCTGTTTAAGACATTACTCCCATGGAAGAAAGTGCGCATGGTGACTGTTGTATTCAATCCCGATGCAATTTTTGTGATTCATCAACAATCTGATAGTCCACAGATTACAGAATGCCTCCATATGTGCACCGGAAACTACTACTGGTCTTCCAGGGATCAATCAGAGCGTAGAGTGTTTGAGACATTACTCCCATGAAGGGAAGTGAGCATGGTGACTGTTGTATTCAATCCCGATGCAATTTCTGTGTTTCATCAACACTCTGTTAGTCCACAGATTACAGAATGCCTCCAGATGTGCATCAGGAGCCACTACTGGTCTTCCAGGGAACGATCAAAGCGTAGACTGTTTGAAACATTACTCCCATGGACGTAAGTGCGCATGGTGACTGTTGTATTCAATCCCGATGCAATTTCTGTGTTTCATCAACACTCTGATAGTCCACAGATTACAGAATGCCACAAGATGTGCATCGGAAACTACTACTGGTCTTCTGGGGAACGATCAAAGCGTAGACTGTTTGAGACATTACTCCCCTGGACAAAAGTGCGCATGGTGACTGTTGTATTCAATTCCGATTCAATTTCTGTGTTTCATCAACTCTCTGATTGTCCACAGATTACAGAATGCCTCTAGTTGTGCATCGGAAACTACTACTGGTCTTCCAGGGAACGATCAAAGCTTAGACTCTTAGAGACATTACTCCCATGGAGGTAAGTGCTCAGGGTGACTGTTGTATTCAATCCCGATGCAATTTCTGTGTTTCATCAACACTCTGATAGTCTACAGATTACAGAATGCCACCAGATGTGCATCGGAAACTACTACTGGTCTTCCAGGGAACGATCAAAGCGTAGACTGTTTGAGACATCACTCCCGTGGAGGAAAGTACGCATGGTGACTGTTGTATTCAATTCCGATGCAATTTCTGTGTTTCATCAACACTCTGATAGTCCACAGATTACAGAAAGCCTCCAGATGTGCATCGGAAACTACTACTGGTCTTCAAGGGAACGATCAAAGCGTAGACTGTTTGAGACATTACTCCCGTGGAGGAAAGTGCGCATGGTGACTGTTGTTTTCAATTATGATGCAATTTCTGTGCTTCATCAACACTCTGATAGTCCACAGTTTACGGAAAGCCTCCAGATGAGCATCGGAAAGTACTACTGTTCTTCCAGGGAAAGATCAAAGCGTAGACGGTTAGAGACATTAATCCCATGGAGGAAAGTGCGCATGGTGACTGTTGTATTCAATTCCGATGCAATTTCTGTGTTTATCAACACTCTGATAGTCCACAGATTACAGAATGCCTCCAGATGTGCATCGGAAACTACTACTGGTCTTCCAGGGAACGATCAAAACGTAAACTCTTTGAGACATTACTCCCATGGAGGGAAGTGCGCATGGTGACAGTTGTATTCAATCCCGATGCAATTTACATGTTTCGCCAGCACTCTTATAGTCCACAGATTACAGAATGCTTTCAGATGTGCATCGGAAACTACTACTGGTCTTCCTGGGAACGATCAAAGCGTAGACTGTTTGAGACATTATTCCCATGAAGGAATGTGCGCATTGTGACTGTTGTATTCAATCCCGAGGCAATTTCTGTGTTTCATCAACACTCTGATAGTCTACAGATTACAGAATGCCACCAGACGTGCATCGGAAACTACTACTGGTCTTCCAGGAACGATCAAAGCGTAGACTGTTTGAGACATTACTCCCGTGGAGGAAAGTGCGCATGGTGACTGTTGTATTCAATCCCGATGCAATTTCTGTGTTTAATCAACACTCTGATACTCCACAGATAACAGAATGCCACCAGAAGTGCATCGGAAACTATTACTGGTCTTCCAGGGAACGATCAAAGCGTAGACTGTTTGAGACATTACTCCCCTGGACTAAAGTGCGCATGGTGACTGTTGTATTCAATTCCGATTCAATTTCTGTGTTTCATCAACTCTCTGATTGTCCACAGATTACAGAATGCCTCTAGATGTGCATCGGAAACTACTTCTAGTCTTCCAGGGAACGATCAAAGCGTAGACTGTTTAAGACATTACTCCCGTGGAGGAAAGTGAGCATGGTGACTGTTGTACTCAATCCCGATGCAATTTCTGTGTTTCATCAACACTCTGATAGTCCACAGATTACAGATTGCCACCAGATGTGCATCGGAAACTACTACTGGTCTTCCTTGGAACGATCAAAACGTAGAGTGTTTGAGACATTACTCCCATGGAGGAAAGTGCGGATGGTGACTGTTGTATTCAATCCCGATGCAATTTCTGTGTTTCATCAACACTCTGATAGTCCACAGATTACAGAATGCCACCAGATGTGCATCGGAAACTACTACTGGTCTTCCAGGGAACGATCAAAGCGTAGGCTGTTTTAGACTTTACCCCCATGGAGGAAACTGCTCATGGAGATTGTTGTATTCAATCCCGATGCAATATCTGTGTTTCATGAACAGTCTGATAGTCCACAGATTACAGAAATCATCCAGATGTGCATCGGTAACTACTAATCGTCTTCCAGGTAACTATCAAAGCGTAGGCTGTAGAGTCATTAATCCCATGGAGGAAAGTGCGCATGGTGACTGTTGTATTCAATCCCGATGCAATATCTGCGTTTCATCACGACTCTGATAGTCTACTGATTACAGAATGCCACCACATGTGCATCGGAAACTACTACATGTCTTCCAGGGAACGATCAAAGCGTAGACTGTTTGAGACATTGCTCCCATGGAGGAAACTGCGCATGGAGACTGTTGTATTCAATTCCAATGCAATTTCTGTGTTTCATCAACACTCTGATAGTCCACAGATTACAGAAAGCATCCAGATGCGCATCGGAAACTACTACTGGTCTTCCAGGGAACGATCAAAGCGTAGGCTCTTAGAGACATTACTCCCATGGAGGTAAGTGCTCAGGGTGACTGTTGTATTCAATCTCGATGTAATTTCTGTGTTTCATCAACACTCTGATAGTCTACAGATTACAGAATGCCACCAGATGTGCATCGGAAACTACTACTGGTCTTCCAGGGAACGATCAAAGCGCAGACTGTTTGAGACATTACTCGCGTGGAGGAAAGTGCGCATGGTGACTGTTGTATTCAATTCCGATACAATTTCTGTGTTTCAACAACACTCTGATAGTCCACAGATTACAGAATGCCTCCAGATGTTCTTCGGAAACTACTACTGGTCTTCCAGGGAACGATCAAAGCGTAGACTGTTTGAGACATTACTCCCGTGGAGGAAAGTGCGCATGGTGACGGTTGTATTCAATCCCGATGCAATTTCTGTGTTTCATCAACACTCTGATAGTCCACAGATTACAGAAAGCATCCAGATGTGCATCAGAAACTACTACCGGTCTTCCAGGGAACGATCAAAGCGTAGACTGTTTGAGAATTACTCCCATCTAGGAAAGTTCGCATGGTGACTGTTGGATTCAATCCCGATGCAATTTCTGTGTTTCATGAACAATCTGATACTCCACAGATTACAGAATGCCACCAGATGTGCATCGGAAACTACTACTGGTCTTACAGGGAACAATCAAATCGTAGACTGTTTAAGACATTACTCCCATGGAAGAAAGTGCGCATGGTGACTGTTGTATACAATCCCGATGCAATTTTTGTGTTTCATCAACAATCTGATAGTCCACAGATTACAGAATTTCTGTGTTTCATCAACACTCTGATAGTCAACAGATTACAGAATGCCTCCAGATGTGCATCGGAAACTACTACATGTCTTCCAGGGAACGATCAAAGCGTAGACTGTTTGAGATATTACTCCCGTGGAGGAAAGTGCGCATGGTGACTGTTGTATTCAATTCCGATACAATTTCTGTGTTTCAACAACACTCTGATAGTCCACAGATTACAGAATGCCTCCAGATGTTCTTCGGAAACTACTACTGGTCTTCCAGGGAACGATCAAAGCGTAGACTGTTTGAGACATTACTCCCGTGGAGGAAAGTGCGCATGGTGACGGTTGTATTCAATCCCGATGCAATTTCTGTGTTTCATCAACACCCTGATACTAAACAGATTACTGAATGCCACCAGATGTGCATTGGAAACTACTACTGGTCTTCCAGGGAACGATCAAAGCGTAGAATGTTTGAGACATTACTCCCCTGGACTAAAGTGCGCATGGTGACTGTTGTATTCAATTCCTATTCAATTTCTGTGTTTCATCAACTCTCTGATTGTCCACAGATTACAGAATGCCTCTAGATGTGCATCGGAAACTACTACTGGTCTTTCAGGGACCGATGAAAGCATAGACTGTTTGAGACATTACTCCCGTGGGGGAAAGTGCGCATGGTGACTGTTGTATTCAATCCCGATGCAATTTCTGTGTTTCATCAACACTCTGATAGCCCACAGAATCCAGAATGCCACCAGATGTGCATCGGAAACTACTACTGGTCTTCCAGGGAACGATCAAATCGTAGAGTGTTTGAAACATTACTCCCATGGAGGAAAGTGCGCATGGTGACTGTTGTATTCAATTCCGATTCAATTCTGTGTTTCATCAACACTCTGATAGACCACAGATTACAGAATGACATCAGATGTGCATCGGAAACTACTACTGGTCTTCCAGGGAACGATCAAAGCGTAGGCTGTTTGATACTTTACCCCCATGGAGGAAACTGCTCATGGAGACTGTTGTATTCAATCCCGATGCAATATCTGTGTTTCATGGACAGTCTGATAGTCCACAGATTACAGAAAGCATCCAGATGTGCATCGATAACTACTACTGGTCTTCCAGGGAACGATCAAAGCGTAGGCTCTTAGAGACATTACTTCCATGGAGGTAAGTGCTCAGGGTGACTGTTGTATTCAATCTCGATGTAATTTCTGTGTTTCATCAACACTCTGATAGTCTACAGATTACAGAATGCCACCAGATGTGCATCGGAAACTACTACTGGTCTTCCAGGGAACGATCAAAGCGTAGACTGTTTGAGACATTACTCCCGTGGAGGAAAGTGCGCATGGTGACTGTTGTATTCAATTCCGATACAATTTCTGTGTTTCAACAACACTCTGATAGTCCACAGATTACAGAATGCCTCCAGATGTTCTTCGGAAACTACTACTGGTCTTCCAGGGAACGATCAAAGCGTAGACTGTTTGAGACATTACTCCCGTGGAGGAAAGTGCACATGGTGACGGTTGTATTCAATCCCGATGCAATTTCTGTGTTTCATCAACTCTCTGATAGTCCACAGATTACAGAAAGCATCCAGATGTGCATCAGAAACTACTACCGGTCTTCCAGGGAACGATCAAAGCGTAGACTGTTTGAGAATTACTCATATCTAGGAAAGTTCGCATGGTGACTGTTGGATTCAATCCCGATGCAATTTCTGTGTTTCATGAACAATCTGATACTCCACAGATTACAGAATGCCACCAGATGTGCATCGTAAACTACTACTGGTCTTACAGGGAACAATCAAATCGTAGACTGTTTAAGACATTACTCCCATGGAAGAAAGTGCGCATGGTGTCTGTTGTATACAATCCCGATGCAATTTCTGTGTTTCATCAACAATCTGATAGTCCACAGATTACAGAATGCCTCCATATGTGCACCGGAAACTACTACTGGTCTTCCAGGGATCAATCAGAGCGTAGAGTGTTTGAGACATTACTCCCATGAAGGGAAGTGAGGATGGTGACTGTTGTATTCAATCCCGATGCAATTTGTGTGTTTCATCAACACTCTGTTAGTCCGCAGATTACTGAATGCCTCCAGATGTGCATCAGGAACCACTACTGGTCTTCCAGGGAACGATCAAAGCGTAGACTGTTAGAGACATTACTCCAATGGACCAAAGTGCGCATGGTGACAGTTGTATTCAATCCCGATGCTATTTCTGTGTTTCATCAACACTCTGATAGTCAACAGATTACAGAATGCCTCCAGATGTGCATCGGAAACTACTACATGTCTTCCAGGGAACGATCAAAGCGTAGACTGTTTGAGACATTGCTCCCATGGAGGAAACTGCGCATGGAGACTGTTGTATTCAATCCCAATGCAATTTCTGTGTTTCATCAACACTCTGATAGTCCACAGATTACAGAAAGCATCCAGATGCGCATCGGAAACTACTACTGGTCTTCCAGGGAACGATCAAAGCGTAGGCTCTTAGAGACATTACTACCATGGAGGTAAGTGCTCAGGGTGACTGTTGTATTCAATCTCGATGTAATTTCTGTGTTTCATCAACACTCTGATAGTCTACAGATTACAGAATGCCACCAGATGTGCATCGGAAACTACTACTGGTCTTCCAGGGAACGATCAAAGCGTAGACTGTCTGAGACATTACTCCCGTGGAGGAAAGTGCGCATGGTGACTGTTGTATTCAATCCCGATGCAATTTCTGTGTTTCATCAACACCCTGATACTAAACAGATTACTGAATGCCACCAGGTGTGCATTGGAAACTACTACTGGTCTTCCAGGGAACGATCAAAGCGTAGAATGTTTGAGACATTACTCCCCTGGACTTAAGTGCGCATGGTGAATGTTGTATTCAATTCCGATTCAATTTCTGTGTTTCATCAACTCTCTGATTGTCCACAGATTACAGAATGCCTCTAGATGTGCATCGGAAACTACTACTGGTCTTTCAGGGACCGATGAAAGCATAGACTGTTTGAGACATTACTCCCGTGGGGGAAAGTGCGCATGGTGACTGTTGTATTCAATCCCGATGCAATTTCTGTGTTTCATCAACACTCTGATAGCCCACAGAATCCAGAATGCCACCAGATGTGCATCGGAAACTACTACTGGTCTTCCAGGGAACGATCAAATCGTAGAGTGTTTGAAACATTACTCCCATGGAGGAAAGTGCGCATGGTGACAGTTGTATTCAATTCCGATTCAATTCTGTGTTTCATCAACACTCTGATAGACCACAGATTACAGAATGACATCAGATGTGCATGGGAAACTACTACTGGTCTTCCAGGGAACGATCAAAGCGTAGGCAGTTTGATACTTTACCCCCATGGAGGAAACTGCTCATGGAGACTGTTGTATTCAATCCCGATGCAATATCTGTGTTTCATGGACAGTCTGATAGTCCACAGATTACAGAAAGCATCCAGATGTGCATCGATAACTACTACTGGTCTTCCAGGGAACGATCAAAGCGTAGGCTGTTAGAGACATTACTCCCATGGAGGTAAGTGCTCAGGGTGACTGTTGTATTCAATCTCGATGTAATTTCTGTGTTTCATCAACACTCTGATAGTCTACAGATTACAGAATGCCACCAGATGTGCATCGGAAACTACTACTGGTCTTCCAGGGAACGATCAAAGCGTAGACTGTTTGAGACATTACTCCCGTGGAGGAAAGTGCGCATGGTGACTGTTGTATTCAATTCCGATACAATTTCTGTGTTTCAACAACACTCTGATAGTCCACAGATTACAGAATGCCTAGAGATGTTCTTCGGAAACTACTACTGGTCTTCCAGGGAACGATCAAAGCGTAGACTGTTTGAGACATTACTCCCGTGGAGGAAAGTGCACATGGTGACGGTTGTATTCAATCCCGATGCAATTTCTGTGTTTCATCAACTCTCTGATAGTCCACAGATTACAGAAAGCATCCAGATGTGCATCGGAAACTACTACCGGTCTTCCAGGGAACGATCAAAGCGTAGACTGTTTGAGAATTACTCATATCTAGGAAAGTTCGCATGGTGACTGTTGGATTCAATCCCGATGCAATTTCTGTGTTTCATGAACAATCTGATACTCCACAGATTACAGAATGCCATCAGATGTGCATCGGAAACTACTACTGGTCTTACAGGGAACAATCAAATCGTAGACTGTTTAAGACATTACTCCCATGGAAGAAAGTGCGCATGGTGACTGTTGTATACAATCCCGATGCAATTTCTGTGTTTCATCAACAATCTGATAGTCCACAGATTACAGAATGCCTCCATATGTGCACCGGAAACTACTACTGGTCTTCCAGGGATCAATCAGAGCGTAGAGTGTTTGAGACATTACTCCCATGAAGGGAAGTGAGGATGGTGACTGTTGTATTCAATCCCGATGCAATTTGTGTGTTTCATCAACACTCTGTTAGTCCGCAGATTACTGAATGCCTCCAGATGTGCATCTGGAACCACTACTGGTCTTCCAGGGAACGATCAAAGCGTAGACTGTTAGAGACATTACTCCAATGGACGAAAGTGCGCATGGTGACAGTTGTATTCAATCCCGATGCTATTTCTGTGTTTCATCAACACTCTGATAGTCAACAGATTACAGAATGCCTCCAGATGTGCATCGGAAACTACTACATGTCTTCCAGGGAACGATCAAAGCGTAGACTGTTTGAGACATTGCTCCCATGGAGGAAACTGCGCATGGAGACTGTTGTATTCAATCCCAATGCAATTTCTGTGTTTCATCAACACTCTGATAGTCCACAGATTACAGAAAGCATCCAGATGCGCATCGGAAACTACTACTGGTCTTCCAGGGAACGATCTAAGCGTAGGCTCTTAGAGACATTACTCCCATGGAGGTAAGTGCTCAGGGTGACTGTTGTATTCAATCTCGATGTAATTTCTGTGTTTCATCAACACTCTGATAGTCTACAGATTACAGAATGCCACCAGATGTGCATCGGAAACTACTACTGGTCTTCCAGGGAACGATCAAAGCGTAGACTGTTTGAGACATTACTCCCGTGGAGGAAAGTGCGCATGGTGACTGTTGTATTCAATTCCGATACAATTTCTGTGTTTCAACAACACTCTGATAGTCCACAGATTACAGAATGCCTCCAGATGTTCTTCGGAAACTACTACTGGTCTTCCAGGGAACGATCAAAGCGTAGACTGTTTGAGACATTACTCCCGTGGAGGAAAGTGCGCATGGTGACGGTTGTATTCAATCCCGATGCAATTTCTGTGTTTCATCAACACCCTGATACTAAACAGATTACTGAATGCCACCAGATGTGCATTGGAAACTACTACTGGTCTTCCAGGGAACGATCAAAGCGTAGAATGTTTGAGACATTACTCCCCTGGACTAAAGTGCGCATGGTGACTGTTGTATTCAATTCCGATTCAATTTCTGTGTTTCATCAACTCTCTGATTGTCCACAGATTACAGAATGCCTCTAGATGTGCATCGGAAACTACTACTGGTCTTTCAGGGACCGATGAAAGCATAGACTGTTTGAGACATTACTCCCGTGGGGGAAAGTGCGCTTGGTGACTGTTGTATTCAATCCAGATGCAATTTCTGTGTTTCATCAACACTCTGATAGCCCACAGAATCCAGAATGCCACCAGATGTGCATCGGAAACTACTACTGGTCTTCCAGAGAACGATCAAAGCGTAGGCTGTTTGATACTTTACCCCCATGGAGGAAACTGCTCATGGAGACTGTTGTATTCAATCCCGATGCAATATCTGTGTTTCATGGACAGTCTGATAGTCCACAGATTACAGAAAGCATCCAGATGTGCATCGATAACTACTACTGGTCTTCCAGGTAACTATCAAAGCGTAGGCTGTAGAGTCATTACTCCCATGGAGGAAAGTGCGCATGGTGACTGTTGTATTCAAACCCGATGCAATATCTGTGTTTCATCAAGACTCTGATAGTCTACAGATTACATAATGCCACCAGATGTGCATCGGAAACTACTACATGTCTTCCAGGCAACGATCAAAGCGTAGACTGTTTGAGACATTGCTCCCATGGAGGAAACTGCGCATGGAGACTGTTGTATTCAATCCCAATGCAATTTCTGTGTTTCATCAACAATCTGATAGTCCACAGATTACAGAAGGCATCCAGATGCGCATCGGAAACTACTACTGGTCTTCCAGGGAACGATCAAAGCGTAGACTCTTAGAGACATTACTCCCATGGAGGTAAGTGCTCAGGGTGACAGTTGTATTCAATCCCGATGCAATTTCTGTGTTTCATAAACACTCTGATAGTCTACAGATTACAGAATGCCTCCATGTGTGCACCGGAAACTACTACTGGTCTTCCAGGGATCAATCAGAGCGTAGAGTGTTTGAGACATTACTCCCATGGAGGAAAGTGCGCATGGTGACTGTTGTATACAATCCCGATGCAATTTCTGTGTTTCATCAACACTCTGACAGGCAACAGGTTACAGAATGCCACCAGATGTGCATCGGAAACTACTACTGGTCTTCCAGGGAACGATCAAAACGTAGACTGTTTGAGACATTACTCCCATGGAGGAAAGTGCGCATGGGGACTGTTGTATTCAATCCCGATTCAATTTCTGTGCTTCATCAACACTCTGATAGTCCACAGTTTACGAAAAGCCTCCAGATGAGCATCGGAAAGTACTACTGGTCTTCCAGGGAACGATCAAAGCGTAGACGGTTAGAGACATTACTCCCGTGGAGGAAAGTGCGCATGGTGACTGTTGTATTCAATCCCGAAGCAATTTCTGTGTTTGATCAACACTCTGATACTAAACAGATTACAGAATGCCACCAGATGTGCATTGGAAACTACTACTGGTCTTCCAGGGAACGATCAAAGCGTAGACTGTTTGTGACATTACTCCCCTGGACTAAAGTGCGCATGGTGACTGTTGTATTCAATTCCGAATTCAATTTCTGTGTTTCATCAACTCTCTGATTGTCCACAGATTACAGAATGCCTCTAGATGTGCATCGGAAACTACTACTGGTCTTTCAGGGACCGATCAAAGCGTAGACTGTTTGAGACATTACTCCCGTGGAGGAAATTGCGCATGGTGACTGTTGTATTCAATCCCCCGATGCAATTTCTGTGTTTCATCAACACTCTGATAGTCCACAGATTACAGAATGCCACCAGATGTGCATCGGAAACTACTACTTATCTTCCAGGGAACGATCAAATCGTAGAGTGTTTGAGACATTACTCCCATGGAGGAAAGTGCGCATGGTGACTGTTGTATTCAATTCCGATTCAATTCTGTGTTTCATCAACACTCTGATAGTCTACAGATTGCAGAATGCCACCAGATGTGCATCGGAAACTACTACTGGTCTTCCAGGGAACGATCAAAGCGTAGACTGTTTGAGACATTACTCCCGTGGAGGAAAGTGCGCATGGTGACTGTTGTATTCAATCCCCCGATTTAATTTCTGTGTTTCATCAACACTCTGATAGTCCACAGATTACAGAATGCCACCAGATGTGCATCGGAAACTACTAATGGTCTTCCAGGGAACGATCAAATCGTAGAGTGTTTGAGACATTACTCCCATGGAGGAAAGTGCGCATGGTGACTGTTGTATTCAATTCCGATTCAATTCTGTGTTTCATCAACACTCTGATAGACCACAGATTACAGAATGACATCAGATGTGCATCGGAAACTACTACTTGTCTTCCAGGGAACGATCAAAGCGTAGACTCTTAGAGACATTACTCCCATGGAGGTAAGTGCTCAGGGTGACTGTTGTATTCAATCCCGATGCAATTTCTGTGTTTCATCAACACTCTGATAGTCTACAGATTGCAGAGTGCCACCAGATGTGCATCGGAAACTACTACTGGTCTTCCAGGGAACGATCAAAGCGTAGACTGTTTGAGACATTACTCCCGTGGAGGAAAGTGCGCATGGTAAATGTTGTATTCAATCCTGATGCAATTTCTGTGTTTCTTCAACACTCTGATAGTCCACAGATTACAGAATGCCTCCAGATGTTCATCGGAAACTACTACTGGTCTTCCAGGGAACGATCAAAGCGTAGACTGTTTGAGACATTACTCCCGTGGAGGAAAGTGCGCATGGTGACTGTTGTATTCAATCCCGATGCAATTTCTGTGTTTCATCAACACTCTGATAGTCCACAGATTACAGAATGCCACCAGATGTGCATCGGAAACTACTACTGGTCTTCCAGGGAACGATAAAAGCGTAGACTGTTTGAGACATTACTCCCATGGAGGAAAGTGCGCATGGTGACAGTTGTATACAATCCCGATGCAATTTCTGTGTTTCATCAACACTCTGATAGTCAACAGGTTACAGAATGCCTCCAGATGTGCATCGGAAACTACTACTGGTCTTCCAGGGAACGATCAAAACGTAGACTGTTTGAGACATTACTCCCATGGAGGAAAGTGCGCATGGTGACTGTTGTATTCAATCCCGATGCAATTTCTGTGCTTCATCAACACTCTGATAGTCCACAGTTTACGGAAAGCCTCCAGATGAGCATCGGAAAGTACTACTGGTCTTCCAGGGAACGATCAAAGCGTAGACGGTTAGAGACATTACTCCCATGGAGGAATGTGCGCATGGTGACTGTTGTATTCAGTCCCGATGCAATTTCTGTGTTTCATCAACACTCTGATAGTCCACAGATTACAGAATGCCTCCAGATGTGCATCGGAAACTACTACTGGCCTTCCAGGGAACGATCAAAGGGTAAACTCTTTGAGACTTTACTCCCATGGAAGGAAGTGCGCATGGTGACTGTTGCATTCAATCCCGATGCAATTTACATGTTTCGTCAGCACTCTTATAGTCCACAGATTACAGAATGCTTTCAGATGTGCATCGGAAACTACTACTGGTCTTCCTGGGAACGATCAAAGCGTTGACTGTTTGAGACATTACTCCCGAGGAGGAAAGTGCGCATGGTGACTGTTGTATTCAATCCCGATGCAATTTCTGTGTTTAATCAACACTCTGATACTAAACAGATTACAGAATGCCACCAGATGTGCATTGGAAACTACTACTGGTCTTCCAGGGAACGATCAAAGCGTAGACTGTTTGAGACATTACTCCCCTGGACTAATGTGCGCATGGTGACTGTTGTATTCAATTCCGTTTCGATTTCTGTGTTTCATCAACTCTCTGGTTGTCCACAGATTACAGAATGCCTCTAGATGTGCATCGGAAACTACTACTGGTCTTTCAGGGACCGATCAAAGCGTAGACTGTTTGAGACATTACTCCCGTGGAGGAAAGTGCGCATGCTGACTGTTGTATTCAATCCCCCGATGCAATTTCTGTGTTTCATCAACACGCTGATAGTCCACAGATTACAGAATGCCACCAGATGTGCATCGGAAACTACTACTGGTCTTCCAGGGAACGATCAAATCGTTGAGTGTTTGAGACATTACTCCCATGGAGGAAAGTGCGCATGGTGACTGTTGTATTCAATCCCGATGCAATTTCTGTGTTTAATCAACACTCTGATACTAAACAGGTTACAGAATGCCACCAGATGTGCATTGGAAACTACTACTGGTCTTCCAGGGAACGATCAAAGCGTAGACTGTTTGAGACATTACTCCCCTGGACTAAAGTGCGCATGGTGACTGTTGTATTCAATTCCGTTTCGATTTCTGTATTTCATCAACTCTCTGATTGTCCACAGATTACAGAATGCCTCTAGATGTGCATCGGAAACTACTACTGGTCTTCCAGGGAACGATCAAAGCGTAGACTCTTAGAGACATTACTCCCATGGAGGTAAGTGCTTAGGGTGACTGTTGTATTCAATCCCGATGCAATTTCTGTGTGTCATCAACACTCTGATAGTCTACAGATTGCAGAATGCCACCAGATGTGCATCGGAAACTACTACTGGTCTTCCAAGGAAAGATCAAAGATTAGACTGTTTGAGACATTACTCCCGTGGAGGAAAGTGCGCATGGTAACTGTTGTATTCAATCCCGATGCAATTTCTGTGTTTAATCAACACTCTGATACTAAACAGATTACAGAATGCCACCAGATGTGCATTGGAAACTACTACTGGTCTTCCAGGGAACGATCAAAGCGTAGACTGTTTGAGACATTACTCCCCTGGACTAAAGTGCGCATGGTGACTGTTGTATTCAATTCCGTTTCGATTTCTGTGTTTCATCAACTCTCTGATTGTCCACAGATTACAGAATGCCTCCAGATGTTCATCGGAAACTACTACTGGTCTTTCAGGGACCGATCAAAGCGTAGACTGTTTGAGACATTACTCCCGTGGAGGAAAGTGCGCATGGTGACTGTTGTATTCAATCCCCCGATGCAATTTCTGTGTTTCATCAACACTCTGATAGTCCACAGATTACAGAATGCCACCAGATGTGCATCGGAAACTACTACTGGTCTTCCAGGGAACGATCAAAGCGTAGGCTGTTTGAGACTTTACCCCCATGGAGGAAACTGCGCATGGAGACTGTTGTATTCAATCCCGATGCAATATCTGTGTTTCATGGACAGTCTGATAGTCCACAGATTACAGAAAGCATCCAGATGTGCATCGATAACTACTACTGGTCTTCCAGGTAACTATCAAAGCGTAGGCTGTAGAGTCATTACTCCCATGGAGGAAAGTGCGCATGGTGCCTGTTGTATTCAATCCCGATGCAATATCTGTGTTTCATCAAGACTCTGATAGTCTACAGATTACAGAAAGCATCCAGATGTGCATCGGAAACTACTACATGTCTTCCAGGGAACGATCAAAGCGTAGACTGTTTGAGACATTGCTCCCATGGAGGAAAATGCGCATGGAGACTGTTGTATTCAATCCCAATGCAATTTCTGTGTTTCATCAACAATCTGATAGTCCACAGATTACAGAATTCATCCAGATGCGCATCGGAAACTACTACTGGTCTTCCAGGGAACGATCAAAGCGTAGACTCTTAGAGACATTACTCCCATGGAGGTAAGTGCTCAGGGTGACTGTTGTATTAAATCCCGATGCAATTTCTGTGTTTCATCAACACTCTGATAGTCTACAGACTGCTGAATGCCACCAGATGTGCATCGGAATTTACTACTGGTCTTCCAGGGAACGATCAAATCGTAGACTGTTTGAGACATTACTCCCGTGGAGGAAAGTGCGCATGGTAACTGTTGTATTCAATCCCGATGCAATTTCTGTGTTTCATCAACACTCTGATACTAAACAGATTACAGAATGCCACCAGATGTGCATTGGAAACTACTACTGGTCTTCCAGGGAACGATCAAAGCGTAGACTGTTTGAGACATTACTCCCCTGGACTAAAGTGCGCATGGTGACTGTTGTATTCAATTCCGTTTCGATTTCTGTGTTTCATCAACTCTCTGATTGTCCACAGATTACAGAATGCCTCTAGATGTTCATCGGAAACTACTACTGGTCTTCCAGGGAACGATCAAAGCGTAGACTGTTTGAGACATTACTCCCGTGGAGGAAAGTGCGCATGGTAACTGTTATATTCAATCCTGATGCAATTTCTGTGTTTCATCAACACTCTGATAGTCCACAGATTACAGAATGCCTCCAGATGTTCATCGGAAACTACTACTGGTCTTCCAGGGAACGATCAAAGCGTAGACTGTTTGAGACATTACTCCCGTCTAGGAAAGTGCGCATGGTGACTGTTGTATTCAATCCCGATGCAATTTCTGTGTTTCATCAACACTCTGATAGTCCACAGATTACAGAATGCCACCAGATGTGCATCGGAAACTACTACTGGTCTTCCAGGGAACGATCAAAGCGTAGGCTGTTTGAGACTTTACCCCCATGGAGGAAACTGCTCATGGAGACTGTTGTATTCAATCCCGATGCAATATCTGTGTTTCATGGACAGTCTGATAGTCCACAGATTACAGAAAGCATCCAGATGTGCATCGATAACTACTACTGGTCTTCCAGGTAACTATCAAAGCGTTGGCTGTAGAGTCATTACTCCCATGGAGGAAAGTGCGCATGGTGACTGTTGTATTCAATCCCGATGCAATATCTGTGTTTCATCAAGACTCTGATAGTCTACAGATTACAGAATGCCACCAGATGTGCATCGGAAACTACTACATGTCTTCCAGGGAACGATCAAAGCGTAGACTGTTTGAGACATTGCTCCCATGGAGGAAACTGCGCATGGAGACTGTTGTATTCAATCCCAATGCAATTTCTGTGTTTCATCAACAATCTGATAGTCCACAGATTACAGAATGCCTCCAGATGTTCTTCGGAAACTACTACTGGTCTTCCAGGGAACGATCAAAGCGTAGACTGTTTGAGATATTACTCCCGTGGAGGAAAGTGCGCATGGTGACTGTTGTATTCAATCCCGATGCAATTTCTGTGTTTCATCAACACTCTGATAGTCCACAGATTACAGAATGCCACCAGATGTGCATCGGAAACTACTACTGGTCTTCCAGGGAACGATCAAAGCGTAGGCTGTTTGAGACTTTACCCCCATGGAGGAAACTGCTCATGGAGACTGTTGTATTCAATAGCGATGCAATATCTGTGTTTCATGGACAGTCTGATAGTCCACAGATTACAGAAAGCATCCAGATGTGCATCGATAACTACTACTGGTCTTCCAGGTAACTATCAAAGCGTAGGCTGTAGAGTCATTACTCCCATGGAGGAAAGTGCGCATGGTGACTGTTGTATTCAATCCCGATGCAATATCTGTGTTTCATCAAGACTCTGATAGTCTACAGATTACAGAATGCCACCAGATGTGCATCGGAAACTACTACATGTCTTCCAGGGACCGATCAAAGCGTAGACTGTTTGAGACATTACTCCCGTGGAGGAAAGTGCGCATGGTGACTGTTGTATTCAATCCCCCGATGCAATTTCTGTGTTTCATCAACACGCTGATAGTCCACAGATTACAGAATGCCACCAGATGTGCATTGGAAACTACTACTGGTCTTCCAGGGAACGATCAAAGCGTAGACTGTTTGAGACATTACTCCCCTGGACTAAAGTGCGCATGGTGACTGTTGTATTCAATTCCGTTTCGATTTCTGTGTTTCATCAACTCTCTGATTGTCCACAGATTACAGAATGCCTCCAGATGTTCATCGGAAACTACTACTGGTCTTTCAGGGACCGATCAAAGCGTAGACTGTTTGAGACATTACTCCCGTGGAGGAAAGTGCGCATGGTGACTGTTGTATTCAATCCCCCGATGCAATTTCTGTGTTTCATCAACACTCTGATAGTCCACAGATTACAGAATGCCACCAGATGTGCATCGGGAACTACTACTGGTCTTCCAGGGAACGATCAAAGCGTAGGCTGTTTGAGACTTTACCCCCATGGAGGAAACTGCGCATGGAGACTGTTGTATTCAATCCCGATGCAATATCTGTGTTTCATGGACAGTCTGATAGTCCACAGATTACAGAAAGCATCCAGATGTGCATCGATAACTACTACTGGTCTTCCAGGTACCTATCAAAGCGTAGGCTGTAGAGTCATTACTCCCATGGAGGAAGGTGCGCATGGTGCCTGTTGTATTCAATCCCGATGCAATATCTGTGTTTCATCAAGACTCTGATAGTCTACAGATTACAGAAAGCGTCCAGATGTGCATCGGAAACTACTACATGTCTTCCAGGGAACGATCAA
The DNA here is from genome assembly GCF_023897955.1 of Schistocerca gregaria. Taxonomy (NCBI): domain Eukaryota; kingdom Metazoa; phylum Arthropoda; class Insecta; order Orthoptera; family Acrididae; genus Schistocerca; species Schistocerca gregaria. The sequence continues at coordinate 5,673,434 of NW_026061706.1, forward strand.
AGCGTAGACTGTTTGAGACATTGCTCCCATGGAGGAAACTGCGCATGGAGACTGTTGTATTCAATCCCAATGCAATTTCTGTGTTTCATCAACAATCTGATAGTCCACAGATTACAGAAGGCATCCAGATGCGCATCGGAAACTACTACTGGTCTTCCAGGGAACGATCAAAGCGTAGACTCTTAGAGACATTACTCCCATGGAGGTAAGTGCTCAGGGTGACTGTTGTATTCAATCCCGATGCAATTTCTGTGTTTCATCAACACTCTGATAGTCTACAGACTGCTGAATGCCACCAGATGTGCATCGGAATCTACTACTGGTCTTCCAGGGAACGATCAAATCGTAGACTGTTTGAGACATTACTCCCGTGGAGGAAAGTGCGCATGGTAACTGTTGTATTCAATCCCGATGCAATTTCTGTGTTTAATCAACACTCTGATACTAAACAGATTACAGAATGCCACCAGATGTGCATTGGAAACTACTACTGGTCTTCCAGGGAACGATCAAAGCGTAGACTGTTTGAGACATTACTCCCCTGGACTAAAGTGCGCATGGTGACTGTTGTATTCAATTCCGTTTCGATTTCTGTGTTTCATCAACTCTCTGATTGTCCACAGATTACAGAATGCCTCTAGATGTTCATCGGAAACTACTACTGGTCTTCCAGGGAACGATCAAAGCGTAGACTGTTTGAGACATTACTCCCGTGGAGGAAAGTGCGCATGGTAACTGTTATATTCAATCCTGATGCAATTTCTGTGTTTCATCAACACTCTGATAGTCCACAGATTACAGAATGCCTCCAGATGTTCATCGGAAACTACTACTGGTCTTCCAGGGAACGATCGAAGCGTAGACTGTTTGAGTCATTACTCCCGTGGAGGAAAGTGCGCATGGTGACTGTTGTATTCAATCCCGATGCAATTTCTGTGTTTCATCAACACTCTGATAGTCCACAGATTACAGAATGCCACCAGATGTGCATCGGAAACTACTACTGGTCTTCCAGGGAGCGATCAAAGCGTAGGCTGTTTGAGACTTTACCCCCATGGAGGAAACTGCTCATGGAGACTGTTGTATTCAATCCCGATGCAATATCTGTGTTTCATGGACAGTCTGATAGTCCACAGATTACAGAAAGCATCCAGATGTGCATCGATAACTACTACTGGTCTTCCAGGTAACTATCAAAGCGTTGGCTGTAGAGTCATTACTCCCATGGAGGAAAGTGCGCATGGTGACTGTTGTATTCAATCCCGATGCAATATCTGTGTTTCATCAAGACTCTGATAGTCTACAGATTACAGAATGCCACCAGATGTGCATCGGAAACTACTACATGTCTTCCAGGGAACGATCAAAGCGTAGACTGTTTGAGACATTGCTCCCATGGAGGAAACTGCGCATGGAGACTGTTGTATTCAATCCCAATGCAATTTCTGTGTTTCATCAACAATCTGATAGTCCACAGATTACAGAATGCCTCCAGATGTTCATCGGAAACTACTACTGGTCTTCCAGGGAACGATCAAAGCGTAGACTGTTTGAGACATTACTCCCGTGGAGGAAAGTGCGCATGGTGACTGTTGTATTCAATCCCGATGCAATTTCTGTGTTTAATCAACACTCTGATACTAAACAGGTTACAGAATGCCACCAGATGTGCATTGGAAACTACTACTGGTCTTCCAGGGAACGATCAAAGCGTAGACTGTTTGAGACATTGCTCCCATGGAGGAAACTGCGCATGGAGACAGTTGTATTCAATCCCAATGCAATTTCAGTGTTTCATCAACAATCTGATAGTCCACAGATTACAGAAGGCATCCAGATGCGCATCGGAAACTACTACTGGTCTTCCAGGGAACGATCAAAGCGTAGACTCTTAGAGACATTACTCCCATGGAGGTAAGTGCTCAGGGTGACTGTTGTATTCAATCCCGATGCAATTTCTGTGTTTCATCAACACTCTGATAGTCTACAGATTGCAGAATGCCACCAGATGTGCATCGGAAACTACTACTGGTCTTCCAGGGAAAGATCAAAGATTAGACTGTTTGAGACATTACTCCCGTGGAGGAAAGTGCGCATGGTAACGGTTGTATTCAATCCCGATGCAATTTCTGTGTTTAATCAACACTCTGATACTAAACAGATTACTGAATGCCACCAGATGTGCATTGGAAACTACTACTGGTCTTCCAGGGAACGATCAAAGCGTAGACTGTTTGAGACATTACTCCCCTGGACTAAAGTGCGCATGGTGACTTGTATTCAATTCCGTTTCGATTTCTGTGTTTCATCAACTCTCTGATTGTCCACAGATTACAGAATGCCTCTAGATGTGCATCGGAAATTACTACTGGTCTTTCAGGGACCGATCAAAGCGTAGACTGTTTGAGACATTACTCCCATGGAGGAAAGTGCGCATGGTGACTGTTGTATTCAATCCCCCGATGCAATTTCTGTGTTTCTTCAACACTCTGATAGTCCACAGATTACAGAATGCCACCAGATGTGCATCGGAAACTACTACTGGTCTTCCAGGGAACGATCAAAGCGTAGGCTGTTTGAGACTTTACCCCCATGGAGGAAACTGCGCATGGAGACTGTTGTATTCAATCCCGATGCAATATCTGTGTTTCATGGACGGTCTGATAGTCCACAGATTACAGAAAGCATCCAGATGTGCATCGATAACTACTACTGGTCTTCCAGGTAACTATCAAAGCGTAGGCTGTAGAGTCATTACTCCCATGGAGGAAAGTGCGCATGGTGCCTGTTGTATTCAATCCCGATGCAATATCTGTGTTTCATCAAGACTCTGATAGTCTACAGATTACAGAATGCCACCAGATGTGCATCGGAAACTACTACATGTCTTCCAGGGAACGATCAAAGCGTAGACTGTTTGAGACATTGCTCCCATGGAGGAAACTGCGCATGGAGACTGTTGTATTCAATCCCAATGCAATTTCTGTGTTTCATCAACAATCTGATAGTCCACAGATTACAGAAGGCATCCAGATGCGCATCGGAAACTACTACTGGTCTTCCAGGGAACGATAAAAGCGTAGACTCTTAGAGACATTACTCCCATGGGGGTAAGTGCTCAAGATGACTGTTGTATTCAATCCCGATGCAATTTCTGTGTTTCATCAACACTCTGATAGTCTACAGATTGCTGAATGCCACCAGATGTGCATCGGAATCTACTACTGGTCTTCCAGGGAACGATCAAATCGTAGACTGTTTGAGACATTACTCCCGTGGAGGAAAGTGCGCATGGTAACTGTTGTATTCAATCCCGATGCAATTTCTGTGTTTAATCAACACTCTGATACTAAACAGATTACAGAATGCCACCAGATGTGCATTGGAAACTACTACTGGTCTTCCAGGGAACGATCAAAGCGTAGACTGTTTGAGACATTACTCCCCTGGACAAAAGTGCGCATGGTGACTGTTGTATTCAATTCCGTTTCGATTTCTGTGTTTCATCAACTCTCTGATTGTCCACAGATTACAGAATGCCTCTAGATGTTCATCGGAAACTACTACTGGTCTTCCAGGGAACGATCAAAGCGTAGACTGTTTGAGACATTACTAACGTGGAGGAAAGTGCGCATGGTAACTGTTGTATTCAATCCTGATGCAATTTCTGTGTTTCATCAACACTCTGATAGTCCACAGATTACAGAATGCCTCCAGATGTTCATCGGAAACTACTACTGGTCTTCCAGGGAACGATCAAAGCGTAGACTGTTTGAGACATTACTCCCGTGGAGGAAAGTGCGCATGGTGACTGTTGTATTCAATCCCGATGCAATTTCTGTGTTTCATCAACACTCTGATAGTCCACAGATTACAGAATGCCACCAGATGTGCATGGGAAACTACTACTGGTCTTCCAGGGAACGATCAAAGCGTAGGCTGTTTGAGACTTTACCCCCATGGAGGAAACTGCTCATGGAGACTGTTGTATTCAACCCCGATGCAATATCTGTGTTTCATGGACAGTCTGATAGTCCACAGATTACAGAAAGCATCCAGATGTGCATCGATAACTACTACTGGTCTTCCAGGTAACTATCAAAGCGTAGGCTGTAGAGTCATTACTCCCATGGAGGAAAGTGCGCATGGTGACTGTTGTATTCAATCCCGATGCAATATCTGTGTTTCATCAAGACTCTGATAGTCTACAGATTACAGAATGCCACCAGATGTGCATCGGAAACTACTACATGTCTTCCAGGGAACGATCAAAGCGTAGACTGTTTGAGACATTGCTCCCATGGAGGAAACTGCGCATGGAGACTGTTGTATTCAATCCCAATGCAATTTCTGTGTTTCCTCAACAATCTGATAGTCCACAGATTACAGAAGGCATCCAGATGCGCATCAGAAACTACTACTGGTCTTCCAGGGAACGATCAAAGCGTAGACTCTTAGAGACATTACTCCCATGGAGGTAAGTGCTCAGGGTGACTGTTGTATTCAATCCCGATGCAATTTCTGTGTTTCATCAACACTCTGATAGTCTACAGATTGCAGAATGCCACCAGATGTGCATCGGAAACTACTACTGGTCTTCCAGGGAACGATCAAAGCGTAGACTGTTTGAGACATTACTCCCGTGGAGGAAAGTGCGCATGGTAACTGTTGTATTCAATCCCGATGCAATTTCTGTGTTTAATCAACACTCTGATACTAAACAGATTACAGAATGCCACCAGATGTGCATTGGAAACTACTACTGGTCTTCCAGGGAACGATCAAAGCGTAGACTGTTTGAGACATTACTCCCCTGGACTAAAGTGCGCATGGTGACTGTTGTATTCAATTCCGTTTCGATTTCTGTGTTTCATCAACTCTCTGATTGTCCACAGATTACAGAATGCCTCTAGATGTGCATCGGAAACTACTACTGGTCTTTCAGGGACCGATCAAAGCGTAGACTGTTTGAGACATTACTCCTGTGGTGGAAAGTGCGCATGGTGACTGTTGTATTCAATCCCCCGATGCAGTTTCTGTGTTTCATCAACACTCTGATAGTCCACAGATTACAGAATGCCACCAGATGTGCATCGGAAACTACTACTGGTCTTCCAGGGAACGATCAAAGCGTAGGCTGTTTGAGACTTTACCCCCATGGAGGAAACTGCTCATGGAGACTGTTGTATTCAATCCCGATGCAATATCTGTGTTTCATGGACAGTCTGATAGTCCACAGATTACAGAAAGCATCCAGATGTGCATCGATAACTACTACTGGTCTTCCAGGTAACTAACAAAGCGTAGGCTGTAGAGTCATTACTCCCATGGAGGAAAGTGCGCATGGTGACTGTTGTATTCAATCCCGATGCAATATCTGTGTTTCATCAAGACTCTGATAGTCTACAGATTACAGAATGCCACCAGATGTGCATCGGAAACTACTACATGTCTTCCAGGGAACGATCAAAGTGTAGACTATTTGAGACATTGCTCCCATGGAGGAAACTGCGCATGGAGACTGTTGTATTCAATCCCAATGCAATTTCTGTGTTTCATCAACAATCTGATAGTCCACAGATTACAGAAGGCATCCAGATGCGCATCGGAAACTACTACTGGTCTTCCAGGGAACGATCAAAGCGTAGACTCTTAGAGACATTACTCCCATGGAGGTAAGTGCTCAGGGTGACTGTTGTATTCAATCCCGATGCAATTTCTGTGTTTCATCAACACTCTGATAGTCTACAGATTGCAGAATGCCACCAGATGTACATCGGAAACTACTACTGGTCTTCCAGGGAACGATCAAAGCGTAGACTCTTTGAGACATTACTCCCGTGGAGGAAAGTGCGCATGGTAACTGTTGTATTCAATCCCGATGCAATTTCTGTGTTTAATCAACACTCTGATACTAAACAGATTACAGAATGCCACCAGATGTGCATTGGAAACTACTACTGGTCTTCCAGGGAACGATCAAAGCGTAGACTGTTTGAGACATTACTCCCCTGGGCTAAAGTGCGCATGGTGACTGTTGTATTCAATTCCGTTTCGATTTCTGTGTTTCATCAACTCTCTGATTGTCCACAGATTACAGAATGCCTCTAGATGTGCATCGGAAACTACTACTGGTCTTTCAGGGACCGATCAAAGCGTAGACTGTTTGAGACATTACTCCCGTGGAGGAAAGTGCGCATGGTGACTGTTGTATTCAATCCCCCGATGCAATTTCTGTGTTTCATCAACACTCTGATAGTCCACAGATTACAGAATGCTACCAGATGTGCATCGGAAACTACTACTGGTCTTCCAGGGAGCGATCAAAGCGTAGGCTGTTTGAGACTTTACCCCCATGGAGGAAACTGCTCATGGAGACTGTTGTATTCAATCCCGATGCAATACCTGTGTTTCATGGACAGTCTGATAGTCCACAGATTACAGAAAGCATCCAGATGTGCATCGATAACTACTACTGGTCTTCCAGGTAACTATCAAAGCGTAGGCTGTAGAGTCATTACTCCCATGGAGGAAAGTGCGCATGGTGACTGTTGTATTCAATCCCGATGCAATATCTGTGTTTCATCAAGACTCTGATAGTCTACAGATTACAGAATGCCACCAGATGTGCATCGGAAACTACTACTGTCTTCCAGGGAACGATCAAAGCGTAGACTGTTTGAGACATTGCTCCCATGGAGGAAACGGCGCATGGAGACTGTTGTATTCAATCCCAATGCAATTTCTGTGTTTCATCAACAATCTGATAGTCCACAGATTACAGAAGGCATCCAGATGCGCATCGGAAACTACTACTGGTCTTCCAGGGAACGATCCAAGCGTAGACTCTTAGAGACATTACTCCCATGGAGGTAAGTGCTCAGGGTGACTGTTGTATTCAATCCCGATGCAATTTCTGTGTTTCATCAACACTCTGATAGTCTACAGATTGCAGAATGCCACCAGATGTGCATCGAAAACTACTACTGGTCTTCCAGGGAACGATCAAAGCGTAGACTGTTTGAGACATTACTCCCGTGGAGGAAAGTGCGCATGGTAACTGTCGTATTCAATCCCGATGCAATTTCTGTGTTTAATCAACACTCTGATACTAAACAGATTACAGGATGCCACCAGATGTGCATTGGAAACTACTACTGGTCTTCCAGGGAACGATCAAAGCGTAGACTGTTTGAGACATTACTCCCCTGGACTAAAGTGCGCATGCTGACTGTTGTATTCAATTCCGTTTCGATTTCTGTGTTTCATCAACTCTCTGATTGTCCACAGATTACAGAATGCCTCTAGATGTGCATCGGAAACTACTACTGGTCTTTCAGGGACCGATCAAAGCGTAGACTGTTTGAGACATTACTCCTGTGGAGGAAAGTGCGCATGGTGACTGTTGTATTCAATCCCCCGATGCAATTTCTGTGTTTCATCAACACTCTGATAGTCCACAGATTACAGAATGCCACCAGATGTGCATCGGAAACTACTACTGGCCTTCCAGGGAACGATCAAAGCGTAGGCTGTTTGAGACTTTACCCCCATGGAGGAAACTGCTCATGGAGACTGTTGTATTCAATCCCGATGCAATATCTGTGTTTCATGGACAGTCTGATAGTCCACAGATTACAGAAAGCATCCAGATGTGCATCGATAACTACTACTGGTCTTACAGGTAACTATCAAAGCGTAGGCTGTAGAGTCATTACTCCCATGGAGGAAAGTGCGCATGGTGACTGTTGTATTCAATCCCGATGCAATATCTGTGTTTCATCAAGACTCTGATAGTCTACAGATTACAGAATGCCACCAGATGTTCATCGGAAACTACTACTGGTCTTCCAGGGAACGATCAAAGCGTAGGCTGTTTGAGACTTTACCCCCATGGAGGAAACTGCTCATGGAGACTGTTGTATTCAATCCCGATGCAATATCTGTGTTTCATGGACAGTCTGATAGTCCACAGATTACAGAAAGCATCCAGATGTGCATCGATAACTACTACTGGTCTTCCAGGTAACTATCAAAGCGTAGGCTGTAGAGTCATTACTCCCGTGGAGGAAAGTGCGCATGGTGACTGTTGTATTCAATCCCGATGCAATTTCTGTGTTTCATCAACACTCTTATAGTCCACAGATTACAGAATGCCTCCAGATGTACATCAGAAACCACTACTGGTCTTCCAGGGAACGATCAAAGCGTAGACTGTTTGAGACATTACTCCCATGGACGAAAGTGCGCATGGTGACAGTTGTATTCAATCCCGATGTAATTTCTGTATTTCATCGACACTCTGATAGTCCACAAATTACGGAAAGCCTCCAGATGTGCATCGGAAACTACTACTGGTCTTCCAGGGAAGGATCAAAGCGTAGACTGTTACAGACATTACTCCCATGGAGGAAAGTGCACATGGTGACTGTTGTATTCAATCCCGATGCAATTTCTGCGTTTCATCAACACTCTGATAGTCCACAGATTACAGAATGCCACCAGATGTGCATCGGAAACTACTACTGGTCTTCCAGGGAACGATAAAAGCGTAGACTGTTTGAGATATTACTCAAATGGAGGAAAGTGCGCATGGTGACTGTTGTATACAATCCCGATGCAATTTCTGTGTTTCATCAACACTCTGACAGTCAACAGGTTACAGAATGCCTCCAGACGTGCATCGGAAACTACTACTGGTCTTCCAGGGAACGATCAAAACGTAGACTGTTTGAGACATTACTCCCATGGAGGAAAGTGCGCATGGTGACTGTTGTATTCAATCCCGATGCAATTTCTGTGCTTCATCAACACTCTGATAGTCCACAGTTTACGGAAAGAATCCAGATGAACATCGGAAAGTACTACTGGTCTTCCAGGGAACGATCAAAGCGTAGACGGTTAGAGACATTACTCCCATGGAGGAATGTGCGCATGGTGACTGTTGTATTCAATCCCGATGCAATTTCTGTGTTTCATCAACACTCTGATAGTCCACAGATTACAGAATGCCTCCAGATGTGCATCGGAAACTACTACTGGTCTTCCAGGGAACGATCAAAGCGTAAACTCTTTGAGACATTACTCCCATGGAAGGAAGTGCGCATGGTGACTGTTGTATTCAATCCCGATGCAATTTACGTGTTTCGTCAGCACACTTATAGTCCACAGATTACAGAATGCTTTCAGATGTGCATCGGAAACTACTACTGGTCTTCCTGGGAACGATCAAAGCGTAGACTGTTTGAGACATTATTCCCATGAAGGAATGTGCGCATTGTGACTGTTGTATTCAATCCCGAGGCAATTTCTGTGTTTCATCAACATTCTGATAGTCTACAGATTACAGAATGCCACCAGACGTTTATCGGAAACTACTACTGGTCTTCCAGGAACGATCAAAGCGTAGACTGTTTGAGACATTACTCCCATGGAGGAAAGTGCGGATGGTGACTGTTGTATTCAATCCCGATGCAATTTCTGTGTTTAATCAACACTCTGATACTCCACAGATTACAGAATGCCACCGGATGTGCATCGGAAACTACTACTGGTCTTCCAGGGAACGATCAAAAGCGTAGACTGTTTGAGACATTACTCCCCTGGACTAAAGTGCGCATGGTGACTGTTGTATTCAATTCCGATTCAATTTCTGTGTTTCATCAACTCTCTGATTGTCCACAGATTACAGAATGCCTCTAGATGTGCATCGGAAACTACTACTGGTCTTCCAGGGACCGTACAAAGCGTAGACTGTTTGAGACATTACTCCCGTGGAGCAAAGTGCGCATGGTGACTGTTGTATTCAATCCCGATGCAATTTCTGTGTTTCATCAACACTCTGATAGTCCACAGATTACAGAATGCCACCAGATGTGCATCGGAAACTACTACTGGTCTTCCAGGGAACGATCAAAGCGTAGGCTGTTTGAGACTTTACCCCCATGTAGGAAACTGCTCATGGAGACTGTTGTATTCAATCCCGATGCAATATCTGTGTTTCATGAACAGTCTGATAGTCCACAGATTACAGAAAGCATCCAGATATGCATCGGTAACTACTACTGGTCTTCCAGGTAACTATCAAAGCGTAGAGTGTTTGAGACATTACTCCCATGGAGGAAAGTGCGGATGGTGACTGTTGTATTCAATTCCAATTCAATTCTGTGTTTCATCAACACTCTGATAGACCACAGATTACAGAATGACATCAGATGTGTATCGGAAACTAATAATGGTCATCCAGGGAACGATCAAAGCGTAGACTGTTTCAGACATTACTCCCATGGAGGAAAGTGCGGATGGTGACTGTTGTATTCAATCCCGATGCAATTTCTGTGTTTCATCAACTTTCTGATAGTCCACAGATTACTGAATGCCACCAGATGTGCATCGGAAACTACTACTGGTCTTCCAGGGAACGATCAAAGCGTAGGCTGTTTGAGACTTTACCCCCATGTAGGAAACTGCTCATGGAGACTGTTGTATTCAATCCCGATGCAATATCTGTGTTTCATGAACAGTCTGATAGTCCACAGATTACAGAAAGCATCCAGATATGCATCGGTAACTACTACTGGTCTTCCAGGTAACTATCAAAGCGTAGGCTGTAGAGTCCTTACTTCCATGGAGGAAAGTGCGCATGGTAACTGTTGTATTCAATCCCGATGCAATATCTGTGTTTGATCCAGACTCTGATAGTCTACAGATTACAGAATGCCACCAGATGTGCATCGGAAACTACTACTGGTCTTCCAGGTAACTATCAAAGCGTAGGCTGTAGAGTCCTTACTTCCATGGAGGAAAGTGCGCATGGTAACTGTTGTATTCAATCCCGATGCAATATCTGTGTTTGATCCAGACTCTGATAGTCCACAGATTACAGAATGCCTCCAGATGTACATCAGAAACCACTACTGGTCTTCCAGGGAACGATCAAAGCGTAGACTGTTTGAGACATTACTCCCATGGACGAAAGTGCGCATGGTGACAGTTGTATTCAATCCCGATGTAATTTCTGTATTTCATCGACACTCTGATAGTCCACAAATTACGGAAAGCCTCCAGATGTGCATCGGAAACTACTACTGGTCTTCCAGGGATGGATCAAAGCGTAGACTGTTACAGACATTACTCCCATGGAGGAAAGTGCACATGGTGACTGTTGTATTCAATCCCGATGCAATTTCTGCGTTTCATCAACACTCTGATAGTCCACAGATTACAGAATGCCACCAGATGTGCATCGGAAACTACTACTGGTCTTCCAGGGAACGATAAAAGCGTAGACTTTTTGAGACATTACTCCCATGGAGGAAAGTGCGCATGGTGACTGTTGTATACAATCCCGATGCAATTTCTGTGTTTCATCAACACTCTGACAGTCAACAGGTTACAGAATGCCTCCAGACGTGCATCGGAAACTACTACTGGTCTTCCAGGGAACGATCAAAACGTAGACTGTTTGAGACATTACTCCCATGGAGGAAAGTGCGCATGGTGACTGTTGTATTCAATCCCGATGCAATTTCTGTGCTTCATCAACACTCTGATAATCCACAGTTTACGGAAAGAATCCAGATGAACATCGGAAAGTACTACTGGTCTTCCAGGGAACGATCAAAGCGTAGACGGTTAGAGACATTACTCCCATGGAGGAATGTGCGCATGGTGACTGTTGTATTCAATCCCGATGCAATTTCTGTGTTTCATCAACACTCTGATAGTCCACAGATTACAGAATGCCTCCAGATGTGCATCGGAAACTACTACTGGTCTTCCAGGGAACGATCAAAGCGTAAACTCTTTGAGACATTACTCCCATGGAAGGAAGTGCGCATGGTGACTGTTGTATTCAATCCCGATGCAATTTACGTGTTTCGTCAGCACACTTATAGTCCACAGATTACAGAATGCTTTCAGATGTGCATCGGAAACTACTACTGGTCTTCCTGGGAACGATCAAAGCGTAGACTGTTTGAGACATTATTCCCATGAAGGAATGTGCGCATTGTGACTGTTGTATTCAATCCCAAGGCAATTTCTGTGTTTCATCAACATTCTGATAGTCTACAGATTACAGAATGCCACCAGTCGTTTATCGGAAACTACTACTGGTCTTCCAGGAACGATCAAAGCGTAGACTGTTTGAGACATTACTCCCATGGAGGAAAGTGCGGATGGCGACTGTTGTATTCAATCCCGATGCAATTTCTGTGTTTAATCAACACTCTGATACTCCACAGATTACAGAATGCCACCGGATGTGCATCGGAAACTACTACTGGTCTTCCAGGGAACGATCAAAAGCGTAGACTGTTTGAGACATTACTCCCCTGGACTAAAGTGCGCATGGTGACTGTTGTATTCAATTCCGATTCAATTTCTGTGTTTCATCAACTCTCTGATTGTCCACAGATTACAGAATGCCTCTAGATGTGCATCGGAAACTACTACTGGTCTTCCAGGGACCGTACAAAGCGTAGACTGTTTGAGACATTACTCCCGTGGAGCAAAGTGCGCATGGTGACTGTTGTATTCAATCCCGATGCAATTTCTGTGTTTCATCAACACTCTGATAGTCCACAGATTACAGAATGCCACCAGATGTGCATCGGAAACTACTACTGGTCTTCCAGGGAACGATCAAAGCGTAGGCTGTTTGAGACTTTACCCCCATGGAGGAAACTGCTCATGGAGACTGTTGTATTCAATCCCGATGCAATATCTGTGTTTCATGGACAGTCTGATAGTCCACAGATTACAGAAAGCATCGAGATGTGCATCGATAACTACTACTGGTCTTCCAGGTAACTATCAAAGCGTAGGATGTAGAGTCATTACTCCCATGGAGGAAAGTGCGCATGGTGACTGTTGTATTCAATCCCGATGCAATATCTGTGTTTCATCAAGACTCTGATAGTCTACAGATTACAGAATGCCACCAGATGTGCATCGGAAACTACTACATGTCTTCCAGGGAACGATCAAAGCGTAGACTGTTTGAGACATTGCTCCCATGGAGGAAAATGCGCATGGAGACTGTTGTATTCAATCCCAATGCAATTTTTGTGTTTCATCAACAATCTGATAGTCTACAGATTACAGAAGGCATCCAGATGCGCATCGGAAACTACTACTGGTCTTCCAGGGAACGATCAAAGCGTAGACTCTTAGAGACATTACTCCCATGGAGGTAAGTGCTCAGGGTGACTGTTGTATTCAATCCCGATGCAATTTCTGTGTTTCATCAACACTCTGATAGTCTACAGATTGCAGAATGCCACCAGATGTGCATCGGAAACTACTACTGGTCTTCCAGGGAACGATCAAAGCGTAGACTGTTTGAGACATTACTCCCGTGGAGGAAAGTGCGCATGGTAACTGTTGTATTCAATCCCGATGCAATTTCTGTGTTTAATCAACACTCTGATACTAAACAGATTACAGAATGCCACCAGATGTGCATTGGAAACTACTACTTGTCTTCCAGGGAACGATCAAAGCGTAGACTGTTTGAGACATTACTCCCCTGGACTAAAGTGCGCATGGTGACTGTTGTATTCAATTCCGTTTCGATTTCTGTGTTTCATCAACTCTCTGATTGTCCACAGATTACAGAATGCCTCTAGATGTGCATCGGAAACTACTACTGGTCTTTCAGGGACCGATCAAATCGTAGACTGTTTGAGACATTACTCCCATGGAGGAAAGTGCGCATGGTGACTGTTGTGTTCAATCCCGATGCAATTTCTGTGTTTAATCAACACTCTGATACTAAACAGATTACAGAATGCCACCAGATGTGCATTGGAAACTACTACTGGTCTTCCAGGGAACGATCAAAGCGTAGACTGTTTGAGACATTACTCCCCTGGACTAAAGTGCGCATGGTGACTGTTGTATTCAATTCCGTTTCGATTTCTGTGTTTCATCAACTCCCTGATTGTCCACAGATTACAGAATGCCTCTAGATGTGCATCGGAAACTACTACTGGTCTTTCAGGGACCGATCAAAGCATAGAGTGTTTGAGACATTACTCCCGTGGAGGAATGTGCGCATGGTGACTGTTGTATTCAATCCCCCGATGCAATTTCTGTGTTTCATCAACACTCTGATAGTCCACAGATTACAGAATGCCACCAGATGTGCATCGGAAACTACTACTGGTCTTCCAGCGAACGATCAAAGCGTAGGCTGTTTGAGACTTTACCCCCATGGAGGAAACTGCTCATGGAGACTGTTGTATTCAATCCCCCGATGCAATTTCTGTGTTTCATCAACACTCTGATAGTCCACAGATTACAGAATGCCACCAGATGTGCATCGGAAACTACTACTGGTCTTCCAGGGAACGATCAAAGCGTAGGCTGTTTGAGACTTTACCGCCATGGAGGAAACTGCTCATGGAGACTGTTGTATTCAATCCCGATGCAATATCTGTGTTTCATGGACAGTCTGATAGTCCACAGATTACAGAAAGCATCCAGATGTGCATCGATAACTACTACTGGTCTTCCAGGTAACTATCAAAGCGTAGGCTGTAGAGTCATTACTCCCATGGAGGAGAGTGCGCATGGTGACTGTTGTATTCAATCCCGATGCAATATCTGTGTTTCATCAAGACTCTGATAGTCTACAGATTACAGAATGCCACCAGATGTGCATCGGAAACTACTACATGTCTTCCAGGGAACGATCAAAGCGTAGACTGTTTGAGACATTGCTCCCATGGAGGAAACTGCGCATGGAGACTGTTGTATTCAATCCCAATGCAATTTCTGTGTTTCATCAACAATCTGATAGTCCACAGATTACAGAAGGCATCCAGATGCGCATCGGAAACTACTACTGGTCTTCCAGGGAACGATCAAAGCGTAGACTCTTAGAGACATTACTCCCATGGAGGTAAGTGCTCAGGGTGACTGTTGTATTCAATCCCGATGCAATTTCTGTGTTTCATCAACACTCTGATAGTCTACAGATTGCAGAATGCCACCAGATGTGCATCGGAAACTACTACTGGTCTTCCAGGGAACGATCAAAGCGTAGACTGTTTGAGACATTACTCCCGTGGAGGAAAGTGCGCATGGTAACTGTTGTATTCAATCCCGATGCAATTTCTGTGTTTAATCAACACTCTGATACTAAACAGATTACAGAATGCCACCAGATGTGCATTGGAAACTACTACTGATCTTCCAGGGAACGATGAAAGCGTAGACTGTTTGAGACATTACTCCCCTGGACTAAAGTGCGCATGGTGACTGTTGTATTCAATTCCGTTTCGATTTCTGTGTTTCATCAACTCTCTGATTGTCCACAGATTACAGAATGCCTCTAGATGTGCATCGGAAACTACTACTGGTCTTTCAGGGACCGATCAAAGCGTAGACTGTTTGAGACATTACTCCCGTGGAGGAAAGTTCGCATGGTGACTGTTGTATTCAATCCCCCGATGCAATTTCTGTGTTTCATCAACACTCTGATAGTCCACAGATTACAGAATGCCACCAGATGTGCATCGGAAACTACTACTGGTCTTCCAGGGAACGATCAAAGCGTAGGCTGTTTGAGACTTTACCCCCATGGAGGAAACTGCTCATGGAGACTGTTGTATTCAATCCTGATGCAATATCTGTGTTTCATGGACAGTCTGATAGTCCACAGATTACAGAAAGCATCCAGATGTGCATCGATAACTACTACTGGTCTTCCATGTAACTATCAAAGCGTAGGCTGTAGAGTCATTACTCCCATGGAGGAAAGTGCGCATGGTGACTGTTGTATTCAATCCCGATGCAATATCTGTGTTTCATCAAGACTCTGATAGTCTACAGATTACAGAATGCCACCAGATGTGCATCGGAAACTACTACATGTCTTCCAGGGAACGATCAAAGCGTAGACTGTTTGAGACATTGCTCCCATGGAGGAAACTGCGCATGGAGACTGTTGTATTCAATCCCAATGAAATATCTGTGTTTCATCAACAATCTGATAGTCCACAGATTACAGAATGCATCCTGATGCGCATCGGAAACTACTACTGGTCTTCCAGGGAACGATCAAAGCGTAGACTCTTAGAGACATTACTCCCATGGAGGTAAGTGCTCAGGGTGACTGTTGTATTCAATCCCGATGCAATTTCTGTGTTTCATCAACACTCTGATAGTCTACAGATTGCAGAATGCCACCAGATGTGCATCGGAAACTACTACTGGTCTTCCAGGGAACGATCAAAGCGTAGACTGTTTGAGACATTACTCCCGTGGAGGAATGTGCGCATGGTAACTGTTGTATTCAATCCCGATGCAATTTCTGTGTTTCATCAACACTCTGATAGTCCACAGATTACAGAATGCCTCCAGATATTCATCGGTAACTACTACTGGTCTTCCAGGGAACGATCAAAGCGTAGACTGTTTGAGACATTACTCCCGTGGAGGAAATTGCGCATGGTGACTGTTGTATTCAATCCCGATGCAATTTCTGTGTTTCATCAACACTCTTATAGTCCACAGATTACAGAATGCCTCCAGATGTGCATCAGAAACCACTACTGGTCTTCCAGGGAACGATCAAAGCGTAGACTGTTTGAGACATTACTCCCATGGACGAAAGTGCGCATGGTGACAGTTGTATTCAATCCCGATGCAATTTCTGTATTTCATTGACACTCTGATAGTCCACAAATTACGGAAAGCCTCCAGATGTGCATCGGAAACTACTACTGGTCTTCCAGGGAAGGATCAAAGCGTAGACTGTTACAGACATTACTCCCATGGAGGAAACTTCACATGGTGACTGTTGTATTCAATCCCGATGCAATTTCTGCGTTTCATCAACACTCTGATAGTCCACAGATTACAGAATGCCACCAGATGTGCATCGGAAACTACTACTGGTCTTCCAGGGAACGATAAAAGCGTAGACTGTTTGAGACATTACTCCTATGGAGGAAAGTGCGCATGGTGACTGTTGTATACAATCCCGATGCAATTTCTGTGTTTCATCAACACTCTGACAGTCAACAGGTTACAGAATGCCTCCAGATGTGCATCGGAAACTACTACTGGTCTTCCAGGGAACGATCAAAACGTAGACTGTTTGAGACATTACTCCCATGGAGGAAAGTGCGCATGGTGACTGTTGTATTCAATCCCGATGCAATTTCTGTGCTTCATCAACACTCTGATAGTCCACAGTTTACGGAATGCCTCCAGATGAACATCGGAAAGTACTACTGGTCTTCCAGGGAACGATCAAAGCGTAGACGGTTAGAGACATTACTCCCATGGAGGAATGTGCGCATGGTGACTGTTGTATTCAATGCCGATGCAATTTCTGTGTTTCATCAACACTCTGATAGTCCACAGATTACAGAATGCCTCCAGATGTGCATCGGAAACTACTACTGGTCTTCCAGGGAACGATCAAAGCGTAAACTCTTTGAGACATTACTCCCATGGAAGGAAGTGCGCATGGTGACTGTTGTATTCAATCCCGATGCAATTTACGTGTTTCGTCAGCACACTTATAGTCCACAGATTACAGAATGCTTTCAGATGTGCATTCGAAACTACTACTGGTCTTCCTGGGAACGATCAAAGCGTAGACTGTTTGAGACATTATTCCCATGAAGGAATGTGCGCATTGTAACTGTTGTATTCAATCCCGAGGCAATTTCTGTGTTTCATCAACATTCTGATAGTCTACAGATTACAGAATGCCACCAGACGTTTATCGGAAACTACTACTGGTCTTCCAGGAACGATCAAAGCGTAGACTGTTTAAAACATTACTCCCATGGAGGAAAGTGCGGATGGTGACTGTTGTATTCAATCCCGATGCAATTTCTGTGTTTAATCAACACTCTGATACTCCACAGGTTACAGAATGCCACCGGATGTGCATCGGAAACTACTACTGGTCTTCCAGGGAACGATCAAAAGCGTAGACTGTTTGAGACATTACTCCCCTGGACTAAAGTGCGCATGGTGACTGTTGTATTCAATTCCGATTCAATTTCTGTGTTTC
The DNA here is from genome assembly GCF_023897955.1 of Schistocerca gregaria. Lineage (NCBI taxonomy): Eukaryota > Metazoa > Arthropoda > Insecta > Orthoptera > Acrididae > Schistocerca > Schistocerca gregaria. Next base: position 5,691,474 of record NW_026061706.1, read on the forward strand.
ATCAACTCTCTGACTGTCCACAGATTACAGAATGCCTCTAGATGTGCATCGGAAACTACTACTGGTCTTCCAGGGACCGTACAAAGCGTAGACTGTTTGAGACATTACTCCCGTGGAGCAAAGTGCGCATGGTGACTGTTGTATTCAATCCCGATGCAATTTCTGTGTTTCATCAACACTCTGATAGTCCACAGATTACAGAATGCCACCAGATGTGCATCGGAAACTACTACTGGTCTTCCAGGGAACGATCAAAGCGTAGAGTGTTTGAGACATTACTCCCATGGAGGAAAGTGCGGATGGTGACTGTTGTATTCAATTCCAATTCAATTTCTGTGCTTCATCAACACTTTGATAGTCCACAGTTTACGGATAGCCTCCAGATGAGCATCGGAAACTACTACTGGTCTTCCAGGGAACGATCAAAGCGTAGACGGTTAGAGACATTACTCCCATGGAGGAAAGTGCGGATGGTGACTGTTGTATTCAATCCCGATGCAATTTCTGTGTTTCATCAACATTCTGATAGTCCACAGATTACAGAATGCCACCAGATGTGCATCGGAAACTACTACTGGTCTTCCAGGGAACGATCAAAGCGTAGGCTGTTTGAGACTTTACCCCCATGTAGGAAACTGCTCATGGAGACTGTTGTATTCAATCCCGATGCAATATCTGTGTTTCATGAACAGTCTGATAGTCCACAGATTACAGAAAGCATCCAGATATGCATCGGTAACTACTACAGGTCTTCCAGGTAACTATCGAAGCGTAGGCTGTAGAGTCCTTACTTCCATGGAGGAAAGTGCGCATGGTAACTGTTGTATTCAATCCCGATGCAATATCTGTGTTTGATCCAGACTCTGATAGTCTACAGATTACAGAATGCCACCAGATGTGCATCGGAAACTACTACTGGTCTTCCAGGATACGATCAAAGCGTAGACTGTATGAGAATTACTCCCATGGAGGAAAGTTGCATGGTGACTGTTGGATTCAATCTCGACGCAATTTCTGTGTTTCGTGAACAATCTGATACTCCACAGATTACAGAATGCCACCAGATGTGCATCGGAAACAACTACTTGTCTTCCAGGGAACGATCAAATCGTAGACTGTTTAAGACATTACTCCCATGGAAGAAAGTGAACATGGTGACTGTTGTATTCAATCCCGATGCAATTTCTGTGTTTCATCAACACGCTGATAGTCCACAGATTACAGAATGCCTCCAAATGTGCACCGGAAACTACTACTGGTCTTCCAGGGATCAATCAGAGCGTAGAGTTTTTGAGACATTACTCCCATGAAGGGAAGTGAGCATAGTGACTGTTGTATTCAATCCCGATGCAATTTCTGTGTTTCACCAACACTCTGATAGTCCACAGATTACAGAATGCCTCCAGATGTGCATCAGGAACCACTACTGGTCTTCCAGGGAACGATCAAAGCGTAGACTGTTTGAGACATTACTCCCATGGACGAAAGTGCGCATGGTGACAGTTGTATTCAATCCCGATGCAATTTCTGTGTTTCATCAACACTCTGATAGTCCACAAATTACGGAAAGCCTCCAGATGTGCATCGGAAACTACTACTGGTCTTCCAGGGAACGATCAAAGCGTAGACTGTTAGAGACATTACTCCCATGGAAAAAAGTGCGCATGGTGACTGTTGTATTCAATCCCGATGCAATTTCTGTGTTTCATCAACACACTGATAGTCTACAGATTACAGAATGCCACCAGATGTGCATCGGAAACCACTACTTGTCTTCCAGGGAACGATCAAAGCGTAGACTGTTTGAGACATAACTCCCATGGAGGAAAGAACGCATGATGACTGTTGTATACAATCCCGATGCAATTTTTGTGTTTCATCAACACTCTGATAGTCAACAGATTACAGAATGCCTCCAGATGTGCATCGGAAACTACTACTGGTCTTCCAGGGAACGATCGAAGAGTAGACTCTTTGAGACATTACTCCCTTGGACTAAAGTGCGCATGGTGACTGTTGTATTCAATCCCAATGCAATTTCTGTGCTTCATCAACACTTTGATAGTCCACAGTTTACGGATAGCCTCCAGATGAGCATCGGAAACTACTACTGGTCTTCCAGGGAACGATCAAAGCGTAGACGGTTAGAGACATTACTCCCATGGAGGAAAGTGCGCATGTTGACTGTTGTATTCAATCCCGATGTAATTTCTGTGTTTCATCAACACTCAGATAGTCCACAGATTAGAGAATGCCTCCAGATGTGCATCGGAAAGTACTACTGGTCTTCCTGGTAACGATCAAAGCGTAGACTGTTTGAGACATTATTCCCATGAAGGAATGTGCGCATTGTAACTGTTGTATTCAATCCCGAGGCAATTTATGTGCTTCATCAACACTCTGATAGTCCACAGATTACAGAATGCCACAAGACGTGCATCGGAAACTACTACTGGTCTGCCAGGAACGATCAAAGCGTAGACTGTTTGAGACATTACTCCCGTGGAGGAAAGTGCGCATGTTGACTGTTGTATTCAATCCCGATGCAATTTCTGTGTTTCATCAACACTCAGATAGTCCACAGATTACAGAATGCCTCCAGATGTGCGTCGGAAACTACTACTGGTCTTCCAGGGAACGATCAAAGCGTAAACTCTTTGAGACATTACTCCCATGGAGGAAAGTGCGCATGGTGACTGTTGTATACAATCCCGATGCAATTTCTGTGTTTCATCAACACTCTGATAGTCAAGAGATTACAGAATGCTTCCAGATGTGCATCGGAAACTACTACTGGTCTTCCAGGGAACGATCAAATCGTAGACTGTTTAAGACATTACTCCCATGGAAGAAAGTGAACATGGTGACTGTTGTATTCAATCCCGATGCAATTTCTGTGTTTCATCAACACGCTGATAGTCCACAGATTACAGAATGCCTCCAAATGTGCACCGGAAACTACTACTGGTCTTCCAGGGATCAATCAGAGCGTAGAGTTTTTGAGACATTACTCCCATGAAGGGAAGTGAGCATAGTGACTGTTGTATTCAATCCCGATGCAATTTCTGTGTTTCACCAACACTCTGATAGTCCACAGATTACAGAATGCCTCCAGATGTGCATCAGGAACCACTACTGGTCTTCCAGGGAACGATCAAAGCGTAGACTGTTTGAGACATTACTCCCATGGACGAAAGTGCGCATGGTGACAGTTGTATTCAATCCCGATGCAATTTCTGTGTTTCACCAACACTCTGATAGTCCACAAATTACGGAAAGCCTCCAGATGTGCATCGGAAACTACTACTGGTCTTCCAGGGAACGATCAAAGCGTAGACTGTTAGAGACATTACTCCCATGGAAAAAAGTGCGCATGGTGACTGTTGTATTCAATCCCGATGCAATTTCTGTGTTTCATCAACACACTGATAGTCTACAGATTACAGAATGCCACCAGATGTGCATCGGAAACCACTACTGGTCTTCCAGGGAACGATCAAAGCGTAGACTGTTTGAGACATAACTCCCATGGAGGAAAGAACGCATGATGACTGTTGTATACAATCCCGATGCAATTTTTGTGTTTCATCAACACTCTGATAGTCAACAGATTACAGAATGCCTCCAGTTGTGCATCGGAAACTACTACTGGTCTTCCAGGGAACGATCGAAGAGTAGACTCTTTGAGACATTACTCCCTTGGACTAAAGTGCGCATGGTGACTGTTGTATTCAATCCCAATGCAATTTCTGTGCTTCATCAACACTTTGATAGTCCACAGTTTACGGATAGCCTCCAGATGAGCATCGGAAACTACTACTGGTCTTCCAGGGAACGATCAAAGCGTAGACGGTTAGAGACATTACTCCCATGGAGGAAAGTGCGCATGTTGACTGTTGTATTCAATCCCGATGTAATTTCTGTGTTTCATCAACACTCAGATAGTCCACAGATTAGAGAATGCCTCCAGATGTGCATCGGAAAGTACTACTGGTCTTCCTGGTAACGATCAAAGCGTAGACTGTTTGAGACATTATTCCCATGAAGGAATGTGCGCATTGTAACTGTTGTATTCAATCCCGAGGCAATTTATGTGCTTCATCAACACTCTGATAGTCCACAGATTACAGAATGCCACAAGACGTGCATCGGAAACTACTACTGGTCTGCCAGGAACGATCAAAGCGTAGACTGTTTGAGACATTACTCCCGTGGAGGAAAGTGCGCATGTTGACTGTTGTATTCAATCCCGATGCAATTTCTGTGTTTCATCAACACTCAGATAGTCCACAGATTACAGAATGCCTCCAGATGTGCGTCGGAAACTACTACTGGTCTTCCAGGGAACGATCAAAGCGTAAACTCTTTGAGACATTACTCCCATGGAGGAAAGTGCGCATGGTGACTGTTGTATACAATCCCGATGCAATTTCTGTGTTTCATCAACACTCTGATAGTCAAGAGATTACAGAATGCTTCCAGATGTGCATCGGAAACTACTACTGGTCTTCCAGGGAACGATCAAAGAGTAGACTGTTTGAGACATTACTCCCATGGAGGAAAGTGCGCATGGTGACTGTTGTATTCAATCCCGATGCAATTTCTGTGTTTCATCAACACTCTGATTGTCCACAGATTACAGAATGCCACCAGATGTGCATCGGAAACTACCACTGGTCTTCCGGGGAACGATCAAAGCGTAGACTGTTTGAGACATTACTCCCGTGGAGGAAAGAGCGCATGGTGATTGTTGTATTCAATCCCGATGCAATTTCTGTGTTTCATCAACACTCTGATAGTCCACAGATTACAGAATGCCACCAGATGTGCATCGGAAACTACCACTGGTCTTCCGAGGAACGATCAAAGCGTAGACTGTTAGAGACATTACTCCCGTGGAGGAAAGAGCGCATGGTGATTGTTGTATTCAATCCCGATGCAATTTCTGTGTTTCGTGAACAATCTGATACTCCACAGATTACTGAATGCCTCCAGATGTGCCCAGAAACTACTACTTGTCTTCCAGGGAACGATCAAATCGTAGACTGTTTAAGACATTACTCCCATGGAAGAAAGTGAACATGGTGACTATTGTATTCAATCCCGATGCAATTTCTGTGTTTCATCAACACTCTGACTGTCCACAGATTACAGAATGCCACCAGATGTGCATCGGAAACTACCACTGGTCTTCCGAGGAACGATCAAAGCGTAGACTGTTAGAGACATTACTCCCGTGGAGGAAAGAGCGCATGGTGATTGTTGTATTCAATCCCGATGCAATTTCTGTGTTTCATCAACACTCTGACTGTCCACAGATTACAGTATGCCACCAGATGTGCATCGGAAACTACTACTGGTCTTCCGGGGAACGATCAAAGCGTAGACTGTTTGAGACATTACTCCCGTGGAGGAAAGAGCGCATGGTGATTGTTGTATTCAATCCCGATGCAATTTCTGTGTTTCATCAACACTCTGATAGTCCACAGATTACAGAATGCCACCAGATGTGCATCGGAAACTACTACTGGTCTTCCAGGGAACGATCAAAGCGTAGACTGTTAGAGAATTACTCCCATGGAGGAAAGTTCGCATGGTGACTGTTGGATTCAATCTCGACGCAATTTCTGTGTTTCATGAACAATCTGATACTCCACAGATTACAGAATGCCACCAGATGTGCATCAGAAACTACTACTTGTCTTCCAGGGAACGATCAAATCGTAGACTGTTTAAGACATTACTCCCATGGAAGAAAGTGAACATGGTGACTATTGTATTCAATCCCGATGCAATTTCTGTGTTTCATCAACACTCTGATAGTCCACAGATTACAGAATGCCTCCAGATGTTCACCGGAAACTACTACGGGTCTTCCAGGGATCAATCAGAGCTTAGAGTTTTTGAGACATTACTCCCATGGAGGAATGTGCGCATGGTGACTGTTGTATTCAATCCCGATGCAATTTCTGTGTTTCATCAACACTCTGATAGTCAAGAGATTACAGAATGCTTCCAGATGTGCATCGGAAACTACTACTGGTCTTCCAGGGAACGATCAAAGAGTAGACTGTTTGAGACATTACTCCCATGGAGGAAAGTGCGCATGGTGACTGTTGTATTCAATCCCGATGCAATTTCTGTGTTTCATCAACACTCTGATTGTCCACAGATTACAGAATGCCACCAGATGTGCATCGGAAACTACCACTGGTCTTCCGAGGAACGATCAAAGCGTAGACTGTTAGAGACATTATTCCCGTGGAGGAAAGAGCGCATGGTGATTCTTGTATTCAATCCCGATGCAATTTCTGTGTTTCATCAACACTCTGATTGTCCACAGATTACAGTATGCCACCAGATGTGCATCGGAAACTACTACTGGTCTTCCGGGGAACGATCAAAGCGTAGACTGTTTGAGACATTACTCCCGTGGAGGAAAGAGCGCATGGTGATTGTTGTATTCAATCCCGATGCAATTTCTGTGTTTCATCAACACTCTGATAGTCCACAGATTACAGAAAGCTACCAGATGTGCATCGGAAACTACTACTGGTCTTCCAGGGAACGATCAAAGCGTAGACTGTTAGAGAATTACTCCCCTTGGAGGAAAGTTCGCATGGTGACTGTTGGATTCAATCTCGACGCAATTTCTGTGTTTCGTGAACAATCTGATACTCCACAGATTACTGAATGCCACCAGATGTGCATCAGAAACTACTACTTGTCTTCCAGGGAACGATCAAATCGTAGACTGTTTAAGACATTACTCCCATGGAAGAAAGTGAACATGGTGACTATTGTATTCAATCCCGATGCAATTTCTGTGTTTCATCAACACTCTGATAGTCCACAGATTACAGAATGCCTCCAGATGTTCACCGGAAACTACTACTGGTCTTCCAGGGATCAATCAGAGCGTAGAGTTTTTGAGACATTACTCCCATGAAGGGAAGTGCGCGTGGTGACTGTTGTATTCAATCCCGATGCAATTTCTGTGTTTCATCAACACTCTGATTGTCCACAGATTACAGAATGCCTCCAGATGTGCATCAGGAACCACTACTGGTCTTCCAGGGAACGATCAAAGCGTAGACTGTTTGAGACATTACTGCCATGGACGAAAGTGCGCATGGTGACAGTTGTATTCAATCCCGATGCAATAACTGTGTTTCATCATCACTCTGATAGTCCACAAATTACGGAAAGCCTCCAGTTGTCCATCGGAAACTACTACTGGTCTACCAGGGAACGATCAAAGCGTAGACGGTTAGAGACATTACTCCCATGGAGGAAAGTGCGCATGGTGACTGTTGTATTCAATTCCGATGCAATTTCTGTGTTTCATCAACACTCTGATAGTCCACAGATTACAGAATGCCTCCAGATGTGCACCGGAAACTACTACTGGTCTTCCAGGGATCAATCAGAGCGTAGAGTTTTTGAGACATTACTCCAATGAAGGGAAGTGAGCATGCTGACTGTTGTATTCAATCCCGATGCAATTTCTGTGTTTCATCAACACTCTGATAGTCCACAGATTACAGAATGCCTCCAGATGTGCATCAGGAACCACTACTGGTCTTTCAGGGAACGATCAAAGAGTAGACTCTTTGAGACATTACCCCCATGGAGGAAAGTGCGCGTGGTGACTGTTGTATTCAATCCCGATGCAATTTCTGTGCTTCATCAACACTCTGATAGTCCACAGTTTACGGAAAGCCTCCAGATGAGCATCGGAATGTACTACTGGTCTTCCAGGGAAGGATCAAAGCGTAGACGGTTAGAGACATTACTCCCATGGAGGAAAGTGCGCATGGTGACTGTTGTATTTAATACCGATGCAATTTACGTGTTTCATCAGCACTCTTATAGTCCACAGATTACAGAATGCTTTCACAAGTGCATCGGAAACTACAACTGGTCTTCCTGGTAACGATCAAAGCGTAGACTGTGTGAGACATTATTCCCATGAAGGAATGTGGGCATTGTGACTGTTGTATTCAATCCCGAGGCAATTTATGTGCTTCATCAACACTCTGATAGTCCACAGATTACAGAATGCCACCAGACGTGCATCGGAAACTACTACTGGTCTTCCAGGAACGATCAAAGCGTAGACTGATTGAGACATTACTCCCGTGGAGGAAAGTGCGTATGGTGACTGTTGTATTCAATCCCGATGCAATTTGTGTGTTTAATCAACACTCTGATACTCCACAGATTACAGAATGCCACCAGATGTGCATCGGAAACTACTACTGGTCTTCCAGGGAACGATCAAAGCGTAAACTCTTTGAGACATTACTCCCATGGAGGGAAGTGCGCATGGTGACAGTTGTATTCAATCCCTATGCGATTTACGTGTTTCGTCAGCACTCTCATAGTCCACAGATTACCGAATGCTTTCAGATGTGCATCGGAAACTACTACTGGTCTTCCTGGGAACGATCATAGCGTAGACTGTTTGAGACATTACTCCCTTGGACTAAAGTGCGCATGGTGACTGTTGTATTCAATCCCGATGCAATTTCAGTGTTTCATCAACACTCTGATAGTCCACGGATTACAGAATGCCACCAGATGTGCATCGGAAACTACTTTTGGTCTTCCAGGGAACGATCAAAGTATAGACTGTTTGTGACATTACTCCCATGGAGGAAAGTGCGCATGGAGACTGTTGTATTCAATCCCAATGCAATTTCTGTGCTTCATCAACACTCTGATAGTCCACAGTTTACGGAAAGCCTCCAGATGAGCATCGGAAAGTACTACTGGTCTTCCAGGGAACGATCAAAGCGTAGACGGTTAGAGACATTACTCCCATGGAGGAAAGTGCCCATGGTGACTGTTGTATTCAATCCCGATGCAATTTCTGTGTTTCATCAACATTCTGATAGTCCACAGATTACAGAATGCCACCAGATGTGCATCGGAAACTACTACTGGTCTTCCAGGGAACGATCAAAGCGTAGGCTGTTTGAGATTTTACCCCCATGGTGGAAACTGCTCATGGAGACTGTTGTATTCAATCCCGATGCAATATCTCTGTTTCATGAACAGTCTGATAGTCAATAGATTACAGAAAGCATCCAGATGTGCATCGGTAACTACTACTGGTCTTCCAGGTAACTATCAAAGCGTAGGCTGTAGAGTCATTACTTCCATGGAGGAAAGTGCGCATGGTGACTGTTGTATTCAATCCCGATGCAATATCTGTGTTTCATCAAGACTCTGATAGTCTACAGTTTACAGAATGCCACCAGATGTGCATCGGAAACTACTACTGGTCTTCCAGGCAACGATCAAAGCGTAGACTGTTTGAGACATTGCTTCCATGGAGGAAACTGCGCATGGAGACTGTTGTATTCAATCTCAATGCAATTTCTGTGTTTCATCAACAATCTGATAGTCCACAGATTACAGAAAGCATCCAGATGTGCATCGGAAACTACTACTGGTCCTCGAGGGAACGATCATAGCGTAGACTCTTCGAGACATTACTCCCATGGAGGAAAGTGCGCATGGTGACTGTTGTATTCAATCCCGATGCAATTTCTGTATTTCATCAACACTCTGATAGTCTACAGATTACAGAATGCCACCAGATGTCCATCGGAAACTACCACTGGTCTTCCAGGGAACGATCAAACCTTAGACTGTTTGAGACATTACTCCCGTGGAGGAAAGTGCGCATGGTGACTGTTGTATTCAATCCCGATGCAATTTCTGTGTTTCATCAACACTCTGATAGTCCACAGATTACAGAATGGCTCCAGATGTTCATCGGAAACTACTACTGGTCTTCAAGGGAACGATCAAAGCGTAGACAGGATGAGACATTACTCCCGTGGCGGAAAGTGCGCATGGTGACTGTTGTACTCAATCCCGATGCAATTTCTGTGTTTCATCATCACTCTGATAGTCCACAAATTACGGAAAGCCTCCAGTTGTGCATCGGAAACTACTACTGGTCTTCCAGGGAACGATCAAAGCGTAGACTGTTAGAGACATTACTCCCATGGAGGAAAGTGCGCAAGGTGACTGTTGTATTCAATCCCGATGCAATTTCTGTGTTTCATCAACACTCTGATAGTCTACAGATTACAGAATGGCACCAGATGTGCATCGGAAACTACTACAGGTCTTCCGGGGAACGATCAAAGCGTAGACGGTTTGAGACATTACTCCCGTGGAGGTAAGTGCGCATGGTGACTGTTGTATTCAATCCCGATGCATATTCTGTGTTTCATCAACACTCTGATAGACCATAGATTACAGAATGCCACCAGACGTGCATCGGAAACTGCTACTGGTCTTCCAGGGAACGATCAAAGCGGAGACTGTTTCGAGAATTACTCCCATGGAGGAAAGTTCGCGTGGTGACTGTTTTAATGAATCCCGATGCAATCTCTGTGTTTCATCAACACTCTGATACTCCACAGATTACAGAATGCTTCCAGATGTGCATCGGAAACTACTACTGGTCTTCCAGGGATCAATCAGAGCGTAGAATGTTTGAGACATTACTCCCATGAAGGGAAGTGAGCATGGTGACTGTTGTATTCAATCCCGATGCAGTTTCTGTGTTTCATCAACACTCTGATAGTCCACAGATTAAAGAATGCCTCCAGATGTGCATCAGGAACCACTACTGGTCTTCCACGGAACGATCAAAGCGTAGACTGTTTGAGACATTACTCTCATGGACGAAAGTGAGCATGGTGACAGTTGTATTCAATCCCGATGCAATTTCTGTGTTTCATCAACACTCTGATAGTCCACAAATGACGGAAAGCCTCCAGATGTGCATCGGAAACTACTACTGGTCTTCCAGGGGACGATCAAAGCGTAGACTGTTACAGACATTACTCCCATGGAGGAATGTGCGCATGGTGACTGTTGTCTTCAATCCCGATGCAATTTCTGTGTTTCATCAACACTCTGATTGTCCACAGATTACAGAATGCCACCAGATGTGCATCGGAAACTACTACTGGTCTTCCAGGGAACGATCAAAGCGTAGACTATGTGAGACATTACTCCCATGGAGGAAAGTGCGCATGGTGACTGTTGTGTTCAATCCCGATGCAATTTCTGTGCTTCATCATCACTCTGATTGTCCACAGATTACAGAATGCCACCAGATGTGCATCGGAAACTACTACTGTTCTTACGGGGAACGATCAAAGCGTAGACTGTTTGAGACATTACTCCCGTGGAGGAAAAAGCGCATGGTGATAGTTGTATTCAATCCCGATGCAATTTCTGTGTTTCATCAACACTCTGATAGTCCACAGATTACAGAATGCCACCAGATGTCATCGGAAACTACTACTGGTCTTCCAGGGAACGATCAAAGAGTAGACTGTTTGAGAATTACTCCCATGGAGGAAAGTTCGCATGGTGACTGTTGGATTCAATCTCGACTCAATTTCTGTGTTTCATGAACAATCTGATACTCCACAGATTACAGAATGCCACCAGATGTGCATCGATAACTACTACTGGTGTTCCAGGTAACTATCAAAGCGTAGGCTGTAGAGTCATTACTCCCATGGAGGAAAGTGCGCATGGTGACTGTTGTATTCAATCCCGATGCAATATCTGTGTTTCATCAAGACTCTGATAGTCTACAGATTACAGAATGCCACCAGATGTGCATCGGAAACTACTACATGTCTTCCAGGGAACGATCAAAGCGTAGACTGTTCGAGACATTGCTCCCATGGAGGAAACTGCGCATGGAGACTGTTGTATTCAATCCCAATGCAATTTCTGTGTTTCATGAACAATCTGATACTCCACAGATTACAGAATGCCACCAGATGTGCATCGGAAACTACTACTGGTCTTCCAGGGAACGATCAAAGCGTAGACTGTTTGAAAATTACTCCCATGGAGGAAAGTTCGCATGGTGACTGTTGGATTCAATCCCGATGCAATTTCTGTGTTTCATGAACAATCTGATACTCCACAGATTACAGAATGCCACCAGATGTGCATCGGAAACTACTACTGGTCTTCCAGGGAACGATCAAATCGTAGACTGTTTAAGACATTACTCCCATGGAAGAAAGTGCGCATGGTGACTGTTGTATTCAATCCCGATGCAATTTCTGTGTTTCATCAACACTCTGATAGTCCACAGATAACAGAATGCCTCCAGATGTGCACCGGAAACTACTACTGGTCTTCCAGTGAACGATCAAAGCGTAATCTCTTTGAGACATAACTCCCATGAAGGGAAGTGCGCATGGTGACTGTTGTATTCAATCCCGATGCAATTTACGTGTTTCATCAGCACTACCATAGTCCACAGATTACAGAATGCCACCAGATGTGCATCAGGAACCACTGCTGGTCTTCCAGGGAACGATCAAAACGTACACTGTTTGAGACATTACTCCCATGGACGAAAGTGCGCATGGTGACAGTTGTATTCAATACCGATGCAATTTCTGTGTTTCATCAACACTCTGATAGTTCACAAATTACGGAAAGCCTCCAGATGAGCATCGGAAACTACTACAGGTCTTCCAGGGAACGATCAAAGCGAAGACTGTTAGAGACATTACTCCCATGGAGGAAAGTGCGCATGGTGACTGTTGTATTCAATCCCGATGCAATTTCTGTGCTTCATCAACACTCTGATAGTCCACAGATTACAGAATGCCACCAGACGTCCATCGGAAACTACTACTGGTCTTCCAGGAACGATCAAAGCGCACTCTGTTTGAGACATTACTCCCGTGGAGGAAAGAGCGCATGGTGACTGTTGTATTCAATCCCGATGCAATTTCTGTGTTTCATCAACACTCTGATAGTCCACAGATTACAGAATGCTTCCAGATGTGCATCAGAAACTACTACTGGTCTTCCAGGGAACGATCAAAGCGTAGACTGTTTGAGACATTACTCCCATGTAGGATAGTAAGCTTGGTGACTGTTGTATTCAATCCCGATGCAATTTCTGTGTTTCATCAACACTCAGATAGTCCACAAATTACGGAAAGCCTCGAGATGTGCATCGGAAACTACTACTGGTCTTCCAGGGAACGATCAAAGCGTTGACTGTTAGAGACATTACTGCCATGGAGGAAAGTGCGCATGGTGACTGTTGTATTCAATCCCGAGGCAATTTCTGTGCTTCATCAACACTCTGATAGTCCACAGATTACAGAATGCCACCAGACTTGCATCGGAAACTACTACTGGTCTTCCAGCAACGATCAAAGCGTACTCTGTTTCAGACATTACTCCCATGGAGGAAAGTGCGCGTGGTGACAGTTGTATTCAATCCCGATGCACTTTCTGTGTTTAATCAACACTCTGATACTCCACAGATTACAGAATGCCACCAGATGTGCATCGGAAACTACTACTGGTCTTCCAGGGAACGATCAAAGCGTAGACTGTTTCAGAAATTACTCCCATGGAGGAGAGTGCGCATGGTGAAGGTTGTATTCAATCCAGATGCAATTTCTGTGCTTCATCAACACTCAGATAGTCCACAGTTTACGGAAAGCCCCCAGATGAGCATCGGAAAGTACTACTAGTCTTCCAGGGAACGATAAAAGCGTTGACGGTTAGAGTCATTACTCCCATGGAGGAAAGTGCGCATGGTGACTGTTGTAATCAATCCCGGTGCAAATTCTGTGTTTCATCAACACTCTGATAGTCCACAGATTACAGAAAGCATCCAGATGTGCATCGGTAACTACTACTAGTCTTGCAGGTAACTATCAAAGCGTGGGCTGTAGAGTCATTACTCCCATGGAGGAAAGTGCGCATGGTGACTGTTGTATTCAATCCCGATGCAATATCTGTGTTTCATCAACACTCTGATAGTCTACAGATTACAGAATGCCACCAGATGTGCATCGGAAACTACTACTGGTCTTCCAGGGAACGATCAAAGCGTAGACTGTTTGAGACATTGCTCCCATGGAGGAAACTGCGAATGGAGACTGTTTTATTCAATCCCAATGCAATTTCTGTGTTTCATCAACAATCTGATAGGTCACAGATTACAGAAAGCATCCAGATGTGCATCGGAAACTGCTACTGGTCTTCCAGGGAACGATCAAAGCGTAGACTGTTTGAGACATTACTCCCTTAGACTAAAGTGCTCATGGTGACTGTTGTATTCAATCCCAATGCAATTTCTGTGTTTCATCAACACTCTGATAGTCTACAGATTACAGAATGCCACCAGATGTGCATCGGAAACTACTACTGGTCTTCCAGGGAACGATCAAAGCGTAGACTGTTTGAGACATTACTCCCATGGAGGAAAGTGCGCATGGTGACAGTTGTATTCAATCCCGATGCAATTTCTGTGTTTCATCAACACTCTGATAGTCCAGAGATTACAGAATGCCTCCAGATGTTCATCGGAAACTACTACTGGTCTTCCAGGGAACGATCAAAGAGTAAACTGTTTGAGACATTACTCCCATGGAGGAAAGTGCGAATGGTGACTGTTGTATTCAATCCCGTTGCAATTTCTGTGTTTCATCAACACTCTGATAGTCCACAGATTACAGAATGCCACCAGATGTGCATCGGAAACTACTACTGGTCTTCCGGGGAACGATCAAAGCGTAGACTGTTTGAGACATTACTCCCGTGGAGGAAAGAGCGCATGGTGATTGTTGTATTCAATCCCGATGCAATTTCTGTGTTTCATCAACACTCTGATAGTCCACAGATTACAGAATGCCACCAGATGTGCATCGGAAACTACTACTGGTCTTCCAGGGAACGATCAAAGCGTAGACTGTTTGAAAATTACTCCCATGGAGGAAAGTTCGCATGGTGACTGTTGGATTCAATCCCGATGCAATTTCTGTGTTTCATGAACAATCTGATACTCCACAGATTACAGAATGCCACCAGATGTGCATCGGAAACTACTACTGGTCTTCCAGGGAACGATCAAATCGTAGACTGTTTAAGACATTACTCCCATGGAAGAAAGTGCGCATGTTGACTGTTGTATTCAATCCCGATGCAATTTACATGTTTCATCAGCACTACCATAGTCCACAGATTACAGAATGCCACCAGATGTGCATCAGGAACCACTGCTGGTCTTCCAGGGTACGATCAAAACGTACACTGTTTGAGACATTACTCCCATGGACGAAAGTGCGCATGGTGACAGTTGTATTCAATACCGATGCAATTTCTGTGTTTCATCAACACTCTGATAGTTCACAAATTACGGAAAGCCTCCAGATGTGCATCGGAAACTACTACAGGTCTTCCAGGGAACGATCAAAGCGTAGACTGTTAGAGACATTACTCCCATGGAGGAAAGTGCGCATGGTGACTGTTGTATTCAATCCCGATGCAATTTCTGTGCTTCATCAACACTCTGATAGTCCACAGATTACTGAATGCCACCAGACTTCCATCGGAAACTACTACTGGTCTTCCAGGAACGATCAAAGCGTACTCTGTTTGAGACATTACTCCCGTGGAGGAAAGAGCGCATGGTGACTGTTGTATTCAATCCCGATGCAATTTCTGTGTTTCATCAACACTCTGATAGTCCACAGATTACAGAATGCTCCCAGATGTGCATCAGAAACTACTACTGGTCTTCCAGGGAACGATCAAAGCGTAGACTGTTTGAGACATTACTCCTATGTAGGATAGTAAGCTTGGTGACTGTTGTATTCAATCCCGATGCAATTTCTGTGTTTCATCAACACTCTGATAGTCCACAGATAACAGAATGCCTCCAGATGTGCACCGGAAACTACTACTTGTCTTCCAGGGAACGATCAAAGCGTAAACTCTTTGAGACATAACTCCCATGAAGGGAAGTGCGCATGGTGACTGTTGTATTCAATCCCGATGCAATTTACGTGTTTCATCAGCACTACCATAGTCCACAGATTACAGAATGCCACAAGATGTGCATCAGGAACCAGTGCTGGTCTTCCAGGGAACGATCAAAACGTACACTGTTTGAGACATTACTCCCATGGACGAAAGTGCGCATGGTGACAGTTGTATTCAATCCCGATGCAATTTCTGTGTTTCATCAACACTCAGATAGTCCACAAATTACGGAAAGCCTCGAGATGTGCATCGGAAACTACTACTGGTCTTCCAGGGAACGATCAAAGCGTTGACTGTTAGAGACATTACTCCCATGGAGGAAAGTGCGCATGGTGACTGTTGTATTCAATCCCGAGGCAATTTCTGTGCTTCATCAACACTCTGATAGTCCACAGATTACAGAATGCCACCAGACTTGCATCGGAAACTACTACTGGTCTTCCAGCAACGATCAAAGCGTACTCTGTTTCAGACATTACTCCCATGGAGGAAAGTGCGCGTGGTGACAGTTGTATTCAATCCCGATGCACTTTCTGTGTTTCATCAACACTCTGATAGTCCACAGATTACAGAATGCCACCAGATGTGCATCGGAAACTACTACTGGTCTTCCAGGGAACGATCAAAGCGTAGACTGTTTCAGAAATTACTCCCATGGAGGAGAGTGCGCATGGTGAAGGTTGTATTCAATCCAGATGCAATTTCTGTGCTTCATCAACACTCTGATAGTCCACAGATTACAGAATGCCACCAGACGTGCATCGGAAACTACTACTGGTCTTCCAGGAACGATCAAAGCGTAGACTGATTGAGACATTACTCCCGTGGAGGAAAGTGCGTATGGTGACTGTTGTATTCAATCCCGATGCAATTTGTGTGTTTAATCAACACTCTGATACTCCACAGATTACAGAATGCCACCAGATGTGCATCGGAAACTACTACTGGTCTTCCAGGGAACGATCAAAGCGTAAACTCTTTGAGACATTACTCCCATGGAGGGAAGTGCGCATGGTGACAGTTGTATTCAATCCCTATGCAATTTACGTGTTTCGTCAGCACTCTCATAGTCCACAGATTACCGAATGCTTTCAGATGTGCATCGGAAACTACTACTGGTCTTCCTGGGAACGATCATAGCGTAGACTGTTTGAGACATTACTCCCTTGGACTAAAGTGCGCATGGTGACTGTTGTATTCAATCCCGATGCAATTTCAGTGTTTCATCAACACTCTGATAGTCCACGGATTACAGAATGCCACCAGATGTGCATCGGAAACTACTTTTGGTCTTCCAGGGAACGATCAAAGTATAGACTGTTTGTGACATTACTCCCATGGAGGAAAGTGCGCATGGAGACTGTTGTATTCAATCCCAATGCAATTTCTGTGCTTCATCAACACTCTGATAGTCCACAGTTTACGGAAAGCCTCCAGATGAGCATCGGAAAGTACTACTGGTCTTCCAGGGAACGATCAAAGCGTAGACGGTTAGAGACATTACTCCCATGGAGGAAAGTGCCCATGGTGACTGTTGTATTCAATCCCGATGCAATTTCTGTGTTTCATCAACATTCTGATAGTCCACAGATTACAGAATGCCACCAGATGTGCATCGGAAACTACTACTGGTCTTCCAGGGAACGATCAAAGCGTAGGCTGTTTGAGACTTTACCCCCATGGTGGAAACTGCTCATGGAGACTGTTGTATTCAATCCCGATGCAATATCTCTGTTTCATGAACAGTCTGATAGTCAATAGATTACAGAAAGCATCCAGATGTGCATCGGTAACTACTACTGGTCTTCCAGGTAACTATCAAAGCGTAGGCTGTAGAGTCATTACTTCATGGAGGAAAGTGCGCATGGTGACTGTTGTATTCAATCCCGATGCAATATCTGTGTTTCATCAAGACTCTGATAGTCTACAGTTTACAGAGTGCCACCAGATGTGCATCGGAAACTACTACTGGTCTTCCAGGCAACGATCAAAGCGTAGACTGTTTGAGACATTGCTTCCATGGAGGAAACTGCGCATGGAGACTGTTGTATTCAATCTCAATGCAATTTCTGTGTTTCATCAACAATCTGATAGTCCACAGATTACAGAAAGCATCCAGATGTGCATCGGAAACTACTACTGGTCCTCGAGGGAACGATCATAGCGTAGACTCTTCGAGACATTACTCCCATGGAGGAAAGTGCGCATGGTGACTGTTGTATTCAATCCCGATGCAATTTCTGTGTTTCATCAACACTCTGATAGTCTACAGATTACAGAATGCCACCAGATGTCCATCGGAAACTACCACTGGTCTTCCAGGGAACGATCAAACCTTAGACTGTTTGAGACATTACTCCCGTGGAGGAAAGTGCGCATGGTGACTGTTGTATTCAATCCCGATGCAATTTCTGTGTTTCATCAACACTCTGATAGTCCACAGATTACAGAATGGCTCCAGATGTTCATCGGAAACTACTACTGGTCTTCAAGGGAACGATCAAAGCGTAGACAGGATGAGACATTACTCCCGTGGCGGAAAGTGCGCATGGTGACTGTTGTACTCAATCCCGATGCAATTTCTGTGTTTCATCATCACTCTGATAGTCCACAAATTACGGAAAGCCTCCAGTTGTGCATCGGAAACTACTACTGGTCTTCCAGGGAACGATCAAAGCGTAGACTGTTAGAGACATTACTCCCATGGAGGAAAGTGCGCAAGGTGACTGTTGTATTCAATCCCGATGCAATTTCTGTGTTTCATCAACACTCTGATAGTCTACAGATTACAGAATGGCACCAGATGTGCATCGGAAACTACTACAGGTCTTCCGGGGAACGATCAAAGCGTAGACGGTTTGAGACATTACTCCCGTGGAGGTAAGTGCGCATGGTGACTGTTGTATTCAATCCCGATGCATATTCTGTGTTTCATCAACACTCTGATAGACCATAGATTACAGAATGCCACCAGACGTGCATCGGAAACTGCTACTGGTCTTCCAGGGAACGATCAAAGCGGAGACTGTTTCGAGAATTACTCCCATGGAGGAAAGTTCGCGTGGTGACTGTTTTAATGAATCCCGATGCAATCTCTGTGTTTCATCAACACTCTGATACTCCACAGATTACAGAATGCTTCCAGATGTGCATCGGAAACTACTACTGGTCTTCCAGGGATCAATCAGAGCGTAGAATGTTTGAGACATTACTCCCATGAAGGGAAGTGAGCATGGTGACTGTTGTATTCAATCCCGATGCAGTTTCTGTGTTTCATCAACACTCTGATAGTCCACAGATTAAAGAATGCCTCCAGATGTGCATCAGGAACCACTACTGGTCTTCCACGGAACGATCAAAGCGTAGACTGTTTGAGACATTACTCTCATGGACGAAAGTGAGCATGGTGACAGTTGTATTCAATCCCGATGCAATTTCTGTGTTTCATCAACACTCTGATAGTCCACAAATGACGGAAAGCCTCCAGATGTGCATCGGAAACTACTACTGGTCTTCCAGGGGACGATCAAAGCGTAGACTGTTACAGACATTACTCCCATGGAGGAAAGTGCGCATGGTGACTGTTGTCTTCAATCCCGATGCAATTTCTGTGTTTCATCAACACTCTGATTGTCCACAGATTACAGAATGCCACCAGATGTGCATCGGAAACTACTACTGGTCTTCCAGGGAACGATCAAAGCGTAGACTATGTGAGACATTACTCCCATGGAGGAAAGTGCGCATGGTGACTGTTGTGTTCAATCCCGATGCAATTTCTGTGCTTCATCATCACTCTGATTGTCCACAGATTACAGAATGCCACCAGATGTGCATCGGAAACTACTACTGTTCTTACGGGGAACGATCAAAGCGTAGACTGTTTGAGACATTACTCCCGTGGAGGAAAAAGCGCATGGTGATAGTTGTATTCAATCCCGATGCAATTTCTGTGTTTCATCAACACTCTGATAGTCCACAGATTACAGAATGCCACCAGATGTCATCGGAAACTACTACTGGTCTTCCAGGGAACGATCAAAGCGTAGACTGTTTGAGAATTACTCCCATGGAGGAAAGTTCGCATGGTGACTGTTGGATTCAATCTCGACTCAATTTCTGTGTTTCATGAACAATCTGATACTCCACAGATTACAGAATGCCACCAGATGTGCATCGATAACTACTACTGGTGTTCCAGGTAACTATCAAAGCGTAGGCTGTAGAGTCATTACTCCCATGGAGGAAAGTGCGCATGGTGACTGTTGTATTCAATCCCGATGCAATATCTGTGTTTCATCAAGACTCTGATAGTCTACAGATTACAGAATGCCACCAGATGTGCATCGGAAACTACTACATGTCTTCCAGGGAACGATCAAAGCGTAGACTGTTCGAGACATTGCTCCCATGGAGGAAACTGCGCATGGAGACTGTTGTATTCAATCCCAATGCAATTTCTGTGTTTCATGAACAATCTGATACTCCACAGATTACAGAATGCCACCAGATGTGCATCGGAAACTACTACTGGTCTTCCAGGGAACGATCAAAGCGTAGACTGTTTGAAAATTACTCCCATGGAGGAAAGTTCGCATGGTGACTGTTGGATTCAATCCCGATGCAATTTCTGTGTTTCATGAACAATCTGATACTCCACAGATTACAGAATGCCACCAGATGTGCATCGGAAACTACTACTGGTCTTCCAGGGAACGATCAAATCGTAGACTGTTTAAGACATTACTCCCATGGAAGAAAGTGCGCATGGTGACTGTTGTATTCAATCCCGATGCAATTTCTGTGTTTCATCAACACTCTGATAGTCCACAGATAACAGAATGCCTCCAGATGTGCACCGGAAACTACTACTGGTCTTCCAGTGAACGATCAAAGCGTAATCTCTTTGAGACATAACTCCCATGAAGGGAAGTGCGCATGGTGACTGTTGTATTCAATCCCGATGCAATTTACGTGTTTCATCAGCACTACCATAGTCCACAGATTACAGAATGCCACCAGATGTGCATCAGGAACCACTGCTGGTCTTCCAGGGAACGATCAAAACGTACACTGTTTGAGACATTACTCCCATGGACGAAAGTGCGCATGGTGACAGTTGTATTCAATACCGATGCAATTTCTGTGTTTCATCAACACTCTGATAGTTCACAAATTACGGAAAGCCTCCAGATGAGCATCGGAAACTACTACAGGTCTTCCAGGGAACGATCAAAGCGAAGACTGTTAGAGACATTACTCCCATGGAGGAAAGTGCGCATGGTGACTGTTGTATTCAATCCCGATGCAATTTCTGTGCTTCATCAACACTCTGATAGTCCACAGATTACAGAATGCCACCAGACGTCCATCGGAAACTACTACTGGTCTTCCAGGAACGATCAAAGCGCACTCTGTTTGAGACATTACTCCCGTGGAGGAAAGAGCGCATGGTGACTGTTGTATTCAATCCCGATGCAATTTCTGTGTTTCATCAACACTCTGATAGTCCACAGATTACAGAATGCTTCCAGATGTGCATCAGAAACTACTACTGGTCTTCCAGGGAACGATCAAAGCGTAGACTGTTTGAGACATTACTCCCATGTAGGATAGTAAGCTTGGTGACTGTTGTATTCAATCCCGATGCAATTTCTGTGTTTCATCAACACTCAGATAGTCCACAAATTACGGAAAGCCTCGAGATGTGCATCGGAAACTACTACTGGTCTTCCAGGGAACGATCAAAGCGTTGACTGTTAGAGACATTACTGCCATGGAGGAAAGTGCGCATAGTGACTGTTGTATTCAATCCCGAGGCAATTTCTGTGCTTCATCAACACTCTGATAGTCCACAGATTACAGAATGCCACCAGACTTGCATCGGAAACTACTACTGGTCTTCCAGCAACGATCAAAGCGTACTCTGTTTCAGACATTACTCCCATGGAGGAAAGTGCGCGTGGTGACAGTTTTATTCAATCCCGATGCACTTTCTGTGTTTAATCAACACTCTGATACTCCACAGATTACAGAATGCCACCAGATGTGCATCGGAAACTACTACTGGTCTTCCAGGGAACGATCAAAGCGTAGACTGTTTCAGAAATTACTCCCATGGAGGAGAGTGCGCATGGTGAAGGTTGTATTCAATCCAGATGCAATTTCTGTGCTTCATCAACACTCAGATAGTCCACAGTTTACGGAAAGCCCCCAGATGAGCATCGGAAAGTACTACTAGTCTTCCAGGGAACGATAAAAGCGTTGACGGTTAGAGTCATTACTCCCATGGAGGAAAGTGCGCATGGTGACTGTTGTAATCAATCCCGGTGCAAATTCTGTGTTTCATCAACACTCTGATAGTCCACAGATTACAGAAAGCATCCAGATGTGCATCGGTAACTACTACTAGTCTTGCAGGTAACTATCAAAGCGTGGGCTGTAGAGTCATTACTCCCATGGAGGAAAGTGCGCATGGTGACTGTTGTATTCAATCCCGATGCAATATCTGTGTTTCATCAACACTCTGATAGTCTACAGATTACAGAATGCCACCAGATGTGCATCGGAAACTAGTACTGGTCTTCCAGGGAACGATCAAAGCGTAGACTGTTTGAGACATTGCTCCCATGGAGGAAACTGCGAATGGAGACTGTTTTATTCAATCCCAATGCAATTTCTGTGTTTCATCAACAATCTGATAGGTCACAGATTACAGAAAGCATCCAGATGTGCATCGGAAACTGCTACTGGTCTTCCAGGGAACGATCAAAGCGTAGACTGTTTGAGACATTACTCCCTTAGACTAAAGTGCTCATGGTGACTGTTGTATTCAATCCCAATGCAATTTCTGTGTTTCATCAACACTCTGATAGTCTACAGATTACAGAATGCCACCAGATGTGCATCGGAAACTACTACTGGTCTTCCAGGGAACGATCAAAGCGTAGACTGTTTGAGACATTACTCCCATGGAGGAAAGTGCGCATGGTGACAGTTGTATTCAATCCCGATGCAATTTCTGTGTTTCATCAACACTCTGATAGTCCAGAGATTACAGAATGCCTCCAGATGTTCATCGGAAACTACTACTGGTCTTCCAGGGAACGATCAAAGAGTAAACTGTTTGAGACATTACTCCCATGGAGGAAAGTGCGAATGGTGACTGTTGTATTCAATCCCGTTGCAATTTCTGTGTTTCATCTACACTCTGATAGTCCACAGATTACAGAATGCCACCAGATGTGCATCGGAAACTACTACTGGTCTTCCGGGGAACGATCAAAGCGTAGACTGTTTGAGACATTACTCCCGTGGAGGAAAGAGCGCATGGTGATTGTTGTATTCAATCCCGATGCAATTTCTGTGTTTCATCAACACTCTGATAGTCCACAGATTACAGAATGCCACCAGATGTGCATCGGAAACTACTACTGGTCTTCCAGGGAACGATCAAAGCGTAGACTGTTTGAAAATTACTCCCATGGAGGAAAGTTCGCATGGTGACTGTTGGAATCAATCCCGATGCAATTTCTGTGTTTCATGAACAATCTGATACTCCACAGATTACAGAATGCCACCAGATGTGCATCAGGAACCACTGCTGGTCTTCCAGGGTACGATCAAAACGTACACTGTTTGAGACATTACTCCCATGGACGAAAGTGCGCATGGTGACAGTTGTATTCAATACCGATGCAATTTCTGTGTTTCATCAACACTCTGATACTTCACAAATTACGGAAAGCCTCCAGATGTGCATCGGAAACTACTACAGGTCTTCCAGGGAACGATCAAAGCGTAGACTGTTAGAGACATTACTCCCATGGAGGAAAGTGCGCATGGTGACTGTTGTATTCAATCCCGATGCAATTTCTGTGCTTCATCAACACTCTGATAGTCCACAGATTACTGAATGCCACCAGACGTCCATCGGAAACTACTACTGGTCTTCCAGGAACGATCAAAGCGTACTCTGTTTGAGACATTACTCCCGTGGAGGAAAGAGCGCATGGTGACTGTTGTATTCAATCCCGATGCAATTTCTGTGTTTCATCAACACTCTGATAGTCCACAGATTACAGAATGCTCCCAGATGTGCATCAGAAACTACTACTGGTCTTCCAGGGAACGATCAAAGCGTAGACTGTTTGAGACATTACTCCTATGTAGGATAGTAAGCTTGGTGACTGTTGTATTCAATCCCGATGCAATTTCTGTGTTTCATCAACACTCTGATAGTCCACAGATAACAGAATGCCTCCAGATGTGCACCGGAAACTACTACTTGTCTTCCAGGGAACGATCAAAGCGTAAACTCTTTGAGACATAACTCCCATGAAGGGAAGTGCGCATGGTGACTGTTGTATTCAATCCCGATGCAATTTACGTGTTTCATCAGCACTACCATAGTCCACAGATTACAGAATGCCACAAGATGTGCATCAGGAACCAGTGCTGGTCTTCCAGGGAACGATCAAAACGTACACTGTTTGAGACATTACTCCCATGGACGAAAGTGCGCATGGTGACAGTTGTATTCAATCCCGATGCAATTTCTGTGTTTCATCAACACTCAGATAGTCCACAAATTACGGAAAGCCTCGAGATGTGCATCGGAAACTACTACTGGTCTTCCAGGGAACGATCAAAGCGTTGACTGTTAGAGACATTACTCCCATGGAGGAAAGTGCGCATGGTGACTGTTGTATTCAATCCCGAGGCAATTTCTGTGCTTCATCAACACTCTGATAGTCCACAGATTACAGAATGCCACCAGACTTGCATCGGAAACTACTACTGGTCTTCCAGCAACGATCAAAGCGTACTCTGTTTCAGACATTACTCCCATGGAGGAAAGTGCGCGTGGTGACAGTTGTATTCAATCCCGATGCACTTTCTGTGTTTCATCAACACTCTGATAGTCCACAGATTACAGAATGCCACCAGATGTGCATCGGAAACTACTACTGGTCTTCCAGGGAACGATCAAAGCGTAGACTGTTTCAGAAATTACTCCCATGGAGGAGAGTGCGCATGGTGAAGGTTGTATTCAATCCAGATGCAATTTCTGTGCTTCATCAACACTCTGATAGTCCACAGTTTACGGAAAGCCCCCAGATGAGCATCGGAAAGTACTACTAGTCTTCCAGGGAACGATCAAAGCGTTGACGGTTAGAGACATTACTCCCATGGAGGAAAGTGCGCATGGTGACTGTTGTAATCAATCCCGGTGCAAATTCTGTGTTTCATCAACACTCTGATAGTCCACAGATTACAGAACGCATCCAGATGTGCATCGGTAACTACTACTAGTCTTAAAGGTAACTATCAAAGCGTGGGCTGAGAGTCATTACTCCCATGGAGGAAAGTGCGCATGGTGACTGTTGTATTCAATCCCGATGCAATATCTGTGTTTCATCAACACTCTGATAGTCTACAGATTACAGAATGCCACCAGATGTGCATCGGAAACTACTACTGGTCTTCCAGGGAACGATCAAAGCGTAGGCTGTTTGAGACATTGCTCCCATGGAGGAAACTGCGAATGGAGACTGTTTTATTCAATCCCAATGCAATTTCTGTGTTTCATCAACAATCTGATAGGTCACAGATTACAGAAAGCATCCAGATGTGCATCGGAAACTGCTACTGGTCTTCCAGGGAACGATCAAAGCGTAGACTGTTTGAGACATTACTCCCTTAGACTAAAGTGCTCATGGTGACTGTTGTATTCAATCCCAATGCAATTTCTGTGTTTCATCAACACTCTGATAGTCTACAGATTACAGAATGCCTCCAGATGTGCATCGGAAACTACTACAGGTCTTCCAGGAAACGATCAAAGCGTAGACTTTTAGAGACATTACTCCCATGGAGGAAAGTGCGCATGGTGACTGTTGTATTCAATCCCGATGCAATTTCTGTGCTTCATCAACACTCTGATAGTCCACAGATTACAGAATGCCACCAGACGTCCATCGGAAACTACTACTGGTCTTCCAGGAACGATCAAAGCGTACTCTGTTTGAGACATTACTCCCGTGGAGGAAAGAGCGCATGGTGACTGTTGTATTCAATCCCGATGCAATTTCTGTGTTTCATCAACACTCTGATAGTCCACAGATTACAGAATGCTTCCAGATGTGCATCAGAAACTACTACTGGTCTTCCAGGGAACGATCAAAGCGTAGACTGTTTGAGACATTACTCCCATGTAGGATAGTAAGCTTGGTGACTGTTGTATTCAATCCCGATGCAATTTCTGTGTTTCATCAACACTCTGATAGTCCACAGATAACAGAATGCCTCCAGATGTGCACCGGAAACTACTACTGGTCTTCCAGGGAACAATCAAAGCGTAAACTCTTTGAGGCATAACTCCCATGAAGGGAAGTGCGCATGGTGACTGTTGTATTCAATCCCGATGCAATTTACGTGTTTCATCAGCACTACCATAGTCCACAGATTACAGAATGCCACAAGATGTGCATCAGGAACCAGTGCTGGTCTTCCAGGGAACGATCAAAACGTACACTGTTTGAGACATTACTCCCATGGACGAAAGTGCGCATGGTGACAGTTGTATTCAATCCCGATGCAATTTCTGTGTTTCATCAACACTCAGATAGTCCACAAATTACGGAAAGCCTCGAGATGTGCATCGGAAACTACTACTGGTCTTCCAGGGAACGATCAAAGCGTTGACTGTTAGAGACATTACTCCCATGGAGGAAAGTGCGCATGGTGACTGTTGTATTCAATCCCGAGGCAATTTCTGGGCTTCATCAACACTCTGATAGTCCACAGATTACAGAATGCCACCAGACTTGCATCGGAAACTACTACTGGTCTTCCAGCAACGATCAAAGCGTACTCTGTTTCAGACATTACTCCCATGGGGGAAAGTGCGCGTGGTGACAGTTGTATTCAATCCCGATGCACTTTCTGTGTATAATCAACACTCTGATACTCCACAGATTACAGAATGCCACCAGATGTGCATCGGAAACTACTACTGGTTTTCCAGGGAACGATCAAAGCGTAGACTGTTTCAGAAATTACTCCCATGGAGGAGAGTGCGCATGGTGACTGTTGTATACAATCCCGATGCAATATCTGTGTTTCATCAACACTCTGATAGTCTACAGATTACAGAATGCCACCAGATGTGCATCGGAAACTACTACTGGTCTTCCAGGGAACGATCAAAGCGTAGGCTGTTTGAGACATTGCTCCCATGGAGGAAACTGCGAATGGAGACTGTTTTATTCAATCCCAATGCAATTTCTGTGTTTCATCAACAATCTGATAGGTCACAGATTACAGAAAGCATCCAGATGTGCATCGGAAACTGCTACTGGTCTTCCAGGGAACGATCAAAGCGTAGACTGTTTGAGACATTACTCCCTTAGACTAAAGTGCTCATGATGACTGTTGTATTCAATCCCAATGCAATTTCTGTGTTTCATCAACACTCTGATAGTCTACAGATTACAGAATGCCACCAGATGTGCATCGGAAACTACTACTGGTCTTCCAGGGAACGATCAAAGCGTAGACTGTTTGAGACATTACTCCCATGGAGGAAAGTGCGCATGGTGACAGTTGTATTCAATCCCGATGCAATTTCTGTGTTTCATCAACACTCTGATAGTCCAGAGATTACAGAATGCCTCCAGATGTTCATCGGAAACTACTACTGGTCTTCCAGGGAACGATCAAAGCGTAGACTGTTCGAGACATTACTCCTGTGGAGGAAAGTGCGCATGGTGACTGTTGTATTCAATCCCGATGCAATTTCTGTGTTTCATCAACACTCTGATAGTCCTCAGATTACAGAAAGCATCCAGATGTGCATCAGAAACTACTACTGGTCTTCCAGGGAACGATCAAAACGTAGGCTGTTAGAGACATTACTCCCATGGTTGAAAGTGCGCATGGTGACTGTTTTATTCAATCCCGATGCAATATCTTTTTGTCATCAACACTCTGATAGTCCACAGATTACAGAAAGCATCCAGATGTGCATCGGTAACTACTACTGGTCTTGCAGGTGACTATCAAAGCGTAGGCTGTAGAGTAATTACTCCCATGGAGGAAAGTGCGCATGGTGACTGTTGTATTCAATCCCGATGCAATATCTGTGTTTCATCAACACTCTGATAGTCCACAGATTACAGAATGCCACCAGACTTGCATCGGAAACTACTACTGGTCTTCCAGCAACGATCAAAGCGTACTCTGTTTCAGACATTACTCCCATGGAGGAAAGTGCGCGTGGTGACAGGTGTATTAAATCCCGATGCAATTTCTGTGTTTAATCAACACTCTGATACTCCACAGATTACAGAATGCCACCAGATGTGCATCGGAAACTACTACTGGTCTTCCAGGGAACGATCAAAGCGTAGAC
Organism: Schistocerca gregaria; assembly: GCF_023897955.1. Lineage (NCBI taxonomy): Eukaryota > Metazoa > Arthropoda > Insecta > Orthoptera > Acrididae > Schistocerca > Schistocerca gregaria. The sequence goes on from NW_026061706.1 coordinate 5,719,744, forward strand.
TGTTTCAGAAATTACTCCCTTGGAGTAAAGTGCGCATGGTGACAGTTGTATTCAATCCAGATGCAATTTCTGTGCTTCATCAACACTCTGATAGTCCACAGTTTACGGAAAGCCCCCAGATGAGCATCGGAAAGTACTACTGGTCTTCCAGGGAACGATCAAAGCGTTGACGGTTAGAGACATTACTCCCATGGAGGAAAGTGCGCATGGTGACTGTTGTAATCAATCCCGGTGCAAATTCTGTGTTTCATCAACACTCTGATAGTCCACAGATTACAGAAAGCATCCAGATGTGCATCGGTAACTACTACTGGTCTTGCAGGTAACTATCAAAGCGTAGGCTGTAGAGTCATTACTCCCATGGAGGAAAGTGCGCATGGTGACTGTTGTATTCAATCCCGATGCAATATCTGTGTTTCATCAACACTCTGATAGTCTACAGATTACAGAATGCCACCAGATGTGCATCGGAAACTACTACTGGTCTTCCAGGGAACGATCAAAGCGTAGACTGTTTGAGATATTGCTCCCATGGAGGATACTGCGAATGGAGACTGTTTTATTCAATCCCAATGCAATTTCTGTGTTTCATCAACAATCTGATAGGTCACAGATTACAGAAAGCATCCAGATGTGCATCGGAAACTGCTACTGGTCTTCCAAGGAACGATCAAAGCGTAGACTGTTTGAGACATTACTCCCTTCTACTAAAGTGCTCATGGTGACTGTTGTATTCAATCCCAATGCAATTTCTGTGTTTCATCAACACTCTGATAGTCTACAGATTACAGAATGCCACCAGATGTGCATCGGAAACTACTACTGGTCTTCCAGGGAACGATCAAAGCGTAGACTGTTTGAGACATTACTCCCATGGAGGAAAGTGCGCATGGTGACAGTTGTATTCAATCCCGATGCAATTTCTGTGTTTCATCAACACTCTGATAGTCCAGAGATTACAGAATGCCTCCAGATGTTCATCGGAAACTACTACTGGTCTTCCAGGGAACGATCAAAGCGTAGACTGTTCGAGACATTACTCCTGTGGAGGAAAGTGCGCATGGTGACTGTTGTATTCAATCCCGATGCAATTTCTGTGTTTCATCAACACTCTGATAGTCCACAGATTACAGAAAGCATCCAGATGTGCATCAGAAACTACTACTGGTTTTCCAGGGAACGATCAAATCGTAGGCTGTTAGAGACATTACTCCCATGGTTGAAAGTGCGCATGGTGACTGTTTTATTCAATCCCGATGCAACATCTTTTTGGCATCAACACTCTGATAGTCTACATATTACAGAATGCCACCAGATGTGCATCGGAAACTACTACTGGTCTTCCAGGGAACGATCAAAGCGTAGATTGTTAGAGACATTACTCCCATGGAGGAAAGTGCGCATGGTGACTGTTGTAATCAATCCCGGTGCAAATTCTGTGTTTCATCAACACTCTGATAGTCCACAGATTACAGAAAGCATCCAGATGTGCATCGGTAACTACTACTGGTCTTCCAGGGAACGATCAAAGCGTAGGCTGTAGAGTCATTACTCCCATGGAGGAAAGTGCGCATGGTGACTGTTGTATTCAATCCTGATGCAATATCTGTGTTTCATCAACACTCTGATAGTCCACAGATTACAGAATGCCAGCAGACTTGCATCGGAAACTACTACTGGTCTTTCAGCAACGATCAATGCGTACTCTGTTTCAGACATTACTCCCATGGAGGAAAGTGCGCGTGGTGACAGTTGTATTCAATCCCGATGCAATTTCTGAGTTTAATCAACACTCTGATACTCCACAGATTACAGAATGCCACCAGATGTGCATCGGAAACTACTACTGGTCTTCCAGGGAACGATCAAAGCGTAGACTGGTTCAGAAATTACTCCCATGGAGGAAAGTGCGCATGGTGACAGTTGTATTCAATCCAGATGCAATTTCTGTGCTTCATCAACACTCTGATAGTCCACAGTTTACGGAAAGCCCCCAGATGAGCATCGGAAAGTACTACTGGTCTTCCAGGGAACGATCAAAGCGTTGACGGTTAGAGACATTACTCCCATGGAGGAAAGTGCGCATGGTGACTGTTGTAATCAATCCCGGTGCAAATTCTGTGTTTCATCAACACTCTGATAGTCCACAGATTACAGAAAGCATCCAGATGTGCATCGGTAACTACTACTGGTCTTGCAGGTAACTATCAAAGCGTAGGCTGTAGACTCATTACTCCCATGGAGGAAAGTGCGCATGGTGACTGTTGTATTCAATCCCGATGCAATATCTGTGTTTCATCAACACTGTGATAGTCTACAGATTACAGAATGCCACCAGATGTGCATCGGAAACTACTACTGGTCTTCCAGGGAACGATCAAAGCGTAGACTGCTTGAGACATTGCTCCCATGGAGGAAACTGCGAATGGAGACTGTTTTATTCAATCGCAATGCAATTTCTGTGTTTCATCAACAATCTGATAGGTCACAGATTACAGAAAGCATCCAGATGTGCATCGGAAACTGCTCCTGGTCTTCCAGGGAACGATCAAAGCGTAGACTGTTTGAGAAATTACTCCCTTCTACTAAAGTGCTCATGGTGACTGTTGTATTCAATCCCAATGCAATTTCTGTGTTTCATCAACACTCTGATAGTCCACAGATTACAGAAAGCATCCAGATGTGCATCAGAAACTACTACTGGTCTTCCAGGGAACGATCAAATCGTAGGCTGTTAGAAACATTACTCCCATGGTTGAAAGTGCGCATGGTGACTGTTTTATTCAATCCCGATGCAATATGTTTTTGTCATCAACACTCTGATAGTCTACATATTACAGAATGCCACCAGATGTGCATCGGAAACTACTACTGGTCTTCCAGGGAACGATCAAAGCGTAGATTGTTAGAGACATTACTCCCATGGAGGAAAGTGCGCATGGTGACTGTTGTAGTCAATCCCGGTGCAAATTCTGTGTTTCATCAACACTCTGATAGTCCACAGATTACAGAAAGCATCCAGATGTGCATCGGTAACTACTACTGGTCTTGCAGGTAACTATCAAAGCGTAGGCTGTAGAGTCATTACTCCCATGGAGGAAAGTGCGCATGGTGACTGTTGTATTCAATCCCGATGCAATATCTGTGTTTCATCAACACTCTGATAGTCCACAGATTACAGAATGCCACCAGATGTGCATCGGAAACTACTACTGGTCTTCCAGGGAACGATCAAAGCGTAGACTGTTTGAGACATTGCTCCCATGGAGGAAACTGCGAATGGAGACTGTTTTATTCAATCCCAATGCAATTTATGTGTTTCATCAACAATCAGATAGGTCACAGATTACAGAAAGCATCCAGATGTGCATCGGAAACTGCTACTGGTCTTCCAGGGAACGATCAAAGCGTAGACTGTTTGAGACATTACTCCCTTAGACTAAAGTGCTCATGGTGACTGTTGTATTCAATCCCAATGCAATTTCTGTGTTTCATCAACACTCTGATAGTCTACAGATTACAGAATGCCACCAGATGTGCATCGGAAACTACTACTGGTCTTCCAGGGAACGATCAAAGCGTAGACTGTTTGAGACATTACTCCCATGGAGGAAAGTGCGCATGGTGACAGTTGTATTCAATCCCGATGCAATTTCTGTGTTTCATCAACACTCTGATAGTCCAGAGATTACAGAATGCCTCCAGATGTTCATCGGAAACTACTACTGGTCTTCCAGGGAACGATCAAAGAGTAAACTGTTTGAGACATAACTCCCATGGAGGAAAGTGCGCATGGTGATTGTTGTATTCAATCCCGATGCAATTTCTGTGTTTCATCAACACTCTGATAGTCCACAGATTACAGAATGCCACCAGATGTGCATCGGAAACTACTACTGGTCTTCCGGGGAACGATCAAAGCGTAGACTGTTTGAGACATTACTCCCGTGGAGGAAAGAGCGCATGGTGATTGTTGTATTCAATCCCGATGCAATTTCTGTGTTTCATCAACACTCTGATAGTCCACAGATTACAGAATGCCACCAGATGTGCATCGGAAACTACTACTGGTCTTCCAGGGAACGATCAAAGCGTAGACTGTTTGAAAATTACTCCCATGGAGGAAAGTTCGCATGGTGACTGTTGGATTCAATCCCGATGCAATTTCTGTGTTTCATGAACAATCTGATACTCCACAGATAACAGAATGCCTCCAGATGTGCACCGGAAACTACTACTGGTCTTCCAGGGAACGATCAAAGCGTAAACTCTTTGAGACATAACTCCCATGAAGGGAAGTGCGCATGGTGACTGTTGCATTCAATCCCGATGCAATTTCTGTGTTTCATCAACACTCTGATAGTCCACAGATTACAGAAAGCATCCAGATGTGCATCAGAAACTACTACTGGTTTTCCAGGGAACGATCAAATCGTAGGCTGTTTGAGACATTACTCCCATGGTTGAAAGTGCGCATGGTGACTGTTTTATTCAATCCCGATGCAACATCTTTTTGGCATCAACACTCTGATAGTCTACATATTACAGAATGCCACCAGATGTGCATCGGAAACTACTACTGGTCTTCCAGGGAACGATCAAAGCGTAGATTGTTAGAGACATTACTCCCATGGAGGAAAGTGCGCATGGTGACTGTTGTAATCAATCCCGGTGCAAATTCTGTGTTTCATCAACACTCTGATAGTCCACAGATTACAGAAAGCATCCAGATGTGCATCGGTAACTACTACTGGTCTTCCAGGGAACGATCAAAGCGTAGGCTGTAGAGTCATTACTCCCATGGAGGAAAGTGCGCATGGTGACTGTTGTATTCAATCCTGATGCAATATCTGTGTTTCATCAACACTCTGATAGTCCACAGATTACAGAATGCCAGCAGACTTGCATCGGAAACTACTACTGGTCTTCCAGCAACGATCAATGCGTACTCTGTTTCAGACATTACTCCCATGGAGGAAAGTGCGCGTGGTGACAGTTGTATTCAATCCCGATGCAATTTCTGAGTTTAATCAACACTCTGATACTCCACAGATTACAGAATGCCACCAGATATGCATCGGAAACTACTACTGGTCTTCCAGGGAACGATCAAAGCGTAGACTGGTTCAGAAATTACTCCCATGGAGGAAAGTGCGCATGGCGACAGTTGTATTCAATCCAGATGCAATTTCTGTGCTTCATCAACACTCTGATAGTCCACAGTTTACGGAAAGCCCCCAGATGAGCATCGGAAAGTACTACTGGTCTTCCAGGGAACGATCAAAGCGTTGACGGTTAGAGACATTACTCCCATGGAGGAAAGTGCGCATGGTGACTGTTGTAATCAATCCCGGTGCAAATTCTGTGTTTCATCAACACTCTGATAGTCCACAGATTACAGAAAGCATCCAGATGTGCATCGGTAACTACTACTGGTCTTGCAGGTAACTATCAAAGCGTAGGCTGTAGACTCATTACTCCCATGGAGGAAAGTGCGCATGGTGACTGTTGTATTCAATCCCGATGCAATATCTGTGTTTCATCAACACTGTGATAGTCTACAGATTACAGAATGCCACCAGATGTGCATCGGAAACTACTACTGGTCTTCCAGGGAACGATCAAAGCGTAGACTGCTTGAGACATTGCTCCCATGGAGGAAACTGCGAATGGAGACTGTTTTATTCAATCCCAATGCAATTTCTGTGTTTCATCAACAATCTGATAGGTCACAGATTACAGAAAGCATCCAGATGTGCATCGGAAACTGCTCCTGGTCTTCCAGGGAACGATCAAAGCGTAGACTGTTTGAGACATTACTCCCTTCTACTAAAGTGCTCATGGTGACTGTTGTATTCAATCCCAATGCAATTTCTGTGTTTCATCAACACTCTGATAGTCTACAGATTACAGAATGCCACCAGATGTGCATCGGAAACTACTACTGGCCTTCCAGGGAACGATCAAAGCGTAGACTGTTTGAGACATTACTCCCATGGAGGAAAGTGCGCATGGTGACAGTTGTATTCAATCCCGATGCAATTTCTGTGTTTCATCAACACTGTGATAGTCCAGAGATTACAGAATGCCTCCAGATGTTCATCGGAAACTACTACTGGTCTTCCAGGGAACGATCAAAGCGTAGACTGTTCGAGACATTACTCCTGTGGAGGAAAGTGCGCATGGTGACTGTTGTATTCAATCCCGATGCAAATTCTGTGTTTCATCAACACTCTGATAGTCCACAGATTACAGAAAGCATCCAGATGTGCATCAGAAACTACTACTGGTCTTCCAGGGAACGATCAAATCGTAGGCTGTTAGAAACATTACTCCCATGGTTGAAAGTGCGCATGGTGACTGTTTTATTCAATCCCGATGCAATATGTTTTTGTCATCAACACTCTGATAGTCTACATATTACAGAATGCCACCAGATGTGCATCGGAAACTACTACTGGTCTTCCAGGGAACGATCAAAGCGTAGATTGTTAGAGACATTACTCCCATGGAGGAAAGTGCGCATGGTGACTGTTGTAGTCAATCCCGGTGCAAATTCTGTGTTTCATCAACACTCTGATAGTCCACAGATTACAGAAAGCATCCAGATGTGCATCGGTAACTACTACTGGTCTTGCAGGTAACTATCAAAGCGTAGGCTGTAGAGTCATTACTCCCATGGAGGAAAGTGCGCATGGTGACTGTTGTATTCAATCCCGATGCAATATCTGTGTTTCATCAACACTCTGATAGTCCACAGATTACAGAATGCCACCAGATGTGCATCGGAAACTACTACTGGTCTTCCAGGGAACGATCAAAGCGTAGACTGTTTGAGACATTGCTCCCATGGAGGAAACTGCGAATGGAGACTGTTTTATTCAATCCCAATGCAATTTATGTGTTTCATCAACAATCAGATAGGTCACAGATTACAGAAAGCATCCAGATGTGCATCGGAAACTGCTACTGGTCTTCCAGGGAACGATCAAAGCGTAGACTGTTTGAGACATTACTCCCTTAGACTAAAGTGCTCATGGTGACTGTTGTATTCAATCCCAATGCAATTTCTGTGTTTCATCAACACTCTGATAGTCTACAGATTACAGAATGCCACCAGATGTGCATCGGAAACTACTACTGGTCTTCCAGGGAACGATCAAAGCGTAGACTGTTTGAGACATTACTCCCATGGAGGAAAGTGCGCATGGTGACAGTTGTATTCAATCCCGATGCAATTTCTGTGTGTCATCAACACTCTGATAGTCCACAGATTACAGAATGCCTCCAGATGTTCATCGGAAACTACTACTGGTCTTCCAGGGAACGATCAAAGAGTAAACTGTTTGAGACATAACTCCCATGGAGGAAAGTGCGCATGGTGATTGTTGTATTCAATCCCGATGCAATTTCTGTGTTTCATCAACACTCTGATAGTCCACAGATTACAGAATGCCACCAGATGTGCATCGGAAACTACTACTGGTCTTCCGGGGAACGATCAAAGCGTAGACTGTTTGAGACATTACTCCCATGAAGGGAAGTGCGCATGGTGACTGTTGCATTCAATCCCGATGCAATTTACGTGTTTCATCAGCACTACCATAGTCCACAGATTACAGAATGCCACCAGATGTGCATCAGGAACCACTGCTGGTCTTCCAGGGAACGATCAAAGCGTTGACGGTTAGAGACATTACTCCCTTAGACTAAAGTGCTCATGGTGACTGTTGTATTCAATCCCAATGCAATTTCTGTGTTTTATCAACACTCTGATAGTCTACAGATTACAGAATGCCCCCAGATGTGCATCGGAAACTACTACAGGTCTTCCAGGAAACGATCAAAGCGTAGACTGTTAGAGACATTACTCCCATGGAGGAAAGTGCGCATGGTGACTGTTGTATTCAATCCCGATGCAATTTCTGTGCTTCATCAACACTCTGATAGTCCACAGATTACAGAATGCCACCAGACGTCCATCGGAAACTACTACTGGTCTTCCAGGAACGATCAAAGCGTACTCTGTTTGAGACATTACTCCCGTGGAGGAAAGAGCGCATGGTGACTGTTGTATTCAATCCCGATGCAATTTCTGTGTTTCATCAACACTCTGATAGTCCACAGATTACAGAATGCTTCCAGATGTGCATCAGAAACTACTACTGGTCTTCCAGGGAACGATCAAAGCGTAGACTGTTTTAGACATTACTCCCATGTAGGATAGTAAGCTTGGTGACTGTTGTATTCAATCCCGATGCAATTTCTGTGTTTCATCAACACTCTGATAGTCCACAGATAACAGAATGCCTCCAGATGTGCACCGGAAACTACTACTGGCCTTCCAGGGAACGATCAAAGCGTAAACTCTTTGAGACATAACTCCCATGAAGGGAAGTGCGCATGGTGACTGTTGTATTCAATCCCGATGCAATTTACGTGTTTCATCAGCACTACCATAGTCCACAGATTAGAGAATGCCACAAGATGTGCATCAGGAACCAGTGCTGGTCTTCCAGGGAACGATCAAAACGTACACTGTTTGAGACATTACTCCCATGGACGAAAGTGCGCATGGTGACAGTTGTATTCAATCCCGATGCAATTTCTGTGTTTCATCAACACTCAGATAGTCCACAAATTACGGAAAGCCTCGAGATGTGCATCGGAAACTACTACTGGTCTTCCAGGGAACGATCAAAGCGTTGACTGTTAGAGACATTACTCCCATGGAGGAAAGTGCGCATGATGACTGTTGTATTCAATCCCGAGGCAATTTTTGTGCTTCATCAACACTCTGATAGTCCACAGATTACAGAATGCCACCAGATGTGCATCGGAAACTACTACTGGTCTTCCAGGGAACGATCAAATCGTAGACTGTTTAAGACATTACTCCCATGGAAGAAAGTGCGCATGGTGACTGTTGTATTCAATCCCGATGCAATTTCTGTGTTTCATCAACACTCTGATAGTCCACAGATAACAGAATGCCTCCAGATGTGCACCGGAAACTACTACTGGTCTTCCAGGAGGGAACGATCAAAGCGTAAACTCTTTGAGACATAACTCCCATGAAGGGAAGTGTGCATGGTGACTGTTGTATTCAATCCCGATGCAATTTACGTGTTTCATCAGCACTACCATAGTCCACAGATTACAGAATGCCACCAGATGTGCATCAGGAACCACTGCTGGTCTTCCAGGGAACGATCAAAGCGTTGACGGTTAGAGACATTACTCCCTTAGACTAAAGTGCTCATGGTGACTGTTGTATTCAATCCCAATGCAATTTCTGTGTTTCATCAACACTCCGATAGTCTACAGATTACAGAATGCCTCCCGATGTGCATCGGAAACTACTACAGGTCTTCCAGGAAACGATCAAAGCGTAGACTGTTAGAGACATTACTCCCATGGAGGAAAGTGCGCATGGTGACTGTTGTATTCAATCCCGATGCAATTTCTGTGCTTCATCAACACTCTGATAGTCCACAGATTACAGAATGCCACCAGACGTCCATCGGAAACTACTACTGGTCTTCCAGGAACGATCAAAGCGAACTCTGTTTGAGACATTACTCCCGTGTAGGAAAGAGCGCATGGTGACTGTTGTATTCAATCCCGATGCAATTTCTGTGTTTCATCAACACTCTGATAGTCCACAGATTACAGAATGCTTCCAGATGTGCATCAGAAACTACTACTGGTCTTCCAGGGAACGATCAAAGCGTAGACTGTTTGAGACATTACTCCCATGTAGGATAGTAAGCTTGGTGACTGTTGTATTCAATCCCGATGCAATTTCTGTGTTTCATCAACACTCTGATAGTCCACAGATAACAGAATGCCTCCAGATGTGCACCGGAAACTACTACTGGTCTTCCAGGGAACGATCAAAGCGTAAACTCTTTGAGACATAACTCCCATGAAGGGAAGTGCGCATGGTGACTGTTGTATTCAATCCCGATGCAATTTACGTGTTTCATCAGCACTACCATAGTCCACAGATTACAGAATGCCACAAGATGTGCATCAGGAACCAGTGCTGGTCTTCCAGGGAACGATCAAAACGTACACTGTTTGAGACATTACTCCCATGGACGAAAGTGCGCATGGTGACAGTTGTATTCAATCCCGATGCAATTTCTGTGTTTCATCAACACTCAGATAGTCCACAAATTACGGAAAGCCTCGAGATGTGCATCGGAAACTACTACTGGTCTTCCAGGGAACGATCAAAGCGTTGACTGTTAGAGACATTACTCCCATGGAGGAAAGTGCGCATGATGACTGTTGTAATCAATCCCGAGGCAATTTCTGTGCTTCATCAACACTCTGATAGTCCACAGATTACAGAATGCTACCAGACTTGCATCGGAAACTACTACTGGTCTTCCAGCAACGATCAAAGCGTACTCTGTTTCAGACATTACTCCCATGGAGGAAAGTGCGCGTGGTGACAGTTGTATTCAATCCCGATGCACTTTCTGTGTTTAATCAACACTCTGATACTCCACAGATTACAGAATGCCAAAAGATGTGCATCGGAAACTACTACTGGTCTTCCAGGGAACGATCAAAGCGTAGACTGTTTCAGAAATTACTCCCATGGAGGAGAGTGCGCATGGTGAAGGTTGTATTCAATCCAGATGCAATTTCTGTGCTTCATCAACACTCTGATAGTCCACAGTTTACGGAAAGCCCCCAGATGAGCATCGGAAAGTACTACTAGTCTTCCAGGGAACGATCAAAGCGTTGACGGTTAGAGACATTACTCCCATGGAGGAAAGTGCGCATGGTGACTGTTGTAATCAATCCCGGTGCAAATTCTGTGTTTCATCAACACTCTGATAGTCCACAGATTACAGAAAGCATCCAGATGTGCATCGGTAACTACTACTAGTCTTGCAGGTAACTATCAAAGCGTGGGCTGTAGAGTCATTACTCCCATGGAGGAAAGTGCGCATGGTGACTGTTGTATTCAATCCCGATGCAATATCTGTGTTTCATCAACACTCTGATAGTCTACAGATTACAGAATGCCACCAGATGTGCATCGGAAACTACTACTGGTCTTCCAGGGAACGATCAAAGCGTAGGCTGTTTGAGACATTGCTCCCATGGAGGAAACTGCGAATGGAGACTGTTTTATTCAATCCCAATGCAATTTCTGTGTTTCATCAACAATCTGATAGGTCACAGATTACAGAAAGCATCCAGATGTGCATCGGAAACTGCTACTGGTCTTCCAGGGTACGATCAAAGCGTAGACTGTTTGAGACATTACTCCCTTAGACTAAAGTGCTCATGGTGACTGTTGTATTCAATCCCAATGCAATTTCTGTGTTTCATCAACAATCTGATAGTCTACAGATTACAGAATGCCACCAGATGTGCATCGGAAACTACTACTGGTCTTCCAGGGAACGATCAAAGCGTAGACTGTTTGAGACATTACTCCCATGGAGGAAAGTGCGCATGGTGACAGTTGTATTCAATCCCGATGCAATTTCTGTGTTTCATCAACACTCTGATAGTCCAGAGATTACAGAATGCCTCCAGATGTTCATCGGAAACTACTACTGGTCTTCCAGGGAACGATCAAAGCGTAGACTGTTCGAGACATTACTCCTGTGGAGGAAAGTGCGCATGGTGACTGTTGTATTCAATCCCGATGCAATTTCTGTGTTTCATCAACACTCTGATAGTCCACAGATTACAGAAAGCATCCAGATGTGCATCAGAAACTACTACTGGTCTTCCAGGGAACGATCAAAACGTAGGCTGTTAGAGACATTACTCCCATGGTTGAAAGTGCGCATGGTGACTGTTTTATTCAATCCCGATGCAATATCTTTTTGTCATCAACACTCTGATAGTCTACATATTACAGAATGCCACCAGTTGTGCATCGGAAACTACTACTGGTCTTCCAGGAACGATCAAAGCGTACTCTGTTTGAGACATTACTCCCGTGGAGGAAAGAGCGCATGGTGACTGTTGTATTCAATCCCGATGCAATTTCTGTGTTTCATCAACACTCTGATAGTCCACAGATTACAGAATGCTTCCAGATGTGCATCAGAAACTACTACTGGTCTTCCAGGGAACGATCAAAGCGTAGACTCTTTTAGACATTACTCCCATGTAGGATAGTAAGCTTGGTGACTGTTGTATTCAATCCCGATGCAATTTCTGTGTTTCATCAACACTCTGATAGTCCACAGATAACAGAATGCCTCCAGATGTGCACCGGAAACTACTACTGGTCTTCCAGGGAACGATCAAAGCGTAAACTCTTTGAGACATAACTCCCATGAAGGGAAGTGCGCATGGTGACTGTTGTATTCAATCCCGATGCAATTTACGTGTTTCATCAGCACTACCATAGTCCACAGATTACAGAATGCCACAAGATGTGCATCAGGAACCAGTGCTGGTCTTCCAGGGAGCGATCAAAACGTACACTGTTCGAGACATTACTCCCATGGACGAAAGTGCGCATGGTGACAGTTGTATTCAATCCCGATGCAATTTCTGTGTTTCATCAACACTCAGATAGTCCACAAATTACGGAAAGCCTCGAGATGTGCATCGGAAACTACTACTGGTCTTCCAGGGAACGATCAAAGCGTTGACTGTTAGAGACATTACTCCCATGGAGGAAAGTGCGCATGATGACTGTTGTATTCAATCCCGAGGCAATTTCTGTGCTTCATGAACACTCTGATAGTCCACAGATTACAGAATGCTACCAGACTTGCATCGGAAACTACTACTGGTCTTCCAGCAACGATCAAAGCGTACTCTGTTTCAGACATTACTCCCATGGCGGAAAGTGCGCGTGGTGACAGTTGTATTCAATCCCGATGCACTTTCTGTGTTTAATCAACACTCTGATACTCCACAGATTACAGAATGCCACCAGATGTGCATCGGAAACTACTACTGGTCTTCCAGGGAACGATCAAAGCGTAGACTGTTTCAGAAATTACTCCCATGGAGGAGAGTGCGCATGGTGAATGTTGTATTCAATCTAGATGCAATTTCTGTGCTTCATCAACACTCTGATAGTCCACAGTTTACGGAGAGCCCCCAGATGAGCATCGGAAAGTACTACTAGTCTTCCAGGGAACGATCAAAGCGTTGACGGTTAGAGACATTACTCCCATGGAGGAAAGTGCGCATGGTGACTGTTGTAATCAATCCCGGTGCAAATTCTGTGTTTCATCAACACTCTGATAGTCCACAGATTACAGAAAGCATCCAGATGTGCATCGGTAACTACTACTAGTCTTGCAGGTAACTATCAAAGCGTGGGCTGTAGAGTCATTACTCCCATGGAGGAAAGTGCGCATGGTGACTGTTGTATTCAATCCCGATGCAATATCTGTGTTTCATCAACACTCTGATAGTCTACAGATTACAGAATGCCACCAGATGTGCATCGGAAACTACTACTGGTCTTCCAGGGAACGACCAAAGCGTAGGCTGTTTGAGACATTGCTCCCATGGAGGAAACTGCGAATGGAGACTGTTTTATTCAATCCCAATGCAATTTCTGTGTTTCATCAACAATCTGATAGGTCACAGATTACAGAAAGCATCCAGATGTGCATCGGAAACTGCTACTGGTCTTCCAGGGAACGATCAAAGCGTAGACTGTTTGAGACATTACTCCCTTAGACTAAAGTGCTCATGGTGACTGTTGTATTCAATCCCAATGCAATTTCTGTGTTTCATCAACACTCTGATAGTCTACAGATTACAGAATGCCACCAGATGTGCATCGGAAACTACTACTGGTCTTCCAGGGAACGATCAAAGCGTAGACTGTTTGAGACATTACTCCCATGGAGGAAAGTGCGCATGGTGACAGTTGTATTCAATCCCGATGCAATTTCTGTGTTTCATCAACACTCTGATAGTCCAGAGATTACAGAATGCCTCCAGATGTTCATCGGAAACTACTACTGGTCTTCCAGGGAACGATCAAAGCGTAGACTGTTCGAGACATTACTCCTGTGGAGGAAAGTGCGCATGGTGACTGTTGTATTCAATCCCGATGCAATTTCTGTGTTTCATCAACACTCTGATAGTCCACAGATTACAGAAAGCATCCAGATGTGCATCAGAAACTACTACTGGTCTTCCAGGGAACGATCAAAACGTAGGCTGTTAGAGACATTACTCCCATGGTTGAAAGTGCGCATGGTGACTGTTTTATTCAATCCCGATGCAATATCTTTTTGTCATCAACACTCTGATAGTCTACATATTACAGAATGCCACCAGTTGTGCATCGGAAACTACTACTGGTCTTCCAGGGAACGATCAAAGCGTAGATTGTTAGAGACATTACTCCCATGGAGGAAAGTGCGCATGGTGACTGTTGTAATCAATCCCGGTGCAAATTCTGTGTTTCATCAACACTCTGATAGTCCACAGATTACAGAAAGCATCCAGATGTGCATCGGTAACTACTACTGGTCTTGCAGGTAACTATCAAAGCGTAGGCTGTAGAGTAATTACTCCCATGGTGGAAAGTGCGCATGGTGACTGTTGTATTCAATCCCGATGCAATATCTGTGTTTCATCAACACTCTGATAGTACACAGATTACAGAATGCCACCAGACTTGCATCGGAAACTACTACTGGTCTTCCAGCAACGATCAAAGCGTACTCTGTTTCAGACATTACTCCCATGGAGGAAAGTGCGCGTGGTGACAGGTGTATTCAATCCCGATGCAATTTCTGTGTTTAATCAACACTCTAATACTCCACAGATTACAGAATGCCACCAGATGTGCATCGGAAACTACTACTGGTCTTCCAGTTAACGATCAAAGCGTAGACTGTTTCAGAAATTACTCCCTTGGAGGAAAGTGCGCATGGTGACAGTTGTATTCAATCCAGATGCAATTTCTGTGCTTCATCAACACTCTGATAGTCCACAGTTTACGGAAGGCCCCCAGATGAGCATCGGAAAGTACTACTGGTCTTCCAGGGAACGATCAAAGCGTTGACGGTTATAGACATTACTCCCATGGAGGAAAGTGCGCATGGTGACTGTTGTATTCAATCCCGATGCAATATCTGTGTTTCATCAACACTCTGATAGTCTACAGATTACAGAATGCCACCAGATGTGCATCGGAAACTACTACTGGTCTTCCAGGGAACGATCAAAGCGTAGACTGTTTGAGACATTGCTTCCATGGAGGATACTGCGAATGGAGACTGTTTTATTCAATCCCAATGCAATTTCTGTGTTTCATCAACAATCTGATAGGTCACAGATTACAGAAAGCATCCAGATGTGCATCGGAAACTGCTACTGGTCTTCCAGGGAACGATCAAAGCGTAGACTGTTTGAGACATTACTCCCTTCTACTAAAGTGCTCATGGTGACTGTTGTATTTAATCCCAATGCAATTTCTGTGTTTCATCAACACTCTGGTAGTCTACAGATTACAGAATGCCACCAGATGTGCATCGGAAACTACTACTGGTCTTCCAGGGAACGATCAAAGCGTAGACTGTTTGAGACATTACTCCCATGGAAGAAAGTGCGCATGGTGACAGTTGTATTCAATCCCGATGCAATTTCTGTGTTTCATCAACACTCTGATAGTCCAGAGATTACAGAATGCCTCCAGATGTTCATCGGAAACTACTACTGGTCTTCCAGGGAACGATCAAAGCGTAGACTGTTCGAGACATTACTCCTGTGGAGGAAAGTGCGCATGGTGACTGTTGTAATCAATCCCGGTGCAAATTCTGTGTTTCATCAACACTCTGATAGTCCACAGATTACAGAAAGCATCCAGATGTGCATCGGTAACTACTACTGGTCTTGCAGGTAACTATCAAAGCGTAGGCTGTAGAGTCATTACTCCCATGGAGGAAAGTGCGCATGGTGACTGTTGTATTCAATCCCGATGCAATATCTGTGTTTCATCAACACTCTGATAGTCCACAGATTACAGAATGCCACCAGACTTGCATCAGAAACTACTACTGGTCTTCCAGCAACGATAAAAGCGTACTCTGTTTCAGACATTACTCCCATGGAGGAAAGTGCGCGTGGTGACAGTTGTATTCAATCCCGATGCAATTTCTGTGTTTAATCAACACCCTGATACTCCACAGATTACAGAATGCCACCAGATGTGCATCGGAAACTACTACTGGTCTTCCAGGGAACGATCAAAGCGTAGACTGATTCAGAAATTACTCCCATGGAGGAAAGTGCGCATGGTGACAGTTGTATTCAATCCAGATGCAATTTCTGTGCTTCATCAACACTCTGATAGTCCACAGTTTACGGAAAGCCCCCAGATGAGCATCGGAAAGTACTACTGGTCTTCCAGGGAACGATCAAAGCGTTGACGGTTAGAGACATTACTCCCATGGAGGAAAGTGCGCATGGTGACTGTTGTAATCAATCCCGGTGCAAATTCTGTGTTTCATCAACACTCTGATAGTCCACAGATTACAGGAAGCATCCAGATGTGCATCGGTAACTACTACTGGTCTTGCAGGTAACTATCAAAGCGTAGGCTGTAGAGTCATTACTCCCATGGAGGAAAGTGCGCATGGTGACTGTTGTATTCAATCCCGATGCAATATCTGTGTTTCATCAACACTCTGATAGTCTACAGATTACAGAATGCCACCAGATGTGCATCGGAAACTACTACTGGTCTTCCAGGGAACGATCAAAGCGTAGACTGTTTGAGACATTGCTCCCATGGAGGAAACTGCGAATGGAGACTGTTTTATTCTATCCCAATGCAATTTCTGTGTTTCATCAACAATCTGATAGGTCACAGATTACAGAAAGCATCCAGATGTGCATCGGAAACTGCTACTGGTCTTCCAGGGAACGATCAAAGCGTAGAATGTTTGAGACATTACTCCCTTCTACTAAAGTGCTCATGGTGACTGTTGTATTCAATCCCAATGCAATTTCTGTGTTTCATCAACACTCTGATAGTCTACAGATTACAGAATGCCACCAGATGTGCATCGGAAACTACTACTGGCCTTCCAGGGAACGATCAAAGCGTAGACTGTTTGAGACATTACTCCCATGGAGGAAAGTGCGCATGGTGACAGTTGTATTCAATCCCGATGCAATTTCTGTGCTTCATCAACACTGTGATAGTCCAGAGATTACAGAATGCCTCCAGATGTTCATCGGAAACTACTACTGGTCTTCCAGGGAACGATCAAAGCGTAGACTGTTCGAGACATTACTCCTGTGGAGGAAAGTGCGCATGGTGACTGTTGTATTCAATCCCGATGCAATTTCTGTGTTTCATCAACACTCTGATAGTCCACAGATTACAGAAAGGATCCAGATGTGCATCAGAAACTACTACTGGTCTTCCAGGGAACGATCAAATCGTAGGCTGTTAGAGACATTACTCCCATGGTTGAAAGTGCGCATGGTGACTGTTTTATTCAATCCCGATGCAATATCTTTTTGTTATCAACACTCTGATAGTCTACAGATTACAGAATGCCACCAGATGTGCATCGGAAACTACTACTGGTCTTCCAGGGAACGATCAAAGCGTAGATTGTTAGAGACATTACTCCCATGGAGGAAAGTGCGCATGGTGACTGTTGTAGTCAATCCCGGTGCAAATTCTGTGTTTCATCAACACTCTGATAGTCCACAGATTACAGAAAGCATCCAGATGTGCATCGGTAACTACTACTGGTCTTGCAGGTAACTATCAAAGCGTAGGCTGTAGAGTCATTACTCCCATGGAGGAAAGTGCGCATGGTGACTGTTGTATTCAATCCCGATGCAATATCTGTGTTTCATCAACACTCTGATAGTCCACAGATTACAGAATGCCACCAGACTTGCATCGGAAACTACTACTGGTCTTCCAGCAACGATCAAAGCGTACTCTGTTTCAGACATTACTCCCATGGAGGAAAGTGCGCGTGGTGACAGTTGTATTCAATCCCGATGCAATTTCTGTGTTTAATCAACACTCTGATACTCCACAGATTACAGAATGCCACCAGATGTGCATCGGAAACTACTACTGGTCTTCCAGGGAACGATCAAAGCGTAGACTGTTTCAGAAATTACTCCCATGGAGGAAAGTGCGCATGGTGACAGTTGTATTCAATCCAGATGCAATTTCTGTGCTTCATCAACACTCTGATAGTCCACAGTTTACGGAAAGCCCCCAGATGAGCATCGGAAAGTACTACTGGTCTTCCAGGGAACGATCAAAGCGTTGACGGTTAGAGACATTACTCCCATGGAGGAAAGTGTGCATGGTGACTGTTCTAATCAATCCCGGTGCAAATTCTGTGTTTCATCAACACTCTGATAGTCCACAGATTACAGAAAGCATCCAGATGTGCATCGGAAACTACTACTGGTCTTGCAGGTAACTATCAAAGCGTAGGCTGTAGAGTCATTACTCCCATGGAGGAAAGTGCGCATGGTGACTGTTGTATTCAATCCCGATTGCAATATCTGTGTTTCATCAACACTCTGATAGTCTACAGATTACAGAATGCCACCAGATGTGCATCGGAAACTACTACTGGTCTTCCAGGGAACGATCAAAGCGTAGACTGTTTGAGACATTGCTCCCATTGAGGAAACTGCGAATGGAGACTGTTTTATTCAATCCCAATGCAATTTCTGTGTTTCATCAACAATCTGATAGGTCACAGATTACAGAAAGCATCCAGATGTGCATCGGAAACTGCTACTGGTCTTCCAGGGAACGATCAAAGCGTAGACTGTTTGAGACATTACTCCCTTCTACTAAAGTGCTCATGGTGACTGTTGTATTCAATCCCAATGCAATTTCTGTGTTTCATCAACACTCTGATAGTCTACAGATTACAGAATGCCACCAGATGTGCATCGGGAACTACTACTGGTCTTCCAGGAAACGATCAAAGCGTAGACTGTTTGAGACATTACTCCCATGGAGGAAAGTGGGCATGGTGACAGTTGTATTCAATCCCGATGCAATTTCTGTGTTTCATCAACACTCTGATAGTCCAGAGATTACAGAATGCCTCCAGATGTTCATCGGAAACTACTACTGGTCTTCCAGGGAACGATCAAAGCGTAGACTGTTCGAGACATTACTCCTGTGGAGGAAAGTGCGCATGGTGACTGTTGTATTCAATCCCGATGCAATTTCTGTGTTTCATCAACACTCTGATAGTCCACAGATTACAGAAAGCATCCAGATGTGCATCAGAAACTACTACTGGTCTTCCAGGGAACGATCAAATCGTAGGCTGTTAGAGACATTACTCCCATGGTTGAAAGTGCGCATGGTGACTGCTTTATTTAATCCCGATGCAATATCTTTTTGTCATCAACATTCTGATAGTCTACATATTACAGAATGCCACCAGATGTGCATCGGAAACTACTACTGGTCTTCCAGGGAAAGATCAAAGCGTAGATTGTTTGAGACATTACTCCCGTGGAGGAAAGTGCGCGTGGTGACTGTTGTATTCAATCCCGATGCAATTTCTCTGTTTTATCGACACTCTGATAGTCCACAGATTACAGAATGCCTCCAGATGTTCATCGGAAACTACTACTGGTCTTCCAGGGAACGATCAAAGCGTAGACTGTTTGAGACATTACTCCCATGAAGGAAAGTGCGCATGGTGACTTTTGTATTCAATCTCGATGCAATTTCTGTGTTTCATCAACACTCTGATAGTCCAAAGATTACAGAATGCCTCCAGATGTGCATCGGGAACCACTACTGGTCTTCCAGATAACGATCAAAGCGTAGATTGTTTGAGACATTACTCTCATGGAGGAAAGTGCGCATGGTGACAGTTGTATTCAATCCCGATTAAATATCTGTGTTTCATCAACACTCTGATAGTCCACAGATTACAGAATGCCTCCAGATGTGTATCGGAAACCACTACTGGTCTTCCAGGGACCGATCAAAGCGTAGACTGTTTGAGACATTACTCCCATGGACGAAAGTGCGCATGGTGACAGTTGTATTCAATCCCGATGCAATTTCTGTGTTTCATCAACACTCTGATAGTCCACAAATTACGGAAAGCCTCCAGATGTGCATCGGAAACTACTACTGGTCTTCCAGGGAACGATCAAAGCGTAGGCTGTTTGAGACTTTACCCCCATGCAGGAAACTGCTCGTGGAGACTGTTGTATTCAATCCCGATGCAATATCTGTGTTTCATGAACAGTCTGATAGTCCACAGATTACAGAAAGCATCCAGATGTGCATCGGTAACTACTACTGGTCTTGCAGGTAACTATCAAAGCGTAGGCTGTAGAGTCATTACTCCCATGGAGGAAAGTGCGCATGGTGACTGTTGTATTCAATCCCGATGCAATATCTGTGTTTCATCAAGACTCTGATAGTCTACAGATTACAGAATGCCACCAGATGTGCATCGGAAACTACTACTGGTCTTCCAGGGAACGATCAAGGCGTAGACTGTTTGAGACATTGCTCCCATGGAGGAAACTGCGAATGGAGACTGTTTTATTCAATCCCAATGCAATTTCTGTGTTTCATCAACAATCTGATAGGTCACAGATTACAGAAAGCATCCTGATGTGCATCGGAAACTGCTACTGGTCTTCCAGGGAACGATCAAAGCGTAGACTGTTCGAGACATTACTCCTGTGGAGGAAAGTGCGCATGGTGACTGTTGTATTCAATCCCGATGCAATTTCTGTGTTTCATCAACACTCTGATAGTCCACAGATTACAGAAAGCATCCAGATGTCCATCAGAAACTACTACTGGTCTTCCAGGGAACGATCAAATCGTAGGCTGTTAGAGACATTACTCCCATGGTTGAAAGTGCGCATGGTGACTGTTTTATTCAATCCCAATGCAATTTCTGTGTTTCATCAACAATCTGATAGGTCACAGATTACAGAAAGCATCCTGATGTGCATCGGAAACTGCTACTGGTCTTCCAGGGAACGATCAAAGCGTAGATTGTTTGAGACATTACTCCCGTGGAGGAAAGTGCGCGTGGTGACTGTTGTATTAAATCCCGATGCAATTTCTCTGTTTTATCAACACTCTGATAGTCCACAGATTACAGAATGCCTCCAGATGTTCATCGGAAAATACTACTGGTCTTCCAGGGAACGATCAAACCGTAGACTGTTTGAGACATTACTCCCATGAAGGAAAGTGCGCATGGTGACTTTTGTATTCAATCTCGATGCAATTTCTGTGTTTCATCAACACTCTGATAGTCCAAAGATTACAGAATGCCTCCAGATGTGCATCGGAAACCACTACTGGTCTTCCAGGGAACGATCAAAGCGTAGACTGTTTGAGACATTACTCCCATGGACGAAAGTGCGCATGGTGACAGTTGTATTCAATCCCGATGCAATTTCTGTGTTTCATCAACACTCTGATAGTCCACAAATTACGGAAAGCCTCCAGATGTGCATCGGAAACTACTACTGGTCTTCCAGGGAACGATCAAAGCGTAGACTGTTTGAGACATTACTCCCGTGGAATAAAGTGCTCATGGTGACTCTTTGTATTCAATTCCGATTCAATTTCTGTGTTTCATCAACTCTCTGATTGTCCACAGATTACAGAATTCCTCCAGATGTGCATCGGAAACTACTACTGGTCTTCCAGGGACCGATCAAATCGTAGACTGTTTGAGACATTACTCCCGTGGATAAAAGTGCGCATGGTGACTGTTGTATTTAATCCCGATGCAATTTCTGTGTTTCATCAACACTCTGATAGTCCACAGATTACAGAATGCCACCAGATGTGCATCGGAAACTACTACTGGTCTTCCGGGGAACGATCAAAGCGTAGACTGTTTGAGACATTACTCCCGTGTAGGAAAGAGCGCATGATGATTGTTGTATCCAATCCCGATGCAATTTCTGTGTTTCATCAACACTCTGATAGTCCACAGATTACAGAATGCCACCAGATGACCATCGGAAACTACTACTGGTCTTCCAGGGAACGATCAAAGCGTAGACTGTTTGAGAATTACTCCCATGGAGGAAAGTTCGCATGGTGACTGTTGGATTCAATCCCGATGCAATTTCTGTGTTTCATGAACAATCTGATACTCCACAGATTACAGAATGCCACCAGATGTGCATCCGAAACTACTACTGGTCTTCCAGGGAACGATCAAATCGTAGACTGTTTAAGACATTACTCATATGGAAGAAAGTGCGCATGGTGACTGTTGTATTCAATCCCGATGCAATTTCTGTGCTTCATCAACACACTGATAGTCCACAGATTATAGAATGCCACCAGACGTGCATCGGAAACTACTACTGGTTATCCAGGAACGATCAAAGCGGACTCTGTTTGAGACATTACTCCCGTGGAGGAAAGTGAGCATGGTGACTGTTGTATTCAATCCCGATGCAATTTCTGTGTTTAATCAACACTCTGATACTCCAGAGATTACAAAATGTCACCAGATGTGTATCGGAAACTACTACTGGTCTTCCAGGGAACGATCAAAGCGTAGACTGTTTGAGACATTACTCCCGTGGACTAAAGTGCGCATGGTGACTCCTTGTATTCACTTCCGATTCAATTTCTGTGTTTCATCAACTTCTGATTGTCCACAGATTACAGAATGCCTCCAGATGTGCATCGGAAACCACTACTGGTGTTCCAGGGACCGATCAAATCGTAGACTGTTTGAGACATTACTCCCGTGGAGGAAAGTGCGCATGGTGACTGTTGTATTCAATCCCGATGCAATTTCTGTGTTTCATCAACACTCTGATAGTCCACAGATTACAGAATGCCACCAGATGTGCATCGGAAACTACTACTGGTCTTCCAGGGACCGATCAAAGCGTAGACTGTTTGAGACATTACTCCCATGGAGGAAAGTGCGCATGGTGACTGTTGTATTCAATCCCGATGCAATTTCTGTGCTTCTTCAACACTCTGATAGTCCACAGTTTACGGAAAGCCTCCAGACGAGCATCGGAAAGTACTACTGGTCTACCAGGGAACGATCAAAGCGTAGACGGTTAGAGACATTACTCCCATGGAGGAAAGTGCGCATGGTGACTGTTGTATTCAATCCCGATGCAAATTCTGTGTTTCATCAACACTCTGAAAGTCCACAGATTACAGAATGCCTCCAGATGTGCATCGGAAACTACTACTGGTCTTCCAGGGAACGATCAAAGCGTAAAGTCTTTGAGACATTACTCCCATGGAGGGAAGTGCGCATGGTGACTGTTGTATTCAATCCCGATGCAATTTACGTGTTTCATCAGCACTCTCATAATCCACAGATTACAGAATGCTTTCAGATGTGCATCGGAAACTACTACTGGTCTTCCTGGGAACGATCAAAGTGTAGACTGTTTGAGACATTATTCCCATGAAGGAATGTGCGCATTGTGATTGTTGTATTCAATCCCGAGGCAATTTCTGTGCTTCATCAACACTCTGATAATCCACAGATTACAGAATGCCACCAGACGTGCATCGGAAACCACTACTAGTCTTCCAGTGAACGATCAAAGCGTAGACTGTTTCAGACATTACTCCCATGGAGGAACGTGCGGATGGTGACTGTTGTATTGAATCCCGATGCAAATTCTGTGTTTCATCAACATTCTGATAGTCCACAGATTACAGAATGCCACCAGATGTGCATCGGAAACTGCTACTGGTCTTCCAGGGTAGATTGTTTGAGACATTACTCCCGTGGAGGAAAGTGCGCGTGGTGACTGTTGTATTCAATCCCGATGCAATTCCTCTGTTTTATCAACACTCTGATAGTCCACAGATTACAGAATGCCTCCAGATGTTCATCGGAAACTACTACTGGTCTTCCAGGGAACGATCAAAGCGTAGACTGTTTGAGACATTACTCCCATGAAGGAAAGTGCGCATGGTGAATGTTGTATTCAATCCCGATGCAATTTCTGTGTTTCATCAACACTCTGATAGTCCACAGATTACAGAATGCCTCCAGATGTGCATCGGAAAGCACTACTGGTCTTCCAGGGAACGATCAAAGCGTAGATTGTTTGAGACATTACTCTTATGGAGGAAAGTGCGCATGGTGACAGTTGTATTCAATCCCGATGCAATTTCTATGTTTCATCAACACTCTAATAGTCCACAAATTACGGAAAGCCTCCAGATGTGCATCGGAAACTACTACTGGTCTTCCAGGGAACGATCAAAGAGTAGACTGTTTGAGACATTACTCCCATGGAGGAAAGTGCGCATGGTGACTGTTGTATTCAATCCCGATGCTATTTCTGTGTTTCATCAACACTCTGATAGTCCACAGATTACAGAATGCCTCCAGATGTGCATCGGAAAGTACTACTGGTCTTCCAGGGAACGATCAAAGCGTAGATTGTTTGAGACATTACTCTTATGGAGGAAAGTGCGCATGGTGACAGTTGTATTCAATCCCGATGCAATTTCTGTGTTTCATTAACACTCTGATAGTCCACAGATTACAGAATGCCACCAGATGTGCATCGGAAACTACTACTGGTCTTCCAGGGAACGATCAAAGCGTAGACTGTTTGAGACATTACTCCCATGGAGGAAAGTGCGCATGGTGACTGTTGTATTCAATCCCGATGCAATTTCTGTGCTTCATCAACACTCTGATAGTCGTCAGTTTACGGAAAGCCTCCAGACGAGCATCGGAAAGTACTACTGGTCTACCAGGAAACGATCAAAGCGTAGACGGTTAGAGACATTACTCCCATGGAGGAAAGTGCGCATGGTGACTGTTGTATTCAATCCCGATGCAAATTCTGGGTTTCATCAACACTCTGAACGTCCACAGATAAAAGAATGCCTCCAGATGTGCATCGGAAACTACTACTGGTCTTCCAGGGAACGATCAAAGCGTAAAGTCTTTGAGACATTACTCCCATGGAGGGAAGTGCGCATGGTGACTGTTGTATTCAATCCCGATGCAATTTACGTGTTTCATCAGCACTCTCATAGTCCACAGTTTACAGAATGCTTTCAGATGTGCATCGGAAACTACTACTGGTCTTCCTGGGAATGATCAAAACGTAGACTGTTTGAGACATTATTCCCATGAAAGAATGTGCGCATTGTGACTGTTGTATTCAATCCCGAGGCAATTTCTGTGCTTCATCAACACACTGATAGTCCTCAGATTACAGAATGCCACCAGACGTGCATCGGAAACTACTACTGGTCTTCCAGGGAACGATCACAGCGTAGACTGTTTCAGACATTACTCCCATGGAGGAAAGTGCGGATGGTGACTGTTGTATTGAATCCCGATGCAACTTCTGTGTTTCATCAACATTCTGATAGTCCACATATTACAGAATGCCACCAGATGTGCATCGGAAACTACTACTGGTCTTCCAGGGAACGATCAAAGCGTAAACTCTTTGAGACATTACTCCCATGGAGGGAAGTGCGCATGGTGACTGTTGTATTCAATCCCGATGCAATTTCTGTGTTTAATCAACACTCTGTTACTAAACAGATTACAGAATGCCACCAGATGTGCATTGGAAACTTCTACTGGTCTTCCAGGGAACGATCAAAGCGTAGACTGTTTGAGACATTACTCCCATGAGGGAAAGTGCGCATGGTGACTGTTGTACTCAATTCCGATGCAATTTCTGTGTTTCATCAACACTCTGATAGTCCACAGATTACAGAATGCCTCCAGATGTGCATCGGAAACTACTACTGGTCTTCCAGGGAACGATCAAATCGTAGATTGTATGAGACATTACTCTTATGGAGGAAAGTGCGCATGGTGACAGTTGTTTTCAATCCCTATGCAATTTCTGCGTTTCATCAACACTCTGATAGTCCACAGATTACAGAATGCCTCCAGATGTGCATCGGAAACCACTACTGGTCTTCCAGGGAACGATCAAAGCGTAGACTGTTTGAGACATTACTCCCATGAAGAAAGTGCGCATGGTGACAGTTGTATTCAATCCCGATGCAATTTCTGTGCTTCATCAACACTCTAATAGTCCACAAATTACGGAAAGCCTCCAGATGTGCATCGGAAACTACTACTGGTCTTCCAGGGAACGATCAAAGAGTAGACTGTTTGAGACATTACTGCCATGGAGGAAAGTGCGCATGGTGATTGTTGTATTCAATCCCGATGCAATTTCTGTGTTTCATCAACACTCTGATAGTCCAGAGATTACAGAATGCCACCAGATGTGCATCGGAAACTACTACTGGTCTTCCGGGGAACGATCAAAGCGTAGATTGTTTGGGACATTACTCCGGTGGAGAAAAGAGCGCATCGTGATTGTTGTATTCAATCCCGATGCAATTTCTGTGTTTCATCAACACTCTGATAGTCCACAGATTACAGAATGCCACCAGATGTGCATCGGAAACTACTACTGGTCTTCCAGGGAACGATCAAAGCGTAGACTGTTTGAGACATTACTCCCATGGAGGAAAGTGCGCATGGTGACTGTTGTATTCAATCCCGATGCAATTTCTGTGCTTCATCAACACTCTGATAGTCCACAGTTTACGGAAAGCCTCCAGACGAGCATCGGAAAGTACTACTGGTCTACCAGGAAACGATCAAAGCGTAGACGGTTAGAGACATTACTCCCATGGAGGAAAGTGCGCATGGTGACTGTTGTATTCAATCCCGATGCAAATTCTGTGTTTCATCAACACTCTGAACGTCCACAGATAACAGAATGCCTCCAGATGTGCATCGGAAACTACTACTGGTCTTCCAGGGAACGATCAAAGCGTAAAGTCTTTGAGACATTACTCCCATGGAGGGAAGTGCGCATGGTGACTGTTGTATTCAATCCCGATGCAATTTACGTGTTTCATCAGCACTCTCATAGTCCACAGTTTACAGAATGCTTTCAGATGTGCATCGGAAACTACTACTGGTCTTCCTGGGAACGATCAAAACGTAGACTGTTTGAGACATTATTTCCATGAAAGAATGTGCGCATTGTGACTGTTGTATTCAATCCCGAGGCAATTTCTGTGCTTCATCAACACACTGATAGTCCTCAGATTACAGAATGCCACCAGACGTGCATCGGAAACTACTACTGGTCTTCCAGGGAACGATCACAGCGTAGACTGTTTCAGACATTACTCCCATGGAGGAAAGTGCGGATGGTGACTGTTGTATTGAATCCCGATGCAACTTCTGTGTTTCATCAACATTCTGATAGTCCACAGATTACAGAATGCCACCAGATGTGCATCGGAAACTACTACTGGTCTTCCAGGGAACGATCAAAGCGTAAACTCTTTGAGACATTACTCCCATGGAGGGAAGTGCGCATGGTGACTATTGTATTCAATCCCGATGCAATTTCTGTGTTTAATCAACACTCTGATACTAAACAGATTACAGAATGCCACCAGATGTGCATTGGAAACTTCTACTGGTCTTCCAGGGAACGATCAAAGCCTAGACTGTTTGAGACATTACTCCCATGAAGGAAAGTGCGCATGGTGACTGTTGTATTCAATTCCGATGCAATGTCTGTGTTTCATCAACACTCTGATAGTCCACAGATTACAGAATGCCTCCAGATGTGCATCGGAAACTACTACTGGTCTTCCAGGGAACGATCA
The DNA here is from genome assembly GCF_023897955.1 of Schistocerca gregaria. NCBI lineage: Eukaryota > Metazoa > Arthropoda > Insecta > Orthoptera > Acrididae > Schistocerca > Schistocerca gregaria. The sequence continues at coordinate 5,747,399 of NW_026061706.1, forward strand.
AATCGTAGATTGTTTGAGACATTACTCTTATGGAGGAAAGTGCGCAAGGTGACAGTTGTATTCAATCCCTATGCAATTTCTGTGTTTCATCAACACTCTGATAGTCCACAGATTACAGAATGCCTCCAGATGTGCATCGGAAACCACTACTGGTCTTCCAGGGAACGATCAAAGCGTAGACTGTTTGAGACATTACTCCCATGACGAAAGTGCGCATGGTGATAGTTGTATTCAATCCCGATGCAATTTCTGTGCTTCATCAACACTCTAATAGTCCACAAATTACGGAAAGCCTCCAGATGTGCATCGGAAACTACTAATGGTCTTCCAGGGAACGATCAAAGAGTAGACTGTTTGAGACATTACTGCCATGGAGGAAAGTGCGCATGGTGACTGTTGTATTCAATCCCGATGCAATTTCTGTGTTTCATCAACACTCTGATATTCCAGAGATTACAGAATGCCACCAGATGTGCATCGGAAACTACTACTGGTCTTCCGGGGAACGATCAAAGCGTAGACTGTTTGGGACATTACTCCGGTGGAGAAAAGAGCGCATCGTGATTGTTGTATTCAATCCCGATGCAATTTCTGTGTTTCATCAACACTCTGATAGTCCACAGATTACAGAATGCCACCAGATGTGCATCGGAAACTACTACTGGTCTTCCAGGGAACGATCAAAGCGTAGACTGTTTGAGACATTACTCCCATGAAGGGAAGTGAGCATGGTGACTGTTGTATTCAATCCCGATGCATTTTCTGTGTTTCATAAACAATCTGATTCTCCACAGATTACAGAATGCCTCCAGATGTGCATCAGGAACCACTACTGGTCTTCCAGGGAACGATGAAAGCGTAGACTGTTTGAGACATTACTCCCATGGACGAAAGTGCGCATGGTGACAGTTGTATTCAATCCCGATGCAATTTCTGTGTTTCATCGACACTCAGATAGTCCACAGATTACAGAATGCCTCCAGATGTGCATCGGAAACTACTACTGGTCTTCCAGGGAACGATCAAAGCGTAGACTGTTTGAGAATTACTCCCATGGAGGAATGTTCGCATGTTTACTGTTGGATTCAATCCCGATTCAATTTCTGTGTTTCATGAACAATCTGATACCCCTCAGAGTACAGAATGCCACCAGATGTGCATCGGAAACTACTACTGGTCTTCCAGGGAACGATCAAATCGTAGACTGTTTAAGACATTACTCCCATGGAAGAAAGTGCGCATGGTGACTGTTGTATTCAATCCCGATGCAATTTCTGTGTTTCATCAACACTCTGATAGTCCACAGATAACAGAATGTCTCCCGATGTGCACCGGAAACTACTACTGGTCTTCCAGGGATCAATCAGAGCGTAGAGTGTTTGAGACATTACTCCCATGAAGGGAAGTGAGCATGGTGACTGTTGTATTCAATCCCGATGCATTTTCTGTGTTTCATGAACAATCTGATTCTCCACAGATTACAGAATGCCTCCAGATGTGCATCAGGAACCACTACTGGTCTTCCAGGGAACGATCCAAGCGTAGACTGTTTAATACATTACTCCCATGGACGTAAGTGCGCATGGTGACAGTTGTATTCAATCCCGATGCAATTTCTGTCTTTCATCGACACTCAGATAGTCCACAAATTACGGAAAGCCTCCAGATGTGCATCGGAAACTACTACTGGTCTTCCAGGGAACGATCAAAGCGTAGACTGTTAGAGACATTACTCCCATGGAGGAAAGTGCGCATGGTGACTGTTGTATTCAATCCCGATGCAATTTCTGTGTTTAATCAACACTCTGATACTCCACAGATTACAGAATGCCACCAGATGTGCATCGGAAACTACTACTGGTCTTCCAGGGAACGATCCAAGCGTAGACTGTTTAATACATTACTCCCATGGATGAAAGTGCGCATGGTGACAGTTGTATTCAATCCCGATGCAATTTCTGTGTTTCATCAACACTCTGATAGTCCACAAATTACGGAAAGCCTCCAGATGTGCATCGGAAACTACTACTGGTCTTCCGGGGAACGATCAAAGCGTAGACTGTTTGGGACATTACTCCCGTGGAGGAAAGAGCGCATTGTGATTGTTCTATTCAATCCCAATGCAATTTCTGTGTTTCATCAACACTCTGATAGTCCACAGATTACAGAATGCCACCAGATGTGCATCGGAAACTACTACTGGTCTTCCTGGGAACGATCAAAGCGTAGACTGTTTGAGAATTACTCCCATGGAGGAAAGTTCGCATGGTGACTGTTGGATTCAATCCCGATGCAATTTCTGTGTTTCATGAACAATCTGATAGTCCACAGATTACAGAATGCCACCAGATGTGCATCGGAAACTACTACTGGTCTTCCAGGGTACGATCAAATCGTAGACTGTTTAAGACATTACTCCCATGGAAGAAAGTGCGCATGGTGACTGTTGTATTCAATCCCGATGCAATTTCTGTGTTTCATCAACACTCTGATAGTCGACAGATAACAGAATGCCTCCAGATGTGCACCTGAAACTACTACTGGTCTTCCAGGGATCAATTAGAGCGTAGACTGTTTGAGACATTACTCCCATGGACGGAAGTGCGCATGGTGACAGTTGTATTCAATCCCGATGCAATTTCTGTGTTTCATCAACACTCAGATAGTCCACAAATTACGGAAAGCCTACAGATGTGCATCGGAAACTACTACTGGTCTTCCAGGGAACGATCAAAGCTTAGACTGTTAGAGACATTACTCCCATGGAGGAAAGTGCGCATGGTGACTGTTGTATTCAATCCCGAGGCAATTTCTGTGCTTCATCAACACTCTGATAGTCCACAGTTTACGGAAAGCCCCCAGATGAGCATCGGAAAGTACTACTGGTCTTCCAGGGAACGATCAAAGCGTAGACGGTTAGAGACATTACTACCCATGGAGGAAAGTGCGCATGGTGACTGTTGTATTCAATCCCGGTGCAAATTCTGTGTTTCATCAACACTCTGATAGTCCACAGATTACAGAATGCCTCCAGATGTGCATCGGAAACTACTACTGGTCTTCCAGGGAACGATCAAAGCGTAAACTCTTTGAGACATTACTCCCATGGAGGAAAGTGCGCGTGGTGACTGTTGTATTCAATCCCGATGCAATTTCTGTGTTTAATCAACACTCTAATACTCCACAGATTACAGAATGCCACCTGATGTGCATCGAAAACAACTACTGGTCTTCCAGGGAACGATCAAAGCGTAGACTGTTTGAGACATTACCCCCATGGACTAAAGTGCGCATGGTGACTGTTGTATTCAATCCCGATGCAATTTCTGTGTTTCATCAACACTCTGATAGTCCACAGATTACAGAATGCCTCCAGATGTGCATCGGAAAGAACTACTGGTCTTCCAGGGAACGATTAAAGCGTAGATTGTTTGAGACATTACTCTTATGGAGGAAAGTGCGCATGGTGACCGTTGTATTCAATCCCGATGCAATTTCTGTGTTTCATCAACACTCTGATAGTCCACAGATTTCAGAATGCCTCCAGATGTGCATCGGAAACCACTACTGGTCTTCCAGGGAACGATCAAAGCGTAGACTGTTTGAGACATTACTCCCATGACGAAAGTGCGCATGGTGACAGTTGTATTCAATCCCGATGCAATTTCTGTGTTTCATCAACACTCTGATAGTCCACAAATTACGGAAAGCCTCCAGATGTGCATCGGAAACTACTACTGGTCTTCCGGGGAACGATCAAAGCGTAGACTGTTTGGGACATTACTCCCGTGGAGGAAAGAGCGCATTGTGATTGTTCTATTCAATCCCAATGCAATTTCTGTGTTTCATCAACACTCTGATAGTCCACAGATTACAGAATGCCACCAGATGTGCATCGGAAACTACTACTGGTCTTCCTGGGAACGATCAAAGCGTAGACTGTTTGAGAATTACTCCCATGGAGGAAAGTTCGCATGGTGACTGTTGGATTCAATCCCGATGCAATTTATGTGTTTCATGAACAATCTGATAGTCCACAGATTACAGAATGCCACCAGATGTGCATCGGAAACTACTACTGGTCTTCCAGGGTACGATCAAATCGTAGACTGTTTAAGACATTACTCCCATGGAAGAAAGTGCGCATGGTGACTGTTGTATTCAATCCCGATGCAATTTCTGTGTTTCATCAACACTCTGATAGTCGACAGATAACAGAATGCCTCCAGATGTGCACCTGAAACTACTACTGGTCTTCCAGGGATCAATTAGAGCGTAGACTGTTTGAGACATTACTCCCATGGACGGAAGTGCGCATGGTGACAGTTGTATTCAATCCCGATGCAATTTCTGTGTTTCATCAACACTCAGATAGTCCACAAATTACGGAAAGCCTACAGATGTGCATCGGAAACTACTACTGGTCTTCCAGGGAACGATCAAAGCTTAGACTGTTAGAGACATTACTCCCATGGAGGAAAGTGCGCATGGTGACTGTTGTATTCAATCCCGAGGCAATTTCTGTGCTTCATCAACACTCTGATAGTCCACAGTTTACGGAAAGCCCCCAGATGAGCATCGGAAAGTACTACTGGTCTTCCAGGCAACGATCAAAGCGTAGACGGTTAGAGACATTACTACCCATGGAGGAAAGTGCGCATGGTGACTGTTGTATTCAATCCCGGTGCAAATTCTGTGTTTCATCAACACTCTGATAGTCCACAGATTACAGAATGCCTCCAGATGTGCATCGGAAACTACTACTGGTCTTCCAGGGAACGATCAAAGCGTAAACTCTTTGAGACATTACTCCCATGGAGGAAAGTGCGCGTGGTGACTGTTGTATTCAATCCCGATGCAATTTCTGTGTTTAATCAACACTCTAATACTCCACAGATTACAGAATGCCACCTGATGTGCATCGGAAACTACTACTGGTCTTCCAGGGAACGATCAAAGCGTAGACTGTTTGAGACATTACCCCCATGGACTAAAGTGCGCATGGTGACTGTTGTATTCAATCCCGATGCAATTTCTGTGTTTCATCAACACTCTGATAGTCCACAGATTACAGAATGCCTCCAGATGTGCATCGGAAAGCACTACTGGTCTTCCAGGGAACGATTAAAGCGTAGATTGTTTGAGACATTACTCTTATGGAGGAAAGTGCGCATGGTGACCGTTGTATTCAATCCCGATGCAATTCCTGTGTTTCATCAACACTCTGATAGTCCACAGATTTCAGAATGCCTCCAGATGTGCATCGGAAACCACTACTGGTCTTCCAGGGAACGATCAAAGCGTAGACTGTTTGAGACATTACTCCCATGACGAAAGTGCGCATGGTGACAGTTGTATTCAATCCCGATGCAATTTCTGTGTTTCATCAACACTCTAATAGTCCACAAATTACGGAAAGCCTCCAGATGTGCATCGGAAACTACTACTGGTCTTCCAGGGAACGATCAAAGAGTAGACTGTTTGAGACATTACTCCCATGGAGGAAAGTGCGCATGGTGACTGTTGTATTCAATCCCGATGCAATTTCTGTGTTTCATCAACACTCTGATAGTCCACAGATTACAGAATGCCACCAGATGTGCATCGGAAACTACTACTGGTCTTCCGGGGAACGATCAAAGCGTAGACTGTTTGGGACATTACTCCCGTGGACGAAAGAGCGCATTGTGATTGTTGTATTCAATCCCGATGCAATTTCTGTGTTTCATCCACACTCTGATAGTCCACAGATTACAGAATGCCACCAGATGTGCATCGGAAACTACTACTGGTCTTCCAGGGAACGATCAAAGCGTAGACTGTTTGAGAATTACTCCCATGGAGGAAAGTTCGCATGGTTACTGTTGGATTCAATCCCGAGGCAATTTCTGTGTTTCATGAACAATCTGATACCCCTCAGAGTACAGAATGCCACCAGATGTGCATCGGAAACTACTACTGGTCTTCCAGGGAACGATCAAATCGTAGACTGTTTAAGACATTACTCCCATGGAAGAAAGTGCGCATGGTGACTGTTGTATTCAATCCCGATGCAATTTCTGTGTTTCATCAACACTCTGATAGTCCACAGATAACAGAATGACTCCAGATGTGCACCGGAAACTACTACTGGTCTTCCAGGGATCAATCAGAGCGTAGAGTGTTTGAGACATTACTCCCATGAAGGGAAGTGAGCATGGTGACTGTTGCATTCAATCCCGATGCATTTTCTGTGTTTCATGAACAATCTGATTCTCCACAGATTACAGAATGCCTCCAGATGTGCATCAGGAACCACTACTGGTCTTCCAGGGAACGATCCAAGCGTAGACTGTTTGATACATTACTCCCATGGACGTAAGTGCGCATGGTGACAGTTGTATTCAATCCCGATGCAATTTCTGTCTTTCATCGACACTCAGATAGTCCACAAATTACGGAAAGCCTCCAGATGTGCATCGGAAACTACTACTGGTCTTCCAGGGAACGATCAAAGCGTAGACTGTTAGAGACATTACTCCCATGGAGGAAAGTGCGCATGGTGACTGTTGTATTCAATCCCGATGCAATTTCTGTGTTTAATCAACACTCTGATACTCCACAGATTACAGAATGCCACCAGATGTGCATCGGAAACTACTACTGGTCTTCCAGGGAACGATCAAAGCGTAGACTGTTTGAGACATTACTCCCATGGACTAAAGTGCGCATGGTGATTGTTGTATTCAATTCCGATTCAATTTCTGTGTTTCATCAACTCTCTGATTGTCCACAGATTACAGAATGCCTCCAGATGTGCATCGGAAACTACTACTGGTCTTCCAGGGACCGATCAAAGCGTAGACTGTTTGAGACATTACTCCCGTGGAGGACAGTGCGAATGGTGACTGTTGTATTCAATCCCGATGCAATTTCTGTGTTTCATCAACACTCTGATAGTCCACAGATTACAGAATGCCTCCAGATGTGCATCGAAAACAACTACTGGTCTTCCAGGGAACGATCAAAGCGTAGACTGTTTCAGACATTACTCCCATGGACGAAAGAGCGCATGGTGACAGTTGTATTCAATCCCGATGCAATTTCTGTGTTTCATCAACACTCTGATAGTCCACAAATTACGGAAAGCCTCCAGATGTGCATCGGAAACTACTACTGGTCTTCCAGGGAACGATCAAAGAGTAGACTGTTTGAGACATTACTCCCATGGAGGAAAGAGCGCATGGTGACTGTTGTATTCAATCCCAATGCAATTCCTGTGTTTCATCAACACTCTGATAGTCCACAGATTACAGAATGCCACCAGATGTGCATCGGAAACTACTACTGGTCTTCCGGGGAACGATCAAAGCGTAGACTGTTTGGGACATTACTCCCGTGGAGGAAAGAGCGCATTGTGATTGTTCTATTCAATCCCAATGCAATTTCTGTGTTTCATCAACACTCTGATAGTCCACAGATTACAGAATGCCACCAGATGTGCATCGGAAACTACTACTGGTCTTCCTGGGAACGATCAAAGCGTAGACTGTTTGAGAATTACTCCCATGGAGGAAAGTTCGCATGGTGACTGTTGGATTCAATCCCGATGCAATTTCTGTGTTTCATGAACAATCTGATAGTCCACAGATTACAGAATGCCACCAGATGTGCATCGGAAACTACTACTGGTCTTCCAGGGTACGATCAAATCGTAGACTGTTTAAGACATTACTCCCATGGAAGAAAGTGCGCATGGTGACTGTTGTATTCAATCCCGATGCAATTTCTGTGTTTCATCAACACTCTGATAGTCGACAGATAACAGAATGCCTCCAGATGTGCACCTGAAACTACTACTGGTCTTCCAGGGATCAATTAGAGCGTAGACTGTTTGAGACATTACTCCCATGGACGGAAGTGCGCATGGTGACAGTTGTATTCAATCCCGATGCAATTTCTGTGTTTCATCAACACTCAGATAGTCCACAAATTACGGAAAGCCTACAGATGTGCATCGGAAACTACTACTGGTCTTCCAGGGAACGATCAAAGCTTAGACTGTTAGAGACATTACTCCCATGGAGGAAAGTGCGCATGGTGACTGTTGTATTCAATCCCGAGGCAATTTCTGTGCTTCATCAACACTCTGATAGTCCACAGTTTACGGAAAGCCCCCAGATGTGCATCGAAAACAACTACTGGTCTTCCAGGGAACGATCAAAGCGTAGACTGTTTCAGACATTACTCCCATGGACGAAAGTGCGCATGGTGACAGTTGTATTCAATCCCGATGCAATTTCTGTGTTTCATCAACACTCTGATAGTCCACAAATTACGGAAAGCCTCCAGATGTGCATCGGAAACTACTACTGGTCTTCCGGGGAACGATCAAAGCGTAGACTGTTTGGGACATTACTCCCGTGGAGGAAAGAGCGCATTGTGATTGTTCTATTCAATCCCAATGCAATTTCTGTGTTTCATCAACACTCTGATAGTCCACAGATTACAGAATGCCACCAGATGTGCATCGGAAACTACTACTGGTCTTCCTGGGAACGATCAAAGCGTAGACTGTTTGAGAATTACTCCCATGGAGGAAAGTTCGCATGGTGACTGTTGGATTCAATCCCGATGCAATTTATGTGTTTCATGAACAATCTGATAGTCCACAGATTACAGAATGCCACCAGATGTGCATCGGAAACTACTACTGGTCTTCCAGGGTACGATCAAATCGTAGACTGTTTAAGACATTACTCCCATGGAAGAAAGTGCGCATGGTGACTGTTGTATTCAATCCCGATGCAATTTCTGTGTTTCATCAACACTCTGATAGTCGACAGATAACAGAATGCCTCCAGATGTGCACCTGAAACTACTACTGGTCTTCCAGGGATCAATTAGAGCGTAGACTGTTTGAGACATTACTCCCATGGACGGAAGTGCGCATGGTGACAGTTGTATTCAATCCCGATGCAATTTCTGTGTTTCATCAACACTCAGATAGTCCACAAATTACGGAAAGCCTACAGATGTGCATCGGAAACTACTACTGGTCTTCCAGGGAACGATCAAAGCTTAGACTGTTAGAGACATTACTCCCATGGAGGAAAGTGCGCATGGTGACTGTTGTATTCAATCCCGAGGCAATTTCTGTGCTTCATCAACACTCTGATAGTCCACAGTTTACGGAAAGCCCCCAGATGAGCATCGGAAAGTACTACTGGTCTTCCAGGGAACGATCAAAGCGTAGACGGTTAGAGACATTACTACCCATGGAGGAAAGTGCGCATGGTGACTGTTGTATTCAATCCCGGTGCAAATTCTGTGTTTCATCAACACTCTGATAGTCCACAGATTACAGAATGCCTCCAGATGTGCATCGGAAACTACTACTGGTCTTCCAGGGAACGATCAAAGCGTAAACTCTTTGAGACATTACTCCCATGGAGGAAAGTGCGCGTGGTGACTGTTGTATTCAATCCCGATGCAATTTCTGTGTTTAATCAACACTCTAATACTCCACAGATTACAGAATGCCACCTGATGTGCATCGGAAACTACTACTGGTCTTCCAGGGAACGATCAAAGCGTAGACTGTTTGAGACATTACCCCCATGGACTAAAGTGCGCATGGTGACTGTTGTATTCAATCCCGATGCAATTTCTGTGTTTCATCAACACTCTGATAGTCCACAGATTACAGAATGCCTCCAGATGTGCATCGGAAAGCACTACTGGTCTTCCAGGGAACGATTAAAGCGTAGATTGTTTGAGACATTACTCTTATGGAGGAAAGTGCGCATGGTGACCGTTGTATTCAATCCCGATGCAATTTCTGTGTTTCATCAACACTCTGACAGTCCACAGATTTCAGAATGCCTCCAGATGTGCATCGGAAACCACTACTGGTCTTCCAGGGAACGATCAAAGCGTAGACTGTTTGAGACATTACTCCCATGACGAAAGTGCGCATGGTGACAGTTGTATTCAATCCCGATGCAATTTCTGTGTTTCATCAACACTCTGATAGTCCACAAATTACGGAAAGCCTCCAGATGTGCATCGGAAACTACTACTGGTCTTCCGGGGAACGATCAAAGCGTAGACTGTTTGGGACATGACTCCCGTGGAGGAAAGAGCGCATTGTGATTGTTCTATTCAATCCCAATGCAATTTCTGTGTTTCATCAACACTCTGATAGTCCACAGATTACAGAATGCCACCAGATGTGCATCGGAAACTACTACTGGTCTTCCTGGGAACGATCAAAGCGTAGACTGTTTGAGAATTACTCCCATGGAGGAAAGTTCGCATGGTGACTGTTGGATTCAATCCCGATGCAATTTATGTGTTTCATGAACAATCTGATAGTCCACAGATTACAGAATGCCACCAGATGTGCATCGGAAACTACTACTGGTCTTCCAGGGTACGATCAAATCGTAGACTGTTTAAGACATTACTCCCATGGAAGAAAGTGCGCATGGTGGCTGTTGTATTCAATCCCGATGCAATTTCTGTGTTTCATCAACACTCTGATAGTCGACAGATAACAGAATGCCTCCAGATGTGCACCTGAAACTACTACTGGTCTTCCAGGGATCAATTAGAGCGTAGACTGTTTGAGACATTACTCCCATGGACGGAAGTGCGCATGGTGACAGTTGTATTCAATCCCGATGCAATTTCTGTGTTTCATCAACACTCAGATAGTCCACAAATTACGGAAAGCCTACAGATGTGCATCGGAAACTACTACTGGTCTTCCAGGGAACGATCAAAGCTTAGACTGTTAGAGACATTACTCCCATGGAGGAAAGTGCGCATGGTGACTGTTGTATTCAATCCCGAGGCAATTTCTGTGCTTCATCAACACTCTGATAGTCCACAGTTTACGGAAAGCCCCCAGATGAGCATCGGAAAGTACTACTGGTCTTCCAGGGTACGATCAAAGCGTAGACGGTTAGAGACATTACTACCCATGGAGGAAAGTGCGCATGGTGACTGTTGTATTCAATCCCGGTGCAAATTCTGTGTTTCATCAACACTCTGATAGTCCACAGATTACAGAATGCCTCCAGATGTGCATCGGAAACTACTACTGGTCTTCCAGGGAACGATCAAAGCGTAAACTCTTTGAGACATTACTCCCATGGAGGAAAGTGCGCGTGGTGACTGTTGTTTTCAATCCCGATGCAATTTCTGTGTTTAATCAACACTCTAATACTCCACAGATTACAGAATGCCACCTGATGTGCATCGGAAACTACTACTGGTCTTCCAGGGAACGATCAAAGCGTAGACTGTTTGAGACATTACCCCCATGGACTAAAGTGCGCATGGTGACTGTTGTATTCAATCCCGATGCAATTTCTGTGTTTCATCAACACTCTGATAGTCCACAGATTACAGAATGCCTCCAGATGTGCATCGGAAAGCACTACTGGTCTTCCAGGGAACGATTAAAGCGTAGATTGTTTGAGACATTACTCTTATGGAGGAAAGTGCGCATGGTGACCGTTGTATTCAATCCCGATGCAATTTCTGTGTTTCATCAACACTCTGATAGTCCACAGATTTCAGAATGCCTCCAGATGTGCATCGGAAACCACTACTGGTCTTCCAGGGAACGATCAAAGCGTAGACTGTTTGAGACATTACTCCCATGACGAAAGTGCGCATGGTGACAGTTGTATTCAATCCCGATGCAATTTCTGTGTTTCATCAACACTCTAATAGTCCACAAATTACGGAAAGCCTCCAGATGTGCATCGGAAACTACTACTGGTCTTCCAGGGAACGATCAAAGAGTAGACTGTTTGAGACATTACTCCCATGGAGGAAAGTGCGCATGGTGACTGTTGTATTCAATCCCGATGCAATTTCTGTGTTTCATCAACACTCTGATAGTCCACAGATTACAGAATGCCACCAGATGTGCATCGGAAACTACTACTGGTCTTCCGGGGAACGATCAAAGCGTAGACTGTTTGGGACATTACTCCCGTGGACGAAAGAGCGCATTGTGATTGTTGTATTCAATCCCGATGCAATTTCTGTGTTTCATCCACACTCTGATAGTCCACAGATTACAGAATGCCACCAGATGTGCATCGGAAACTACTACTGGTCTTCCAGGGAACGATCAAAGCGTAGACTGTTTGAGAATTACTCCCATGGAGGAAAGTTCGCATGGTTACTGTTGGATTCAATCCCGAGGCAATTTCTGTGTTTCATGAACAATCTGATACCCCTCAGAGTACAGAATGCCACCAGATGTGCATCGGAAACTACTACTGGTCTTCCAGGGAACGATCAAATCGTAGACTGTTTAAGACATTACTCCCATGGAAGAAAGTGCGCATGGTGACTGTTGTATTCAATCCCGATGCAATTTCTGTGTTTCATCAACACTCTGATAGTCCACAGATAACAGAATGACTCCAGATGTGCACCGGAAACTACTACTGGTCTTCCAGGGATCAATCAGAGCGTAGAGTGTTTGAGACATTACTCCCATGAAGGGAAGTGAGCATGGTGACTGTTGCATTCAATCCCGATGCATTTTCTGTGTTTCATGAACAATCTGACTCTCCACAGATTACAGAATGCCTCCAGATGTGCATCAGGAACCACTACTGGTCTTCCAGGGAACGATCCAAGCGTAGACTGTTTGATACATTACTCCCATGGACGTAAGTGCGCATGGTGACAGTTGTATTCAATCCCGATGCAATTTCTGTCTTTCATCGACACTCAGATAGTCCACAAATTACGGAAAGCCTCCAGATGTGCATCGGAAACTACTACTGGTCTTCCAGGGAACGATCAAAGCGTAGACTGTTAGAGACATTACTCCCATGGAGGAAAGTGCGCATGGTGACTGTTGTATTCAATCCCGATGCAATTTCTGTGTTTAATCAACACTCTGATACTCCACAGATTACAGAATGCCACCAGATGTGCATCGGAAACTACTACTGGTCTTCCAGGGAACGATCAAAGCGTAGACTGTTTGAGACATTACTCCCATGGACTAAAGTGCGCATGGTGATTGTTGTATTCAATTCCGATTCAATTTCTGTGTTTCATCAACTCTCTGATTGTCCACAGATTACAGAATGCCTCCAGATGTGCATCGGAAACTACTACTGGTCTTCCAGGGACCGATCAAAGCGTAGACTGTTTGAGACATTACTCCCGTGGAGGACAGTGCGAATGGTGACTGTTGTATTCAATCCCGATGCAATTTCTGTGTTTCATCAACACTCTGATAGTCCACAGATTACAGAATGCCTCCAGATGTGCATCGAAAACAACTACTGGTCTTCCAGGGAACGATCAAAGCGTAGACTGTTTCAGACATTACTCCCATGGACGAAAGAGCGCATGGTGACAGTTGTATTCAATCCCGATGCAATTTCTGTGTTTCATCAACACTCTGATAGTCCACAAATTACGGAAAGCCTCCAGATGTGCATCGGAAACTACTACTGGTCTTCCAGGGAACGATCAAAGAGTAGACTGTTTGACACATTACTCCCATGGAGGAAAGAGCGCATGGTGACTGTTGTATTCAATCCCAATGCAATTCCTGTGTTTCATCAACACTCTGATAGTCCACAGATTACAGAATGCCACCAGATGTGCATCGGAAACTACTACTGGTCTTCCGGGGAACGATCAAAGCGTAGACTGTTTGGGACATTACTCCCGTGGAGGAAAGAGCGCATTGTGATTGTTCTATTCAATCCCAATGCAATTTCTGTGTTTCATGAACAATCTGATAGTCCACAGATTACAGAATGCCACCAGATGTGCATCGGAAACTACTACTGGTCTTCCAGGGTACGATCAAATCGTAGACTGTTTAAGACATTACTCCCATGGAAGAAAGTGCGCATGGTGACTGTTGTATTCAATCCCGATGCAATTTCTGTGTTTCATCAACACTCTGATAGTCGACAGATAACAGAATGCCTCCAGGTGTGCACCTGAAACTACTACTGGTCTTCCAGGGATCAATTAGAGCGTAGACTGTTTGAGACATTACTCCCATGGACGGAAGTGCGCATGGTGACAGTTGTATTCAATCCCGATGCAATTTCTGTGTTTCATCAACACTCAGATAGTCCACAAATTACGGAAAGCCTACAGATGTGCATCGGAAACTACTACTGGTCTTCCAGGGAACGATCAAAGCTTAGACTGTTAGAGACATTACTCCCATGGAGGAAAGTGCGCATGGTGACTGTTGTATTCAATCCCGAGGCAATTTCTGTGCTTCATCAACACTCTGATAGTCCACAGTTTACGGAAAGCCTACAGATGAGCATCGGAAAGTACTACTGGTCTTCCAGGGAACGATCAAAGCGTAGACGGTTAGAGACATTACTACCCATGGAGGAAAGTGCGCATGGTGACTGTTGTATTCAATCCCGGTGCAAATTCTGTGTTTCATCAACACTCTGATAGTCCACAGATTACAGAATGCCTCCAGATGTGCATCGGAAACTACTACTGGTCTTCCAGGGAACGATCAAAGCGTAAACTCTTTGAGACATTACTCCCATGGAGGAAAGTGCGCGTTGTGACTGTTGTATTCAATCCCGATGCAATTTCTGTGTTTAATCAACACTCTAATACTCCACAGATTACAGAATGCCACCTGATGTGCATCGGAAACTACTACTGGTCTTCCAGGGAACGATCAAAGCGTAGACTGTTTGAGACATTACCCCCATGGACTAAAGTGCGCATGGTGACTGTTGTATTCAATCCCGATGCAATTTCTGTGTTTCATCAACACTCTGATAGTCCACAGATTACAGAATGCCTCCAGATGTGCATCGGAAAGCACTACTGTTCTTCCAGGGAACGCTTAAAGCGTAGATTGTTTGAGACATTACTCTTATGGAGGAAAGTGCGCATGGTGACCGTTGTATTCAATCCCGATGCAATTTCTGTGTTTCATCAACACTCTGATAGTCCACAGATTTCAGAATGCCTCCAGATGTGCATCGGAAACCACTACTGGTCTTCCAGGGAACGATCAAAGCGTAGACTGTTTGAGACATTACTCCCATGACGAAAGTGCGCATGGTGACAGTTGTATTCAATCCCGATGCAATTTCTGTGTTTCATCAACACTCTGATAGTCCACAAATTACGGAAAGCCTCCAGATGTGCATCGGAAACTACTACTGGTCTTCCGGGGAACGATCAAAGCGTAGACTGTTTGGGACATTACTCCCGTGGAGGAAAGAGCGCATTGTGATTGTTCTATTCAATCCCAATGCAATTTCTGTGTTTCATCAACACTCTGATAGTCCACAGATTACAGAATGCCACCAGATGTGCATCGGAAACTACTACTGGTCTTCCTGGGAACGATCAAAGCGTAGACTGTTTGAGAATTACTCCCATGGAGGAAAGTTCGCATGGTGACTGTTGGATTCAATCCCGATGCAATTTATGTGTTTCATGAACAATCTGATAGTCCACAGATTACAGAATGCCACCAGATGTGCATCGGAAACTACTACTGGTCTTCCAGGGTACGATCAAATCGTAGACTGTTTAAGACATTACTCCCATGGAAGAAAGTGCGCATGGTGACTGTTGTATTCAATCCCGATGCAATTTCTGTGTTTCATCAACACTCTGATAGTCGACAGATAACAGAATGCCTCCAGATGTGCACCTGAAACTACTACTGGTCTTCCAGGGATCAATTAGAGCGTAGACTGTTTGAGACATTACTCCCATGGACGGAAGTGCGCATGGTGACAGTTGTATTCAATCCCGATGCAATTTCTGTGTTTCATCAACACTCAGATAGTCCACAAATTACGGAAAGCCTACAGATGTGCATCGGAAACTACTACTGGTCTTCCAGGGAACGATCAAAGCTTAGACTGTTAGAGACATTACTCCCATGGAGGAAAGTGCGCATGGTGACTGTTGTATTCAATCCCGAGGCAATTTCTGTGCTTCATCAACACTCTGATAGTCCACAGTTTACGGAAAGCCCCCAGATGAGCATCGGAAAGTACTACTGGTCTTCCAGGGAACGATCAAAGCGTAGACGGTTAGAGACATTACTACCCATGGAGGAAAGTGCGCATGGTGACTGTTGTATTCAATCCCGGTGCAAATTCTGTGTTTCATCAACACTCTGATAGTCCACAGATTACAGAATGCCTCCAGATGTGCATCGGAAACTACTACTGGTCTTCCAGGGAACGATCAAAGCGTAAACTCTTTGAGACATTACTCCCATGGAGGAAAGTGCGCGTGGTGACTGTTGTATTCAATCCCGATGCAATTTCTGTGTTTAATCAACACTCTAATACTCCACAGATTACAGAATGCCACCTGATGTGCATCGGAAACTACTACTGGTCTTCCAGGGAACGATCAAAGCGTAGACTGTTTGAGACATTACCCCCATGGACTAAAGTGCGCATGGTGACTGTTGTATTCAATCCCGATGCAATTTCTGTGTTTCATCAACACTCTGATAGTCCACAGATTACAGAATGCCTCCAGATGTGCATCGGAAAGCACTACTGGTCTTCCAGGGAACGATTAAAGCGTAGATTGTTTGAGACATTACTCTTATGGAGGAAAGTGCGCATGGTGACCGTTGTATTCAATCCCGATGCAATTTCTGTGTTTCATCAACACTCTGACAGTCCACAGATTTCAGAATGCCTCCAGATGTGCATCGGAAACCACTACTGGTCTTCCAGGGAACGATCAAAGCGTAGACTGTTTGAGACATTACTCCCATGACGAAAGTGCGCATGGTGACAGTTGTATTCAATCCCGATGCAATTTCTGTGTTTCATCAACACTCTGATAGTCCACAAATTACGGAAAGCCTCCAGATGTGCATCGGAAACTACTACTGGTCTTCCGGGGAACGATCAAAGCGTAGACTGTTTGGGACATGACTCCCGTGGAGGAAAGAGCGCATTGTGATTGTTCTATTCAATCCCAATGCAATTTCTGTGTTTCATCAACACTCTGATAGTCCACAGATTACAGAATGCCACCAGATGTGCATCGGAAACTACTACTGGTCTTCCTGGGAACGATCAAAGCGTAGACTGTTTGAGAATTACTCCCATGGAGGAAAGTTCGCATGGTGACTGTTGGATTCAATCCCGATGCAATTTATGTGTTTCATGAACAATCTGATAGTCCACAGATTACAGAATGCCACCAGATGTGCATCGGAAACTACTACTGGTCTTCCAGGGTACGATCAAATCGTAGACTGTTTAAGACATTACTCCCATGGAAGAAAGTGCGCATGGTGGCTGTTGTATTCAATCCCGATGCAATTTCTGTGTTTCATCAACACTCTGATAGTCGACAGATAACAGAATGCCTCCAGATGTGCACCTGAAACTACTACTGGTCTTCCAGGGATCAATTAGAGCGTAGACTGTTTGAGACATTACTCCCATGGACGGAAGTGCGCATGGTGACAGTTGTATTCAATCCCGATGCAATTTCTGTGTTTCATCAACACTCAGATAGTCCACAAATTACGGAAAGCCTACAGATGTGCATCGGAAACTACTACTGGTCTTCCAGGGAACGATCAAAGCTTAGACTGTTAGAGACATTACTCCCATGGAGGAAAGTGCGCATGGTGACTGTTGTATTCAATCCCGAGGCAATTTCTGTGCTTCATCAACACTCTGATAGTCCACAGTTTACGGAAAGCCCCCAGATGAGCATCGGAAAGTACTACTGGTCTTCCAGGGTACGATCAAAGCGTAGACGGTTAGAGACATTACTACCCATGGAGGAAAGTGCGCATGGTGACTGTTGTATTCAATCCCGGTGCAAATTCTGTGTTTCATCAACACTCTGATAGTCCACAGATTACAGAATGCCTCCAGATGTGCATCGGAAACTACTACTGGTCTTCCAGGGAACGATCAAAGCGTAAACTCTTTGAGACATTACTCCCATGGAGGAAAGTGCGCGTGGTGACTGTTGTATTCAATCCCGATGCAATTTCTGTGTTTAATCAACACTCTAATACTCCACAGATTACAGAATGCCACCTGATGTGCATCGGAAACTACTACTGGTCTTCCAGGGAACGATCAAAGCGTAGACTGTTTGAGACATTACCCCCATGGACTAAAGTGCGCATGGTGACTGTTGTATTCAATCCCGATGCAATTTCTGTGTTTCATCAACACTCTGATAGTCCACAGATTACAGAATGCCTCCAGATGTGCATCGGAAAGCACTACTGGTCTTCCAGGGAACGATTAAAGCGTAGATTGTTTGAGACATTACTCTTATGGAGGAAAGTGCGCATGGTGACCGTTGTATTCAATCCCGATGCAATTTCTGTGTTTCATCAACACTCTGATAGTCCACAGATTTCAGAATGCCTCCAGATGTGCATCGGAAACCACTACTGGTCTTCCAGGGAACGATCAAAGCGTAGACTGTTTGAGACATTACTCCCATGACGAAAGTGCGCATGGTGACAGTTGTATTCAATCCCGATGCAATTTCTGTGTTTCATCAACACTCTAATAGTCCACAAATTACGGAAAGCCTCCAGATGTGCATCGGAAACTACTACTGGTCTTCCAGGGAACGATCAAAGAGTAGACTGTTTGAGACATTACTCCCATGGAGGAAAGTGCGCATGGTGACTGTTGTATTCAATCCCGATGCAATTTCTGTGTTTCATCAACACTCTGATAGTCCACAGATTACAGAATGCCACCAGATGTGCATCGGAAACTACTACTGGTCTTCCGGGGAACGATCAAAGCGTAGACTGTTTGGGACATTACTCCCGTGGACGAAAGAGCGCATTGTGATTGTTGTATTCAATCCCGATGCAATTTCTGTGTTTCATCCACACTCTGATAGTCCACAGATTACAGAATGCCACCAGATGTGCATCGGAAACTACTACTGGTCTTCCAGGGAACGATCAAAGCGTAGACTGTTTGAGAATTACTCCCATGGAGGAAAGTTCGCATGGTTACTGTTGGATTCAATCCCGAGGCAATTTCTGTGTTTCATGAACAATCTGATACCCCTCAGAGTACAGAATGCCACCAGATGTGCATCGGAAACTACTACTGGTCTTCCAGGGAACGATCAAATCGTAGACTGTTTAAGACATTACTCCCATGGAAGAAAGTGCGCATGGTGACTGTTGTATTCAATCCCGATGCAATTTCTGTGTTTCATCAACACTCTGATAGTCCACAGATAACAGAATGACTCCAGATGTGCACCGGAAACTACTACTGGTCTTCCAGGGATCAATCAGAGCGTAGAGTGTTTGAGACATTACTCCCATGAAGGGAAGTGAGCATGGTGACTGTTGCATTCAATCCCGATGCATTTTCTGTGTTTCATGAACAATCTGACTCTCCACAGATTACAGAATGCCTCCAGATGTGCATCAGGAACCACTACTGGTCTTCCAGGGAACGATCCAAGCGTAGACTGTTTGATACATTACTCCCATGGACGTAAGTGCGCATGGTGACAGTTGTATTCAATCCCGATGCAATTTCTGTCTTTCATCGACACTCAGATAGTCCACAAATTACGGAAAGCCTCCAGATGTGCATCGGAAACTACTACTGGTCTTCCAGGGAACGATCAAAGCGTAGACTGTTAGAGACATTACTCCCATGGAGGAAAGTGCGCATGGTGACTGTTGTATTCAATCCCGATGCAATTTCTGTGTTTAATCAACACTCTGATACTCCACAGATTACAGAATGCCACCAGATGTGCATCGGAAACTACTACTGGTCTTCCAGGGAACGATCAAAGCGTAGACTGTTTGAGACATTACTCCCATGGACTAAAGTGCGCATGGTGATTGTTGTATTCAATTCCGATTCAATTTCTGTGTTTCATCAACTCTCTGATTGTCCACAGATTACAGAATGCCTCCAGATGTGCATCGGAAACTACTACTGGTCTTCCAGGGACCGATCAAAGCGTAGACTGTTTGAGACATTACTCCCGTGGAGGACAGTGCGAATGGTGACTGTTGTATTCAATCCCGATGCAATTTCTGTGTTTCATCAACACTCTGATAGTCCACAGATTACAGAATGCCTCCAGATGTGCATCGAAAACAACTACTGGTCTTCCAGGGAACGATCAAAGCGTAGACTGTTTCAGACATTACTCCCATGGACGAAAGAGCGCATGGTGACAGTTGTATTCAATCCCGATGCAATTTCTGTGTTTCATCAACACTCTGATAGTCCACAAATTACGGAAAGCCTCCAGATGTGCATCGGAAACTACTACTGGTCTTCCAGGGAACGATCAAAGAGTAGACTGTTTGACACATTACTCCCATGGAGGAAAGAGCGCATGGTGACTGTTGTATTCAATCCCAATGCAATTCCTGTGTTTCATCAACACTCTGATAGTCCACAGATTACAGAATGCCACCAGATGTGCATCGGAAACTACTACTGGTCTTCCGGGGAACGATCAAAGCGTAGACTGTTTGGGACATTACTCCCGTGGAGGAAAGAGCGCATTGTGATTGTTCTATTCAATCCCAATGCAATTTCTGTGTCTCATCAACACTCTGATAGTCCACAGATTACAGAATGCCACCAGATGTGCATCGGAAACTACTACTGGTCTTCCTGGGAACGATCAAAGCGTAGACTGTTTGAGAATTACTCCCATGGAGGAAAGTTCGCATGGTGACTGTTGGATTCAATCCCGATGCAATTTCTGTGTTTCATGAACAATCTGATAGTCCACAGATTACAGAATGCCACCAGATGTGCATCGGAAACTACTACTGGTCTTCCAGGGTACGATCAAATCGTAGACTGTTTAAGACATTACTCCCATGGAAGAAAGTGCGCATGGTGACTGTTGTATTCAATCCCGATGCAATTTCTGTGTTTCATCAACACTCTGATAGTCGACAGATAACAGAATGCCTCCAGGTGTGCACCTGAAACTACTACTGGTCTTCCAGGGATCAATTAGAGCGTAGACTGTTTGAGACATTACTCCCATGGACGGAAGTGCGCATGGTGACAGTTGTATTCAATCCCGATGCAATTTCTGTGTTTCATCAACACTCAGATAGTCCACAAATTACGGAAAGCCTACAGATGTGCATCGGAAACTACTACTGGTCTTCCAGGGAACGATCAAAGCTTAGACTGTTAGAGACATTACTCCCATGGAGGAAAGTGCGCATGGTGACTGTTGTATTCAATCCCGAGGCAATTTCTGTGCTTCATCAACACTCTGATAGTCCACAGTTTACGGAAAGCCTACAGATGAGCATCGGAAAGTACTACTGGTCTTCCAGGGAACGATCAAAGCGTAGACGGTTAGAGACATTACTACCCATGGAGGAAAGTGCGCATGGTGACTGTTGTATTCAATCCCGGTGCAAATTCTGTGTTTCATCAACACTCTGATAGTCCACAGATTACAGAATGCCTCCAGATGTGCATCGGAAACTACTACTGGTCTTCCAGGGAACGATCAAAGCGTAAACTCTTTGAGACATTACTCCCATGGAGGAAAGTGCGCGTTGTGACTGTTGTATTCAATCCCGATGCAATTTCTGTGTTTAATCAACACTCTAATACTCCACAGATTACAGAATGCCACCTGATGTGCATCGGAAACTACTACTGGTCTTCCAGGGAACGATCAAAGCGTAGACTGTTTGAGACATTACCCCCATGGACTAAAGTGCGCATGGTGACTGTTGTATTCAATCCCGATGCAATTTCTGTGTTTCATCAACACTCTGATAGTCCACAGATTACAGAATGCCTCCAGATGTGCATCGGAAAGCACTACTGTTCTTCCAGGGAACGCTTAAAGCGTAGATTGTTTGAGACATTACTCTTATGGAGGAAAGTGCGCATGGTGACCGTTGTATTCAATCCCGATGCAATTTCTGTGTTTCATCAACACTCTGATAGTCCACAGATTTCAGAATGCCTCCAGATGTGCATCGGAAACCACTACTGGTCTTCCAGGGAACGATCAAAGCGTAGACTGTTTGAGACATTACTCCCATGACGAAAGTGCGCATGGTGACAGTTGTATTCAATCCCGATGCAATTTCTGTGTTTCATCAACACTCTGATAGTCCACAAATTACGGAAAGCCTCCAGATGTGCATCGGAAACTACTACTGGTCTTCCGGGGAACGATCAAAGCGTAGACTGTTTGGGACATTACTCCCGTGGAGGAAAGAGCGCATTGTGATTGTTCTATTCAATCCCAATGCAATTTCTGTGTTTCATCAACACTCTGATAGTCCACAGATTACAGAATGCCACCAGATGTGCATCGGAAACTACTACTGGTCTTCCTGGGAACGATCAAAGCGTAGACTGTTTGAGAATTACTCCCATGGAGGAAAGTTCGCATGGTGACTGTTGGATTCAATCCCGATGCAATTTATGTGTTTCATGAACAATCTGATAGTCCACAGATTACAGAATGCCACCAGATGTGCATCGGAAACTACTACTGGTCTTCCAGGGTACGATCAAATCGTAGACTGTTTAAGACATTACTCCCATGGAAGAAAGTGCGCATGGTGACTGTTGTATTCAATCCCGATGCAATTTCTGTGTTTCATCAACACTCTGATAGTCGACAGATAACAGAATGCCTCCAGATGTGCACCTGAAACTACTACTGGTCTTCCAGGGATCAATTAGAGCGTAGACTGTTTGAGACATTACTCCCATGGACGGAAGTGCGCATGGTGACAGTTGTATTCAATCCCGATGCAATTTCTGTGTTTGATCAACACTCAGATAGTCCACAAATTACGGAAAGCCTACAGATGTGCATCGGAAACTACTACTGGTCTTCCAGGGAACGATCAAAGCTTAGACTGTTAGAGACATTACTCCCATGGAGGAAAGTGCGCATGGGGACTGTTGTATTCAATCCCGAGGCAATTTCTGTGCTTCATCAACACTCTGATAGTCCACAGTTTACGGAAAGCACCCAGATGAGCATCGGAAAGTACTACTGGTCTTCCAGGGAACGATCAAAGCGTAGACGGTTAGAGACATTACTACCCATGGAGGAAAGTGCGCATGGTGACTGTTGTATTCAATCCCGGTGCAAATTCTGTGTTTCATCAACACTCTGATAGTCCACAGATTACAGAATGCCTCCAGATGTGCATCGGAAACTACTACTGGTCTTCCAGGGAACGATCAAAGCGTAAACTCTTTGAGACATTACTCCCATGGAGGAAAGTGCGCGTGGTGACTGTTGTATTCAATCCCGATGCAATTTCTGTGTTTAATCAACACTCTAATACTCCACAGATTACAGAATGCCACCTGATGTGCATCGGAAACTACTACTGGTCTTCCAGGGAACGATCAAAGCGTAGACTGTTTGAGACATTACCCCCATGGACTGAAGTGCGCATGGTGACTGTTGTATTCAATCCCGATGCAATTTCTGTGTTTCATCAACACTCTGATAGTCCACAGATTACAGAATGCCTCCAGATGTGCATCGGAAAGCACTACTGGTCTTCCAGGGAACGATTAAAGCGTAGATTGTTTGAGACATTACTCTTATGGAGGAAAGTGCGCATGGTGACCGTTGTATTCAATCCCGATGCAATTTCTGTGTTTCATCAACACTCTGATAGTCCACAGATTTCAGAATGCCTCCAGATGTGCATCGGAAACCACTACTGGTCTTCCAGGGAACGATCAAAGCGTAGACTGTTTGAGACATTACTCCCATGACGAAAGTGCGCATGGTGACAGTTGTATTCAATCCCGATGCAATTTCTGTGTTTCATCAACACTCTAATAGTCCACAAATTACGGAAAGCCTCCAGATGTGCATCGGAAACTACTACTGGTCTTCCAGGGAAGGATCAAAGAGTAGACTGTTTGAGACATTACTCCCATGGAGGAAAGTGCGCATGGTGACTGTTGTATTCAATCCCGATGCAATTTCTGTGTTTCATCAACACTCTGATAGTCCACAGATTACAGAATGCCACCAGATGTGCATCGGAAACTACTACTGGTCTTCCGGGGAACGATCAAAGCGTAGACTGTTTGGGACATTACTCCCGTGGACGAAAGAGCGCATTGTGATTGTTGTATTCAATCCCGATGCAATTTCTGTGTTTCATCCACACTCTGATAGTCCACAGATTACAGAATGCCACCAGATGTGCATCGGAAACTACTACTGGTCTTCCAGGGAACGATCAAAGCGTAGACTGTTTGAGAATTACTCCCATGGAGGAAAGTTCGCATGGTTACTGTTGGATTCAATCCCGAGGCAATTTCTGTGTTTCATGAACAATCTGATACCCCTCAGAGTACAGAATGCCACCAGATGTGCATCGGAAACTACTACTGGTCTTCCAGGGAACGATCAAATCGTAGACTGTTTAAGACATTACTCCCATGGAAGAAAGTGCGCATGGTGACTGTTGTATTCAATCCCGATGCAATTTCTGTGTTTCATCAACACTCTGATAGTCCACAGATAACAGAATGACTCCAGATGTGCACCGGAAACTACTACTGGTCTTCCAGGGATCAATCAGAGCGTAGAGTGTTTGAGACATTACTCCCATGAAGGGAAGTGAGCATGGTGACTGTTGCATTCAATCCCGATGCATTTTCTGTGTTTCATGAACAATCTGATTCTCCACAGATTACAGAATGCCTCCAGATGTGCATCAGGAACCACTACTGGTCTTCCAGGGAACGATCCAAGCGTAGACTGTTTGATACATTACTCCCATGGACGTAAGTGCGCATGGTGACAGTTGTATTCAATCCCGATGCAATTTCTGTCTTTCATCGACACTCAGATAGTCCACAAATTACGGAAAGCCTCCAGATGTGCATCGGAAACTACTACTGGTCTTCCAGGGAACGATCAAAGCGTAGACTGTTAGAGACATTACTCCCATGGAGGAAAGTGCGCATGGTGACTGTTGTATTCAATCCCGATGCAATTTCTGTGTTTAATCAACACTCTGATACTCCACAGATTACAGAATGCCACCAGATGTGCATCGGAAACTACTACTGGTCTTCCAGGGAACGATCAAAGCGTAGACTGTTTGAGACATTACTCCCATGGACTAAAGTGCGCATGGTGATTGTTGTATTCAATTCCGATTCAATTTCTGTGTTTCATCAACTCTCTGATTGTCCACAGATTACAGAATGCCTCCAGATGTGCATCGGAAACTACTACTGGTCTTCCAGGGACCGATCAAAGCGTAGACTGTTTGAGACATTACTCCCGTGGAGGACAGTGCGAATGGTGACTGTTGTATTCAATCCCGATGCAATTTCTGTGTTTCATCAACACTCTGATAGTCCACAGATTACAGAATGCCACCAGATGTGCATCGGAAACTACTACTGGTCTTCCGGGGAACGATCAAAGCGTAGACTGTTTGGGACATTACTCCCGTGGAGGAAAGAGCGCATTGTGATTGTTCTATTCAATCCCAATGCAATTTCTGTGTTTCATCAACACTCTGATAGTCCACAGATTACAGAATGCCACCAGATGTGCATCGGAAACTACTACTGGTCTTCCTGGGAACGATCAAAGCGTAGACTGTTTGAGAATTACTCCCATGGAGGAAAGTTCGCATGGTGACTGTTGGATTCAATCCCGATGCAATTTCTGTGTTTCATGAACAATCTGATAGTCCACAGATTACAGAATGCCACCAGATGTGCATCGGAAACTACTACTGGTCTTCCAGGGTACGATCAAATCGTAGATTGTTTAAGACATTACTCCCATGGAAGAAAGTGCGCATGGTGACTGTTGTATTCAATCCCGATGCAATTTCTGTGTTTCATCAACACTCTGATAGTCGACAGATAACAGAATGCCTCCAGATGTGCACCTGAAACTACTACTGGTCTTCCAGGGATCAATTAGAGCGTAGAGTGTTTGAGACATTACTCCCATGAAGGGAAGAAAGCATGGTGATTGTTGTATTCAATCCCGCTGCATTTTCTGTGTTTCATGAACAATCTGATTCTCCACAGATTACAAAATGCCTCCAGATGTGCATCAGGAACCACTACTGGTCTTTCAGGGAACGATCAAAGCGTAGACTGTTTGAGACATTACTCCCATGGACGGAAGTGCGCATGGTGACAGTTGTATTCAATCCCGATGCAATTTCTGTGTTTCATCAACACTCAGATAGTCCACAAATTACGGAAAGCCTACAGATGTGCATCGGAAACTACTACTGGTCTTCCAGGGAACGATCAAAGCTTAGAGACATTACTCCCATGGGGGAAAGTGCGCATGGTGACTGTTGTATTCAATCCCGAGGCAATTTCTGTGCTTCATCAACACTCTGATAGTCCACAGATTACAGAATGCCACCAGACTTGCATCGGAAACTACTACTGGTCTTCCAGGAACGATCAAAGCGTACTCTGTTTCAGACATTACTCCCATGGAGGAAAGTGCGCGTGGTGACTGTTGTATTCAATCCCGATGCAATTTCTGTGTTTAATCAACACTCTAATACTCCACAGATTACAGAATGCCACCTGATGTGCATCGGAAACTACTACTGGTCTTCCAGGGAACGATCAAAGCGTAGACTGTTTGAGAAATTACTCCCATGGAGTAAAGTGCGCATGGTGACAGTTGTATTCAATCCAGATGCAATTTCTGTGCTTCATCAACACTCTGATAGTCCACAGTTTACGGAAAGCCCCCAGATGAGCATCGGAAAGTACTACTGGTCTTCCAGGGAACGATCAAAGCGTAGACGGTTAGAGACATTACTACCCATGGAGGAAAGTGCGCATGGTGACTGTTGTATTCAATCCCGATGCAATTTCTGTGTTTCATCAACACTCTGTAAGTCTACAGATTACTGAATGCCACCAGATGTGCATCGGAAACTACTACTGGTCTTCCAGGCAACGATCAAAGCGTAGACTGTATGAGACATTACTCCCATGGAGGAAAGTGCGCATGGTGACTGTTGTATACAATCCCGATGCAATATCTTTGTTTCATCAACACTCTGATAGTCAACAGATTACAGAATGACTCCAGATGTGCATCGGAAACTACTACTGGTCTTCCATAGAACGATCTAAGTGTAGACTGTTTAAGACATTACTCCCATGGAGGAAAGTGCTCAAGGTGAATGTTGTATTCAATCCTGATGCAATTTCTGTGTTTCATCAGCACTCCCTTAGTCCACAGATTACAGAATGCTTTCAGATGTGCATCGGAAACTACTACTGGTCTTCCTGGGAACGATCAAAGCGTAGACTGTTTGAGACATTACTCCCATGGAGGAAAGTGCGCATGGTGACTGTTGTATACAATCCCGATGCAATATCTGTGTTTCATCAACACTCTGATAGTCAACAGATTACAGAATGACTCCAGATGTGCATAGGAAACTACTACTGGTCTTCCATAAAACGATCTAAGTGTAGACTGTTTAAGACATTACTCCCATGGAGGAAAGTGCTCAAGGTGAATGTTGTATTCAATCCCGATGCAATTTACGTGTTTCATCAGCACTCCCTTAGTCCACAGATTACAGAATGCTTTCAGATGTGCATCGGAAACTACTACTGGTCTTCCTGGGAACGATCAAAGCGTAGACTGTTTGAGACATTATTCCCATGAAGGAATGTACGCATTGTGACTGTTGTATTCAATACCGATGAAATTTCTGTGCTTCATCAACACTCTGATAGTCCACAGATTACTGAATGCCACCAGACGTGCATCGGAAATTACTACTAGTCTTCCAGGGAACGATCAAAGCGTAGACTGTTTCAGACATTACTCCCGTGGAGGAAAGTGCGGATGGTGACTGTTGTATTGAATCTCGATGCAATTTCTGTGTTTCATCAACATTCTGATAGTCCACAGATTACAGAATGCCACCAGACGTGCATCGGAAACTACTACTGGCCTTCCAGGGAACGATCAAAGCGTAGACTGATTGAGACTTTAACCCCATGGAGGAAACTGCTCATGGAGACTGTTGTATTCAATCCCGATGCAATATCTGTGTTTCATGATCAGTCTGATAGTCCACAGATTACAGAAAGCATCCAGATGTGCATCGGTAACTACTACTGGTCTTCCAGGTAACTATCAAAGCGTAGGCTGTAGAGTCATTACTCCCATGGAGGAAAGTGCGCATGGTGACTGTTGTATTCAATCCCGATGCAGTATCTGTGTTTCATCAAGACTCTGATAGTCTACAGATTACAGAATGCCACCAGATGTGCATCGGAAACTACTACTGGTCTTCCAGGGAACGATCAAAGCATAGACTGTTTGAGATATTGCTCCCATGTAGGAAACTGCGCATGGACACTGTTTTTTTCAATCCCAATGCAATTTCTGTGTTTCATCAACAATCTGATAGGTCACAGATTACAGAAAGCATCCAGATGTGCATCGGAAACTGCTACTGGTCTTCCAGGGAACGATCAAAGCGTAGACTCTTAGAGACATTACTGCCATGGAGGAAACAGCTCATGGCGACTGTTGTATTCAATCCCGATGCAATTTCTGTGTTTCATAAAAACTCTGATAGTCTACAGATTACAGAATGCCACCATATGTGCATCGGAAACTACTACTGGTCTTC
This sequence comes from Schistocerca gregaria, assembly GCF_023897955.1. Taxonomy (NCBI): domain Eukaryota; kingdom Metazoa; phylum Arthropoda; class Insecta; order Orthoptera; family Acrididae; genus Schistocerca; species Schistocerca gregaria. The sequence continues at coordinate 5,776,089 of NW_026061706.1, forward strand.
CAGGGAACGATCAAAGCGTAGACTGTTTGAGACATTACTCCCGTGGAGGAAAGTGCGCATGGTGACTGTTGTATTCAATCCCGCTGCTATTTCTGTGTTTCATCAACACTCTGATAGTCCACAGATTACAGAATGCCTCCAGATGTTCATCGGAAACTACTACTGGTCTTCCAGGGAACGATCAAAAACGTAGACTGTTTGAGACATTACTCAGGTGGAGGGAAGTGCGCATGGTGACTGTTGTATTCAATCCCGATGCAATTTCTGTGTTTCATAATCACCCTGATAGTCCACACATTACGGAAAGCCTCCAGATGTGCATCGGAAACTACTACTGGACTTCCGGGGAACGATCAAATCGTAGACTGTTTGAGACATTACTCCCATGGATTAAAGTGCGCATGGTGACTGTTGTATTCAATCCGGATGCAATTTCTGTGTTTCATCAACACTCTGATCGTCCACAGATTACAGAATGCCTCGAGATGTGCATTGGAAACTACTACTGGTCTCTAAGGGAACGATCAAAGCGTAAACTCTTTGAGACACTAGTCCAATGGAGGGAAGTACGCATGGTGACTGTTGTATTCAATCCCGATGCAATTTCTGTGTTTCATCAACACTCTGATAGTCCACAGATTACAGAATGCCTCCAGATGTGCATCGGAAACCACTACTGGTCTTCCTGGGAACGATCAAATCGTAGACTGTGTCAGAAATTATTCCCATGGAGGAATGTGCGCATGGTGAGTGTTGTATTCAATCCCGATGCAATTTCTGGGTTTCATCAACACTCTGATAGTCCACAGATTACAGAATGCCTCCTGATGTGCATCGGTAACTACTACTGGTCTTACAGGGAACGATCAAAGCGTAGACTGTTTGAGACATTACTCCCTTGGAGAAAAGTGTGCATGGTGACTGTTGTATTCAATCCCGATGCAATTTTTGTGTTTCATCAACACTCTGATAGTCCCCAGGTTACAGAATGCCTCCAGATGTGCATCGGAAACTACTACTGGTCTTCCAGGAACGATCAAAGCGTAGTCTGTTTGAGAATTACTCCCATGGAGGAATCTGCGCATGGTGACTGTTGTATTCAATCCCGTTGAAATTTCTGTGTTTCATCAACACTCTGATAGTCCACAGATTACAGAATGCCTCCAGATGTGCATCGAAAACTAACTGGTCTTCCAGGGAACGATCAAAGCGTAGCCTGTTTGAGACTTTAATCCCTTGGAGGAAAGTGTGCATGGTGACTGTTGTATTCAATCGCGATGCAATTTTTGTGTTTCATCAACACTCTGATAGTCCACAGATTACAGAATGTCTCCAGATGTGCATCGGAAAGTACTACTGGTCTTCCAGGGAACGATAAAGAGTAGACTGTTGGAGACATTACTCATATGGAGGAAAGTGAGCATGGTGACTGTTGTATTCAATCCCGATTCAATTTCTGTGTTTCATCAACACTCTGATAGTCCACAGATTACAGAATGGCACCAGATGTGCATCGGAAACTACTACTGGTCTTCCAGGGAATGATCGAAGCGTAGACTCCTAGAGACATTACTCCCATGGAGGAAAGTGCGCATTGTATCTGATGTATTCAATCCCGATGCAATTTCTGTGTTTCATCAACACTCTGATAGTCCACAGATTACAGAATGCCTCCAGATATGCATCGGTAACTACTAATGGTCTTCGAGGGACCGATCAAAAGCGTAGACTGTTAGTGACATTACTCCCATGAAGGAAAGTGCGCATGGTGACTGTTGTATTCACTCCCGGTACAATTTCTGTGTTTCATCAACACTCTGATAGTCCACAGATTACAGAATGCCTCCAGATGTGCATCGGTAACTGCTACTGGTCTTCCAGGGAACGATCAAAGCGTAGACTGTTTGAGACATCACTCACATGGAGGAAAGTGCGCATGGTGACTGTTGTATTCAATCCCGTTGCAATTTCTGTGTTTTTCATCAACACTCTGATAGTCCACCGATTACAGAATGCCACCAGATGTGCATCGGAAACTACTACTGGTCTTCCAGGGAACGATCAAAGCGTAGACTGTTTGAGTCATTATTCCCATGGAGGAAAGTGCGCATGGTGACTGTTGTATTGAATCCAGAGGCAATTTCTGTGTCTCAGTCCACACTTTGAAGGTCCACAGATTACAGAAGGAATCCAGATGTGCATCGGAAACTGCTACTGGTCTTCCAGGGAACGATCAAAGCGTAGTCTGTTTGAGAATTACTCCCATGGAGGAAACTGCGCATGGTGACTGTTGTATTCAATCCCGATGCAATATCTGTGTTTCATCAACACTCTGATAGTCCACAGATTACAGAATGCCTCCAGATGTGTATCGGAAACTAACTGGTCGTCCAGGGAACGATCAAAGCGTAGCCTGTTTGAGACATTACTCCCTTGGAGGAAAGTGTGCATGGTGACTGTTGTATTCAATCCCGATGCAATTTTTGTGTTTCATCAACTCTGATAGTCCACAGGTTACAGAATGCCTCCAGATGTGCATCGAAAACTACTACTGGTCTTCCAGGGAACGATTAAAGCGTAGACTGTTTCAGGATTACTCCCATGGAGAAAAGTGCGCATGGTAACTGTTTTATTCAATCCCGATGCAATTTCTGTGTTTCATCGACACTCTGATAGTCCACAGATTACAGAATGCCACCATATGTGCATGGGAAACTGCTACTGGTCTTCCAAGGAACGATCAAAGTGTAGACTGTTTGAGACATTACTCCCGTGGAGGAAAGTGCGCATGGTGAATGTTGCATTCAATTCCGATTCAATTTCTGTGTTTCATCAACACTCTGATTGTCCACAGATTACAGAATTCCTCCAGATGTGCATCGGTAACTACTACTGGTCTTCGAGGGAACGATCAAAAGCGTAGACTGTTAGTGACTAAACTCCCATGGAGGAAAGTGTGCATGGTGTCTGTTGTATTCAATCCCCGTACAATTTCTGTGTTTCATCAACACTGTGATAGTCCACAGATTACAGAATGCCTTCAAATGTGCATCGGAAACCGCTACTGGTCTTCCAGGGAACGATCAAAACGTAAACTCCTTGAGACATTACTCCCATGGAGGAAAGTGCGCATGGTAACTGTTGTATTCAATCCCGATGCATTTTCTGTGTTTCATCAACACTCTGATAGTCCACAGATTACAGAATGTCACCAGATATGCATCGGAAACTGCTAATAGTCTTTCAGGGAACGATCAAAGCGTAGACTGTTTGAGAAATTACTCCCATGGAGGAAAGTGCGCATGGTGACAGTTGTATTCAATCCAGATGCAATTTCTGTGCTTCATCAACACTCTGATAGTCCACAGTTTACGGAAAGCCCCCAGATGAGCATCGGAAAGTACTACTGGTCTCCAGGGAACGATCAAAGCGTAGACAGTTTCAGACATTACTCCCGTGGAGGAAAGTGCGGATGGTGACTGTTGTATTGAATCCCGATGCAATTTCTGTGTTTCATCAACATTCTGATAGTCCACAGATTACAGAATGCCGCCAGATGTGCATCGGAAACTACTACTGGCCTTCCAGGGAACGATCAAAGCGTACGCTCTTTGAGACTTTAACCCCATGGAGGAAACTGCTCATGGAGACTGTTGTATTCAATCCCGATGCAATATCTGTGTTTCATGATCAGTCTGATAGTCCACAGATTACAGAAAGCATCCAGATGTGCATCGGTAACTACTACTGGTCTTCCAGGTAACTATCAAAGCGTAGGCTGTAGAGTCATTACTCCCATGGAGGAAAGTGCGCATGGTGACTGTTGTATTCAAACCCGATGCAATATCTGTGCTTCATCAAGACTCTGATAGTCTACAGATTACAGAATGCCACCAGATGTGCATCGGAAACTACTACTAGTCTTCCAGGGAACGATCAAAGCGTAGACTGTTTGAGACATTACTCCCGTGGAGGAAAGTGCGCATGGTGACTGTTGTATTCAATCCCGATGCTATTTCTGTGTTTCATCAACACTCTGATAGTCCACAGATTACAGAATGCCTCCAGATGTTCATCGGAAACTACTACTGGTCTTCCAGGGAACGATCAAAGCGTAGACTGTTTGAGACATTACTCCCGTGGAGGGAAGTGCGCATGGTGACTGTTGTATTCAATCCCGATGCAATTTCTGTGTTTCATAATCACTCTGATAGTCCACAAATTACGGAAAGCGTCCAGATGTGCATCGGAAACTACTACTGGTCTTCCAGGGAACGATCAAATCGTAGACTGTTTGAGACATTACTCCCATGGATGAAAGTGCGCATGGTGACTGTTGTATTCAATCCGGATGCAATTTCTGTGTTTCATCAACACTCTGATAGTCCACAGATTACAGTATGCCTTGAGATGTGCATTGGAAACTACTACTGGTTTTCCAGGGAACGATCAAAGCGTAGAGTGTTTGTGACATTACTTTCATGAGGGAAAGAGAGCATGGTGACTGTTGTATTTTAATCCCGATGCAATTTCTGTGTTTCATCAACACTCTGATAGTATACAGATTACAGAATGCCTCCAGATGTGCATCGGAAACCACTACTGGTCTTCCATTGAACGATCAAAGCGTAGACTGTTTGAGACAGTACTCCCATGGACGAAAATGCGCATGGTGACAGTTGTATTCAATCCCGATGCAATTTCTGTGTTTCATCAACACTCTGATAGTCAACAGATTAGGGAAAGCCTCCAGATGTGCATCGGAAAGTACTACTGGTCTTCCAGGCAACGATCAAATAGTAGACCGTTTGAGACATTACTCATATGGAGGAAAGTGCGGATGGTGACTGTTGTATTCAATCCCGATGCAATTTCTGTGTTTCATCAACGCTCTGATACTCCACAGATTACAGAATGCCACCAGATGTGCATCGGAAACTACTATTGGTATTCCACGGAGCGATCAAAGCGTAGACTGTTTGAGACATTACTCCCGTGGAGGAAAGTGCGCATGGTGACTGTTGTATTCAATTCAGATTCAATTTCTGTGTTTCATCAACACTCTGATAACCCACAGATTACAGAATGCCACCAGATGTGCATCGGAAACTACTACTGGTCTTCCAGGGACCGATCAAATCGTAGACTGTTTGAGACATTACTCCTGTGGAGGAAAGTGCGCATGGTGACTGTTGTATTCAATCCCGATGCAATTTCTGTGTTTCATCAACACTCTGATGGTCCACAGATTACAGATTGCCACCAGATGTGCATCGGAAACTACTACTGGTCTTCCATTGAAGATCAAAGCGTAGACTGTTTGAGACATTACTCCCATGGAGGAAAGTGCGCATGGTGACTGTTGTATTCAATTCCGATTCAATTTCTGTGTTTCATCACCACTCTGATAGACCACAGATTACATAATGCCACCAGATATGCATCGGAAACTACTACTGGTCTTCCAGGGAACGATCAAAGCGTAGACTGTTTGAGACATTACTCCCATGGATGAAAGTGCGGATGGTGACTGTTGTAATCAATCCCGCTGCAATTTCTGTGTTTCATGAACAGTCTGATAGTCCACAGATTACAGAATGGCACCAGATGTGCATCGGAAACTTCTACTGGTCTTCCAGGGAATGATCAAAGCGTACACTGTTAGAGACATTACTCCTATGGAGGAAAGTGCGCATGGTGACTGATGTATTCAATCCCGATCCAATTTCTGTGTTTCATCAACACTCTGATAGTCCACAGATTACAGAATGCCTCCAGATGTGCATCGGAAACCACTACAGGTCTTCCAGGGAACGATCAAAGCGTAGACTGTTTGAGACATTACTCCCATGGACGAAAATGCGCATGGTGACAGTTGTATTCAATCCCGATGCAATTTCTGTGTTTCATCAACACTCTGATAGTCAAAAGATTACGGAAAGCCTCCAGATGTGCATCGGAAAGTACTACTGGTCTTCCAGGGAACGATCAAAGAGTAGACTGTTTGAGACATTACTCATATGGAGGAAAGTGAGCATGGTGACTGTTGTATTCAATCCCGATGCAATTTCTATGTTTCATCAACACTCTGATAGTCCACAGATTGCAGAATGCCACCATATGTGCATCGGAAGCCACTACTGGTCTTCCAGGGAACGATCAAAACGTAGACAGTTTGAGACATACCTCCCGTGGGGGAAATTGCGCATGGTGACTATTGTAATCAATCCCGATTCAATTTCTGTGTTTCATCAACACTCTGATAGTCCACAGATTACAGAATGGCACCAGATTTGCATCGGAAACTACTACTGGTGTTCCAGGGAATGATCATAGCGTAGACTCTTAGAGACATTACTCCCATGGAGGAAAGTGCGCATTGCATCTGATGTATTCAATCCCGATGCAATTTCTGTGTTTCATCAACACTCTGATAGTCCACAGATTACAGAATGCCTCCTGATGTGCATCGCTAAATACTACTGGTCTTACAGGGAACGATCAAAGCGTAGACTGTTTGAGACATTACTCCCTTGGAGGAAAGTGTGCATGGTGACTGTTGTAATCAATCCCGATGCAATTTTTGTGTTTCATCAACACTCTGATAGTCCACAGGTTACAGAATGCCTCCAGATGTGCATCGGAAACTACTACTAGTCTTCCAGGAACGATCAAAGCGTAGTCTGTTTGAGAATTACTCCTATGGGGGAAACTGCGCATGGTGACTGTTGTATTCAATCCCGCTGCAATTTCTGTGTTTCATCAACACTCTGATAGTCCGCAGATTACAGAATGCCTCCAGATGTGCATCGGAAACTAACTGGTCTTCCAGGGAACGATCAAAGCGTAGCCTGTTTGAGACTTTACTCCCTTGGAGGAAAGTGTGCATGGTGACTGTTGTATTCAATCCCGATGCAATTTTTGTGTTTCATCAACTCTGATAGTCCACAGGTTACAGAATGCCTCCAGATGTGCATCGAAAACTACTACTGGTCTTCCAGGGAACGATTAAAGCGTAGACTGTTTCAGGATTACTCCCATGGAGAAAAGTGCGCATGGTAACTGTTTTATTCAATCCCGATGCAATTTCTGTGTTTCATCGACACTCTGATAGTCCACAGATTACAGAATGCCACCATATGTGCATGGGAAACTGCTACTGGTCTTCCAAGGAACGATCAAAGTGTAGACTGTTTGAGACATTACTCCCGTGGAGGAAAGTGCGCATGGTGAATGTTGCATTCAATTCCGATTCAATTTCTGTGTTTCATCAACACTCTGATTGTCCACAGATTACAGAATTCCTCCAGATGTGCATCGGTAACTACTACTGGTCTTCGAGGGAACGATCAAAAGCGTAGACTGTTAGTGACTAAACTCCCATGGAGGAAAGTGTGCATGGTGTCTGTTGTATTCAATCCCGGTACAATTTCTGTGTTTCATCAACACTGTGATAGTCCACAGATTACAGAATGCCTTCAAATGTGCATCGGAAACCGCTACTGGTCTTCCAGGGAACGATCAAAACGTAAACTCCTTGAGACATTACTCCCATGGAGGAAAGTGCGCATGGTAACTGTTGTATTCAATCCCGATGCATTTTCTGTGTTTCATCAACACTCTGATAGTCCACAGATTACAGAATGTCACCAGATATGCATCGGAAACTGCTAATAGTCTTTCAGGGAACGATCAAAGCGTAGACTGTTTGAGAAATTACTCCCATGGAGGAAAGTGCGCATGGTGACAGTTGTATTCAATCCAGATGCAATTTCTGTGCTTCATCAACACTCTGATAGTCCACAGTTTACGGAAAGCCCCCAGATGAGCATCGGAAAGTACTACTGGTCTCCAGGGAACGATCAAAGCGTAGACAGTTTCAGACATTACTCCCGTGGAGGAAAGTGCGGATGGTGAATGTTGTATTGAATCCCGATGCAATTTCTGTGTTTCATCAACATTCTGATAGTCCACAGATTACAGAATGCCACCAGATGTGCATCGGAAACTACTACTGGCCTTCCAGGGAACGATCAAAGCGTACGCTCTTTGAGACTTTAACCCCATGGAGGAAACTGCTCATGGAGACTGTTGTATTCAATCCCGATGCAATATCTGTGTTTCATGATCAGTCTGATAGTCCACAGATTACAGAAAGCATCCAGATGTGCATCGGTAACTACTACTGGTCTTCCAGGTAACTATCAAAGCGTAGGCTGTAGAGTCATTACTCCCATGGAGGAAAGTGCGCATGGTGACTGTTGTATTCAAACCCGATGCAATATCTGTGCTTCATCAAGACTCTGATAGTCTACAGATTACAGAATGCCACCAGATGTGCATCGGAAACTACTACTGGTCTTCCAGGGAACGATCAAAGCGTAGACTGTTTGAGATATTGCTCCCATGGAGGAAACTGCGCATGGAGACTGTTTTATTCAATCCCAATGCAATATCTGTGTTTCATCAACAATCTGATAGGTCACAGATTACAGAAAGCATCCAGATGTGCATCGGAAACTGCTACTTGTCTTCCAGGGAACGATCAAAGCGTAGACTCTTAGAGACATTACTGCCATGGAGGAAACAGCTCATGGCGACTGTTGCATTCAATCCCGATGCAATTTCTGTGTTTCATAAACACTCTGATAGTCTACAGATTACAGAATGCCACCATATGTGCATCGGAAACTACTACTGGTCTTCCAGGGAACGATCAAAGCGTAGACTGTTTGAGACATTACTCCCGTGGAGGAAAGTGCGCATGGTGACTGTTGTATTCAATCCCGATGCTATTTCTGTGTTTCATCAACACTCTGATAGTCCACAGATTACAGAATGCCTCCAGATGTTCATCGGAAATTACTACTGGTCTTCCAGGGAACGATCAAAGCGTAGACTGTTTGAGACATTACTCCCGTGGAGGGAAGTGCGCATGGTGACTGTTGTATTCAATCCCGATGCAATTTCTGTGTTTCATAATCACTCTGATAGTCCACAAATTACGGAAAGCGTCCAGATGTGCATCGGAAACTACTACTGGTCTTCCAGGGAACGATCAAATCGTAGACTGTTTGAGACATTACTCCCATGGATGAAAGTGCGCATGGTGACTGTTGTATTCAATCCGGATGCAATTTCTGTGTTTCATCAACACTCTGATAGTCCACAGATTACAGAATGCCTCGAGATGTGCATTGGAAACTACTACTGGTTTTCCAGGGAACGATCAAAGCGTAGAGTGTTTGTGACATTACTTTCATGAGGGAAAGAGAGCATGGTGACTGTTGTATTTTAATCCCGATGCAATTTCTGTGTTTCATCAACACTCTGATAGTATACAGATTTCAGAATGCCTCCAGATGTGCATCGGAAACCACTACTGGTCTTCCATTGAACGATCAAAGCGTAGACTGTTTGAGACAGTACTCCCATGGACGAAAATGCGCATGGTGACAGTTGTATTCAATCCCGATGCAATTTCTGTGTTTCATCAACACTCTGATAGTCAACAGATTAGGGAAAGCCTCCAGATGTGCATCGGAAAGTACTACTGGTCTTCCAGGCAACGATCAAATAGTAGACCGTTTGAGACATTACTCATATGGAGGAAAGTGCGGATGGTGACTGTTGTATTCAATCCCGATGCAATTTCTGTGTTTCATCAACGCTCTGATACTCCACAGATTACAGAATGCCACCAGATGTGCATCGGAAACTACTATTGGTATTCCACGGAGCGATCAAAGCGTAGACTGTTTGAGACATTACTCCCGTGGAGGAAAGTGCGCATGGTGACTGTTGTATTCAATTCAGATTCAATTTCTGTGTTTCATCAACACTCTGATAGTCCACAGATTACAGAATGGCACCAGATTTGCATCGGAAACTACTACTGGTGTTCCAGGGAATGATCATAGCGTAGACTCTTAGAGACATTACTCCCATGGAGGAAAGTGCGCATTGCATCTGATGTATTCAATCCCGATGCAATTTCTGTGTTTCATCAACACTCTGATGGTCCACAGATTGCAGATTGCCACCAGATGTGCATCGGAAACTACTACTGGTCTTCCATTGAAGATCAAAGCGTAGACTGTTTGAGACATTACTCCCATGGAGGAAAGTGCGCATGGTGACTGTTGTATTCAATTCCGATTCAATTTCTGTGTTTCATCACCACTCTGATAGACCACAGATTACATAATGCCACCAGATATGCATCGGAAACTACTACTGGTCTTCCAGGGAACGATCAAAGCGTAGACTGTTTGAGACATTACTCCCATGGATGAAAGTGCGGATGGTGACTGTTGTAATCAATCCCGCTGCAATTTCTGTGTTTCATGAACAGTCTGATAGTCCACAGATTACAGAATGGCACCAGATGTGCATCGGAAACTTCTACTGGTCTTCCAGGGAATGATCAAAGCGTACACTGTTAGAGACATTACTCCTATGGAGGAAAGTGCGCATGGTGACTGATGTATTCAATCCCGATCCAATTTCTGTGTTTCATCAACACTCTGATAGTCCACAGATTACAGAATGCCTCCAGATGTGCATCGGAAACCACTACAGGTCTTCCAGGGAACGATCAAAGCGTAGACTGTTTGAGACATTACTCCCATGGACGAAAATGCGCATGGTGTCTGTTGTATTCAATCCCGGTACAATTTCTGTGTTTCATCAACACTGTGATAGTCCACAGATTACAGAATGCCTTCAAATGTGCATCGGAAACCGCTACTGGTCTTCCAGGGAACGATCAAAACGTAAACTCCTTGAGACATTACTCCCATGGAGGAAAGTGCGCATGGTAACTGTTGTATTCAATCCCGATGCATTTTCTGTGTTTCATCAACACTCTGATAGTCCACAGATTACAGAATGTCACCAGATATGCATCGGAAACTGCTAATAGTCTTTCAGGGAACGATCAAAGCGTAGACTGTTTGAGAAATTACTCCCATGGAGGAAAGTGCGCATGGTGACAGTTGTATTCAATCCAGATGCAATTTCTGTGCTTCATCAACATTCTGATAGTCCACAGATTACAGAATGCCACCAGATGTGCATCGGAAACTACTACTGGCCTTCCAGGGAACGATCAAAGCGTACGCTCTTTGAGACTTTAACCCCATGGAGGAAACTGCTCATGGAGACTGTTGTATTCAATCCCGATGCAATATCTGTGTTTCATGATCAGTCTGATAGTCCACAGATTACAGAAAGCATCCAGATGTGCATCGGTAACTACTACTGGTCTTCCAGGTAACTATCAAAGCGTAGGCTGTAGAGTCATTACTCCCATGGAGGAAAGTGCGCATGGTGACTGTTGTATTCAAACCCGATGCAATATCTGTGCTTCATCAAGACTCTGATAGTCTACAGATTACAGAATGCCACCAGATGTGCATCGGAAACTACTACTGGTCTTCCAGGGAACGATCAAAGCGTAGACTGTTTGAGATATTGCTCCCATGGAGGAAACTGCGCATGGAGACTGTTTTATTCAATCCCAATGCAATATCTGTGTTTCATCAACAATCTGATAGGTCACAGATTACAGAAAGCATCCAGATGTGCATCGGAAACTGCTACTTGTCTTCCAGGGAACGATCAAAGCGTAGACTCTTAGAGACATTACTGCCATGGAGGAAACAGCTCATGGCGACTGTTGCATTCAATCCCGATGCAATTTCTGTGTTTCATAAACACTCTGATAGTCTACAGATTACAGAATGCCACCATATGTGCATCGGAAACTACTACTGGTCTTCCAGGGAACGATCAAAGCGTAGACTGTTTGAGACATTACTCCCGTGGAGGAAAGTGCGCATGGTGACTGTTGTATTCAATCCCGATGCTATTTCTGTGTTTCATCAACACTCTGATAGTCCACAGATTACAGAATGCCTCCAGATGTTCATCGGAAACTACTACTGGTCTTCCAGGGAACGATCAAAGCGTAGACTGTTTGAGACATTACTCCCGTGGAGGGAAGTGCGCATGGTGACTGTTGTATTCAATCCCGATGCAATTTCTGTGTTTCATAATCACTCTGATAGTCCACAAATTACGGAAAGCGTCCAGATGTGCATCGGAAACTACTACTGGTCTTCCAGGGAACGATCAAATCGTAGACTGTTTGAGACATTACTCCCATGGATGAAAGTGCGCATGGTGACTGTTGTATTCAATCCGGATGCAATTTCTGTGTTTCATCAACACTCTGATAGTCCACAGATTACAGAATGCCTCGAGATGTGCATTGGAAACTACTACTGGTTTTCCAGGGAACGATCAAAGCGTAGAGTGTTTGTGACATTACTTTCATGAGGGAAAGAGAGCATGGTGACTGTTGTATTTTAATCCCGATGCAATTTCTGTGTTTCATCAACACTCTGATAGTATACAGATTACAGAATGCCTCCAGATGTGCATCGGAAACCACTACTGGTCTTCCATTGAACGATCAAAGCGTAGACTGTTTGAGACAGTACTCCCATGGACGAAAATGCGCATGGTGACAGTTGTATTCAATCCCGATGCAATTTCTGTGTTTCATCAACACTCTGATAGTCAACAGATTAGGGAAAGCCTCCAGATGTGCATCGGAAAGTACTACTGGTCTTCCAGGCAACGATCAAATAGTAGACCGTTTGAGACATTACTCATATGGAGGAAAGTGCGGATGGTGACTGTTGTATTCAATCCCGATGCAATTTCTGTGTTTCATCAACGCTCTGATACTCCACAGATTACAGAATGCCACCAGATGTGCATCGGAAACTACTATTGGTATTCCACGGAGCGATCAAAGCGTAGACTGTTTGAGACATTACTCCCGTGGAGGAAAGTGCGCATGGTGACTGTTGTATTCAATTCAGATTCAATTTCTGTGTTTCATCAACACTCTGATAACCCACAGATTACAGAATGCCACCAGATGTGCATCGGAAACTACTACTGGTCTTCCAGGGACCGATCAAATCGTAGACTGTTTGAGACATTACTCCTGTGGAGGAAAGTGCGCATGGTGACTGTTGTATTCAATCCCGATGCAATTTCTGTGTTTCATCAACACTCTGATGGTCCACAGATTACAGATTGCCACCAGATGTGCATCGGAAACTACTACTGGTCTTCCATTGAAGATCAAAGCGTAGACTGTTTGAGACATTACTCCCATGGAGGAAAGTGCGCATGGTGACTGTTGTATTCAATTCCGATTCAATTTCTGTGTTTCATCACCACTCTGATAGACCACAGATTACATAATGCCACCAGATATGCATCGGAAACTACTACTGGTCTTCCAGGGAACGATCAAAGCGTAGACTGTTTGAGACATTACTCCCATGGATGAAAGTGCGGATGGTGACTGTTGTAATCAATCCCGCTGCAATTTCTGTGTTTCATGAACAGTCTGATAGTCCACAGATTACAGAATGGCACCAGATGTGCATCGGAAACTTCTACTGGTCTTCCAGGGAATGATCAAAGCGTACACTGTTAGAGACATTACTCCTATGGAGGAAAGTGCGCATGGTGACTGATGTATTCAATCCCGATCCAATTTCTGTGTTTCATCAACACTCTGATAGTCCACAGATTACAGAATGCCTCCAGATGTGCATCGGAAACCACTACAGGTCTTCCAGGGAATGATCAAAGCGTAGACTGTTTGAGACATTACTCCCATGGACGAAAATGCGCATGGTGACAGTTGTATTCAATCCCGATGCAATTTCTGTGTTTCATCAACACTCTGATAGTCAAAAGATTACGGAAAGCCTCCAGATGTGCATCGGAAAGTACTACTGGTCTTCCAGGGAACGATCAAAGAGTAGACTGTTTGAGACATTACTCATATGGAGGAAAGTGAGCATGGTGACTGTTGTATTCAATCCCGATGCAATTTCTATGTTTCATCAACACTCTGATAGTCCACAGATTGCAGAATGCCACCATATGTGCATCGGAAGCCACTACTAGTCTTCCAGGGAACGATCAAAACGTAGACAGTTTGAGACATACCTCCCGTTGGGGAAATTGCGCATGGTGACTATTGTAATCAATCCCGATTCAATTTCTGTGTTTCATCAACACTCTGATAGTCCACAGATTACAGAATGGCACCAGATTTGCATCGGAAACTACTACTGGTATTCCAGGGAATGATCATAGCGTAGACTCTTAGAGACATTACTCCCATGGAGGAAAGTGCGCATTGCATCTGATGTATTCAATCCCGATGCAATTTCTGTGTTTCATCAACACTCTGATAGTCCACAGATTAGAGAATGCCTCCAGATATGCATCGGAAGCTACTACTGGTCTTCCTGGGAACGATCAAATCGTAGACTGTTCCAGACATTACTCCCATGGAGGAAAGTGCGCATGGTGACTGTTGTATTCAATCCCGATGCAATTTCTGGGTTTCATCAACACTCTGATAGTCCACAGATTACAGAATGCCTCCTGATGTGCATCGCTAAATACTACTGGTCTTACAGGGAACGATCAAAGCGTAGACTGTTTGAGACATTACTCCCTTGGAGGAAAGTGTGCATGGTGACTGTTGTAATCAATCCCGATGCAATTTTTGTGTTTCATCAACACTCTGATAGTCCACAGGTTACAGAATGCCTCCAGATGTGCATCGGAAACTACTACTAGTCTTCCAGGAACGATCAAAGCGTAGTCTGTTTGAGAATTACTCCTATGGGGGAAACTGCGCATGGTGACTGTTGTATTCAATCCCGCTGCAATTTCTGTGTTTCATCAACACTCTGATAGTCCGCAGATTACAGAATGCCTCCAGATGTGCATCGGAAACTAACTGGTCTTCCAGGGAACGATCAAAGCGTAGCCTGTTTGAGACTTTACTCCCTTGGAGGAAAGTGTGCATGGTGACTGTTGTATTCAATCGCGATGCAATTTTTGTGTTTCATCAACACTCTGATAGTCCACAGATTACAGAATGTCTCCAGATATGCATCGGAAAGTACTACTGGTCTTCCATGGAACGATCAAGGGTAGACTGTTGGAGACATTACTCATATGGAGGAAAGTGAGCATGGTGACTGTTGTATTCAATCCCGATTCAATTTCTGTGTTTCATCAACACTCTGATAGTCCACAGATTACAGAATGGCACCAGATGTGCATCCGAAACTACTACTGGTCTTCCAGGGAATTATCGAAGCGTAGACTCTTAGAGACATTACTCCCATGGAGGAAAGTGCGCATTGTATCTGATGTATTCAATCCCGATGCAATTTCTGTGTTTCATCAACACTCTGATGGTCCACAGATTACAGAATGCCACCAGATGTGCATTGGAAACTGCTACTGGTCTTAGAGGGAACGATCAAAGTGTAGACTATTTAAGACATTACACCCGTGGAGGAAAGTCCGCATGGTGAATGTTGTATTCAATTCCGATTCAATTTCTGTGTTTCATCAACACTCTGATAGTTCACCGATTACAGAATGCCACCAGATGTGCATCGGAAACTACTACTGGTCTTCCAGGGAACGATCAAAGCGTAGTCTGTTTGAGAATTACTCCCATGTAGGAAACTGCGCATGGTGACTGTTGTATTCAATCCCGATGCAATATCTGTGTTTCATCAACACTCTGATAGTCCACAGAATACAGAATGCCTCCAGATGTGTATCGGAAACTAACTGGTCGTCCAGGGAACGATCAAAGCGTAGCCTGTTTGAGACATTACTCCCTTGGAGGAAAGTGTGCATGGTGACTGTTGTATTCAATCCCGATGCAATTTTTGTGTTTCATCAACTCTCTGATAGTCCACAGGTTACAGAATGCCTCCAGATGTGTATCGGAAACTACTACTGGTCTTCCAGGGAACGATTAAAGCGTAGACTGTTTCAGGAATACTCCCATGGAGAAAAGTGCGCATGGTAACTGTTTTATTCAATCCCGATGCAATTTCTGTGTTTCATCGACACTCTGATAGTCCACAGATTACAGAATGCCACCATATGTGCATGGGAAACTGCTACTGGTCTTCCAAGGAACGATCAAAGTGTAGACTGTTTGAGACATTACTCCCGTGGAGGAAAGTGCGCATGGTGAATGTTGCATTCAATTCCGATTCAATTTCTGTGTTTCATCAACACTCTGATAGTCCACAGATTACAGAATGCCTCCAGATGTGTATCGGTAACTACTACTGGTCTTCCAGGGAACGATCAACGCATAGACTGTTTGAGACATTACTCCCATGGAGGAAAGTGCGCATGGTGACTGTTATATTCAATCCCGGGAAATTTCTGTGTTTCAGTCCATACTTTGAAGGTCCACAGATTACAGAAGGAATCCGGATGTGCATCGGAAACTATTAGTGGTCTTGCAGGGAACGATCAAAGCGTAGACTGGTTGAGAATAACTCCCACGGAGGAAAGTGCGCATGGTGACTGTTGTATTCAATCCCGTCGCATTATCTGTGTTTCATCAACACTCTGATAGTCCACAGATTACAGAATGGCACCAGATGTGCATCGGAAACTACTACTGGTCTTCCAGGGAATGATCGAAGCGTAGTCTCTTAGAGACATTAATCCCATGGAGGAAAGAGAACATTGTATCTGATGTATTCAATCCCGATGCAATTTCTGTGTTTCATCAACACTGTGATAGTCCACAGATTACAGAATGCCTCCAGATGTGCATCGGTAACTACTACTGGTCTTCGAGGGAACGATCAAAGGCGTAGACTGTTAGTGACGTTACTCCCATGGAGGAAAGTGTGCATGGTGAATGTTGTATTCAATCCCGGTACAATTTCTGTGTTTCATCAACACTCTGATAGTCCACAGATTACAGAATGCCTCGAGATGTGCATCGGAAACCGCTACTGGACTTCCAGGGAACATTCAAAACGTAAACTCCTTGAGACATTACTCCCATGGAGGAAAGCGCGCATGGTAACTGTTGTATTCAATCCCGATGCATTTTCTGTGTTTCATCAACACTCTGATAGTCCACAGATTACAGAATGCCTCCAGATGTGCATCGGAAACTACTACTGGTCTTCCAGGGAACGATTAAAGCGTAGACTGTTTCAGGATTACTCCCATGGAGGAAAGTGCGCATGGTGACTGTTTTATTCAATCCCGATGCAATTTCTGTGTTTCATCGACACTCTGATAGTCCACGGATTACAGAATGCCACCAGATGTGCATGGGAAACTGCTACTGGTCTTCCAAGAAACGATCAAAGTTTAGACTGTTTGAGACATTACTCCCGTGGAGGAAAGTGCGCATTGTGAATGTTGCATTCACTTACGATTCAATTTCTGTGTTTCATCAACACTCTGATAGTCCACAGATTACAGAATGCCACCAGATGTGCTTCGGAAACTGCTAATAGTCTTCCAGGGAACGATCAAAGCGTAGACTGTTAGTGACATTACTCCCGTGGAGGAAAGTGTGCATGGTGACTGTTGTATTCAATCCCGATACAATTTCTTTGTTTCATCAACACTCTGATAGTCCACAGATTACAGAATGCCTCCAGATGTGCATCGGTAACTGCTACAGGTCTTCCTGGGAACGATCGAAGCGTAAACTCTTTGAGACATTACTCCCATGGAGGAAAGTGCGCATGGTGACTGTTGTATTCAATCCCGAGGCAATTTCTGTGTTTCAATCCACACTTTGAAAGTCCACAGATTACAGAAGGAATCTAGATGTGCATCGGAAACTACTACTGGTCTTCCAGGGAACGATCAAACCGTAGACTGTTTGAGAATTACTCCATGGAGGAAAGTGCGCATGGTGACTGTTGAATTCAATCCCGATGCAATTTCTGTGTTTCATCAACACTCTGATAGTCCACCGATTACAGAATGCCACAAGATGTGCATCGGAAACTACTACTGGTCTTCCAGGGAACGATCAAAGCGTAGACTGTTTGAGTCATTATTCCCATGGAGGAACGTGCGCATGGTGACTGTTGTATTCAATCCCGATGTCATTTCTTTGTTTCATCAACACTCTGATAGTCCACACATTACAGAACGCCACAAGATGTGCATCGGAAACTACTACTGGTCTTCCTAAGAACGTTCAAAGCGTAGACTGTTTCAGACATTACTCCCATGTAGAAAATTGCGGCTGGTGAGTGTTGTATTCAATCCGGAAGCAATTTCTGTGTTTCATCAACACTCTGATGGTCTACAGATTACAGAATGCCACCAGACTTGCATTGGAAACTGCTACTGGTCTTAGAGGGAACGATCAAAGTGTAGACTGTTTGAGACATTACTCCCGTGGAGGAAAGTCCGCATGGTGAATGTTGTATTCAATTCCGATTCAATTTCTGTATTTCATCGACACTCTGATAGTCCACCGATTACAGAATGCCTCCAGATGTGCATCGGAAACTACTACTGGTCTTCCAGGGAACGATCAAAACGTAGACTGTTTCAGACATTACTCCCATGGACTAAAGTGCGGATGGTGACTGTTGTATTCAATCCCGATGAAATTTCTGTGTTTCATCAACACTCTGATAGTCCACAGATTACAGAATGCCACCAGATGTGCTTTGGAAATTACCACTGGTCTTCCAGGGAACGTACAAAGCGTAGACTACTTGAGACATACCTCCCGTGGAGGAAAGTGCGCATGGTGACTGTTGTAATCAATCCCGATTCAATTTCTGTATTTCATCAACACTCTGATAGTCCACAGATTACAGAATGCCTCCAGAGGTGCTACTGGAAACTACTACTGGTCTTCCAGGGAACGATCAAATCGTAAACCCTTTGAGACATTACTCCCATGGAGGAAAGTGCGGATGGTGACTGTTGTATTCAACCCCGATGCACTTTCTATGTTTCATCAACACTCTGATAGTCCACAGATTACAGAATGCCACCAGATGTGCATCGGAAACTACTACTGGTCTTCCAGGGAACGATCAAAGCTTAGACTGTTTGAGATATTACTCCCGTGGAGGAAAGTGCGCAAGGTGACTGTTGTATTCAATCCCGATGCAATTTCTTTGTTTCATCAACACTCTGATAGTCCAAATATTACAGAATGCCACGAGATATGCATCGGAAACTACTAGTGGTCTTCCTGGGAACGATCAAAGTGTAGACTTTTTCAGACATTACTCCCATACAGAAAATTGCGGATGGTGACTGTTGTATTCAATCCCGATGCAATTTCTGTGTTTCATCAACACTCTGATAGTCCACAGATTACAGAATGCCTCCTGATGTGCATCGGTAACTACTACTGGTCTTCCAGGGAACGATGAAAGCGTAGACTCTTTGAGACATTACACATATGAAGGAAAGTGCGCATGGTGACTGTTGTATTGAATCCAGATTCAATTTCTGTGTCTCAATCCACACTTTGAAGGTCCACAGATTACAGAAGGAATCCAGGTGTGCATCTAAAACTACTACTGGTCTTCCAGTGAACGATCAAAGCGTAGTCTGTTTGAGAATTACTCCCATGGAGGAAACTGCGCATGGTGACTGTTGTATTCAATCCCGATGCAATTTCTGTGTTTCATCAACACTCTGATAGTCCACAGATTACAGAATGCCTCCAGATGTGCATCGGAAACTAACTGGTCTTCCAGGGAACGATCAAAGCGTAACCTGTTTGAGACATTACTCCCTTATAGGAAAGTGTGCATGGTGACTGTTGTATTCAATCCCGATGCAATTTTTGTGTTTCATCAACACTCTGATAGTCCACAGATTACAGAATGCCTCCAGATGTGCATCGAAAACCGCTACTGGTCTTCCAGGGAACGATCAAAACGTAAACTATTTGAGACATTACTACCATGGAGGAAAGTGCGCATGGTAACTGTTGTATTCAATCCCGCAGCATTTTCCGTGTTTCATCAACACTCTGATAGTCCACAGATTACAGAATGCCTCCAGATGTGCATCGGAAGCTACTACTGGTCTTCCAGGGAACGATTAAAGCGTAGACTGTTTCAGTATTACTCCCAAGGAGTAATGAGAGCATGGTGACTGTTTTATTCAATCCCGATGCAATTTCTGAGTTTCATCGACACTCTGATAGTCCACAGAGTACAGAATGCCACCAGATGTGCATCGGTAACTACTACTGGTCTTCCAGGGAACGATCAAACGCGTAGACTGTTAGTGACATTACTCCCGTGGAGGAAAGTGCGCATGGTGACTGTTGTATTCAATCCCGATACAATTTCTTTGTTTCATCAACACTCTGATAGTCCACAGATTACAGGATGCCTCCAGATGTGCGTTGGTAACTGCTACTGGTCTTCCTGGGAACGATCAAAGCGTAGACTGTTTGAGACATTACTCCCATGGAGGAAAGTGCGCATGGTGACTGTTGTATTCAATCCCGAGGCAATTTCTGTGTTTCAATCCACACTTTGAAGGTCCACAGATTACAGAAGGAATCCATATGTGCATCGGAAACTACTACTGGTCTTCCAGGGAACGATCAAAGCGTAGACTGTTTGAGAATTACTCCACGGAAGAAAGTGCGCATGGTGACTGTTGTATTCAATCCCGATGCAATTTCTGTGTTTCATCAACACTCTGATAGTCCACCGATTACAGAATGCCACCAGATGTGCATCGGAAACTACTACTGGTCTTCCAGGGAACGATCAAAGCGTAGACGGTTTGAGACATTACTCCCGTGGAGGAAAGTGCGCATGGTGACTGTTGTATTCAATCCCGATGCAATTTCTGTGTTATATCAACAGTCTGATAGTCCACAGATTACAGAATGCCTCCAGATGTGCATCGGAAACTACTACTGGTCTTCCAGGGAACGATCAAAGCGTAGACGGTTTGAGACATTACTCCCGTGGAGGAAAGTGCGCATGGTGACTGTTGTATTCAATCCCGATGCAATTTCTGTGTTATATCAACAGTCTGATAGTCCACAGATTACAGAATGCCTCCAGATGTGCATCGGAAACTGCTACTGGTCTTCAAAGAAACGATCAAAGTGTAGACTGTTTTAGACATTACTCCCGTGGAGGAAAGTGCGCATGGTGAATGTTGTATTCAGTTCCGATTCAATTTCTGTGTTTCATCAACCCTCTGATAGTCCACCGATTACAGAATGCCACCAGATGTGAATCGGAAACTACTACTGGTCTTCCAGGGAACGATCAAAGCGTAGACTGTTTCAGACATTACTCCCATGGAGGAAAGTCCTGATCGTGACTGTTGTATTCAATCCCGTTGCAATATCTGTGTTTCATCAACACTCTGATAGTCCACAGATTACAGAATGCCACCAGATGTGCATCGGAAACTACTACTGGTCTTCCAGGGAACGTTCAAATCGTAGACTGTTTGAGATATACCTCCCGTTGAGGAAAGTGCGCATGGTGACTGTTGTAATCAATCCCGATTCAATTTCTGCATTTCATTAACACTCTGATAGTCCACAGATTACATAATGCCTCCAGATGTGCATCGGAAACTACTACTGGTCTTCCAGGGAACGATCGAAGCGTAAACTCTTCGAGACATTACTCCCATGGAGGAAAGTGCGCATGGTGACTGTTGCATTCAATCCCGATGCAATTTCTGTGTTTCATCAACACTCTTATAGTCCACAGATTACAGAATGCCTCCTGATGTGCATCGGTAACTACTACTGGTCTACCAGGGAACGATCAAAGTGTAGACTGTTTCAGACATTACTCACATGGAGGAAAGTGCGGATGGTGACTGCTGTATTCAATCCCGATGAAATTTCCGTGTTTCATCAACACTCTGATAGTCCACAGATTACGAAATGCCTCCAGATGTGCATCAGAAACTACTACTGGTCTTCCAGGGAACGATCAAAGCGTAGACTGTTTGAGACTTTACTCCCATGGAGGAATGTGAGCATGGTGACTGTTGTATTCAATTCCGATGCAACTCCTGTGTTTCATCAACACTCTGACAGTCCACAGATTACAGAATGCCTCCAGATGTGCATCTGAAACCGCTACTGGTCTTCCAGGGAACGATCAAAACGTAAACTCCTTGAGACATTACTCCCATGGAGGAAAGTGCGCATGGTAACTGTTGTATTCAATCCCGATGCATTTTCTGTGTTTCATCAACACTCTGATAGTCATCAGATTACAGAATGCCTCCAGATGTGCATCGGAAACTACTACTGGTCATCCAGGGAACGATTAAAGCGTAGACTGTTTCAGGATTACTCCCAAGGAATAAAGTGCGCATGGTGACTGTTTTATTCAATCCCGATGCAATTTCTGAGTTTCATCGACACTCTGATAGTCCACAGAGTACAGAATGCCACCAGATGGGCATGGGAAACTGCTACTGGTCTTCCAAGAAACGATCAAAGTGTAGACTGTTTGAGACATTACTCCCGTGGAGGAAAGTGCGCATGGTGAATGTTGCATTTGATTCCGATTCAATTTCTGTGTTTCATCAACACTCTGATAGTCCACAGATTACAGAATGCCACCAGATGTGCATCGGAAACTACTACTGGTCTTCCAGGGAACGATCAAAGCGTAGACTGTTTGAGACATTACTCCCATGGAGGAATGTGAGCATGGTGACTGTTGTATTCAATTCCGATGCAATTTCTGTGTTTCATCAACACTCTGACAGTCCACAGATTACAGAATGCCTCCAGATGTGCATCGGAAACCGCTACTGGTCTTCCAGGGAACGATCAAAACGTAAACTCCTTGAGACATTACTCCCATGGAGGAAAGTGCGCATGGTAACTGTTGTATTCAATCCCGATGCATTGTCTGTGTTTCATCAACACTCTGATAGTCCACAGATTACAGAATGCCTCCAGATGTGCATCGGAAACTACTACTGGTCTTCCAGGGAACGATTAAAGCGTAGACTGTTTCAGGATTACTCCCAAGGAAGAAAGTGCGCATGGTGACTGTTTTATTCAATCCCGATGCAATTTCTGAGTTTCATCGACACTCTGATAGTCCACAGATTACAGAATGCCACCAGATGGGCATGGGAAACTGCTACTGGTCTTCCAAGAAACGATCAAAGTGTAGACTGTTTGAGACATTACTCCCGTGGAGGAAAGTGCGCATGGTGAATGTTGCATTCGATTCCGATTCAATTTCTGTGTTTCATCAACACTCTGATAGTCCACAGATTACAGAATGCCACCAGATGTGCATCGGAAACTGCTAATAGTCTTCCAGGGAACAATCAAAGCGTAGACTGATTCAGACATTACTCCCATGGAGGAAAGTGCGGATGGTGACTGTTGTATTCAATCCCGATGCAATATCAGTGTTTCATCAACTCTCTGACAGTCCACAGATTACAGAATGCCTCCAGATGTGCGTTGGTAACTGCTACTGGTCTTTCTGGGAACGATCAAAGCGTAGACTGTTTGAGAATTACTCCACGGAAGAAAGTGCGCATGGTGACTGTTGTATTCAATCCCGATGCAATTTCTGTGTTTAATCAACACTCTGATAGTCCACCGATTACAGAATGCAACCAGATGTGCATCGGAAACTACTACTGGTCTTCCAGGGAACGATCAAAGCGTAGACGGTTTGAGACATTACTCCCGTGGAGGAAAGTGCGCATGGTGACTGTTGTATTCTATCCCGATGCAATTTCTGTGTTATATCAACAGTCTGATAGTCCACAGGTTACAGAATGCCTCCAGATGTGCATCGGAAACTACTACTGGTCTTCCAGGGAACGATCAAAGCGTAGGCTGTTAGAGACATTACTCCCATGGAGGAAAGTGCGAATGGTGACTGTTGTATTCAATCCCGATGCAATTTCTGTGTTTCATCAACACTCTGATAGTCCACAGATTACAGAATGCCTCCAGATGTGCATCGGAAACTACTACTGGTCTTCCAGGGAACGATCAAAGCGTAGACTGTTAGAGACATTACTCCCATGGAGGAAAGTGCGAATGGTGACTGTTGTATTCAATCCCGATGCAATTTCTGTGTTTCATCAACACTCTGTTAGTCCACCGATTACAGAATGCCACCAGATGTGAATCGGAAACTACTACTGGTCTTCCAGGGAACGATCAAAGCGTAGACTGTTTCAGACATTACTCCCATGGAGGAAACTCCTGATCGTGACTGTTGTATTCAATCCCGTTGCAATATCTGTGTTTCATCAACACTCTGATAGTCCACAGATTACAGAATGCCACCAGATGTGCATCGGAAACTACTACTGGTCTTCCAGGGAACGTTCAAAGCGTAGACTGTTTGAGATATACCTCCCGTGGAGGAAAGTGCGCATGGTGACTGTTGTAATCAATCCCGATTCAATTTCTGCATTTCATTAACACTCTGATAGTCCACAGATTACATAATGCCTCCAGATGTGCATCGGAAACTACTACTGGTCTTCCAGGGAACGATCGAAGCGTAAACTCTTCGAGACATTACTCCCATGGAGGAAAGTGCGCATGGTGACTGTTGTATTCAATCCCGATGAAATTTCCGTGTTTCATCAACACTTAGATAGTCCACAGATTACGAAATGCTTCCAGATGTGCATCAGAAACTACTACTGGTCTTCCAGGGAACGATCAAAGCGTAGACTGTTTGAGACATTACTCCCATGGAGGAATGTGAGCATGGTGACTGTTGTATTCAATTCCGATGCAATTTCTGTGTTTCATCAACACTCTGACAGTCCACAGATAACAGAATGCCTCCAGATGTGCATCGGAAACCGCTACTGGTCTTCCAGGGAACGATCAAAACGTAAACTCCTTGAGACATTTCTCCCATGGAGGAAAGTACGCATGGTAACTGTTGTATTCAATCCCGATGCATTTTCTGTGTTTCATCAACACTCTGATAGTCCACAGATTACAGAATGCCTCCAGATGTGCATCGGAAACTACTACTTGTCTTCCAGGGAACGATTAAAGCGTAGACTGTTTCAGGATTACTCCCAAGGAAGAAAGTGCGCATGGTGACTGTTTTATTCGATCCCGATGCAATTTCTGAGTTTCATCGACACTCTGATAGTCCACAGATTACAGAATGCCACCAGACGGGAATGGGAAACTGCTACTGGTCTTCCAAGAAACGATCAAAGTGTAGACTGTTTGAGACATTACTCCCGTGGAGGAAAGTGCGCATGGTGAATGTTGCATTTGATTCCGATTCAATTTCTGTGTTTCATCAACACTCTGATAGTCCACAGATTACAGAATGCCACCAGATGTGCATCGGAAACTACTACTGGTCTTCCAGGGAACGATCAAAGCGTAGACTGTTTGAGACATTACTCCCATGGAGGAATGTGAGCATGGTGACTGTTGTATTCAATTCCGATGCAATTTCTGTGTTTCATCAACACTCTGACAGTCCACAGATTACAGAATGCCTCCAGATGTGCATCGGAAACCGCTACTGGTCTTCCAGGGAACGATCAAAGCGTAAACTCCTTGAGACATTACTCCCATGGAGGAAAGTGCGCATGGTAACTGTTGTATTCAATCCCGATGCATTTTCTGTGTTTCATCAACACTCTGATAGTCCACAGTTTACAGAATGCCACCAGATGTGCATCGGTAACTACTACTGGTCTTCCAGGGAACGATCAAAGGCGTAGACTGTTAGTGACATTACTCCCGTGGAGGAAAGTGCGCATGGTGACTGTTGTATTCAATCCCGATACAATTTCTTTGTTTCATCAACACTCTTATAGTCCACAGATTACAGAATGCCTCCAGATGTGCGTTGGTAACTGCTACTGGTCTTCCTGGGAACGATCAAAGCGTAGACTGTTTGAGAATTACTCCACGGAAGAAAGTGCGCATGGTGACTGTTGTATTCAATCCCGAAGCAATTTCTGTGTTTCATCAACA
The DNA here is from genome assembly GCF_023897955.1 of Schistocerca gregaria. NCBI lineage: Eukaryota > Metazoa > Arthropoda > Insecta > Orthoptera > Acrididae > Schistocerca > Schistocerca gregaria. Next base: position 5,801,983 of record NW_026061706.1, read on the forward strand.
CTCTGATAGTCCACAGATTACAGGATGCCACCAGATGTGCATCGGAAACTGCTACTGGTCTTCCAGGTTACGATCAAAGTGTAGACTGTTTTAGACATTACACCCGTGGAGGAAAGTGCGCATGGTGAATGTTGTATTCAGTTCCGATTCAATTTCTGTGTTTCATCAACACTCTGATAGTCCACCGATTACAGAATGCCACCAGATGTGAATCGGAAACTACTACTGGTCTTCCAGGGAACGATCAAAGCGTAGACTGTTTCAGACATTACTCCCATGGAGGAAACTCCTGATCGTGACTGTTGTATTCAATCCCGTTGCAATATTTGTGTTTCATCAACACTCTGATAGTCCACAGATTACAGAATGCCACCAGATGTGCATCGGAAACTACTACTGGTCTTCCAGGGAACGTTCAAAGCGTAGACTGTTTGAGATATACCTCCCGAGGAGGAAAGTGCGCATGTTGACTGTTGTAATCAATCCCGATTCAATTTCTGCATTTCATTAACACTCTGATAGTCCACAGATTACATAATGCCTCCAGATGTGCATCGGAAACTACTACTGGTCTTCCAGGGAACGATCGAAGCGTAAACTCTTCGAGACATTACTCCCATGGAGGAAAGTGCGCATGGTGACTGTTGTATTCAATCCCGATGCAATTTCTGTGTTTCATCAACACTCTTATAGTCCACAGATTACAGAATGCCTCCTGATGTGCATCGGTAACTACTACTGGTCTACCAGGGAACGATCAAAGTGTAGACTGTTTCAGACATTACTCACATGGAGGAAAGTGCGAATGGTGACTGTTGTATTCAATCCCGATGCAATTTCTGTGTTTCATCAACACTCTGATAGTCCACAGATTACAGAATGCCACCAGATGTGCATCGGAAACTACTACTGGTCTTCCAGGGAACGATCAAAGCGTAGACTGTTTGAGACATTACTCCCATGGAGGAATGTGAGCATGGTGACTGTTGTATTCAATTCCGATGCAATATCTGTGTTTCATCAACACTCTGACAGTCCACAGATTACAGAATGCCTCCAGATGGGCATCGGAAACTACTACTGGTCTTCCAGGGAACGATTAAAGCGTAGACTGTTTCAGGATTACTCCCAAGGAAGAAAGTGCGCATGGTGACTGTTTTATTCAATCCCGATGCAATTTCTGAGTTTCATCGACACTCTGATAATCCACAGATTACAGAATGCCACCAGATGGGCATGGGAAACTGCTACTGGTCTTCCAAGAAACGATCAAAGTGTAGACTGTTTGAGACATTACTCCCATGGAGGAAAGTGCGCATGGTGACTGTTGTATTCAATCCCGAGGCAATTTCTGTGTTTCAATCCACACTTTGAAGGTCCACAGATTACAGAAGGAATCCATATGTGCATTGGAAACTACTACTGGTCTTCCAGGGAACGATCAAAGGGTAGACTGTTTGAGAATTACTCCATGGAAGAAAGTGCGCATGATGACTGTTGTATTCAATCCCGATGCAATTTCTGTGTTTCATCAACACTCTGATAGTCCACCGATTACAGAATGCCACCAGATGTGCATCGGAAACTACTACTGGTCTTCCAGGGAACGATCAAAGCGTAGACGGTATGAGACATTACTCCCGTGGAGGAAAGTGCGCATGGTGACTGTTGTATTCAATCCCGATGCAATATCTGTCTTATATCAACAGTCTGATAGTAAACAGATTACAGAATGCCTCCAGATGTGCATCGGAAACTACTACTGGTCTTCCAGGGAACGATCAAAGCGTAGACTGTTAGAGACATTACTCCCATGGAGGAAAGTGCGAATGGTGACTGTTGTATTCAATCCCGATGCAATTTCTGTGTTTCATCAACACTCTGATAGTCCACAGATTACAGAATGCCACCAGATGTGCATCGGAAACTGCTACTGGTCTTCCAGGTTACGATCAAAGTGTAGACTGTTTTAGACATTACTCCCGTGGAGGGAAGTGCGCATGGTGAATGTTGTATTCAGTTCCGATTCAATTTCTGTGTTTTATCAACACTCTGATAGTCCACCGATTACAGAATGCCACCAGATGTGCATCGGAAACTACTACTGGTCTTCCAGGGAACGATCGAAGCGTAAACTCTTCGAGACATTACTCCCATGGAGGAAAGTGCGCATGGTGACTGTTGTATTCAATCCCGATGCAATTTCTGTGTTTCATCAACACTCTTATAGTCCACAGATTACAGAATGCCTCCTGATGTGCATCGGTAACTACTACTGGTCTACCAGGGAACGATCAAAGTGTAGACTGTTCCAGACATTACTCACATGGAGGAAAGTGCGGATGGTGACTATTGTATTCAATCCCGATGAAATTTCCGTGTTTCATCAACACTCTGATAGTCCACAGATTACAAAATGCGTCCAGATGTGCATCAGAAACTACTACTGGTCTTCCAGGGAACGATCAAAGCGTATACTGTTAGTGACATTACTCCCATGGAGGAAAGTGCGCATGGTGGCTGTTGTATTCAATTCCGAGGCAATTACAGTGTTTCATCAAAACTTTGAAGGTCCACAGATTACAGAAAGATTCCAGATGTGCATCGAAAACTACTACTGGTCTTGCACGGAACGATTAAAGCGTAGACTGTTTGAGGATTACTCCCATGGAGGAAAGTGCGCATGGTGACTGTTGTATTCAATCCCGATGCAATTTCTGTGTTTCATCAACACTCTGATAGTCCACAGGTTACAGAATGCCACCAGACGTGCATCGGAAACTACTACTAGTCTTCAACGGAACTATCAAACCCTAGACTGTTTGAGACATTACACCCATGGAGGAAAGTGTGCATGGTGACTGTTGTATTCAATCCCGATGCAATTTCTGTGTTTCATCAACACTCTGATAGTCCACAGATTACAGAATGCCACCAGATGTGCATCGGAAACTGCTACTGGTCTTCCAGGTTACGATCAAAGTGTAGACTGTTTTAGACATTACTCCCGTGGAGGAAAGTGCGCATGGTGAATGTTGTATTCAGTTCCGATTCAATTTCTGTGTTTCATCAACACTCTGATAGTCCACCGATTACAGAATGCCACCAGATGTGAATCGGAAACTACTACCGGTCTTCCAGGGAACGATCAAAGCGTAGACTGTTTCAGACATTACTCCCATGGAGGAAACTCCTGATCGTGACTGTTGTATTCAATCCCGTTGCAATATCTGTGTTTCATCAACACTCTGATAGTCCACAGATTACAGAATGCCACCAGATGTGCATCGGAAACTACTACTGGTCTTCCAGGGAACGTTCAAAGCGTACACTGTTTGAGATATTCCTCCCATGGAGGAATGTGAGCATGGTGACTGTTGTATTCAATTCCGATGCAATATCTGTGTTTCATCAACACTCTGACAGTCCACAGATTACAGAATGCCTCCAGATGTGCATCGGAAACTACTACTGGTCTTCCAGTGAACGATTAAAGCGTAGACTGTTTCAGGATTACTCCCAAGGAAGAAAGTGCGCATGGTGACTGTTTTATTCAATCCCGATGCAATTTCTGAGTTTCATCGACACTCTGATAATCCACAGATTACAGAATGCCACCAGATGGGCATGGGAAACTGCTACTGGTCTTCCAAGAAACGATCAAAGTGTAGACTGTTTGAGACATTACTCCCATGGAGGAAAGTGCGCATGGTGACTGTTGTATTCAATCCCGAGGCAATTTCTGTGTTTCAATCCACACTTAGAAGGTCCACAGATTACAGAAGGAATCCATATGTGCATTGGAAACTACTACTGGTCTTCCAGGGAACGATCAAAGGGTAGACTGTTTGAGAATTACTCCATGGAAGAAAGTGCGCATGATGACTGTTGTATTCAATCCCGATGCAATTTCTGTGTTTCATCAACACTCTGATAGTCCACCGATTACAGAATGCCACCAGATATGCATCGGAAACTACTACTGGTCTTCCAGGGAACGATCAAAGCGTAGACGGTATGAGACATTACTCCCGTGGAGGAAAGTGCGCATGGTGACTGTTGTATTCAATCCCGATGCAATATCTGTCTTATATCAACAGTCTGATAGTAAACAGATTACAGAATGCCTCCAGATGTGCATCGGAAACTACTACTGGTCTTCCAGGGAACGATCAAAGCGTAGACTGTTAGAGACATTACTCCCATGGAGGAAAGTGCGAATGGTGACTGTTGTATTCAATCCCGATGCAATTTCTGTGTTTCATCAACACTCTGATAGTCCACAGATTACAGAATGCCACCAGATGTGCATCGGAAACTGCTACTGGTCTTCCAGGTTACGATCAAAGTGTAGACTGTTTTAGACATTACTCCCGTGGAGGAAAGTGCGCATGGTGAATGTTGTATTCAGTTCCGATTCAATTTCTGTGTTTTATCAACACTCTGATAGTCCACCGATTACAGAATGCCACCAGATGTGCATCGGAAACTACTACTGGTCTTCCAGGGAACGATCGAAGCGTAAACTCTTCGAGACATTACTCCCATGGAGGAAAGTGCGCATGGTGACTGTTGTATTCAATCCCGATGCAATTTCTGTGTTTCATCAACACTCTTATAGTCCACAGATTACAGAATGCCTCCTGATGTGCATCGGTAACTACTACTGGTCTACCAGGGAACGATCAAAGTGTAGACTGTTCCAGACATTACTCACATGGAGGAAAGTGCGGATGGTGACTATTGTATTCAAGCCCGATGAAATTTCCGTGTTTCATCAACACTCTGATAGTCCACAGATTACAAAATGCCTCCAGATGTGCATCAGAAACTACTACTGGTCTTCCAGGGAACGATCAAAGCGTATACTGTTTGTGACATTACTCCCATGGAGGAAAGTGCGCATGGTGGCTGTTGTATTCAATTCCGAGGCAATTACTGTGTATCATCAAAACTTTGAAGGTCCACAGATTACAGAAAGATTCCAGATGTGCATCGAAAACTACTACTGGTCTTGCACGGAACGATTAAAGCGTAGACTGTTTGAGGATTACTCCCATGGAGGAAAGTGCGCATGGTGACTGTTGTATTCAATCCCGATGCAATTTCTGTGTTTCATCAACACTCTGATAGTCCACAGGTTACAGAATGCCACCAGACGTGCATCGGAAACTACTACTAGTCTTCAACGGAACTAACAAACCCTAGACTGTTTGAGACATTACACCCATGGAGGAAAGTGTGCATGGTGACTGTTGTATTCAATCCCGATGCAATTTCTGTGTTTCATCAACACTCTGATAGTCCACAGATTACAGAATGCCACCAGATGTGCATCGGAAACTGCTACTGGTCTTCCAGGTTACGATCAAAGTGTAGACTGTTTTAGACATTACTCCCGTGGAGGAAAGTGCGCATGGTGAATGTTGTATTCAGTTCCGATTCAATTTCTGTGTTTCATCAACACTCTGATAGTCAACCGATTACAGAATGCCACCAGATGTGAATCGGAAACTACTACCGGTCTTCCAGGGAACGATCAAAGCGTAGACTGTTTCAGACATTACTCCCATGGAGGAAACTCCTGATCGTGACTGTTGTATTCAATCCCGTTGCAATATCTGTGTTTCATCAACACTCTGATAATCCACAGATTACAGAATGCCACCAGATGTGCATCGGAAACTACTACTGGTCTTCCAGGGAACGTTCAAAGCGTACACTGTTTGAGATATTCCTCCCGTGGAGGAAAGTGCGCATGGTGACTGTTGTAATCAATCCCGATTCAATTTCTGCATTTCATTAACACTCTGATAGTCCACAGATTACATAATGCCTCCAGATGTGCATCGGAAACTACTACTGGTCTTCCAGGGAACGATCGAAGCGTAAACTCTTCGAGACATTACTCCCATGGAGGAAAGTGCGCATGGTGACTGTTGTATTCAATCCCGATGCAATTTCCGTGTTTCATCAACACTCTTATAGTCCACAGATTACAGAATGCCTCCTGATGTGCATCGGTAACTACTACTGGTCTACCAGGGAACGATCAAAGTTTAGACTGTTTCAGACATTACTCACATGGAGGAAAGTGCGGATAATGACTGCTGTATTCAATCCAGATGAAATTTCCGTGTTTCATCAACACTTTGATAGTCCACAGATTACGAAATGCCTCCAGATGTGCATCAGAAACTACTACTGGTCTTCCAGGGAACGATCAAAGCGTAGACTGTTTGAGACATTACTCCCATGGAGGAATGTGAGCATGGTGACTGTTGTATTCAATTCCGATGCAATTTCTGTGTTTCATCAACACTCTGACAGTCCACAGATAACAGAATGCCTCCAGATGTGCATCGGAAACCGCTACTGGTCTTCCGGGGAACGATCAAAACGTAAACTCCTTGAGACATTACTCCCATGGAGGAAAGTGCGCATGGTAACTGTTGTATTCAATCCCGATGCATTTTCTGTGTTTCATCAACACTCTGATAGTCCACAGATTACAGAATGCCTCCAGATGTGCATCGGAAACTACTACTGGTCTTCCAGGGAACGATTAAAGCGTAGACTGTTTCAGGATTACTCCCAAGGAAGAAAGTGCGCATGGTGACTGTTTTATTCAATCCCGATGCAATATCTGAGTTTCATCGACACTCTGATAGTCCACAGATTACAGAATGCCACCAGATGGGAATGGGAAACTGCTACTGGTCTTCCAAGAAACAATCAAAGTGTAGACTGTTTGAGACATTACTCCCGTGGAGGAAAGTGCGCATGGTGAATGTTGCATTTGATTCCGATTCAATTTCTGTGTTTCATCAACACTCTGATAGTCCACAGATTACAGAATGCCACCAGATGTGCATCGGAAACTACTACTGGTCTTCCAGGGAACGATCAAAGCGTAGACTGTTTGAGACATTACTCCCATGGAGGAATGTGAGCATGGTGACTGTTGTATTTAATTCCGATGCAATTTCTGTGTTTCATCAACACTCTGACAGTCCACAGATTACAGAATGCCTCCAGATGTGCATCGGAAACCGCTACTGGTCTTCCAGGGAACGATCAAAACGTAAACTCCTTGAGACATTACTCCCATGGAGGAAAGTGCGCATGGTGACTGTTGTATTCAATCCCGATACAATTTCTTTGTTTCATCAACACTCTGATAGTCCACAGTTTACAGAATGCCACCAGATGTGCATCGGTAACTACTACTGGTCTTCCAGGGAACGATCAAAGGCGTAGACTTTTAGTGACATTACTCCCGTGGAGGAAAGTGCGCATGGCGACTGTTGTATTCAATCCCGATACAATTTCTTTGTTTCATCAACACTCTGATAGTCCACAGATTACAGAATGCCTCCAGATGTGCGTTGGTAACTGCTACTGGTCTTCCTGGGAACGATCAAAGCGTAGACTGTTTGAGAATTACTTCACGGAAGAAAGTGCGCATGGTGACTGTTGTATTCAATCCCGATGCAATTTCTGTGTTTCATCAACACTCTGATAGTCCACCGATTACAGAATGCCACCAGATGTGCATCGGAAACTACTACTGGTCTTCCAGGGAACGATCAAAGCGTATACGGTTTGAGACATTACTCCCGTGGAGGAAAGTGCGCATGGTGACTGTTGTATTCTATCCCGATGCAATATCTGTGTTATATCAACAGTCTGATAGCCCACAGATTACAGAATGCCTCCAGATGTGCATCGGAAACTACTACTGGTCTTCCAGGGAACGATCAAAGCGTTGACTGTTAGAGACATTACTCCCATGGAGGAAAGTGCGAATGGTGACTGTTGTATTCAATCCCGATGCAATTTCTGTGTTTCATCAACACTCTGATAGTCCACAGATTACAGAATGCCACCAGATGTGCATCGGAAACTGCTACTGGTCTTCCAGGTTACGATCAAAGTGTAGACTGTTTTAAACATTACACCCGTGGAGGAAAGTGCGCATGGTGAATGTTGTATTCAGTTCCGATTCAATTTCTGTGTTTCATCAACACTCTGATAGTCCACCGATTACAGAATGCCACCAGATATGAATCGGAAACTACTACTGGTCTTCCAGGGAACGATCAAAGCGTAGACTGTTTCAGACATTACTCCCATGGAGGAAACTCCTGATCGTGACTGTTGTATTCAATCCCGTTGCAATATCTGTGTTTCATCAACACTCCGATAGTCCACAGATTACAGAATGCCACCAGATGTGCATCGGAAACTACTACTGGTCTTCCAGGGAACGTTCAAAGCGTAGACTGTTTGAGATATACCTCCCGAGGAGGAAAGTGCGCATGGTGACTGTTGTAATCAATCCCGATTCAATTTCTGCATTTCATTAACACTCTGATAGTCCACAGATTACAAAATGCCTCCAGATGTGCATCGGAAACTACTACTGGTCTTCCAGGGAACGATCGAAGCGTAAACTCTTCGAGACATTACTCCTATGGAGGAAAGTGCGCATGGTGACTGTTGTATTCAATCCCGATGCAATTTCTGTGTTTCATCAACACTCTTATAGTCCACAGATTACAGAATGCCTCCTGATGTGCATCGGTAACTACTACTGGTCTACCAGGGAACGATCAAAGTGTAGACTGTTTCAGACATTACTCAAATGGAGGAAAGTGCGAATGGTGACTGTTGTATTCAATCCCGATGCAATTTCTGTGTTTCATCAACACTCTGATAGTCCACAGATTACAGAATGCCACCAGATGTGCATCGGAAACTACTACTGGTCTTCCAGGGAACGATCAAAGCGTAGACTGTTTGAGACATTACTCCCATGGAGGAATGTGAGCATGGTGACTGTTGTATTCAATTCCGATGCAATATCTGCGTTTCATCAACACTCTGACAGTCCACAGATTACAGAATGCCTCCAGATGTGCATCGGAAACCGCTACTGGTCTTCCAGGGAACGATCAAAACGTAAACTCCTTGAGACATTACTCCCATGGAGGAAAGTGCGCATGGTAACTGTTGTATTCAATCCCGATGCATTTTCTGTGTTTCATCAACACTCTGATGGTCCACAGATTACAGAATGCCTCCAGATGTGCATCGGAAACTACTACTGGTCTTCCAGGGAACGATTAAAGCGTAGACTGTTTCAGGATTACTCCCAAGGAAGAAAGTGCGCATGGTGACTGTTTTATTCAATCTCGATGCAATTTCTGAGTTTCATCGACACTCTGATAGTCCACAGATTACAGAATGCCACCAGATGTGCATCGGAAACTACAACTGGTCTTCCAGGGAACGACCAAAGCATAGACTGTTTGAGACATACCCCCGTGGAGGAAAGTTCGCACGGTGACTGTTGTATTCAATCCCGATGCAATCTCTGTGTTTCATCAACACTCTGATAGTCCACAGATTACAGGCTGCATCCAGATGTGCATCGGAAACTACAACTGGTCTTCCAGGGAACGATCAAAGCCTAGACTGTTTGAGACATTGCTCCCATATAGGAAAGTGCGCATGGTGACTGCGGTACTCTATCCCGATGCAATTTCTGTGTTTCATCAACACTCTGATAGTCCACAGATAACAGATTGCCTCCAGATGTGCATCGGAAACTGCTACTGGTCTTCCAGGGAACGATCAAAGCGTAGACTGTTTGAGACATTACCCCGTGGAGGAAAATGAGCATAATGACTGTTGTATTCAATCCCGATGCAATTTCTGTGTTTCATCAACACTCTGATAGTCCACAGATTACAGAATGCCTCCAGATGTGCATCGGAAACTACTACTGGTTTTCCAGGGAACGATCAAGGCGTAGACTGTTTGAGACATTACTTACATGGAGGAAAGTGCGCATGGTGACTGTTGTATTCAATCATAATGCAATTTCTGTGTTTCATCAACACTCTAAAAGTCCACAGATTAGAGAATGCCTCCAGATGTGCATCGGAAACTGATACTGGTTTTCCAGGGAACGATCAAAGCGTAAACTCTTTGAGGCATTACTACCAATGAGGAAAGTGCGCATGGTGACTGTTGTATTCAATCCCGACGTATTTTCTGTGTTTCATCAACACTCTGATAGTCCACAGATTACAGAATGACTCCAGATGTGCATCGGAAACTATTACTGGTATTCCAGGGAACGATTAAAGCGTAGACAATATCAGGATTACTCCCATGGAGGAAAGTGCGCATGGTGACTGTTTTATTGAACCCCAATGCAGTTTCTGTGTTTCATCAACACTCTGATAGTCCACAGATTACAGAATGCCACCAGATGTGCATCGGAAACTACTTCTGGTCTTCCAGGAAACGATCAAAGCGTAGACTGTTTGAGACATTACTACCGTATAGGAAAGTGGGCATGGTGACTGTTGTAATCAATCCCGATGCAATTTCTGTGTTTCATCAACACTCTGATAGTCCACAGATTACATAATGCCACCAGATGTCTATCGGAAACTACTACTGGTCTTCCAGGGAACGATCAAATCGTAGACTGCTTGAGACATTACTCCCATGGAGGAAAGTGCGCATGGGGGCTGTTGTATTCAATTCCGAGGCAATTACTGTGTTTCATCAACACTTTGAAGGTCCACAGATTACAGAAAGCCTCCAGATCTGCATCGAAAACTACGACCGGTCTTCCACGGAACGATTAAAACGTAGACTGTTTGAGGATTACTCCCATGGAGGAAAGTGCGCATGGTGACTGTCGTATTCAATCCCGATTCAATTCCTTTGTTTCATCAACACTCTGATAGTCCACAGATTACAGAATGCCTCCATATGTGCATCGGAAACTACTACAGGTCTTCCAGGGAACGATCAAATCGTAGAATGTTTGAGACATTACTCCCATCTAGGAAAGTGCCCATGGTGACTGTTGTATTCAATCCCGAAGCAATTCATGTGTCTCATCAACAGTCTGATAGTCCACAGATTACAGAAAGCCTACAGATGTGCATCGGATATTACTACTGGTCTTCCAGGGAACGATCAAAACGTAGACTGTTTGAGACATTACTCCCATGGAGGAATGTGCGAATGGTGGCTGTTGTATTCAATTCCGAGGCAATTACTGTGTTTCATCAAAACTTTGAAGGTCCACAGATTACAGAAAGCCTCCAGATGTGCATCGAAAACTACTACTGGTCTTCCACGGAACGATTAAAGCGTAGACTCTTTGAGGATTACTACCATGGAGGAAATTGCGTATGGTGACTGTTGTATTCAATCCTGATGCAATTTCTGTGTTTCATCAACACTCTGATAGTCCACAGGTTACAGAATGTTACCAGACGTGCATCGGAAACTACTGCTGGTCTTCAAGGGAACTATCAAACCCTAGACTCTTTGAGACATTCGTCCCATGGAGGAAAGTGGGCATGGTGACTGTTGTATTCAATCCCGATGCAATTTCTGTGTTTCATCAACACTCTGATAGTCCACAGATTACAGAATGCCACCAGATCTGCATCGGAAACTACTACAGGTCTTCCAGGGAACGATCAAAGCGTAGACAATTTGAGACATTACAGCCGTGGAGGAAAGTGCGCATGGTGACTGTTGCATTCAATACCGATGCAATTTCTGTGTTTCATCAACACTCTGATAGTCCACAGATTACAGAATGCTACCAGATGTGAATCGCAAACTACTACTGTTCTTCCAGGGAACGATTAAAGCGTAGACTGTTTGTGATATACCTCCCGTGAAGGAAAGTGCGCATGGTGACTGTTGTATTCAATCCCGATTCAATTCCTGTTTTTCATCAACACTCTGATAGTCCACAGATTACAGAATGCCTCCACATGTGCATCGGAAACTACTACTGGTCTTCCAGGGAACGATCAAAGCGTAGACTGTTTTAGAGATGGCTATCATGGAGGAAAGTGCGCATGTTGACTGTTGTATTCAATCCCGATGCAATTTCAGTGTTTCATCAACACTCTGATAGTCCACAGATTACAGAATGCCTCCATATGTGCATTGGAAACTACTACTGGTCTTCCAGGGATCGATCAATTCGTAGACTGTCTGAGACATTTCTCCCATGGAAGACAGTGCGCATGGTGACTGTTGTATTCAATCCCGATTCAATTCCTGTGTTTCATCAACACTCTGATAGTCCACAGATTACAGAATGCCTCCATATGTGCATCGGAAACTACTACTGGACTTCCAGGGAACGATCAAAGCGTAGACTGTTTTAGAGATGGCTCCCTTGGAGGAAAGTGCGCATGGTGACTGTTGTATTCAATCCCGATGCAATTTCAGTGTTTCATCAACACTCTGATAGTCCACAGATTACAGAATGCCTCCATATGTGCATTGGAAACTACTACTGGTCTTCCAGGGGACGATCAATTCGTAGACTGTTTGAGACATTACTCCCATGCAGGGAAGTGCGCATGGTGACTGTTGTATTCAATCCCGATGCAATTTCTGTGTCTCATCAACACTCTGATAGTCCACAGATTACAGAATGCCTCCTGATGTGCATCGGAAACTACTACAGGTCTTCCAGGGAACGACGAAAGCATAGACTGTTTGAGACATACCCCCGTGGAGGAAAGTGAGCACGGTGACTGTTGTATTCAATCCCGATGCAATTTCTGTCTTTCATCAACACTCTGATAGTCCACAGATTGCAGAATGCCTCCAGATGTGCATCGGAAACTACAACTGGTCTTCCAGGGAACGATCAAAACCTAGACTGTTTGAGACATTGCTCCCATGGAGGGAAGTGCGCATGGTGACTGTGGTACTCAATCCCGATGCAATTTCTGTGTTTCATCACCACTCTGATAGTCCACAGATAACAGAATGCCTCCAGATGTGCATCGGAAACTGCTACTGGTCTTCCAGGGAACGATCAAAGCGTAGACTGTTTGAGACATTACTCCCATGGACGAAAGATAGCATGGTGACTGTTGTATTCAATCCCAATGCAATTTCTGAGTTTCATCAACACTCTGATATTCCACAGATTACAGAATGCCACCAGCTGCGCATCGGAAACTACTACTGGTCTTCCAGGGAACGACGAAAGCACAGACTATTTGAGACATACCGAGATGGAGGAATGTGCGCACGGTGACAGTTGTATTCAATCCCGATGCAATTTCTGTGTTGCACAACACTCTGATAGTCCACAGAATACAGAATGCCTCCAGATGTGCATCGGAAACTACAACTGGTCTTCCAGGGAACGATCAAAGCCTAGACTGTTTGAGACATTGCTCCCATGGAAGACAGTGCGCATGGTGACTGTGGTACTCAATCGTGATGCAATTTCTGTGTTTCATCACCACTCTGATAGTCCACAGATAACAGAATGCCTCCAGATGTGCATCGGAAACTTCTACTGGTCTTCCAGGGAACGATCAAAGCGTAGACTGTTTGAGGCATTACTCCCATGGCGGAAAGTGAGCATGGTGACTGTTGTATTGAATCCCAATGCAATTTCTGTGTTTCATCAACACTCTAAAGGTCCACTGATTAGAGAATGCCTCCAGATGTGCATCGGAAACTGCTACTGGTCTTCCAGGGAACGATCAAAGCGTAAACTCTTTGAGGCATTACTCCCAATGAGGAAAGTTCGCATGGTGATTATTGTATTCAATCCCGATGCATTTTCTGTGATTCATCAACACTCTGATAGTCCACAGATTACAGAATGCCTCCAGATGTGCATCGGAAGCTACTACTGGTCTTCCAGGGAACGATTAAAGCATAGATTGTTTCAGGATTACTCCCATGGAGGAAAGTGCTCATGGTGACTGTTTTATTCAATCCCGATGCAATTTCTGTGTTTCATCAACACTCTGATAGTCCACAGATTACAGAATGCCACCAGACGTGCATCGGAAACTACTACTGGTCTTCCAGGGAACGATCAAAGCGTAGACTGTTTGAGAATTACTCCATGGAGGAAAGTGCGCATGGCGACAGTTGTATTCAATCCTGATGCAATTTCTGTGTTTCATCAACACTCTGATAGTCCACACATTACAGAATGCCACGAGATGTGCATCGGAAACTACTACTGGTCTTCCAGGGAACTATCAAAGCGTAGACTGTTTCAGACATCACTCCCATGGAGGAAAGGGCGGATGGTGACTGTTGTATTCAATCCCGATGCAATTTCCGTGTTTCATCAACACTCTGATAGTCCACAGATTACAGAATGATACCAGATGTGCATCGGAAACTACTACCGGTCTTCCAGGGAACGATCAAAGCGAAGACTGTTTGAGACATAACTCCCGTGGAATTAACGTGCGCATGGTGACTGTTGAATTCAATCCTGAAGCAATTTCTTTGTTTCATCAACACTCTGATAGTCCACACATTACAGAATGCCACGAGATGTGCATCGGAAACTACTACTGGTCTTCCAGGGAACTATCAAAGCGTAGACTGTTTCAGACATCACTCCCATGAAGAAAAGTGCGCATGGTGACTGTTGTATTCAATCCCGATGCAATTTCTAAGTTTCATCAACACTCTGATAATCCACAGATTACAGAATGCCTCCAGATGTGCATCAGAAACTACTACTGGTCTTCCCGGGAACGATCAAAGCGTAGACTGTTTGAGACATTACTCCCATGGAGGAAAGTAAGCATGGTGACTGTTGTATTCAATCCCGATGCAATTTCTGTGTTGCATCAACACTCTGATAGTCCACAGATTACAGAATGCCTCCAGATGTGCATCGGAAACTACTACTGGTCTTCCATGGAACGATTAAAGCGTAGACTGTTTGAGGATTACTCCCATGGAGGAAAGTGCGCATGGTGACAGTTGTATTCAATCCCGATGCAATTTCTGTGTTTCATCAACACTCTGATAGTCCACACATTACAGAATGCCACGAGATGTGCATCGGAAACTACTACTGGTCTTAAAGGGAACTATCAAAGCTTAGACTGTTTCAGGCATTACTCCCATGGAGGAAAGTGTGGATGGTGACTGTTGTATTCAATCCCGATGCAATTTCCGTGTTTCATCAACACTCTGATAGTCCACAGATTACAGAATGCCTCCAGATGTGCATCAGAAACTGCTACTAGTCTTCATGGGAACGGTCGAAGCGTAGACTGTTTGAGACATTACTCCCATAGCATAAAGTGCGCATGGTGGCTGTTGTATTCAATTCCG
Source organism: Schistocerca gregaria (assembly GCF_023897955.1). Taxonomy (NCBI): domain Eukaryota; kingdom Metazoa; phylum Arthropoda; class Insecta; order Orthoptera; family Acrididae; genus Schistocerca; species Schistocerca gregaria. The sequence continues at coordinate 5,817,157 of NW_026061706.1, forward strand.
AGGCAATTACTGAGTTTCATCAACACTTTGAAGGTCCACAGATTACAGAAAGCCTCCAGATGTGCATCGAAAACTACTACTGGTCTTCCACGGAACGATTAAAGTGTAGACTGTTTGAGGATTACTCCCATGGAGGAAAGTGCGCACGGTGACTGTTGTATTCAATCCCGATGCAATTACTGTGTTTCATCAACACTCTGATAGTCGACAGGTTACAGAATGCCTCCAGATGTGCATCAGAAACTACTACTGGTCTTCCAGGGAACGATCAAAGCGTAGACTGTTTGAGACATTACTCCCATGGAGGAAAGTAAGCATGGTGACTGTTGTATTCAATCCCGATGCAATTTCTGTGTTGCATCAACATTCTGATAGTCCACAGATTACAGAATTCCACTAGATGTGCATCGGAAACTACTACCGGTCTTCCAGGGAACGATCAAAGCGTAGACTGTTTGAGACATAACTCCCGTGGAGGAACGTGCGCATGGTGACTGTTAAATTCAATCCTGATGCAATTTCTTTGTTTCATCAACACTCTGATAGTCCACACATTACAGAATGCCACGAGATGTGCATCGCAAACTACTACTGGTCTTCCACAGAACGGTTAAAGCGTAGACTGTTTGAGACATTACTCCCGTGGAGGAATGTGGGCATGGTGACTGTTGTATTCAATCCCGATGCAATTTCTGTATTTCATCAACACTCTGATAGTCCACAGATTACAGAATGCCACCAGATGTGCATCGGAAACTACTACCGGCCTTCCAGGGAACGATCAAAGCGTAGACTGTTTGAGACATAACTCCCGTGGAGGAACGTGCGCATGGGGACTGTTGAATTCAATCCTGATGCAATTTCTTTGTGTCATCAACACTCTGATAGTCCACACATTACAGAATGCCACGAGATGTGCATCGGAAACTACTACTGGTCTTCCAGGGAACTATCAAAGCGTAGACTGTTTCAGACATCACGCCCATGGAGAAAAGTGCGCATGGTGACTGTTGTATTCAATCCCGATGCAATTTCTGTGTTTCATCAACACTCTGATAGTCCACAGATTACAGAATGCCTGCAGATGTGCATCAGAAACTACTACTGGTCTTCCAGGGAACGATCAAAGCGTACACTGTTTGAGACATTACTCCCATGGAGGAAAGTAAGCATGGTGATTGTTGAATTCAATCCTGATGCAATTTCTTTGTTTCATCAACACTCCGATAGTCCACACATTACAGAATGCCACGAGATGTGCATCGGAAACTACTACTGGTCTTCCAGGGAACTATCAAAGCGTAGACTGTTTCAGACATCACTCCCATGGAGAAAAGTGCGCATGGTGACTGTTGTATTCAATCCCGATGCAATTTCTGTGTTTCATCAACACTCTGATAGTTCACAGATTACAGAATGCTTCCAGATGTGCATTAGAAACTACAACTGGTCTTCCAGGGAACGATCAAAGCGTAGACTGTTTGAGACATTACTCCCATGGAGGAAAGTAAGCATGGTGACTGTTGTATTCAATCCCGATGCAATTTCTGTGTTGCACAACACTCTGATAGTCCACAGAATACAGAATGCCTCCAGATGTGCATCGGAAACTACAACTGGTCTTCCAGGGAACGATCAAAGCCTAGACTGTTTGAGACATTGCTCCCATGGAAGACAGTGCGCATGGTGAATGTGGTACTCAATCGTGATGCAATTTCTGTGTTTCATCACCACTCTGATAGTCCACAGATAACAGAATGCCTCCAGATGTGCATCGGAAACTTCTACTGGTCTTCCAGGGAACGATCAAAGCGTAGACTGTTTGAGGCATTACTCCCATGGCGGAAAGTGAGCATGGTGACTGTTGTATTGAATCCCAATGCAATTTCTGTGTTTCATCAACACTCTAAAGGTCCACTGATTAGAGAATGCCTCCAGATGTGCATCGGAAACTGCTACTGGTCTTCCAGGGAACGATCAAAGCGTAAACTCTTTGAGGCATTACTCCCAATGAGGAAAGTTCGCATGGTGATTATTGTATTCAATCCCGATGCATTTTCTGTGATTCATCAACACTCTGATAGTCCACAGATTACAGAATGCCTCCAGATGTGCATCGGAAGCTACTACTGGTCTTCCAGGGAACGATTAATGCAAAGATTGTTTCAGGATTACTCCCATGGAGGAAAGTGCTCATGGTGACTGTTTTATTCAATCCCGATGCAATTTCTGTGTTTCATCAACACTCTGATAGTCCACACATTACAGAATGCCACGAGATGTGCATCGGAAACTACTACTGGTCTTCCAGGGAACTATCAAAGCGTAGACTGTTTCAGACATCTCTCCCATGGAGGAAAGTTCGGATGGTGACTGTTGTATTCAATCCCGATGCAATTTCCGTGTTTCATCAATACTCTGATAGTCCACAGATTACAGAATGATACCAGATGTGCATCGGAAACTACTACCGGTCTTCCAGGGAACGATCAAAGCGTAGACTGTTTGAGACATAACTCCCGTGGAATTAACGTGCGCATGGTGACTGTTGAATTCAATCCTGAAGCAATTTCTTTGTTTCATCAACACTCTGATAGTCCACACATTACAGAATGCCACGAGATGTGCATCGGAAACTACTACTGGTCTTCCAGGGAACTATCAAAGCGTAGACTGTTTCAGACATCACTCCCATGAAGAAAAGTGGGCATGGTGACTGTTGTATTCAATCCCGATGCAATTTCTAAGTTTCATCAACACTCTGATAGTCCACAGATTACAGAATGCCTCCAGATGTGCATCAGAAACTACTACTGGTCTTCCCGGGAACGATCAAAGCGTAGACTGTTTGAGACATTACTCCCATGGAGGAAAGTAAGCATGGTGACTGTTGTATTCAATCCCGATGCAATTTCTGTGTTGCATCAACACTCTGATAGTCCACAGATTACAGAATGCCTCCAGATGTGCATCGGAAACTACTACTGGTCTTCCACGGAACGATTAAAGCGTAGACTGTTTGAGGATTACTCCCATGGAGGAAAGTGCGCATGGTGACAGTTGTATTCAATCCCGATGCAATTTCTGTGTTTCATCAACACTCTGATAGTCCACACATTACAGAATGCCACGAGATGTGCATCGGAAACTACTACTGGTCTTCCAGGGAACTATCAAAGCTTAGACTGTTTCAGACATTACTCCCATGGAGGAAAGTGTGGATGGTGACTGTTGTATTCAATCCCGATGCAATTTCCGTGTTTCATCAACACTCTGATAGTCCACAGATTACAGAATGCCTCCAGATGTGCATCAGAAACTGCTACTGGTCTTCCAGGGAACGGTCGAAGCGTAGACTGTTTGAGACATTACTCCCATAGCATAAAGTGCGCATGGTGGCTGTTGTATTCAATTCCGAGGCAATTACTGAGTTTCATCATTACTTTGAAGGTCCACAGATTACAGAAAGCCTCCAGATGTGCATCGAAAACTACTACTGGTCTTCCACGGAACGATTAAAGTGTAGACTGTTTGAGGATTACTCCCATGGAGGAAAGTGCGCACGGTGACTGTTGTATTCAATCCCGATGCAATTACTGTGTTTCATCAACACTCTGATAGTCGACAGGTTACAGAATGCCTCCAGATGTGCATCAGAAACTACTACTGGTCTTCCAGGGAACGATCAAAGCGTAGACTGTTTGAGACAATACTCCCATGGAGGAAAGTAATCATGGTGACTGTTGTATTCAATCCCGATGCAATTTCTGTGTTGCATCAACATTCTGATAGTCCACAGATTACAGAATTCCACTAGATGTGCATCGGAAACTACTACCGGTCTTCCAGGGATCGATCAAAGCGTAGACTGTTTGAGACATAACTCCCGTGGAGGAACGTGCGCATGGTGACTGTTAAATTCAATCCTGATGCAATTTCTTTGTTTCATCAACACTCTGATAGTCCACACATTACAGAATGCCACGAGATGTGCATCGGAAACTACTACTGGTCTTCCACAGAACGGTTAAAGCGTAGACTGTTTGAGACATTACTCCCGTGGAGGAAAGTGGGCATGGTGACTGTTGTATTCAATCCCGATGCAATTTCTGTATTTCATCAACACTCTGATAGTCCACAGATTACAGAATGCCACCAGATGTGCATCGGAAACTACTACCGGTCTTCCAGGGAACGATCAAAGCGTAGACTGTTTGAGACATAACTCCCGTGGAGGAACGTGCGCATGGGGACTGTTGAATTCAATCCTGATGCAATTTCTTTGTGTCATCAACACTCTGATAGTCCACACATTACAGAATGCCACGAGATGTGCATCGGAAACTACTACTGGTCTTCCAGGGAACTATCAAAGCGTAGACTGTTTTAGACATCACTCCCATGGAGAAAAGTGCGCATGGTGACTGTTGTATTCAATCCCGATGCAATTTCTGTGTTTCATCAACACTCTGATAGTCCACAGATTACAGAATGCCTGCAGATGTGCATCAGAAACTACTACTGGTCTTCCAGGGAACGATCAAAGCGTACACTGTTTGAGACATTACTCCCATGGAGGAAAGTAAGCATGGTGATTGTTGAATTCAATCCTGATGCAATTTCTTTGTTTCATCAACACTCCGATAGTCCACACATTACAGAATGCCACGAGATGTGCATCGGAAACTACTACTGGTCTTCCAGGGAACTATCAAAGCGTAGACTGTTTCAGACATCACTCCCATGGAGAAAAGTGCGCATGGTGACTGTTGTATTCAATCCCGATGCAATTTCTGTGTTTCATCAACACTCTGATAGTTCACAGATTACAGAATGCTTCCAGATGTGCATTGGAAACTACAACTGGTCTTCCAGGGAACGATCAAAGCGTACACTGTTTGAGACATTACTCCCATGGAGGAAAGTAAGCATGGTGACAGTTGTATTCAATCCCGATTCAATTTATGTGTTGCATCAACACTCTGATAGTCCACAGATTACAGAATGCCTCCAGATGTGCATCGAAAACTACTACTGGTCTTCCACGGAACGATTAAAGCGTAGACTGTTTGAGGATTACTCCCATGGAGGAAAGTGCGCATGGTGACTGTTGTATTCAATCCCAATGCAAATTCTGAGTTTCATCAACACTCTGATATTCCACAGATTACAGAATGCCACCAGCTGTGCATCGGAAACTACTACTGGTCTTCCAGGGAACGACGAAAGCACAGACTATTTGAGACATACCGAGATGGAGGAATGTGCGCACGGTGACAGTTGTATTCAATCCCGATGCAATTTCTGTGTTGCACAACACTCTGATAGTCCACAGAATACAGAATGCCTCCAGATGTGCATCGGAAACTACAACTGGTCTTCCAGGGAACGATCAAAGCCTAGACTGTTTGAGACATTGCTCCCATGGAAGACAGTGCGCATGGTGACTGTGGTACTCAATCGTGATGCAATTTCTGTGTTTCATCACCACTCTGATAGTCCACAGATAACAGAATGCCTCCATATGTGCATCAGAAACTTCTACTGGTCTTCCAGGGAACGATCAAAGCGTAGACTGTTTGAGGCATTACTCCCATGGCGGAAAGTGAGCATGGTGACTGTTGTATTGAATCCCAATGCAATTTCTGTGTTTCATCAACACTCTATAGGTCCACTGATTAGAGAATGCCTCCAGATGTGCATCGGAAACTGCTACTGGTCTTCCAGGGAACGATCAAAGCGTAAACTCTTTGAGGCATTACTCCCAATGAGGAAAGTTCGCATGGTGATTATTGTATTCAATCCCGATGCATTTTCTGTGATTCATCAACACTCTGATAGTCCACAGATTACAGAATGCCTCCAGATGTGCATCGGAAGCTACTACTGGTCTTCCAGGGAACGATTAATGCATAGATTGTTTCAGGATTACTCCCATGGAGGTAAGTGCTCATGGTGACTGTTTTATCCAATCCCGATGCAATTTCTGTGTTTCATCAACACTTTGATAGTCCACAGATTACACAATGCCACCAGACGTGCATCGGAAACTACTACTGTTCTTCCAGGGAACGATCAAAGCGTAGACTGTTTGAGAATTACTCCATGGAGGAAAGTGCGCATGGTGACAGTTGTATTCAATCCTGATGCAATTTCTGTGTTTCATCAACACTCTGATAGTCCACACATTACAGAATGCCACGAGATGTGCATCGGAAACTACTACTGGTCTTCCAGGGAACTATCAAAGCGTAGACTGTTTCAGACATCACTCCCATGGAGGAAAGTTCGGATGGTGACTGTTGTATTCAATCCCGATGCAATTTCCGTGTTTCATCAACACTCTGATAGTCCACAGATTACAGAATGATACCAGATGCGCATCGGAAACTACTACCGGTCTTCCAGGGAACGATCAAAGCGTAGACTGTTTGAGACATAACTCCCGTGGAATTAACGTGCGCATGGTGACTGTTGAATTCAATCCTGAAGCAATTTCTTTGTTTCATCAACACTCTGATAGTCCACACATTACAGAATGCCACGAGATGTGCATCGGAAACTACTACTGGTCTTCCAGGGAACTATCAAAGCGTAGACTGTTTCAGACATCACTCCCATGAAGAAAAGTGCGCATGGTGACTGTTGTATTCAATCCCGATGCAATTTCTAAGTTTCATCAACACTCTGATAGTCCACAGATTACAGAATGCCTCCAGATGTGCATCAGAAACTACTACTGGTCTTCCCGGGAACGATCAAAGCGTAGACTGTTTGAGACATTACTCCCATGGAGGAAAGTAAGCATGGTGACTGTTGTATTCAATCCCGATGCAATTTCTGTGTTGCATCAACACTCTGATAGTCCACAGATTACAGAATGCCTCCAGATGTGCATCGGAAACTACTACTGGTCTTCCACGGAACGATTAAAGCGCAGACTGTTTGAGGATTACTCCCATGGAGGAAAGTGCGCATGGTGACAGTTGTATTCAATCCCGATGCAATTTCTGTGTTTCATCAACACTCTGATAGTCCACACATTACAGAATGCCACGAGATGTGCATCGGAAACTACTACTGGTCTTCCAGGGAACTATCAAAGCTTAGACTGTTTCAGACATTACTCCCATGGAGGAAAGTGTGGATGGTGACTGTTGTATTCAATCCCGATGCAATTTCCGTGTTTCATCAACACTCTGATAGTCCACAGATTACAGAATGCCTCCAGATGTGCATCAGAAACTGCTACTGGTCTTCCAGGGAACGGTCGAAGCGTAGACTGTTTGAGACATTACTCCCATAGAATAAAGTGCGCATGGTGGCTGTTGTATTCAATTCCGAGGCAATTACTGAGTTTCATCAACACTTTGAAGGTCCACACATTACAGAATGCCACGAGATGTGCATCGGAAACTACTACTGGTCTTCCAGGGATCTATCAAAGCGTACACTGTTTGAGACATTACTCCCATGGAGGAAAGTAAGCATGGTGACAGTTGTATTCAATCCCGATTCAATTTCTGTGTTGCATCAACACTCTGATAGTCCACAGATTACAAAATGCCTCCAGATGTGCATCGAAAACTACTACTGGTCTTCCACGGAACGATTAAAGCGTAGACTGTTTGAGGATTACTCCCATGGAGGAAAGTGCGCATGGTGATTGTTGTATTCAATCCCAATGCAATTTCTTTGTTTCATCAACACTCTGATAGTCCACACATTACAGAATGCCACGAGATGTGCATCGGAAACTACTACTGGTCTTCCAGGGAACTATCAAAGCGTAGACTGTTTCAGACATCACTCCCATGGAGAAAAGTGCTCATGGTGACTGTTGTATTCAATCCCGATGCAATTTCTGTGTTTCATCAACACTCTGATAGTGCACAGATTACGGAATGCCTCCAGATGTGCATCAGAAACTACTACTGGTCATCCAGGGAACGATCAAAGCGTACACTGTTTGAGACATTACAACCATGGAGGAAAGTAAGCATCGTGACTGTTGAATTCAATCCTGATGCAATTTCTTTGTTTCATCAACACTCTGATAGTCCACACATTACAGAATGCCACGAGATGTGCATCGGAAACTACTACTGGTCTTCCAGGGAACTATCAAAGCGTAGACAGTTTCAGACATCACTCCCATGGGGAAAAGTGCGCATGGTGACTGTTGTATTCAATCCCGATGCAATTTCTGTGTTTCATCAACACTCTGATAGTGCACAGATTACAGAATGCCTCCATATGTGCATCAGAAACTACTACTGGTCTTCCAGGGAACGATCAAAGCGTACACTGTTTGAGACATTACTCCCATGGAGGAAAGTAAGCATGGTGACTGTTGTATTCAATCCCGATGCAATTTCTGTGTTGCATCAACACTCTGATAGTCCACAGATTACAGAATGCCTCCAGATGTGCATCGCAAACTACTACTGGTCTTCCACGGAACGATTAAAGCGTAGACTGTTTGAGGATTACTCCCATGGAGGAAAGTGCGCATGGTGATTGTTGTATTCAATCCCGATGCAATTTCTGTGTTTCATCAAGACTCTGATAGTCCACACATTACAGAATGCCACGAGATGTGCATCGGAAACTAATACTGGTCTTCCAGGGAACGATCAAAGAGTAGACTGTTTGAGACATTACTCCCATGGAGGAAAGTGCGCATTGTGACTGTTATATACAATCCCGATGCAATTTCTGTGTTTCATCAACACTATGATAGTCAACAGATTACAGAATGCTTCCAGATGTGCATCGGAAACTACTACTGGTCTTCCAGGGAACGATCAAAGAGTAGACTGTTTGAGACATTACTCCCATGGAGGAAAGTGGGCATGGTGACTGTTGTATTCAATCCCGATGCAATTTCTGTATTTCATCAACACTCTGATAGTCCACAGTTTACAGAATGCCACCAGATGTGCATCGGAAACTACTACCGGTCTTCCAGGGAACGATCAAAGCGTAGACTGTTTGAGACATAACTCCCGTGGAGGAACGTGCGCATAGTGACTGTTGAATTCAATCCTGATGCTATTTCTTTGTTTCATCAACACTCTGATAGTATACACATTACAGAATGCCAAGAGATGAGCATCGGAAACTACTACTGGTCTTCCAGGGAACTATCAAATCGTAGACTGTTTCAGACATCACTCCCATTTAGAAAAGTGCGCATGGTGACTGTTGTATTCAATCCCGATGCAATTTCTGTGTTTCATCAACACTCTGATAGTCCACAGGTTACAGAATGCCACCAGATGTGCATCAGAAACTACTACTGGTCTTCCAGGGAACGATCAAAGCGTAGACTCTTTGAGACATTACTCCCATGGAGTAAAGTAAGCATGGTGACTGTTGTATTCAATCCCGATGCAATTTCTGTGTCGCATCAACACTCTGATAGTCCACAGATTACAGAATGCCTCCAGATGTGCATCGGAAACTACTACTGGTCTTCCACGGAACGATTAAAGCGTAGACTGTTTGAGGATTACTCCCATGGAGGAAAGTGCGCATGGTGACTGTTGTATTCAATTCCGAGGCAATTTCCGTGTTTCATCAACACTCTTATAGTCCACACATTACAGAATGCCACGAGATGTGCATCGGAAATTACTACTGGTCTTCCAGGGAACTATCAAAGCTTAGACTGTTTCAGACATCACTCCCATGGAGAAAAGTGCGCATGGTGACTGTTGTATTCAATCCCCATGCAATTTCTGTGTTTCATCAACACTCTGATAGTCGACAGATTACAGAATGCCTCCAGATGTGCATCGGAAACTACTACTGGTCTTCCAGGGAACGATCAAAGCGTAGACTGTTTGAGACATTACTCCCATAGAGGAAAGAGCGCATGGTGGCTGTTGTATTCAATTCCGTGGCAATTACTGAGTTTCATCAACACTTTGAAGGTCCACAGACTACAGAAAGCCTCCAGATGTGCATCGAAAACTACTACTGGTCTTCCACGGAACGATTAAGGCGTAGACTGTTTGAGACATTACTCCCATGGAGGAAAGTGAGCATGGTGACTGTTGTATTCAATCAGGATGCAATTTCTGTGTTTCATCAACACTCTGATAGTCCACAGGTTACAGAATGCCACCAGACGTGCATCGGAAACTACTACTGGTTTTCAGGGGAACTATCAAACCCTAGACTGTTTGAGACATTACTCCCATGGGGGAAAGTGCGCATGGTGACTGTGGTACTCAATCCCGATGCAATTTCTGCGTTTCATCAACACTCTGACAGTCCACAGATTACAGAATGCCTCCAGATATGCATCAGAAACTACTACTGGTCTTCCAGGAACGATCAAAGCGTAGACTGTTTGAGACATGGCTCCCATGGAGGAAAGTGCGCATGGTGACTGTTGTATTCAATCCCGATGCAATTTCTGTGTTTCATCAACACTCTGATAGTCCACAGATTACAGAATGCCTCCAGATGTGCATCGGAAACTACAACTGGTCTTCCAGGGAACGATCAAAGCCTAGACTGTTTCAGACATTGCTCCCTTGGAGTAAAGTGCGCATGGTGACTGTGGTACTCAATCCCGATGCAATTTCTGTGTTTCATCGCCACTCTGATAGTCCACAGATAACAGAATGCCTCCAGATGAGCATCGAAAACTGCTACTGGTCTTCCAGGGAACGATCAAAGCGTAGACTGTTTGAGACATTACTCCCATGGAGGAAAGTGAGCATGGTGACTGTTGTATTCAATCAGGATGCAATTTCTGTGTTTCATCAACACTCTGATATTCCACAGATTACAGAATGCCACCAGATGTGCATCGGAAACTACTACTGGTCTTCCAGGGAACGACGAAAGCACAGACTGTTTGAGACACACCCCCGTGGAGGAAAGTGCGCACGGTGACTGTTGTATTCAATCCCGATGCAATTTCTGTTTTTCATCAACACTTTGATAATCCACAGATTACATAATGCTTCCAGATGTGCATCGGAAACTACAACTTGTCTTCCAGTCAACGATCAAAGCCTAGACTGTTTGAGACATTGCTCCCATGGAAGACAGTGCGCATGGTAACTGTGGTACTCAATCCCGATGCAATTTCTGTGTTTCATCACCAATCTGATAGTCCACAGGTAACAGAATGCCCTCAGATGTGCATCGGAAACTGCTACTGGTCTTCGAGGGAACGATCAAAGCGTAGACTGTTTGAGACATTACTCCCATGGAGGAAAGCGCGCATGGTGACTGTTGTATTCAATCCCAATGCAATTTCTGTGTTTCATCAATACTCTAAAGGTCCACAGATTAGAGAATGACTCCAGATGTGCATCTGAAACTGCTACTGGTCTTCCAGGGAACGATCAAAGCGTAAACTCTTTGAGGCATTACACCCAATGAGAAAAGTGCGCATGGTCATTGTTGTATTCAATCCCGATGCATTTTCTGTGATTCATCAACACTCTGATAGTCCACAGATTACAGAATGCCTCCAGATGTGCATCGGAAGCTACTACTGGTCTTCCAGGGAACGATTAAAGCATAGATTGTTTCATTATTACTCCCATGGAGGAAAGTGCGCTTGGTGACTGTTTTATTCAATCCCGATGCAATTTCTGTGTTTCATCAACACTCTGATGCTCCACAGATTACAGAATGCCACCAGACGTGCATCGGAAACTACAACTGGTCTTCCAGGGAACGATCAAAGCGTAGACTGTTTGAGACATTACTCCCGTGGAGGAACGTGCGCATGGTGACTGTTGAATTCAATCCTGATGCAATTTCTTTGTTTCATAAACACTCTGATAGTCCGCACATTACAGAATGCCACGAGATGTGCATCGGAAACTACTACTGGTCTTCCAGGGAACTATCAAAGCGTAGACTGTTTCAGACATCACACCTATGGAGAAAAGTGCGCATGGTGACAGTTGTATTCAATCCCGATGCAATTTCTGTGTTTCATCAACACTCTGATAGTCCACAGATAACAGAATGCCTCCAGATGTGCATCAGAAACTACTACTGGTCTTCCAGCGAACGATCAAACCGTAGACAGTTTGAGACATTACTCCCATGGAGGAAAGTAAGCAAGGTGACTGTTGTATTCAATCCCGATCCAATTTCTGTTTTGCATCAACACTCTGATAGTCCACAGATTACAGAATGCCTCCATATGTGCATCGGAAACTACTACTGGTCTTCCACGGAACGATTAAAGCGTAGACTGTTTGAGGATTACTCAGATGGAGGAAAGTGCGCATGGTGACTGTTGTATTCAATCCCGATGCAATTTCTGTGTTTCATCAACACTCTGATAGTCCACAGATTACAGAATGCCACGAGATGTACATCGGAAACTACTACTGGTCTTCCAGGGAACTATCAAATCTTAGACTGTTTCAGACTTCACTCCCATGGAGAAAAATGCGCATGGTGACTGTTGTATTCAATCCCGATGCAATTTCTGTATTTCATCAACACTCTGATAGTCCACATATTACAGAATGCCACCAGATGTGCATCGGAAACCACTACTGGTCTTCCAGGGAACTATAAAATCTTAGACTGTTTCGGAAATCACTCGCATGGAGAAAAGTGCGCATGGTGACTGTTGTATTCAATCCCGATCCAATTTCTGTGTTTCATCAACATTCTGATTGTCCACAGATTACAGAATGCCACCAGATGTGCATCGGAAACTACTACTCGTCTACCAGGGAACGAACAAAGAGTAGACTGTTTCAGACATTACTCCCATGGGTGAAAGTGCGGATGGTGCCTTTTGTATTCAATCCCGATGCAATTTCCGTGTTTCATCAACAGTCTGATAGTCCACAGATTACAGAATTCCTCCAGATGTGCATCAGAAACTACTACTGGTCTTCCATTAAACGATCAAAGCGTAGACTGTTTGAGACATTACTCCCATAGAGGAAAGTGCGCAAGGTGGCTGTTGTATTCAATTCCGAGGCAATTACTGAGTTTCATCAACACTTTGAAGATACACAGATTACAGAAAGCCTCCAGATGTGCATCGAAAAGTACTACTGGTCTTCCACGGAACGATTAAAGCGTAGACTGTTTGAGGATTACTCCCATGGAGGAAAGTGCGCATGGTGACTGTTGTATTCAATCCCGATGCAATTTCTGTATTTCATCAACACTCTAATAGTCCACAGATTACAGAATGCCACCAGATGTGCATCGGAAACTACTACTGGTCTTCCAGGGAACGATCAAAGCGTAGACTGTTTGAGACATAACTACCGTGGAGGAACGTGCGCATGGTGACTGTTGTATTCAATCCCGATGCCATTTCTGTGTTTCATCAACACTCTGATAAATCACACATTGCAGAATGCCACGAGATGTGCATCGGAAACTACTACTGGTCTTTCAGGGAACTATCAAAGCGTAGACTGTTTCAGACATCACTCCCATGGAGAAAAGTGCGCATGGTGGCTGTTGTATTCAATTCCGAGGCAATTACTGAGTTTCATCAACACTTTGAAGGTCAACAGATTACAGAAAGCCTCCAGATGTGCATCGAAAACTACTACTGGTCTTCCAGGGAACGATCAAAGCACAGACTGTTTGAGACATACCCCCGTGGAGGAAAGTGCGCAAGGTGACTGTTGTATTCAATCCCGATGCAATTTCTGTGTTTCATCTATACTCTGATAATCCACAGATTACATAATGCTTCCAGATGTGCATCGGAAACTACAACTGGTCTTCCAGTCAATGATCAAAGCCTAGACTGTTTGAGACATTGCTGCCATGGAAGACAGTGCGTATGGTGACTGTGGTACTCAATCCCGATGCAATTTCTGTGTTTCATCACCACTCTGATAGTGCACAGATAACAGAATGCCTCCAGATGTGCATCGGAAACTGCTACTGGTCTTCGAGGGAACGATCAAAGCGTAGACTGTTTGAGACATTACTCCCATGGAGGAAAGTGAGCATGGTGACTGTTGTATTCAATCCCATTGCAATTTCTGTGTTTCATCAATACTCTAAAGGTCCACAGATTAGAGAATGACTCCAGATGTGCATCTGAAACTGCTACTGGTCTTCCAGGGAACGATCAAAGCGTAAACTCTTTGAGGCATTACACCCAATGAGAAAAGTGCGCATGGTCATTGTTGTATTCAATCCCGATGCATTTTCTGTGATTCATCAACACTCTGATAGTCCACAGATTACAGAATGCCTCCAGATGTGCATCGGAAGCTACTACTGGTCTTCCAGGGAACGATTAAAGCATAGATTGTTTCATTATTACTCCCATGGAGGAAAGTGCGCTTGGTGACTGTTTTATTCAATCCCGATGCAATTTCTGTGTTTCATCAACACTCTGATGCTCCACAGATTACAGAATGCCACCAGACGTGCATCGGAAACTACAACTGGTCTTCCAGGGAACGATCAAAGCGTAGACTGTTTGAGACATTACTCCCGTGGAGGAACGTGCGCATGGTGACTGTTGAATTCAATCCTGATGCAATTTCTTTGTTTCATAAACACTCTGATAGTCCGCACATTACAGAATGCCACGAGATGTGCATCGGAAACTACTACTGGTCTTCCAGGGAACTATCAAAGCGTAGACTGTTTCAGACATCACACCTATGGAGAAAAGTGCGCATGGTGACAGTTGTATTCAATCCCGATGCAATTTCTGTGTTTCATCAACACTCTGATAGTCCACAGATAACAGAATGCCTCCAGATGTGCATCAGAAACTACTACTGGTCTTCCAGCGAACGATCAAACCGTAGACAGTTTGAGACATTACTCCCATGGAGGAAAGTAAGCAAGGTGACTGTTGTATTCAATCCCGATCCAATTTCTGTTTTGCATCAACACTCTGATAGTCCACAGATTACAGAATGCCTCCATATGTGCATCGGAAACTACTACTGGTCTTCCACGGAACGATTAAAGCGTAGACTGTTTGAGGATTACTCAGATGGAGGAAAGTGCGCATGGTGACTGTTGTATTCAATCCCGATGCAATTTCTGTGTTTCATCAACACTCTGATAGTCCACAGATTACAGAATGCCACGAGATGTACATCGGAAACTACTACTGGTCTTCCAGGGAACTATCAAATCTTAGACTGTTTCAGACTTCACTCCCATGGAGAAAAATGCGCATGGTGACTGTTGTATTCAATCCCGATGCAATTTCTGTATTTCATCAACACTCTGATAGTCCACATATTACAGAATGCCACCAGATGTGCATCGGAAACCACTACTGGTCTTCCAGGGAACTATAAAATCTTAGACTGTTTCGGACATCACTCGCATGGAGAAAAGTGCGCATGGTGACTGTTGTATTCAATCCCGATCCAATTTCTGTGTTTCATCAACATTCTGATTGTCCACAGATTACAGAATGCCACCAGATGTGCATCGGAAACTACTACTCGTCTACCAGGGAACGAACAAAGAGTAGACTGTTTCAGACATTACTCCCATGGGTGAAAGTGCGGATGGTGCCTTTTGTATTCAATCCCGATGCAATTTCCGTGTTTCATCAACAGTCTGATAGTCCACAGATTACAGAATTCCTCCAGATGTGCATCAGAAACTACTACTGGTCTTCCATTAAACGATCAAAGCGTAGACTGTTTGAGACATTACTCCCATAGAGGAAAGTGCGCAAGGTGGCTGTTGTATTCAATTCCGAGGCAATTACTGAGTTTCATCAACACTTTGAAGATACACAGATTACAGAAAGCCTCCAGATGTGCATCGAAAAGTACTACTGGTCTTCCACGGAACGATTAAAGCGTAGACTGTTTGAGGATTACTCCCATGGAGGAAAGTGCGCATGGTGACTGTTGTATTCAATCCCGATGCAATTTCTGTATTTCATCAACACTCTAATAGTCCACAGATTACAGAATGCCACCAGATGTGCATCGGAAACTACTACTGGTCTTCCAGGGAACGATCAAAGCGTAGACTGTTTGAGACATAACTACCGTGGAGGAACGTGCGCATGGTGACTGTTGTATTCAATCCCGATGCCATTTCTGTGTTTCATCAACACTCTGATAAATCACACATTGCAGAATGCCACGAGATGTGCATCGGAAACTACTACTGGTCTTTCAGGGAACTATCAAAGCGTAGACTGTTTCAGACATCACTCCCATGGAGAAAAGTGCGCATGGTGGCTGTTGTATTCAATTCCGAGGCAATTACTGAGTTTCATCAACACTTTGAAGGTCAACAGATTACAGAAAGCCTCCAGATGTGCATCGAAAACTACTACTGGTCTTCCAGGGAACGATCAAAGCACAGACTGTTTGAGACATACCCCCGTGGAGGAAAGTGCGCAAGGTGACTGTTGTATTCAATCCCGATGCAATTTCTGTGTTTCATCTATACTCTGATAATCCACAGATTACATAATGCTTCCAGATGTGCATCGGAAACTACAACTGGTCTTCCAGTCAATGATCAAAGCCTAGACTGTTTGAGACATTGCTGCCATGGAAGACAGTGCGTATGGTGACTGTGGTACTCAATCCCGATGCAATTTCTGTGTTTCATCACCACTCTGATAGTGCACAGATAACAGAATGCCTCCAGATGTGCATCGGAAACTGCTACTGGTCTTCGAGGGAACGATCAAAGCGTAGACTGTTTGAGACATTACTCCCATGGAGGAAAGTGAGCATGGTGACTGTTGCATTCAATCCCGATGCAATTTCTGTGTTTCATCAACACTCTGATAGTCCACAGATTACAGAATGCCTCCAGATGTGGATCGGAAACTACAACTGGTCTTCCACGGAACGATCAAAGCGTAGACTGTTTGAGACATTACTCCCATAGAGGAAAGTGCGCATGGTGGCTGTTGTATTCAATTCCGAGGCAATTACTGACTTTCATCAACACTTTGAAGGTCCACAGATTACAGAAAGCCTCCAGATGTGCTTCGAAACTACTACTGGTCTTCCACGGAACGATTAAAGCGTAGACTGTTTGAGGATTACTATCATGGAGGAAAGTGCGCATGGTGACTGTTGTATTCAATCCCGATGCAATATCTGTGTTTCATCAACACTCTGATAGTCCACAGGTTACAGAATGACACCAGACGTGCATCGGAAACTACTACTGGTCTTCCAGGGAACGATCAAAGCCTAGACTGTTTCAGACATTGCTCCCATGGAGGAAAGTGGGCATGGTGACTGTGGTACTCAATCCCGATGCAATTTCTGTGTTTCATCAACACTCTGACAGTCCACAGATTACAGAATGCCTCCAGATGTGCATCGGAAACTACAACTGGTCTTCCAGGGAACGATCAAAGCCTAGACTGTTTCAGACATTGCTCCCTTGGAGGAAAGTGCGCATGGTGACTGTGGTACTGAATCCCGATGCAATTTCTGTGTTTCATCGCCACTCTGATAGTCCACAGATAACAGAATGCCTCCTGATGAGCATCGGAAACTGCTACTGGTCTTCCAGGGAACGATCAAAGCGTAGACTGTTTGAGACATTACTCCCATGGAGGAAAGTGAGCATGGTGACTGTTGTATTCAATCAGGATGCAATTTCTGTGTTTCATCAACACTCTGATATTCCACAGATTACAGAATGCCACCAGATGTGCATCGGAAACTACTACTGGTCTTCCAGGGAACGACGAAAGCACAGACTGTTTGAGACATACCCCCGTGGAGGAAAGTGCGCACGGTGACTGTTGTATTCAATCCCGATGCAATTTCTGTTTTTCATCAACACTTTGATAATCCACAGATTACATAATGCTTCCAGATGTGCATCGGTAACTACAACTGGTCTTCCAGTCAACGATCAAAGCCTAGACTGTTTGAGACATTGCTCCCATGGAAGACAGTGCGCATGGTAACTGTGGTACTCAATCCCGATGCAATTTCTGTGTTTCATCACCAATCTGATAGTCCACAGATAACAGAATGCCTCCAGATGTGCATCGGAAACTGCTACTGGTCTTCGAGGGAACGATCAAAGCGTAGACTGTTTGAGACATTACTCCCATGGAGGAAAGTGAGCATGGTGACTGTTGCATTCAATCCCGACGCAATTTCTGTGTTTCATCAACACTCTGATAGTCCACAGATTACAGAATGCCTCCAGATGTGCATCGGAAACTACTACTGGTCTTCCAGGGAACGATCAAAGCGTAAACTCTTTGAGGCATTACACCCAATGAGAAAAGTGCTCATGGTCATTGTTGTATTCAATCCCGATGCATTTTCTGTGATTCATCAACACTCTGATAGTCCACAGATTACAAAATGCCTCCAGATGTGCATCGGAAGCTACTACTGGTCTTCCCGGGAACGATTAAAGCATAGATTGTTTCATTATTACTTCCATGGAGGAAAGTGCGCTTGGTGACTGTTTTATTCAATCCCGATGCAATTTCTGTGTTTCATCAACACCCTGATAGTCCACAGATTACAGAATTCCACCAGACGTGCATCGGAAACTACAACTGGTCTTCCAGGGAACGATCAAAGCGTAGACTGTTTGAGACATTACTCCCGTGGAGGAACGTGCGCATGGTGACTGTTGAATTCAATCCTGATGCAATTTCTTTGTTTCATAAACACTCTGATAGTCCGCACATTACAGAATGCCACGAGATGTGCATCGGAAACTACTACTGGTCTTCCAGGGAACTATCAAAGCGTAGACTGTTTCAGACATCACTCCTATGGAGAAAAGTGCGCATGGTGACTGTTGTATTCAATCCCGATGCAATTTCTGTGTTTCATCAACACTCTGATAGTCCACAGATAACAGAATGCCTCCAGATGTGCATCAGAAACTACTACTGGTCTTCCAGCGAACGATCAAAGCGTAGACAGTTTGAGACATTACTCCCATGGAGGGAAGTACGCAAGGTGACAGTTGTATTCAATCCCGATCCAATTTCTGTGTTGCATCAACACTCTGATAGTCCACAGATTACAGAATGCCTCATATGTGCATCGGAAACTACTACTGGTCTTCCACGGAACGATTAAAGGGTAGACTGTTTGAGGATTACTCAGATGGAGGAAAGTGCGCATGGTGACTGTTGTATTCAATCCCGATGCAATTTTTGTGTTTCATCATCACTCTGATAGTCCACAGATTACAGAATGCCACGAGATGTACATCGGAAACTACTACTGGTCTTCCAGGGAACTATCAAAGCTTAGACTGTTTCAGACATCACTCCCATGGAGAAAAATGCGCATGGTGACTGTTGTATTCAATCCCGATGCAATTTCTGTATTTCATCAACACTCTGATAGTCCACATATTACAGAATGCCACCAGATGTGCATCGGAAACTGCTACTGGTCTTCCAGGGAACGATCAAAGCGTAGACTGTTTGAGACATTACTCCCTTAGACTAAAGTGCTCATGATGACTGTTGTATTCAATCCCGATGCAATTTCTGTGTTTCATCAACATTCTGATTGTCCACAGATTACAGAATGCCACCAGATGTGCATCGGAAGCTACTACTGGTCTACCAGGGAACGAACAAAGAGTACACTGTTTCAGACATTACTCCCATGGATGAAAGTGCGGATGGTGCCTTTTGTATTCAATCCCGATGCAATTTCTGTATTTCATCAACACTCTGATAGTCCACAGATTACAGAATGCCACCAGATGTGCATCGGAAACTACTACTGGTCTTCCAGGGAACGATCAAAGCGTAGACTGTTTGAGACATTACTCCCATAGAGGAGAGTGCGCAAGGTGACTGTTGTATTTGATCCCGATGCAATTTCTATGTTTCATCAACACTCTGATATTCCACAGATTACAGAATGCCACCAGATGTGCATCGGAAACTACTACTGGTCTTCCAGGGAACGATGAAAGCACAGATTGTTTGAGACATTACTCCCAT
This sequence comes from Schistocerca gregaria, assembly GCF_023897955.1. Classification (NCBI taxonomy): domain Eukaryota; kingdom Metazoa; phylum Arthropoda; class Insecta; order Orthoptera; family Acrididae; genus Schistocerca; species Schistocerca gregaria. Next base: position 5,837,096 of record NW_026061706.1, read on the forward strand.
AGAGGAAAGTGCGCAAGGTGGCTGTTGTATTCAATTCCGAGGCAATTACTGAGTTTCATCAACACTTTGAAGATACACAGATTACAGAAAGCCTCCAGATGTGCATCGAAAACTACTACTGGTCTTCCACGGAACGATTAAAGCGTAGACTGTTTGAGGATTACTCCCATGGAGGAAAGTGCGCATGGTGACTGTTGTATTCAATCCCGATGCAATTTCTGTATTTCATCAACACTTTGATAGTCCACAGATTACAGAATGCCACCAGATGTGCATCGGAAACTACTACTGGTTTTCCAGGGAACGATCAAAGCGTAGACTGTTTGAGACATAACTCCCGTGGAGGAACGTGCGCATGGTGACTGTTGTATTCAATCCCGATGCTATTTCAGTGTTTCATCAACACTCTGATAAATCACACATTGCAGAATGCCACGAGATGTGCATCGGAAACTACTATTGGTCTTTCAGGGAACTATCAAAGCGTAGACTGTTTCAGACATCACTCCCATGGAGAAAAGTGCGCATGGTGGCTGTTGTATTCAATTCCAAGGCAATTACTGAGTTTCATCAACACTTTGAAGGTCCACAGATTACAGAATGCCTCCAGATGTGCATCGGAAACTACAACTGGTCTTCCACGGAACGATCAAAGCCTAGACTGTTTCAGACATTGCTCCCATGGAGGAAAGTGCGCATGGTGACTGTGGTACTCAATCCCGATGCAATTTCTGTGTCTCATCGCCACTCTGATAGTCCACAGATAACAGTATGCCTCCAGATGTGCATCGGAAACTGCTACTGGTCTTCCAGGGAACGATCAAAGCGTAGACTCTTTGAGACATTACTCCCATGGAGGAAAGTGAGCATGGTGACTGTTGTATTCGAACCCGATGCAATTTCTATGTTTCATCAACACTCTGATATTCCACAGATTACAGAATGCCACCAGATGTGCATCGGAAACTGCTACTACTGGTCTTCCAGGGAACGACGAAAGCACAGACTGTTTGAGACATACCCCCGTGGAGGAAAGTGCGCATGGTGACTGTTGTATTCAATCCCGATGCAATTTCTGTGTTTCATCAATACTCTGATAATCCACAGATTACATAATGCTTCCAGATGTGCATCGGAAACTACAACTGGTCTTCCAGTCAATGACCAAAGCCTAGACTGTTTGAGACATTGCTGCCATGGAAGGCAGTGCGTATGGTGACTGTGGTACTCAATCCCGATGCAATTTCTGTGTTTCATCACCACTCTGATAGTGCACAGATAACAGAATGCCTCCAGATGTGCATCGGAAACTGCTACTGGTCTTCGAGGGAACGATCAAAGCGTAGACTGTTTGAAACATTACTCCCATGGAGGAAAGTGAGCATGGTGACTGTTGCATTCAATCCCGATGCAATTTCTGTGTTTCATCAACATTCTGATAGTCCACAGATTACAGAATGCCTCCAGATGTGCATCGGAAACTACAACTGGTCTTCCAGGGAACGATGAAAGCCTAGACTGTTTCAGACATTGCTCCCATGGAGGAAAGTGCGCATGGTGACTGTGGTACTCAATCCCGATGCAATTTCTGTGTCTCATCGCCACTCTGATAGTCCACAGATAACAGAATGCCTCCAGATGTGCATCGAAAACTGCTACTGGTCTTCCATGGAACGATCAAAGCGTAGACTCTTTGAGACATTACTCCTATGGAGGAAAGTGAGCATGGTGACTTTTGTATTCGATCCCGATGCAATTTCTATGTTTCATCAACACTCTGATATTCCACAGATTACAGAATGCCACCAGATGTGCATCGGAAACTACTACTGGTCTTTTAGGGAACGATGAATGCACAGACTGTTTGATACATACCCCCGTGGAGGAAAGTACGCACGGTGACTGTTGTATTCAATCCCGATGCAATTTCTGTGTTTCATCAATACTCTGATAATCCACAGATTACATAATGCTTCCAGATGTGCATCGGAAACTACAACTGGTCTTCCAGGGAACGATCAAAGCCTAGACTGTTTCAGACATTGCTCCCATGGAGGAAAGTTCGCATGGTGACTGTGGTACTCAATCCCGATGCAATTTCTGTGTCTCATCGCCACTCTGATAGTCCACAGATAACAGAATGCCTCCAGATGTGCATCGGAAACTGCTACTGGTCTTCCAGGGAACGATCAAAGCGTAGACTCTTTGAGACATTACTCCCATGGAGGAAAGTGAGCATGGTGACTGTTGTATTCGATCCCGATGCAATTTCTATGTTTCATCAACACTCTGACATTCCACAGATTACAGAATTCCGCCAGATGTGCATCGCAAACTACTACTGGTCATCCAGGGAACGACGAAAGCACAGACTGTTTGAGACATACCCCCGTGGAGGAAAGTGCGCACGGTGACTGTTGTATTCAATCCCGATGCAATTTCTGTGTTTCATCAATACTCTGATAATCCACAGATTACATAATGCTTCCAGATGTGCATCGGAAACTACAATTGGTCTTCCAGTCAATGATCAAATCCTAGACTGTTTGAGACATTGCTCCCATGGAAGACAGTGCGCATGGTGACTGTAGTACTCAATCCCGATGCAATTTCTGTGTTTCATCACCACTCTGATAGTGCACAGATAACAGAGTGCCTCCAGATGTGCCTCGGAAACTGCTACTGGTCTTCGAGGGAACGATCAAAGCGTAGACTGTTTGAGACATTACTCCCATGGAGGAAAGTGAGCATGGTGACTGTTGCATTCAATCCCGATGCAATTTCTGTGTTTCATCAACACTCTGATAGTCCACAGATTACAGAATGGCTCAAGATGTGCATCGGAAACTACTACTGGTCTTCCAGGGAACGATCAAGCCGTAGACTGTTTGAGACATTACTCCCATGGAGGAAAGTGCGCATGGTGACTGTTGTATTCAATCCCAATGCAATTTCTGTGTTTCATCAACACTCTAAAGGTCCACAGATTAGAGAATGCCTCCAGATGTGCATCAGAAACTGCTACTGGTCTTCCAGGGAACGATCAAAGCGTAAACTCTTTGAGGCATTACTCCCAATGAGGAAAGTGCGCATGGTCATTGTGGTATTCAATCCCGATGCATTTTCTGTGATTCATCAACACTCTGATAGTCCACAGATTACAGAATGCCTCCAGATGTGCATCGGAAGCTACTACTGGTCTTCCAGGGAACGATTAAAGCATAGATTGTTTCAGGATTACTCCCATGGAGGAAAGTGCGCTTGGTGACTGTTTTATTCAGTCCCGATGCAATTTCTGTGTTTCATCAACACTCTGATAGTCCACAGATTACAGAATGCCTCCAGATGTGCATCGGAAACTACAACTGGTCTTCCAGGGAACGATCAAAGCCTAGACTGTTTCAGACATTGCTCCCATGGAGGAAAGTTCGCATGGTGACTGTGGTACTCAATCCCGATGCAATTTCTGTGTCTCATCGCCACTCTGATAGTCCACAGATAACAGAATGCCTCCAGATGTGCATCGGAAACTGCTACTGGTCTTCCAGGGAACGATCAAAGCGTAGACTCTTTGAGACATTACTCCCATGGAGGAAAGTGAGCATGGTGACTGTTGTATTCGATCCCGATGCAATTTCTATGTTTCATCAACACTCTGACATTCCACAGATTACAGAATGCCGCCAGATGTGCATCGCAAACTACTACTGGTCATCCAGGGAACGACGAAAGCACAGACTGTTTGAGACATACCCCCGTGGAGGAAAGTGCGCACGGTGACTGTTGTATTCAATCCCGATGCAATTTCTGTGTTTCATCAATACTCTGATAATCCACAGATTACATAATGCTTCCAGATGTGCATCGGAAACTACAATTGGTCTTCCAGTCAATGATCAAATCCTAGACTGTTTGAGACATTGCTCCCATGGAAGACAGTGCGCATGGTGACTGTAGTACTCAATCCCGATGCAATTTCTGTGTTTCATCACCACTCTGATAGTGCACAGATAACAGAGTGCCTCCAGATGTGCCTCGGAAACTGCTACTGGTCTTCGAGGGAACGATCAAAGCGTAGACTGTTTGAGACATTACTCCCATGGAGGAAAGTGAGCATGGTGACTGTTGCATTCAATCCCGATGCAATTTCTGTGTTTCATCAACACTCTGATAGTCCACAGATTACAGAATGCCTCCAGATGTGCATCGGAAACTACTACTGGTCTTCCAGGGAACGATCAAGGCGTAGACTGTTTGAGACATTACTCCCATGGAGGAAAGTGCGCATGGTGACTGTTGTATTCAATCCCAATGCAATTTCTGTGTTTCATCAACACTCTAAAGGTCCACACATTAGAGAATGCCTCCAGATGTGCATCAGAAACTGCTACTGGTCTTCCAGGGAACGATCAAAGCGTAAACTCTTTGAGGCATTACTCCCAATGAGGAAAGTGCGCATGGTCATTGTGGTATTCAATCCCGATGCATTTTCTGTGATTCATCAACACTCTGATAGTCCACAGATTACAGAATGCCTCCAGATGTGCATCGGAAGCTACTACTGGTCTTCCAGGGAACGATTAAAGCATAGATTGTTTCAGGATTACTCCCATGGAGGAAAGTGCGCTTGGTGACTGTTTTATTCAGTCCCGATGCAATTTCTGTGTTTCATCAACACTCTGATAGTCCACAGATTACAGAATGCCACCAGACGTGCATCGGAAACTACAACTGGTCTTCCAGGGAACGATCAAAGCGTAGACTGTTTGAGGCATTACTCCCGTGGAGGAACGTGCGCATGGTGACTGTTGAATTCAATCCTGATGCAATATCTTTGATTCATCAACACTCTGATAGTCCGCTCATTACAGAATGCCACGAGATATGCATCGGAAACTACTACTGGTCTTCCAGGGAACTATCAAAGCGTAGACTGTTTCAGACATCACTCCTATGGAGAAATGTGCGCATGGTGACAGTTGTATTCAATCCCGATGCAATTTCTGTGTTTCATCAACACTCTGATAGTCCACAGATAACAGAATGCCTCCAGATGTGCATCAGAAACTACTACTGGTCTTCCAGGTAACGATCAAAGCGTAGACAGTTTGAGACATTACTCCCATGGAGGAAAGTAAGCATGGTGATTGTTGTATTCAATCGCGATGCAATTTCTGTGTCGCATCAACACTCTGATAGTCCACAGATTACGGAATGCCTCCATATGTGCATCGGAAACTACTACTGGTCTTCCACAGAACGATTAAAGCGTAGACTGTTTGAGGATTACTCCCATGGAGGAAAGTGCGCATGGTGACTGTTGTATTCAATCCCGATGCAATTTCTGTGTTTCATCAACACTCTGATAGTCCACACATTACAGAATGCCACGAGATGTGCATCGGAAACTACTACTGGTGTTCCAGTGAACTATCAAAACTTAGACTGATTCAGACATCACTCCCATGGAGAAAAGTGCGCATGGTGACTGTTGTATTCAATCCCGATGCAATTTCAGTATTTCATTAACACTCTGATAGTCCACATATTACAGAATGCAACCAGTTGTGCATCAGAAACTACTACTGGTCTTCCAGGGAACTATCAAAGCTTAGACTGTTTCAGACATTGCTCCCATGGAGGAAAGTGCGCATGGTGACTGTGGTACTCAATCCCGATGCAATTTCTGTGTTTCATCAACACTCTGATAGTCCACAGATAACAGAATGCCTCCAGATGTGCATCGGAAACTGCTACTGGTCTTCCAGGGAACGATCAAAGCGTAGACTCTTTGAGACATTACTCCCATGGAGGAAAGTGAGCATGGTGACTGTTGTATTCGATCCCGATGCAATTTCTATGTTTCATCAACACTCTGACATTCCACAGATTACAGAATGCAGCCAGATGTGCATCGCAAACTACTACTGGTCATCCAGGGAACGACGAAAGCACAGACTGTTTGAGACATACCCCCGTGGAGGAAAGTGCGCACGGTGACTGTTGTATTCAATCCCGATGCAATTTCTGTGTTTCATCAATACTCTGATAATCCACAGATTACATAATGCTTCCAGATGTGCATCGGAAACTACAATTGGTCTTCCAGTCAATGATCAAATCCTAGACTGTTTGAGACATTGCTCCCATGGAAGACAGTGCGCATGGTGACTGTAGTACTCAATCCCGATGCAATTTCTGTGTTTCATCACCACTCTGATAGTGCACAGATAACAGAGTGCCTCCAGATGTGCCTCGGAAACTGCTACTGGTCTTCGAGGGAACGATCAAAGCGTAGACTGTTTGAGACATTACTCCCATGGAGGAAAGTGAGCATGGTGACTGTTGCATTCAATCCCGATGCAATTTCTGTGTTTCATCAACACTCTGATAGTCCACAGATTACAGAATGCCTCCAGATGTGCATCGGAAACTACTACTGGTCTTCCAGGGAACGATCAAGGCGTAGACTGTTTGAGACATTACTCCCATGGAGGAAAGTGCGCATGGTGACTGTTGTATTCAATCCCAATGCAATTTCTGTGTTTCATCAACACTCTAAAGGTCCACAGATTAGAGAATGCCTCCAGATGTGCATCAGAAACTGCTACTGGTCTTCCAGGGAACGATCAAAGCGTAAACTCTTTGAGGCATTACTCCCAATGAGGAAAGTGCGCATGGTCATTGTAGTATTCAATCCCGATGCATTTTCTGTGATTCATCAACACTCTGATAGTCCACAGATTACAGAATGCCTCCAGATGTGCATCGGAAGCTACTACTGGTCTTCCAGGGAACGATTAAAGCATAGATTGTTTCAGGATTACTCCCATGGAGGAAAGTGCGCTTGGTGACTGTTTTATTCAGTCCCGATGCAATTTCTGTGTTTCATCAACACTCTGATAGTCCACAGATTACAGAATGCCACCAGACGTGCATCGGAAACTACAACTGGTCTTCCAGGGAACGATCAAAGCGTAGACTGTTTGAGGCATTACTCCCGTGGAGGAACGTGCGCATGGTGACTGTTGAATTCAATCCTGATGCAATATCTTTGTTTCATCAACACTCTGATAGTCCGCTCATTACAGAATGCCACGAGATATGCATCGGAAACTACTACTGGTCTTCCAGGTAACGATCAAATCGTAGACAGTTTGAGACATTACTCCCATGGAGGAAAGTAAGCATGGTGACTGTTGTATTCAATCGCGATGCAATTTCTGTGTCGCATCAACACTCTGATAGTCCACAGATTACGGAATGCCTCCATATGTGCATCGGAAACTACTACTGGTCTTCCACAGAACGATTAAAGCGTAGACTGTTTGAGGATTACTCCCATGGAGGAAAGTGCGCATGGTGACTGTTGTATTCAATCCCGATGCAATTTCTGTGTTTCATCAACACTCTGATAGTCCACACATTACAGAATGCCACGTGATGTGCATCGGAAACTACTACTGGTGTTCCAGTGAACTATCAAAACTTAGACTGATTCAGACATCACTCCCATGGAGAAAAGTGCGCATGGTGACTGTTGTATTCAATCCCGATGCAATTTCAGTATTTCATTAACACTCTGATAGTCCACATATTACAGAATGCAACCAGTTGTGCATCAGAAACTACTACTGGTCTTCCAGGGAACTATCAAAGCTTAGACTGTTTCAGACATCACTCCCATGGAGAAAAGTGCGCATGGTGACTGTTGTATTCAAGCCCGATGCAATTTCTGTGTTTCATCAACACTCTGATTGTCCACAGATTACAGAATGCCACCAGATGTGCATCGGAAACTACTACTGGTCTACCAGGGAACGATCAAAGAGTAGACTGTTTCAGACACTACTCCCATGGATAAAAGTGCGGATGGTGACTGTTGTATTCAATCCCGATGCAATTTCCTTGTTTCATCAATAGTCTGATAGTCCACAGATTACAGAATGCCTCCAGATGTGCATCAGAAACTACTACTGGTCTTCCAGGGAACGATCAAAGCATAGACTGTTTGAGACATTACTCCCATAGAGGAAAGTGCGCATGGTGGCTGTTGTATTCAATTCCGAGGCAATTACTGAGTTTCATCAACACTTTGAAGATCCACAGATTACAGAAAGAATCCAGATGTGCATCGAAAACTACTACTGGTCTTCCACGGAACGATTAAAGCGTAGCCTGTCTGAGGAATACTCCCATGGAGGAAAGTGCGCATGATTACTGTTGTATTCAATCCCGATGCAATTTCTGTATTTCATCAACACTCTGATAGTCCACAGATTACAGAATGCCACCAGATGTGCATCGGAAACTACTACTGGTCTTCCAGGGAACGATCAAAGCGTAGACTGTTTGAGACATAACTCCCGTAGAGGAACGTGCGCATGGTGTCTCTTGTATTCAATCCCGATGCCATTTCTGTGTTTCATCAACACTCTGATAGTCCACAAATTACAGAATGCCACGAGATGTGCATCGGAAACTACTACTGGTCTTCCAGGGTACGATCAAAGCGTAGACTGTTTGAGACATTACTCCCATAGAGGAAAGTGCGCATGGTGGCTGTTGTATTCAATTCCGAGGCAATTACTGAGTTTCATCAACACTTTGAAGGTCTACAGATTACAGAAAGCCTCCAGATGTGCATCGAAAACTACTACTGGTCTTCCACAGAACGATTAAAGCGTAGACTGTTTGAGGATTACTCCCATGGAGGAAAGTGCGCATGGTGACTGTTGTATTCAATCCCAATGCAATTTCTGTGTTTCATCAACACTCTGATAGTTCACAGGTTAAAGAATGCCACCAGACGTGCATCGGAAACTACTACTGGTATTTAAGGGAACTATCAAACACTAGACTGTTTGAGACATTACTCCCGTGGAGGAAAGTGGGCATGGTGACTGTTGTATTCAATCCCAATGCAATTTCTGTGTTTCATAAACACTCTGATAGTCCACAGATTATAGAATGCCACAAGATGTGCATCGGAAACTACTACAGGTCTTCCAGGGAACGATCAAACCGTAGACTCTTTGAGACATTACTCCCGTGGAGGAAAGTGCGCATGGTGACTGTTGCATTCAATCCCGATGCAATACCTGTGTTTCATCAACACTCTGATAGTCCACAGATTACATAATGCCTCCAGATGTGCATCGGATACTACTACTGGCCTAACAGGGAATGATCAAAGCGTAGACTGTTTGAGACATGGCTCCCATGGAGGTAAGTGCGCATGGTGACTGTTGTATTCAATCCCGATGCAATTTCTGTGTCTCATCAACAGTCTGATAGTCTACAGATTACAGAATGCCTTCAGATGTGCATCGGAAACTACTACTGGTCTTCCAGGGAACGAACAAAGCGTAGACTCTTTGAGACATTACTCCCATGGAGGAAAGTGCGCACGGTGACTGTTGTATTCAATCCCGATGCAATTTCTGTGTTTCATCAATACTCTGATAATCCACAGAGTACATAATGCTTCCAGATGTGCGTCGGAAACTACAACTGGTCTTCCAGTCAATGATCAAAGCCTAGACTGTTTGAGACATTGCTGCCATGGAAGACAGTGCGTATGGTGACTGTGGTACTCAATCCCGATGCAATTTCTGTGTTTCATCACCACTCTGATAGTGCACAGATAACAGAATGCCTCCAGATGTGCATCGGAAACTGCTACTGGTCTTCGAGGGAACGATCAAAGCGTAGACTGATTGAGACATTACTCCCATGGAGGAAAGTGAGCATGGTGACTGTTGCATTCAATCCCGATGCAATTTCTGTGTTTCATCAACACTCTGATAGTCCACAGATTGCAGAATGCCTCCAGATGTGCATCGGAAACTACAACTGGTCTTCCAGGGAACGATGAAAGCCTAGACTGTTTCAGACATTGCTCCCATGGAGGAAAGTGCGCATGGTGACTGTGGTACTCAATCCCGATCAATTTCTGTGTCTCATCGCCACTCTGATAGTCCACAGATAACAGAATGCCTCCAGATGTGCATCGGAAACTGCTACTGGTCTTCCAGAGAACGATCAAAGCGTAGACTCTTTGAGACATTACTCCTATGGAGGAAAGTGAGCATGGTGACTGTTGTATTCGATCCCGATGCAATTTCTATGTTTCATCAACACTCTGATATTCCACAGATTACAGAATGCCACCAGATGTGCATCGGAAACTACTACTGGTCTTTTAGGGAACGATGAAAGCACAGACTGTCTGAGACATACCCCCGTGGAGGAAAGTACGCACGGTGACTGTTGTATTCAATCCCGATGCAATTTCTGTGTTTCATCAATACTCTGATAATCCACAGATTACATAATGCTTCCAGATGTGCATCGGAAACTACAACTGGTCTTCCAGTCAATGATCAAAGCCTAGACTGTTTGAGACATTGCTCCCATGGAAGACAGTGCGCATGGTGACTGTGGTACTCAATCCCGATGCAATTTCTATGTTGCATCAACACTTTGACGGTCCACAGATTACAGAATGCCTCCAGATGTGCATCGGAAACTACAACTGGTCTTCCAGGGAACGATCAATGCCTAGACTGTTTCAGACATTGCTCCCATGGAGGAAAGTGCGCATGGTGACTGTGGTACTCAATCCCGATGCAATTTCTGTGTTTCATCAACACTCTGATAGTCCACAGATAACAGAATGCCTCCAGATGTGCATCGGAAACTGCTACTGGTCTTCCAGGGAACGATCAAAGCGTAGACTCTTTGAGACATTACTCCCATGGAGGAAAGTGAGCATGGTGACTGTTGTATTCGATCCCGATGCAATTTCTATGTTTCATCAACACTCTGACATTCCACAGATTACAGAATGCCACCAGATGTGCATCGGAAACTACTACTGGTCTTCCAGGGAACGACGAAAGCACAGACTGTTTGAGACATACCCCCGTGGAGGAAAGTGCGCACGGTGACTGTTGTATTCAATCCCGATGCAATTTCTGTGTTTCATCAATACTCTGATAATCCACAGATTACATAATGCTTCCAGATGTGCATCGGAAACTACAATTGGTCTTCCAGTCAAAGATCAAAGCCTAGACTGTTTGAGACATTGCTCCCATGGAAGACAGTGCGCATGGTGACTGTGGTACTCAATCCCGATGCAATTTCTGTGTTTCATCACCACTCTGATAGTGCACAGATAACAGAATGCCTCCAGATGTGCCTCGGAAACTGCTACTGGTCTTCGAGGGAACGATCAAAGCGTAGACTGTTTGAGACATTACTCCCATGGAGGAAAGTGAGCATGGTGACTGTTGCATTCAATCCCGATGCAATTTCTGTGTTTCATCAACACTCTGATAGTCCACAGATTACAGAATGCCTCCAGATGTGCATCGGAAACTACTACTGGTCTTCCAGGGAACGATCAAGGCGTAGACTGTTTGAGAGATTACTCCCATGGAGGAAAGTGCGCATGGTGACTGTTGTATTCAATCCCAATGCAATTTCTGTGTTTCATCAACACTCTAAAGGTCCACAGATTAGAGAATGCCTCCAGATGTGCATCAGAAACTGCTACTGGTCTTCCAGGGAACGATCAAAGCGTAAACTCTTTGAGGCATTACTCCCAATGAGGAAAGTGCGCATGGTCATTGTGGTATTCAATCCCGATGCATTTTCTGTGATTCATCAACACTCTGATAGTCCACAGATTACTGAATGCCTCCAGATGTGCATCGGAAGCTACTATTGGTCTTCCAGGGAACGATTAAAGCATAGATTGTTTCAGGATTACTCCCATGGAGGAAAGTGGGCTTGGTGACTGTTTTATTCAATCCCGATGCAATTTCTGTGTTTCATCAACACTCCGATAGTCCACAGATTACAGAATGCCACCAGACGTGCATCGGAAACTACAACTGGTCTTCCAGGGAACGATCAAAGCGTAGACTGTTTGAGGCATTACTCCCGTGGAGGAACATGCGCATGGTGACTGTTGAATTCAATCCTGATGCAATATCTTTGTTTCATCAACACTCTGATAGTCCGCACATTACAGAATGCCACGAGATGTGCATCGGAAACTACTACTGGTCTTCCAGGGAACTATCAAAGCGTAGACTGTTTCAGACATCACTCCTATGGAGAAAAGTGCGCATGGTGACTGTTGTATTCAATCCCGATGCAATTTCTGTGTTTCATCAACACTCTGATAGTCCACAGATAACAGAATGCCTCCAGATGTGCATCAGAAACTACTACTGGTCTTCCAGGTAACGATCAAAGCGTAGACAGTTTGAGGCATTACTCCCATGGAGGAAAGTAAGCATGGTGACTGTTGTATTCAATCGCGATGCAATTTCTGTGTCGCATCAACACTCTGATAGTCCACAGATTACAGAATGCCTCCATATGTGCATCGGAAACTACTACTGGTCTTCCACAGAACGATTAAAGCGTAGACTGTTTGAGGATTACTCCCATGGAGGAAAGTGCGCATGGTGACTGTTGTATTCAATCCCGATGCAATTTCAGTATTTCATCAACACTCTGATAGTCCACATATTACAGAATGCCACCAGTTGTGCATCGGAAACTACTACTGGTCTTCCAGGGAACTATCAAAGCTTAGACTGTTTCAGACATTGCTCCCATGGAGGAAAGTGCGCATGGTGACTGTTGTATTCAATCCCGATGCAATTTCTGTGTTTCATCAACACTCTGATTGTCCACAGATTACAGAATGCCACCAGATGTGCATCGGAAACTACTACTGGTCTACCAGGGAACGATCAAAGAGTAGACTGTTTCAGACACTACTCCCATGGATAAAAGTGCGGATGGTGACTGTTGTATTCAATCCCGATGCAATTTCCTTGTTTCATCAATAGTCTGATAGTCCACAGTTACAGAATGCCTATAGATGTGCATCAGAAACTACTACTGGTCTTCCAGGGGACGATCAAAGCATAGACTGTTTGAGACATTACTCCCATAGAGGAAAGTGCGCATGGTGGCTGTTGTATTCAATTCCGAGGCAATTACTGAGTTTCATCAACACTTTGAAGGTCTACAGATTACAGAAAGCCTCCAGATGTGCATCGAAAACTACTACTGGTCTTCCACAGAACGATTAAAGCGTAGACTGTTTGAGGATTACTCCCATGGAGGAAAGTGCGCATGGTGACTGTTGTATTCAATCCCAATGCAATTTCTGTGTTTCATCAACACTCTGATAGTTCACAGGTTACAGAATGCCACCAGACGTGCATCGGAAACTACTACTGGTATTTAAGGGAACTATCAAACCCTAGACTGTTTGAGACATTACTCCCGTGGAGGAAAGTGGGCATGGTGACTGTTGTATTCAATCCCAATGCAAATTCTGTGTTTCATCAACACTCTGATAGTCCACAGATTTTAGAATGCCACAAGATGTGCATCGGACACTACTACAGGTCTTCCAGGGAACGATCAAAGCGTAGACTCTTTGAGACATTACTCCCGTGGAGGAAAGTGCGCATGGTGACTGTTGCATTCAATCCCGATGCAATACCTGTGTTTCATCAACACTCTGATAGTCCACAGATTACATAATGCCTCCAGATGTGCATCGGATACTACTACTGGCCTAACAGGGAACGATCAAAGCGTAGACTGTTTGAGACATGGCTCCCATGGAGGTAAGTTCGCATGGTGACTGTTGTATTCAATCCCGATGCAATTTCTGTGTCTCATCAACAGTCTGATAGTCTACAGATTACAGAATGCCTTCAGATGTGCATCGGAAACTACTACTGGTCTTACAGGGAACGAACAAAGCGTAGACTCTTTGAGACATTACTCCCATGGAGGAAAGTACGCATGGTGACTGTTGTATTCAATTCCGATGCAATTTCTGTGTTTCATCTACACTCTAATAGTCCACAGATTACAGAATGCCTCCAGATCTGCATCGGAAACTACTACTGGTCTTCCAGGGAACGATCAAAGCGTAGACAGTTTGAGACATTACTCCCATGGAGGAAAGTGCCCATGGTGACTGTTGTATTCAATCCCGGTGCAATTACTGAGTTTCATCAACACCCTGATATTCCACAGATTACAGAATGCCACCAGATGTGCATCGGAAACTACTACAGGTCTTCCAGGGAATGACCAAAGCATAGACTGTTTGAGACATAGCCCCGTGAAGGAAAGTGCGCACGGTGACTGTTGTATTCAATCCCAATGCAATTTCTGTGTTTCATCAACACTCTGATAGTCCACAGATTACAGAATGCCTCCAGATGTGCATCGGAAACTACTACTGGTCTTCCAGGGAACGATCAAGGCGTAGACTGTTTGAGACGTTACTCCCATGGAGGAATGTGCGCATTGTGACTGTTGTATTCAATCCCAATGCAATTTCTGTGTTTCATCAACACTCTGATAGTCCACAAATTACAGAATGCCACGAGATGTGCATCGGAAACTACTACTGGTCTTCCAGGGTACGATCAAACCGTAGACTGTTTGAGACATTACTCCCATAGAGGAAAGTGCGCATGGTGGCTGTTGTATTCAATTCAGAGGCAATTACTGAGTTTCATCAACACTTTGAAGGTCTACAGATTACAGAAAGCCTCCAGATGTGCATCGAAAACTACTACTGGTCTTCCACAGAACGATTAAAGCGTAGACTGTTTGAGGATTACTCCCATGGAGGAAAGTGCGCATGGTGACTCTTGTATTCAATCCCAATGCAATTTCTGTGTTTCATCAACACTCTGATAGTTCACAGGTTAAAGAATGCCACCAGACGTGCATCGGAAACTACTACTGGTATTTAAGGGAACTATCAAACACTAGACTGTTTGAGACATTACTCCCGTGGAGGAAAGTGGGCATGGTGACTGTTGTATTCAATCCCAATGCAATTTCTGTGTTTCATAAACACTCTGATAGTCCACAGATTATAGAATGCCACAAGATGTGCATCGGAAACTACTACAGGTCTTCCAGGGAACGATCAAACCGTAGACTCTTTGAGACATTACTCCCGTGGAGGAAAGTGCGCATGGTGACTGTTGCATTCAATCCCGATGCAATACCTGTGTTTCATCAACACTCTGATAGTCCACAGATTACAGAATGCCTCCAGATGTGCATCGGAAGCTACTACTGGTCTTCCAGGGAACGATTAAAGCATAGATTGTTTCAGGATTCCTCCCATGGAGGAAAGTGCGCTTGGTGACTGTTTTATTCAGTCCCGATGCAATTTCTGTGTTTCATCAACACTCTGATAGTCCACAGATTACAGAATGCCACCAGACGTGCATCGGAAACTACAACTGGTCTTCCAGGGAACGATCAAAGCGTAGACTGTTTGAGGCATTACTCCCGTGGAGGAACGTGCGCATGGTGACTGTTGAATTCAATCCTGATGCAATATCTTTGTTTCATCAACACTCTGATAGTCCGCTCATTACAGAATGCCACGAGATATGCATCGGAAACTACTACTGGTCTTCCAGGTAACGATCAAAGCGTAGACAGTTTGAGACATTACTCCCATGGAGGAAAGTAAGCATGGTGACTGTTGTATTCAATCGCGATGCAATTTCTGTGTCGCATCAACACTCTGATAGTCCACAGATTACGGAATGCCTCCATATGTGCATCGGAAACTACTACTGGTCTTCCACAGAACGATTAAAGCGTAGACTGTTTGAGGATTACTCCCATGGAGGAAAGTGCGCATGGTGACTGTTGTATTCAATCCCGATGCAATTTCTGTGTTTCATCAACACTCTGATAGTCCACACATTACAGAATGCCACGTGATGTGCATCGGAAACTACTACTGGTGTTCCAGTGAACTATCAAAACTTAGACTGATTCAGACATCACTCCCATGGAGAAAAGTGCGCATGGTGACTGTTGTATTCAATCCCGATGCAATTTCAGTATTTCATTAACACTCTGATAGTCCACATATTACAGAATGCAACCAGTTGTGCATCAGAAACTACTACTGGTCTTCCAGGGAACTATCAAAGCTTAGACTGTTTCAGACATCACTCCCATGGAGAAAAGTGCGCATGGTGACTGTTGTATTCAATCCCGATGCAATTTCTGTGTTTCATCAACACTCTGATTGTCCACAGATTACAGAATGCCACCAGATGTGCATCGGAAACTACTACTGGTCTACCAGGGAACGATCAAAGAGTAGACTGTTTCAGACACTACTCCCATGGATAAAAGTGCGGATGGTGACTGTTGTATTCAATCCCGATGCAATTTCCTTGTTTCATCAATAGTCTGATAGTCCACAGATTACAGAATGCCTCCAGATGTGCATCAGAAACTACTACTGGTCTTCCAGGGAACGATCAAAGCATAGACTGTTTGAGACATTACTCCCATAGAGGAAAGTGCGCATGGTGGCTGTTGTATTCAATTCCGAGGCAATTACTGAGTTTCATCAACACTTTGAAGATCCACAGATTACAGAAAGAATCCAGATGTGCATCGAAAACTACTACTGGTCTTCCACGGAACGATTAAAGCGTAGCCTGTCTGAGGAATACTCCCATGGAGGAAAGTGCGCATGATGACTGTTGTATTCAATCCCGATGCAATTTCTGTATTTCATCAACACTCTGATAGTCCACAGATTACAGAATGCCACCAGATGTGCATCGGAAACTACTACTGGTCTTCCAGGGAACGATCAAAGCGTAGACTGTTTGAGACATAACTCCCGTAGAGGAACGTGCGCATGGTGTCTCTTGTATTCAATCCCGATGCCATTTCTGTGTTTCATCAACACTCTGATAGTCCACAAATTACAGAATGCCACGAGATGTGCATCGGAAACTACTACTGGTCTTCCAGGGTACGATCAAAGCGTAGACTGTTTGAGACATTACTCCCATAGAGGAAAGTGCGCATGGTGGCTGTTGTATTCAATTCCGAGGCAATTACTGAGTTTCATCAACACTTTGAAGGTCTACAGATTACAGAAAGCCTCCAGATGTGCATCGAAAACTACTACTGGTCTTCCACAGAACGATTAAAGCGTAGACTGTTTGAGGATTACTCCCATGGAGGAAAGTGCGCATGGTGACTGTTGTATTCAATCCCAATGCAATTTCTGTGTTTCATCAACACTCTGATAGTTCACAGGTTAAAGAATGCCACCAGACGTGCATCGGAAACTACTACTGGTATTTAAGGGAACTATCAAACACTAGACTGTTTGAGACATTACTCCCGTGGAGGAAAGTGGGCATGGTGACTGTTGTATTCAATCCCAATGCAATTTCTGTGTTTCATAAACACTCTGATAGTCCACAGATTATAGAATGCCACAAGATGTGCATCGGAAACTACTACAGGTCTTCCAGGGAACGATCAAACCGTAGACTCTTTGAGACATTACTCCCGTGGAGGAAAGTGCGCATGGTGACTGTTGCATTCAATCCCGATGCAATACCTGTGTTTCATCAACACTCTGATAGTCCACAGATTACATAATGCCTCCAGATGTGCATCGGATACTACTACTGGCCTAACAGGGAATGATCAAAGCGTAGACTGTTTGAGACATGGCTCCCATGGAGGTAAGTGCGCATGGTGACTGTTGTATTCAATCCCGATGCAATTTCTGTGTCTCATCAACAGTCTGATAGTCTACAGATTACAGAATGCCTTCAGATGTGCATCGGAAACTACTACTGGTCTTCCAGGGAACGAACAAAGCGTAGACTCTTTGAGACATTACTCCCATGGAGGAAAGTGAGCATGGTGACTGTTGCATTCAATCCCGATGCAATTTCTGTGTTTCATCAACACTCTGATAGTCCACAGATTACAGAATGCCTCCAGATGTGCATCGGAAACTACAACTGGTCTTCCAGGGAACGATGAAAGCCTAGACTGTTTCAGACATTGCTCCCATGGAGGAAAGTGCGCATGGTGACTGTGGTACTCAATCCCGATCAATTTCTGTGTCTCATCGCCACTCTGATAGTCCACAGATAACAGAATGCCTCCAGATGTGCATCGGAAACTGCTACTGGTCTTCCAGAGAACGATCAAAGCGTAGACTCTTTGAGACATTACTCCTATGGAGGAAAGTGAGCATGGTGACTGTTGTATTCGATCCCGATGCAATTTCTATGTTTCATCAACACTCTGATATTCCACAGATTACAGAATGCCACCAGATGTGCATCGGAAACTACTACTGGTCTTTTAGGGAACGATGAAAGCACAGACTGTCTGAGACATACCCCCGTGGAGGAAAGTACGCACGGTGACTGTTGTATTCAATCCCGATGCAATTTCTGTGTTTCATCAATACTCTGATAATCCACAGATTACATAATGCTTCCAGATGTGCATCGGAAACTACAACTGGTCTTCCAGTCAATGATCAAAGCCTAGACTGTTTGAGACATTGCTCCCATGGAAGACAGTGCGCATGGTGACTGTGGTACTCAATCCCGATGCAATTTCTGTGTTGCATCAACACTTTGACGGTCCACAGATTACAGAATGCCTCCAGATGTGCATCGGAAACTACAACTGGTCTTCCAGGGAACGATCAATGCCTAGACTGTTTCAGACATTGCTCCCATGGAGGAAAGTGCGCATGGTGACTGTGGTACTCAATCCCGATGCAATTTCTGTGTTTCATCAACACTCTGACATTCCACAGATTACAGAATGCCACCAGATGTGCTTCGGAAACTACTACTGGTCTTCCAGGGAACGACGAAAGCACAGACTGTTTGAGACATACCCCCGTGGAGGAAAGTGCGCACGGTGACTGTTGTATTCAATCCCGATGCAATTTCTGTGTTTCATCAATACTCTGATAATCCACAGATTACATAATGCTTCCAGATGTGCATCGGAAACTACAATTGGTCTTCCAGTCAAAGATCAAAGCCTAGACTGTTTGAGACATTGCTCCCATGGAAGACAGTGCGCATGGTGACTGTGGTACTCAATCCCGATGCAATTTCTGTGTTTCATCACCACTCTGATAGTGCACAGATAACAGAATGCCTCCAGATGTGCCTCGGAAACTGCTACTGGTCTTCGAGGGAACGATCAAAGCGTAGACTGTTTGAGACATTACTCCCATGGAGGAAAGTGAGCATGGTGACTGTTGCATTCAATCCCGATGCAATTTCTGTGTTTCATCAACACTCTGATAGTCCACAGATTACAGAATGCCTCCAGATGTGCATCGGAAACTACTACTGGTCTTCCAGGGAACGATCAAGGCGTAGACTGTTTGAGAGATTACTCCCATGGAGGAAAGTGCGCATGGTGACTGTTGTATTCAATCCCAATGCAATTTCTGTGTTTCATCAACACTCTAAAGGTCCACAGATTAGAGAATGCCTCCAGATGTGCATCAGAAACTGCTACTGGTCTTCCAGGGAACGATCAAAGCGTAAACTCTTTGAGGCATTACTCCCAATGAGGAAAGTGCGCATGGTCATTGTGGTATTCAATCCCGATGCATTTTCTGTGATTCATCAACACTCTGATAGTCCACAGATTACTGAATGCCTCCAGATGTGCATCGGAAGCTACTATTGGTCTTCCAGGGAACGATTAAAGCATAGATTGTTTCAGGATTACTCCCATGGAGGAAAGTGGGCTTGGTGACTGTTTTATTCAATCCCGATGCAATTTCTGTGTTTCATCAACAATCCGATAGTCCACAGATTACAGAATGCCACCAGACGTGCATCGGAAACTACAACTGGTCTTCCAGGGAACGATCAAAGCGTAGACTGTTTGAGGCATTACTCCCGTGGAGGAACATGCGCATGGTGACTGTTGAATTCAATCCTGATGCAATATCTTTGTTTCATCAACACTCTGATAGTCCGCACATTACAGAATGCCACGAGATGTGCATCGGAAACTACTACTGGTCTTCCAGGGAACTATCAAAGCGTAGACTGTTTCAGACATCACTCCTATGGAGAAAAGTGCGCATGGTGACTGTTGTATTCAATCCCGATGCAATTTCTGTGTTTCATCAACACTCTGATAGTCCACAGATAACAGAATGCCTCCAGATGTGCATCAGAAACTACTACTGGTCTTCCAGGTAACGATCAAAGCGTAGACAGTTTGAGGCATTACTCCCATGGAGGAAAGTAAGCATGGTGACTGTTGTATTCAATCGCGATGCAATTTCTGTGTCGCATCAACACTCTGATAGTCCACAGATTACAGAATGCCTCCATATGTGCATCGGAAACTACTACTGGTCTTCCACAGAACGATTAAAGCGTAGACTGTTTGAGGATTACTCCCATGGAGGAAAGTGCGCATGGTGACTGTTGTATTCAATCCCGATGCAATTTCAGTATTTCATCAACACTCTGATAGTCCACATATTACAGAATGCCACCAGTTGTGCATCGGAAACTACTACTGGTCTTCCAGGGAACTATCAAAGCTTAGACTGTTTCAGACATTGCTCCCATGGAGGAAAGTGCGCATGGTGACTGTTGTATTCAATCCCGATGCAATTTCTGTGTTTCATCAACACTCTGATTGTCCACAGATTACAGAATGCCACCAGATGTGCATCGGAAACTACTACTGGTCTACCAGGGAACGATCAAAGAGTAGACTGTTTCAGACACTACTCCCATGGATAAAAGTGCGGATGGTGACTGTTGTATTCAATCCCGATGCAATTTCCTTGTTTCATCAATAGTCTGATAGTCCACAGTTACAGAATGCCTATAGATGTGCATCAGAAACTACTACTGGTCTTCCAGGGGACGATCAAAGCATAGACTGTTTGAGACATTACTCCCATAGAGGAAAGTGCGCATGGTGGCTGTTGTATTCAATTCCGAGGCAATTACTGAGTTTCATCAACACTTTGAAGATCCACAGATTACAGAAAGAATCCAGATGTGCATCGAAAACTACTACTGGTCTTCCACGGAACGATTAAAGCGTAGCCTGTCTGAGGAATACTCCCATGGAGGAAAGTGCGCATGGTGACTGTTGTATTCAATCCCGATGCAATTTCTGTATTTCATCAACACTCTGATAGTCCACAGATTACAGAATGCCACCAGATGCGCATCGGAAACTACTACTGGTCTTCCAGGGAACGATCAAAGCGTAGACTGTTTGAGACATAACTCCCGTAGAGGAACGTGCGCATGGTGACTGTTGTATTCAATCCCGATGCCATTTCTGTGTTTCATCAACACTCTGATAGTCCACAAATTACAGAATGCCACGAGATGTGCATCGGAAACTACTACTGGTCTTCCAGGGTACGATCAAAGCGTAGACTGTTTGAGACATTACTCCCATAGAGGAAAGTGCGCATGGTGGCTGTTGTATTCAATTCCGAGGCAATTACTGAGTTTCATCAACACTTTGAAGGTCTACAGATTACAGAAAGCCTCCAGATGTGCATCGAAAACTACTACTGGTCTTCCACAGAACGATTAAAGCGTAGACTGTTTGAGGATTACTCCCATGGAGGAAAGTGCGCATGGTGACTGTTGTATTCAATCCCAATGCAATTTCTGTGTTTCATCAACACTCTGATAGTTCACAGGTTACAGAATGCCACCAGACGTGCATCGGAAACTACTACTGGTATTTAAGGGAACTATCAAACCCTAGACTGTTTGAGACATTACTCCCGTGGAGGAAAGTGGGCATGGTGACTGTTGTATTCAATCCCAATGCAAATTCTGTGTTTCATCAACACTCTGATAGTCCACAGATTTTAGAATGCCACAAGATGTGCATCGGACACTACTACAGGTCTTCCAGGGAACGATCAAAGCGTAGACTCTTTGAGACATTACTCCCGTGGAGGAAAGTGCGCATGGTGACTGTTGCATTCAATCCCGATGCAATACCTGTGTTTCATCAACACTCTGATAGTCCACAGATTACATAATGCCTCCAGATGTGCATCGGATACTACTACTGGCCTAACAGGGAACGATCAAAGCGTAGACTGTTTGAGACATGGCTCCCATGGAGGTAAGTTCGCATGGTGACTGTTGTATTCAATCCCGATGCAATTTCTGTGTCTCATCAACAGTCTGATAGTCTACAGATTACAGAATGCCTTCAGATGTGCATCGGAAACTACTACTGGTCTTTCAGGGAACGAACAAAGCGTAGACTCTTTGAGACATTACTCCCATGGAGGAAAGTACGCATGGTGACTGTTGTATTCAATTCCGATGCAATTTCTGTGTTTCATCTACACTCTGATAGTCCACAGATTACAGAATGCCTCCAGATCTGCATCGGAAACTACTACTGGTCTTCCAGGGAACGATCAAAGCGTAGACAGTTTGAGACATTACTCCCATGGAGGAAAGTGCCCATGGTGACTGTTGTATTCAATCCCGGTGCAATTACTGAGTTTCATCAACACCCTGATATTCCACAGATTACAGAATGCCACCAGATGTGCATCGGAAACTACTACTGGTCTTCCAGGGAATGACCAAAGCATAGACTGTTTGAGACATAGCCCCGTGAAGGAAAGTGCGCACGGTGACTGTTGTATTCAATCCCAATGCAATTTCTGTGTTTCATCAACACTCTGATAGTCCACAGATAACAGAATGCCTCCAGATGTGCATCGGAAACTACTACTGGTCTTCCAGGGAACGATCAAGGCGTAGACTGTTTGAGACGTTACTCCCATGGAGGAATGTGCGCATTGTGACTGTTGTATTCAATCCCAATGCAATTTCTGTGTTTCATCAACACTATAAAGGTCCACAGATTAGAAATGCCTCCAGATGTGCATCGGAAACTGCTACTGGTCTTCCAGGGAACGATCAAAGCGTAAACTCTTAGAGGCATTACTCCCAATGAGGAAAGTGCGCATGGTGACTGTTGTATTCAATCCCGATGCAATTTCTGTGTTTCATCGACACTCGGATAGTCCACAGATTGCAGAATGCCTCCAGATGTGCATTGGAAACTACAACTGGTGTTTCAGGGAACGATCAAATACTAGACTGTTTGAGACATTGCTCCCGTGGAGGAAAGTGCGCATGGTGACTGTGGTACTCAATCCCGATGCACTTTCTGTGTTTCATCAACACTCTGATAGTCCACAGATTACAGAATGCCCCCAGATGTGCATCAGAAACTGCTACTGGTCTTTCAGGGAACGATTAAAGCGTAGACTGTTTCAGACATTACTCCCATGGAGGGAAGTGCGCATTGTGACTGTTGTATTCAATCCCAATGCAATTTCTGTGTTTCATCAACACTATAAAGGTCCACAGATTAGAGAATGCCTCCAGATGTGCATCGGAAACTGCTACTGGGCTTCCAGGGAACGATCAAAGCGTAAACTCTTAGAGGCATTATTCCCAATGAGGAAAGTGCGCATGGTGACTGTTGTATTCAATCCCGATGCATTTTCTGTGTTACATCAACACTTTGATAGTCCACAGATTACAGAATGCCTCCAGATGTGCATCGGACACTACTACTGGTCTTCCAGGGAACGATTAAAGCGTAGATTGTTTCACGATTACTCCCATGGAGGAAAGTGCGCATGGTGACTGTTTTATTCAATCCCGATGCAATTTCTGTGTTTCATCAACACTCTGATAGTCCACAGATTACAGAATGCCACCAGACGGGCATCGGAAACTACTACTGGTCTTCCTGGGAACGATCAAAGCGTAGACTGTTTGAGACATTACTCCCATAGAGGAAAGTGCGCATGGTGGCTGTTGTATTCAATTCCGAGGCAATTACTGAGTTTCATCAACACTTTGAAGATCCACAGATTACAGAAAGAATCCAGATGTGCATCGAAAACTACTACTGGTCTTCCACGGAACGATTAAAGCGTAGCCTGTCTGAGGAATACTCCCATGGAGGAAAGTGCGCATGATGACTGTTGTATTCAATCCCGATGCAATTTCTGTATTTCATCAACACTCTGATAGTCCACAGATTACAGAATGCCACCAGATGTGCATCGGAAACTACTACTGGTCTTCCAGGGAACGATCAAAGCGTAGACTGTTTGAGACATAACTCCCGTAGAGGAACGTGCGCATGGTGTCTCTTGTATTCAATCCCGATGCCATTTCTGTGTTTCATCAACACTCTGATAGTCCACAAATTACAGAATGCCACGAGATGTGCATCGGAAACTACTACTGGTCTTCCAGGGTACGATCAAAGCGTAGACTGTTTGAGACATTACTCCCATAGAGGAAAGTGCGCATGGTGGCTGTTGTATTCAATTCCGAGGCAATTACTGAGTTTCATCAACACTTTGAAGGTCTACAGATTACAGAAAGCCTCCAGATGTGCATCGAAAACTACTACTGGTCTTCCAGAGAACGATTAAAGCGTAGACTGTTTGAGGATTACTCCCATGGAGGAAAGTGCGCATGGTGACTGTTGTATTCAATCCCAATGCAATTTCTGTGTTTCATCAACACTCTGATAGTTCACAGGTTAAAGAATGCCACCAGACGTGCATCGGAAACTACTACTGGTATTTAAGGGAACTATCAAACACTAGACTGTTTGAGACATTACTCCCGTGGAGGAAAGTGGGCATGGTGACTGTTGTATTCAATCCCAATGCAATTTCTGTGTTTCATAAACACTCTGATAGTCCACAGATTATAGAATGCCACAAGATGTGCATCGGAAACTACTACAGGTCTTCCAGGGAACGATCAAACCGTAGACTCTTTGAGACATTACTCCCGTGGAGGAAAGTGCGCATGGTGACTGTTGCATTCAATCCCGATGCAATACCTGTGTTTCATCAACACTCTGATAGTCCACAGATTACAGAATGCCTCCAGATGTGCATCGGAAGCTACTACTGGTCTTCCAGGGAACGATTAAAGCATAGATTGTTTCAGGATTACTCCCATGGAGGAAAGTGCGCTTGGTGACTGTTTTATTCAGTCCCGATGCAATTTCTGTGTTTCATCAACACTCTGATAGTCCACAGATTACAGAATGCCACCAGACGTGCATCGGAAACTACAACTGGTCTTCCAGGGAACGATCAAAGCGTAGACTGTTTGAGGCATTACTCCCGTGGAGGAACGTGCGCATGGTGACTGTTGAATTCAATCCTGATGCAATATCTTTGTTTCATCAACACTCTGATAGTTTGCTCATTACAGAATGCCACGAGATATGCATCGGAAACTACTACTGGTCTTCCAGGTAACGATCAAAGCGTAGACAGTTTGAGACATTACTCCCATGGAGGAAAGTAAGCATGGTGACTGTTGTATTCAATCGCGATGCAATTTCTGTGTCGCATCAACACTCTGATAGTCCACAGATTACGGAATGCCTCCATATGTGCATCGGAAACTACTACTGGTCTTCCACAGAACGATTAAAGCGTAGACTGTTTGAGGATTACTCCCATGGAGGAAAGTGCGCATGGTGACTGTTGTATTCAATCCCGATGCAATTTCTGTGTTTCATCAACACTCTGATAGTCCACACATTACAGAATGCCACGTGATGTGCATCGGAAACTACTACTGGTGTTCCAGTGAACTATCAAAACTTAGACTGATTCAGACATCACTCCCATGGAGAAAAGTGCGCATGGTGACTGTTGTATTCAATCCCGATGCAATTTCAGTATTTCATTAACACTCTGATAGTCCACATATTACAGAATGCAACCAGTTGTGCATCAGAAACTACTACTGGTCTTCCAGGGAACTATCAAAGCTTAGACTGTTTCAGACATCACTCCCATGGAGAAAAGTGCGCATGGTGACTGTTGTATTCAATCCCGATGCAATTTCTGTGTTTCATCAACACTCTGATTGTCCACAGATTACAGAATGCCACCAGATGTGCATCGGAAACTACTACTGGTCTACCAGGGAACGATCAAAGAGTAGACTGTTTCAGACACTACTCCCATGGATAAAAGTGCGGATGGTAACTGTTGTATTCAATCCCGATGCAATTTCCTTGTTTCATCAATAGTCTGATAGTCCACAGATTACAGAATGCCTCCAGATGTGCATCAGAAACTACTACTGGTCTTCCAGGGAACGATCAAAGCATAGACTGTTTGAGACATTACTCCCATAGAGGAAAGTGCGCATGGTGGCTGTTGTATTCAATTCCGAGGCAATTACTGAGTTTCATCAACACTTTGAAGATCCACAGATTACAGAAAGAATCCAGATGTGCATCGAAAACTACTACTGGTCTTCCACGGAACGATTAAAGCGTAGCCTGTCTGAGGAATACTCCCATGGAGGAAAGTGCGCATGATGACTGTTGTATTCAATCCCGATGCAATTTCTGTATTTCATCAACACTCTGATAGTCCACAGATTACAGAATGCCACCAGATGTGCATCGGAAACTACTACTGGTCTTCCAGGGAACGATCAAAGCGTAGACTGTTTGAGACATAACTCCCGTAGAGGAACGTGCGCATGGTGTCTCTTGTATTCAATCCCGATGCCATTTCTGTGTTTCATCAACACTCTGATAGTCCACAAATTACAGAATGCCACGAGATGTGCATCGGAAACTACTACTGGTCTTCCAGGGTACGATCAAAGCGTAGACTGTTTGAGACATTACTCCCATAGAGGAAAGTGCGCATGGTGGCTGTTGTATTCAATTCCGAGGCAATTACTGAGTTTCATCAACACTTTGAAGGTCTACAGATTACAGAAAGCCTCCAGATGTGCATCGAAAACTACTACTGGTCTTCCACAGAACGATTAAAGCGTAGACTGTTTGAGGATTACTCCCATGGAGGAAAGTGCGCATGGTGACTGTTGTATTCAATCCCAATGCAATTTCTGTGTTTCATCAACACTCTGATAGTTCACAGGTTAAAGAATGCCACCAGACGTGCATCGGAAACTACTACTGGTATTTAAGGGAACTATCAAACACTAGACTGTTTGAGACATTACTCCCGTGGAGGAAAGTGGGCATGGTGACTGTTGTATTCAATCCCAATGCAATTTCTGTGTTTCATAAACACTCTGATAGTCCACAGATTATAGAATGCCACAAGATGTGCATCGGAAACTACTACAGGTCTTCCAGGGAACGATCAAACCGTAGACTCTTTGAGACATTACTCCCGTGGAGGAAAGTGCGCATGGTGACTGTTGCATTCAATCCCGATGCAATACCTGTGTTTCATCAACACTCTGATAGTCCAAAGATTACATAATGCCTCCAGATGTGCATCGGATACTACTACTGGCCTAACAGGGAATGATCAAAGCGTAGACTGTTTGAGACATGGCTCCCATGGAGGTAAGTGCGCATGGTGACTGTTGTATTCAATCCCGATGCAATTTCTGTGTCTCATCAACAGTCTGATAGTCTACAGATTACAGAATGCCTTCAGATGTGCATCGGAAACTACTACTGGTCTTCCAGGGAACGAACAAAGCGTAGACTCTTTGAGACATTACTCCCATGGAGGAAAGTGCGCACGGTGACTGTTGTATTCAATCCCGATGCAATTTCTGTGTTTCATCAATACTCTGATAATCCACAGAGTACATAATGCTTCCAGATGTGCGTCGGAAACTACAACTGGTCTTCCAGTCAATGATCAAAGCCTAGACTGTTTGAGACATTGCTGCCATGGAAGACAGTGCGTATGGTGACTGTGGTACTCAATCCCGATGCAATTTCTGTGTTTCATCACCACTCTGATAGTGCACAGATAACAGAATGCCTCCAGATGTGCATCGGAAACTGCTACTGGTCTTCGAGGGAACGATCAAAGCGTAGACTGTTTGAGACATTACTCCCATGGAGGAAAGTGAGCATGGTGACTGTTGCATTCAATCCCGATGCAATTTCTGTGTTTCATCAACACTCTGATAGTCCACAGATTACAGAATGCCTCCAGATGTGCATCGGAAACTACAACTGGTCTTCCAGGGAACGATGAAAGCCTAGACTGTTTCAGACATTGCTCCCATGGAGGAAAGTGCGCATGGTGACTGTGGTACTCAATCCCGATCAATTTCTGTGTCTCATCGCCACTCTGATAGTCCACAGATAACAGAATGCCTCCAGATGTGCATCGGAAACTGCTACTGGTCTTCCAGAGAACGATCAAAGCGTAGACTCTTTGAGACATTACTCCTATGGAGGAAAGTGAGCATGGTGACTGTTGTATTCGATCCCGATGCAATTTCTATGTTTCATCAACACTCTGATATTCCACAGATTACAGAATGCCACCAGATGTGCATCGGAAACTACTACTGGTCTTTTAGGGAACGATGAAAGCACAGACTGTTTGAGACATACCCCCGTGGAGGAAAGTGCGCACGGTGACTGTTGTATTCAATCCCGATGCAATTTCTGTGTTTCATCAATACTCTGATAATCCACAGATTACATAATGCTTCCAGATGTGCATCGGAAACTACAATTGGTCTTCCAGTCAAAGATCAAAGCCTAGACTGTTTGAGACATTGCTCCCATGGAAGACAGTGCGCATGGTGACTTTGGTACTCAATCCCGATGCAATTTCTGTGTTTCATCACCACTCTGATAGTGCACAGATAACAGAATGCCTCCAGATGTGCCTCGGAAACTGCTACTGGTCTTCGAGGGAACGATCAAAGCGTAGACTGTTTGAGACATTACTCCCATGGAGGAAAGTGAGCATGGTGACTGTTGCATTCAATCCCGATGCAATTTCTGTGTCGCATCAACACTCTGATAGTCCACAGATTACAGAATGCCTCCAGATGTGCATCGGAAACTACTACTGGTCTTCCAGGGAACGATCAAAGCGTAGACTGTTTGAGAGATTACTCCCATGGAGGAAAGTGCGCATGGTGACTGTTGTATTCAATCCCAATGCAATTTCTGTGTTTCATCAACACTCTAAAGGTCCACAGATTAGAGAATGCCTCCAGATGTGCATCAGAAACTGCTACTGGTCTTCCAGGGAACGATCAAAGCGTAAACTCTTTGAGGCATTACTCCCAATGAGGAAAGTGCGCATGGTCATTGTGGTATTCAATCCCGATGCATTTTCTGTGATTCATCAACACTCTGATAGTCCACAGATTACTGAATGCCTCCAGATGTGCATCGGAAGCTACTATTGGTCTTCCAGGGAACGATTAAAGCATAGATTGTTTCAGGATTACTCCCATGGAGGAAAGTGGGCTTGGTGACTGTTTTATTCAATCCCGATGCAATTTCTGTGTTTCATCAACACTCCGATAGTCCACAGATTACAGAATGCCACCAGACGTGCATCGGAAACTACAACTGGTCTTCCAGGGAACGATCAAAGCGTAGACTGTTTGAGGCATTACTCCCGTGGAGGAACATGCGCATGGTGACTGTTGAATTCAATCCTGATGCAATATCTTTGTATCATCAACACTCTGATAGTCCGCACATTACAGAATGCCACGAGATGTGCATCGGAAATTACTACTGGTCTTCCAGGGAACTATCAAAGCGTAGACTGTTTCAGACATCACTCCTATGGAGAAAAGTGCGCATGGTGACTGTTGTATTCAATCCCGATGCAATTTCTGTGTTTCATCAACACTCTGATAGTCCACAGATAACAGAATGCCTCCAGATGTGCATCAGAAACTACTACTGGTCTTCCAGGTAACGATCAAAGCGTAGACAGATTGAGGCATTACTCCCATGGAGGAAAGTAAGCATGGTGACTGTTGTATTCAATCGCGATGCAATTTCTGTGTCGCATCAACACTCTGATAGTCCACAGATTACAGAATGCCTCCATATGTGCATCGGAAACTACTACTGGTCTTCCACAGAACGATTAAAGCGTAGACTGTTTGAGGATTACCCCCATGGAGGAAAGTGCGCATGGTGACTGTTGTATTCAATCCCGATGCAATTTCTGTGTTTCATCAACACTCTGATTGTCCACAGATTACAGAATGCCACCAGATGTGCATCGGAAACTACTACTGGTCTACCAGGGAACGATCAAAGAGTAGACTGTTTCAGACACTACTCCCATGGATAAAAGTGCGGATGGTGACTGTTGTATTCAATCCCGATG
Organism: Schistocerca gregaria; assembly: GCF_023897955.1. Lineage (NCBI taxonomy): Eukaryota > Metazoa > Arthropoda > Insecta > Orthoptera > Acrididae > Schistocerca > Schistocerca gregaria. The sequence goes on from NW_026061706.1 coordinate 5,867,190, forward strand.
CAATTTCCTTGTTTCATCAATAGTCTGATAGTCCACAGTTACAGAATGCCTATAGATGTGCATCAGAAACTACTACTGGTCTTCCAGGGGACGATCAAAGCATAGACTGTTTGAGACATTACTCCCATAGAGGAAAGTGCGCATGGTGGCTGTTGTATTCAATTCCGAGGCAATTACTGACTTTCATCAACACTTTGAAGATCCACAGATTACAGAAAGAATCCAGATGTGCATCGAAAACTACTACTGGTCTTCCACGGAACGATTAAAGCGTAGCCTGTCTGAGGAATACTCCCATGGAGGAAAGTGCGCATGGTGACTGTTGTATTCAATCCCGATGCAATTTCTGTATTTCATCAACACTCTGATAGTCCACAGATTACAGAATGCCACCAGATGCGCATCGGAAACTACTACTGGTCTTCCAGGGAACGATCAAAGCGTAGACTGTTTGAGACATAACTCCCGTAGAGGAACGTGCGCATGGTGACTGTTGTATTCAATCCCGATGCCATTTCTGTGTTTCATCAACACTCTGATAGTCCACAAATTACAGAATGCCACGAGATGTGCATCGGAAACTACTACTGGTCTTCCAGGGTACGATCAAAGCGTAGACTGTTTGAGACATTACTCCCATAGAGGAAAGTGCGCATGGTGGCTGTTGTATTCAATTCCGAGGCAATTACTGAGTTTCATCAACACTTTGAAGGTCTACAGATTACAGAAAGCCTCCAGATGTGCATCGAAAACTACTACTGGTCCTCCACAGAACGATTAAAGCGTAGACTGTTTGAGGATTACTCCCATGGAGGAAAGTGCGCATGGTGACTGTTGTATTCAATCCCAATGCAATTTCTGTGTTTCATCAACACTCTGATAGTTCACAGGTTACAGAATGCCACCAGACGTGCATCGGAAACTACTACTGGTATTTAAGGGAACTATCAAACCCTAGACTGTTTGAGACATTACTCCCGTGGAGGAAAGTGGGCATGGTGACTGTTGTATTCAATCCCAATGCAAATTCTGTGTTTCATCAACACTCTGATAGTCCACAGATTTTAGAATGCCACAAGATGTGCATCGGACACTACTACAGGTCTTCCAGGGAACGATCAAAGCGTAGACTCTTTGAGACATTACTCCCGTGGAGGAAAGTGCGCATGGTGACTGTTGCATTCAATCCCGATGCAATACCTGTGTTTCATCAACACTCTGATAGTCCACAGATTACATAATGCCTCCAGATGTGCATCGGATACTACTACTGGCCTAACAGGGAACGATCAAAGCGTAGACTGTTTGAGACATGGCTCCCATGGAGGTAAGTTCGCATGGTGACTGTTGTATTCAATCCCGATGCAATTTCTGTGTCTCATCAACAGTCTGATAGTCTACAGATTACAGAATGCCTTCAGATGTGCATCGGAAACTACTACTGGTCTTTCAGGGAACGAACAAAGCGTAGACTCTTTGAGACATTACTCCCATGGAGGAAAGCACGCATGGTGACTGTTGTATTCAATTCCGATGCAATTTCTGTGTTTCATCTACACTCTGATAGTCCACAGATTACAGAATGCCTCCAGATCTGCATCGGAAACTACTACTGGTCTTCCAGGGAACGATCAAAGCGTAGACAGTTTGAGACATTACTCCCATGGAGGAAAGTGCCCATGGTGACTGTTGTATTCAATCCCGGTGCAATTACTGAGTTTCATCAACACCCTGATATTCCACAGATTACAGAATGCCACCAGATGTGCATCGGAAACTACTACTGGTCTTCCAGGGAATGACCAAAGCATAGACTGTTTGAGACATAGCCCCGTGAAGGAAAGTGCGCACGGTGACTGTTGTATTCAATCCCAATGCAATTTCTGTGTTTCATCAACACTCTGATAGTCCACAGATTACAGAATGCCTCCAGATGTGCATCGGAAACTACTACTGGTCTTCCAGGGAACGATCAAGGCGTAGACTGTTTGAGACGTTACTCCCATGGAGGAATGTGCGCATTGTGACTGTTGTATTCAATCCCAATCCAATTTCTGTGTTTCATCAACACTATAAAGGTCCACAGATTAGAAATGCCTCCAGATGTGCATCGGAAACTGCTACTGGTCTTCCAGGGAACGATCAAAGCGTAAACTCTTAGAGGCATTACTCCCAATGAGGAAAGTGCGCATGGTGACTGTTGTATTCAATCCCGATGCAATTTCTGTGTTTCATCGACACTCGGATAGTCCACAGATTGCAGAATGCCTCCAGATGTGCATTGGAAACTACAACTGGTGTTTCAGGGAACGATCAAATACTAGACTGTTTGAGACATTGCTCCCATGGAGGAAAGTGCGCATGGTGACTGTGGTACTCAATCCCGATGCACTTTCTGTGTTTCATCAACACTCTGATAGTCCACAGATTACAGAATGCCCCCAGATGTGCATCAGAAACTGCTACTGGTCTTTCAGGGAACGATTAAAGCGTAGACTGTTTCAGACATTACTCCCATGGAGGGAAGTGCGCATTGTGACTGTTGTATTCAATCCCAATGCAATTTCTGTGTTTCATCAACACTATAAAGGTCCACAGATTAGAGAATGCCTCCAGATGTGCATCGGAAACTGCTACTGGGCTTCCAGGGAACGATCAAAGCGTAAACTCTTAGAGGCATTACTCCCAATGAGGAAAGTGCGCATGGTGACTGTTGTATTCAATCCCGATGCATTTTCTGTGTTACATCAACACTCTGATAGTCCACAGATTACAGAATGCCACCAGACGGGCATCGGAAACTACTACTGGTCTTCCTGGGAACGATCAAAGCGTAGACTGTTTGAGACATTACTCCCATGGAGGAAAGTGCGCATGGTGACTGTTGTATTCAATTCCGATGCAATTTCTGTGTTTCATCAACACTCGGATAGTCCACAGATTGCAGAATGCCTCCAGATGTGCATCGGAAACTACTACTGGTCTTCCAGGGAACGATCAATGCGTAGACAGTTTGAGACATGGCTCCCATGGAGGAAAGTGCGCATGGTGACTGTTGTATTCAATCCCGATGCAATTTCTGTGTCTCATCAACAGTCTGATAGTCCACAGATTACAGAATGCCTTCAGATGTGCATCGGAAACTACTACTGGTCTTCCAGGGAACGAACAAAGCGTGGACTCTTTGAGACATTACTCCCATGGAGGAAAGTGCGCATGGTGACTGTTGTATTCAATTCCGATGCAATTTCTGTGTTTCATCAACACTCTGATAGTCCACAGATTACAGAATGCCTCCAGATGTGCATCGGAAACTACTACTGGTCTTCCAGGGAACGATCAAAGCGTAAACTCTTTGAGACATTACTCCCATGGAGGAAAGTGCCCATGGTGACTGTTGTATTCAATCCCGGTGCAATTACTGTGTTTCATCAACACCCTGATATTCCACAGATTACAGAATGCCACCAGATGTGCATCGGAAACTACTACTGGTCTTCCAGGGAACGACCAAAGCATAGACTGATTGAGACATAGCCCCGTGGAGGAAAGTGCGCACGGTGACTGTTGTATTCAATCCCAATGCAATTTCTGTGTTTCATCAACACTCTGATAGTCCACAGATTACAGAATGCCTCCAGATGTTCATTGGAAACTACAACTGGTGATTCAGGGAACGATCAAAGCCTACACTGTTTGAGACATTCCTCCCATGGAGGAAAGTGCGCATGGTGACTGTGGTACTCAATCCCGATGCCATTTCTGTGTTTCATGAACACTCTGATAGTCCACAGATTACAGAATGCCCCCAGATGTGCCCCGGAAACTGCTACTGGTCTTTCAGGGAACGATTAAAGCGTAGACTGTTTCAGACATTACTTCTATGGAGGAAAGTGAGCATGGTGACTGTTGTATTCAATCCCGATGCAATATCTGTGTTTCATCAACACTCTGATAGTCCACAGATTGCAGAATGCCTCCAGATGTGCATCGGAAACTACTACTGGTCTTCCAGGGAACGATCAAGGCGTAGACTGTTTGTGACGTTACTCCCATGGAGGAAAGTGCGCATGGTGACTGTTGTATTCAATCCCAATGTAATTTCTGTGTTTCATCAACACTATAAAGGTCCACAGATTAGAGAATGCCTCCAGATGTGCATCGGAAACTGCTACTGGTCTTCCAGGGAACGATCAAAGCGTAAACTCTTAGAGACATTACTCCCATGGAGGAAAGTGCGCATGGTCATTGTTGTATTCAATCCCGATGCATTTGCTGTGTTACATCAACACTTTGATAGTCCACAGATTACAGAATGCCTCCAGATGTGCATCGGAAACTACTACTGGTCTTCCAGGGAACGATTGGAGCGTAGATTGTTTCAGGATTACTCCCATGGAGGAAAGTGCGCATGGTGACTGTTTTATTCAATCCCGATGCAATGTCTGTGTTTCATCAACACTCTGATAGTCCACAAATTACAGGATGCTACCAGATGTGCATCGGAAACTACGACTGGTCTTCCAGAGAACGATCAAAGCGTAGACTGTTTGATACATTACTCCTATGGAGAAAAGTGCGCATGGTGACTGTTGTATTCAATCCCGATGCAATTTCTGTGTTTCATCAACACTCTGATAGTCCACAGATTACAGAATGCCACCAGACGTGCATCGGAAACTACTACTGGTCTTTCAGGGAACGATCAAAGCGTAGACTGTTTGAGACATTACTCCAGTGGAGGAAAGTGGGCATGGTGAATGTTGTATTCAATCCCGATGCAATTTCTGTGTTTCATCAACACTATGATAGTCCACAAATTACAGAATGCTACCAGATGTGCATCGGAAACTACTACTGGTCTTCCAGGGAACGATCAAAGCGTAGACTGTTTGAGACATAACTCCCGTGGAGGAACGTGCGCATGGTGACTGTTGTATTAAATCCCGATGCAATTTCTGTGTTTCATCAACACTCTGATAGTCCACAGATTACAGAATGCCTACAGATGTGCATCAGAAACTACTACTGGTCTTCCAGGGAACGATCAAAGCGTATACTGTTTGAGACATTACTCCCATTGAGGAAAGTAAGCATGGTGACTGTTGAATTCAATCCTGATGCAATTTCTTTGTTTCATCAACACTCAGATAGTCCACACATTACAGAATGCCACGAGATGTGCATCGGAAAGTACAACTGGACTTCCAGGGAACTATAAAAAGCGTAGACTGTTTCAGATATCACTCCCATGGAGAAAAGTGCGCATGGTGAATGTTGTATTCAATCCCGATGCAATTTCTGTGTTTCATCAACACTCTGATACTCCACAGATTACAGAATGCCTCCAGATGTGCATCAGAAACTACTACTGGTCTTCCAGGGAACGATCAAAGCGTAGACTGTTTGAGACATTACTCCCATGGAGGAAAGTAAGCATGGTGACTGTTGTATTCAATCCCGATGCAATTTCAGTGTTGCATCAACACTCTGATAGTCCACAGATTTCAGAATGCCTCCAGATGTGCATCGGAAACTACTACTGGTCTTCCACGGAAGGATTAAAACGTAGACTATTTGAGACATTACTCCCATGGAGAAAGTGCGCATGGTGACTGTTGTATTCAATCCCTATGCAATTTCCGTGTTTCATCAACACTCTGATAGTCCACACATTACAGAATGCCACTAGATGTGCATCGGAAACTACTACTGGTCTTCCAGGGCACTATCAAAGCTTAGACTGTTTCAGACATCACTCCCATGGAGAAAAGTGCGCATGGTGACCGTTGTATTCAATCCCGATGAAATTTCTGTATTTCATCAACACTCTGATAGTCCACAGATTACAGAATGCCACCAGATGTGCATCGGAAACTACTACTGGTCTACCAGTGAACGATCAAAGAGTAGACTGTTTCAGACATTACTCCCATGGAGGAAAGTGCGGATGGTGACTGTTGTATTCAATCCCGATGCAATTTCCGTGTTTCATCTACACTCTGATAGTCCACAGATTACAGAATGCCTCCAGATGTGCATCAGAAACTACTACTGGTCTTCCAGGGAACGATCAAAGCGTAGACTGTTTGAGACATTACTCCCATAGAGGAAAGAGCGCATGGTGGCTGTTGTATTCAATTCCGAGGCATTTACTGAGTTTCATCAACACTTTGAAGGTCACAGATTACAAAAAGCCTCCAGATGTGCATCGAAAACTACTACTGGTCTTCCACGGAATGATTAAAGCGTAGACTGTTTGAGGAATACTCCCATGGAGGAAAGTGCGCATGGTGACTGTTGTATTCAATCCCGATGCAATTACTGTGTTTCATCAACACTCTGATAGTCCACAGGTTACAGAAAGCCATCAGACGTGCATCGGAAACTACTACTGGTCTTCAAGGGAACTATCAAACCCTAGACTGTTTGAGACATTACTCCCGTGGAGGAAAGTGGGCATGGTGACTGTTGTATTCAATCCCGATGCAATTTCTGTATTTCATCAACACTCTGATAGTCCACAGATTACAGAACGCCACCAGATGTGCATCGGAAACTACTACTGGTCTTCCAGGGAACGATCAAAGCGTAGACTGTTTGAGACATAACTCCCGTGGAGGAACGTGCGCATGGTGACTGTTGTATTCAATCCCGATGCAATTTCTGTGTTTCATCAACACTCTGATAGTCCACACATTACAGAATGCCACGAGATGTGCATCGGAAACTACTAATGGTCTACCAGGGAACGATCAAAGAGTAGACTGTTTCAGACATTACCCCCATGGAGGAAAGTGCGGATTGTGACTGTTGTATTCAATCCCGATGCAATTTCCGTGTTTCATCAACACTCTGATAGTCCACAGATTACAGAATGCCTACAGATGTGCATCAGAAACTACTACTGGTCTTCCAGGGAACGATCAAAGCGTAGACTGTTTGAGACATTACTCCCATAGAGGAAAGTGCGCATGGTGGCTGTTGTATTCAATTCCGAGGCAATTACTGAGTTTCATCAACACTTTGAATTTCCACAGATTACAGAAAGCCTCCAGATGTGCATCGAAAAATACTACTGGTGTTCCACGGAACGATTAAAGCGTAGACTGTTTGAGGATTACTCCCATGGAGGAAAGTGCGCATGGTGACTGTTGTATTCAATCCCGATGCAATTTCTGTGTTTCATCAACACTCTGATAGTCCACAGGTTACAGAATGCTACCAGACGTGCATCGGAAACTACTACTGGTCTTCCAGGGAACGATCAAAGCCTAGACTGTTTGAGACATTGCTCCCATGGAGGAAAGTGCGCATGGTGACTGTGGTACTCAATCCCGATGCAATTTCTGTGTTTCAACGCCACTCTGATAGTCCACAGATAACAGAATGATTCCAGATGTGCATCGGAAACTGCTACTGGTCTTCCAGGGAATGATCAAAGCGTAGACTGTTTGAGACATTACTCCCATGGAGGGAAGTGAGCATGGTGACTGTTGCATTTAATCCCGATGCAATTTCTGTGTTTCATCAACACTCTGATAGTCCACAGATTACAGAATGCCTCCAGATGTGCATCGGAAACTACTACCTGTCTTCCAGGGAACGATCAAGTCGTAGACTGTTTGAGACATAACTCCCATGGAGGAGAGCGCGCATGGTGACTGTTGTATTCAATCCCAATGCAATTTCTGTGTTTCATCAACACTCTAAAGGTCCACAGATTAGAGAATGCCTCCAGATGTGCATCGGAAACTGCTACTGGTCTTCCAGGGAACGATCAAAGCGTAAACTCTTTGAGGCATAACTCCCAATGAGGAAAGTGCGCATGGTCATTGTTGTATTCAATCCCGATGCATTTTCTGTGATTCATCAACACTCTGATAGTCCACAGATTACAGAATGCCTCCAGATGTGCATCGGAAGCTACTACTGGTCTTCCAGGTAACGATTAAAGCATAGATTGTTTCAGGATTATTCCCATGGAGGAAAGTGCGCTTGGTGACTGTTTTATTCAATCCCGATGCGATTTCTGTGTTTCATCAACACTCTGATAGTCCACAGATTACAGAATGCCACCAGACGTGCATCGGAAACTACAACTGGTCTTCCAGGGAACGATCAAAGCGTAGACAGTTTGGGACATTACTCCCATGGAGGAAAGTAAGCATGGTGACTGTTGTATTAAATCCCGATGCAATTTCTGTGTTGCATCAACACTCTGATAGTCCACAGATTACAGAATGCCTCCAAATGTGCATCGGAAACTACTACTGGTCTTCCACGGAACGATTAAAGCGTAGACTGTTTGAGGATTACTCACATGGAGGAAAGTGCGCATGGTGATTGTTGTATTCAATCCCGATGCAATTTCTGTGTTTCATCAACACTCTGATAGTCCACAGATTACAGAATGCCTCCAGATGTGCATCAGAAACTACAACTGGTCTTCCAGGGAACGATCAAAGCCTAGACTGTTTCAGACATTGCTCCCATGAAGGAAAGTGCGCATGGTGACTGTGGTACTCAATCCGGATGCAATTTCTGTGTTTCATCGCCACTCTGATAGTCCACAGATAACAGAATGCCTCCAGATGTGCATCGGAAACTGCTACTGGTCTTCCAGGGAACGATAAAGCGTAGACTGTTTGAGACATTACTCCCATGGAGGAAAGTGAGCATGGTGACTGTTTCAATTTCTGTGTTTCATCAACACTCTGATATTCCACAGATTACAGAATGCCACCAGATGTGCATCGGAAACTACTACTGGTCTTCCAGGGAACGACGAAAGCACAGACTGTTTGAGACATACCCCCGTGGAGGAAAGTGCGCACGGTGACTGTTGTATTCAATCCCGATGCAATTTCTGTGTTTCATCAACACTCTGATAATCCACAGATTACATAATGCTTCCAGATGTGCATCGGAAACTACAACTGGTCTTAAAGTCAGCTATCAAAGCCTAGACTGTTTGAGACATTGCTCCCATGGAAGACAGTGCGCATGGTGACTGTGGTACTCAATCCCGATGCAATTTCTGTGTTTCATCACCACTCTGATAGTGCACAGATAACAGAATGCCTCCAGATGTGCATCGGAAACTACTACTGGTCTTCCAGGGAACGATCAAAGCGTAGACTGTTTGAGACATTACTCCCATGGAGGGAAGTGAGCATGGTGACTGTTGCATTCAATCCCGATGCAATTTCTGTGTTTCATCAACACTCTGATAGTCCACAGATTACAGAATGCCTCCAGATGTGCATCGGAAACTACTACTGGTCTTCCAGGGAACGATCAAGTCGTAGACTGTTTGAGACATTACTCCCATGGAGGAAAGCGCGCATGGTGACTGTTGTATTCAATCCCAATGCAATTTCTGTGTTTCATCAACACTCTAAAGGTCCACAGATTAGAGAATGCCTCCAGATGTGCATCGGAAACTGCTACTGGTCTTCCAGGGAACGATCAAAGCGTACACTCTTTGAGGCATAACTCCCAATGAGAAAGTGCGCATGGTCATTGTTGTATTCAATCCCGATGCATTTTCTGTGATTCATCAACACTCTGATAGTCCACAGATTACAGAATGCCTCCAGATGTGCATCGGAAGCTACTACTTGTCTGCCAGGGAACGATTAAAGCATAGATTGTTACAGGATTACTCCCATGGAGGAAAGTGCGCTTGGTGACTGTTTTATTCAATCCCGATGCGATTTCTGTGTTTCATCAACACTCTGATAGTCCACAGATTACAGAATGCCACCAGACGTGCATCGGAAACTACAACTGGTCTTCCAGGGAACGATCAAAGCGTAGACAGGTTGAGACATTACTCCCATGGAGGAAAGTAAGCATGGTGACTGTTGTATTAAATCCCGATGCAATTCCTGTGTTGCATCAACACTCTGATAGTCCACAGATTACAGAATGCCTCCAGATGTGCATCGGAAACTACTACTGGTCTTCCACGGAACGATTAAAGCGTAGACAGTTTGAGGATTACTCCCATGGAGGAAAGTGCGCATGGTGAATGTTGTATTCAATCCCGATGCAATTTCTGTGTTTCATCAACGCCCCGATAGTCCACAGATTACAGAATGCCTCCAGATGTGCTTCATAAACTACTACTGGTCTTCCAGGGAACGATCAAAGCGTAGACTGTTTGAGACATTACTCCCATGGAGGAAAGTAAGCATGGTGACTGTTGTATTCAATCCCGATGCAATTTCTTTGTGTCATCAACACTCTGATAGTCCACACATTACAGAATGCCTCGAGTTGTGCATCGGAAACTACTACTGGTCTTCCAGGGAACTATCAAAGCTTAGACTGTTTCAGACATCACTCCCATGGAGAAAAGTGCGCATGGTGACTGTTGTATTCAATCCCGATGCAATTTCTGTATTTCATCAACACTCTGATAGTCCACAGATTACAGAATGCCAAGAGATGTGCATCGGAAACTACTACTGGTCTACCAGTGAACGATCAAAGAGTAGACTGTTTCAGACATTACTCCCATGGAGGAAAGTGCGCAAGGTGACTGTTGTATTCAATCCCGATGCAATTTCCGTGTTTCATCAACACTCTGATAGTCCACAGATTACAGAAAGCCTCCAGATGTGCATCGAAAACTACTACTGGTCTTCCACGGAACGATTAAGGCGTAGACTCTTTGAGGATTACTCCCATGGAGGAAAGTGCGCATGGTGACTGTTGTATTCAATCCCGATGCAATTACTGTGTTTCATCAACACTCTGATAGTCCACAGGTTACAGAAAGCCACCAGACGTGAAACTGAAACTACTACTGGTTTCCAAGGGAACTATCAAACCCTAGACTGTTTGAGAAATTACTCCCGTGAAGGAAAGTGGGCATGGTGACTGTTGTATTCAATCCCGATGCAATTTCTGTATCTCATCAACACTCTGATAGTCCACAGATTACAGAATGCCACCAGATGAGCATCGGAAACTACTACTGGTCTTCCAGGGAACGATCAAAGCGTGGACTGTTTGAGACTTAACTTCCGTGGAGGAACGTGCGCATGGTGACTGTTGTATTCAATCCCGATGCAATTTCTGTGTTTCATCAACACTCTGATAGTCCACACATTACAGAATGCCACGAGACGTGCATCGGAAACTACTAATGGTCTACCAGGGAACGATCAAAGAGTAGACCGTTTCAGACATTACTCCCATGGAGGAAAGTGCGGAAGGTGACCGTTGTATTCAATCCCGATGCAATTTCCGTGTTTCATCAACACTCTGATAGTCCACAGATTACAGAATGCCTCCAGATGTGCATCATAAACTACTACTGGACTTCCAGGGAACGATCAAAGCCTAGACTGTTTGAGACATTGCTCCCATGGAGGAAAGTGCGCATGGTGACTGTGGTACTCAATCCCGATGCATTTTCTGTGTTTCATCAACACTCTGACAGTCCACAGATTGCAGAATGCCTCCAGATGTGCATCTGAAACTACAACTGGTCTTCCAGGGAACGATCAAAGCGTAGACTGTTTGAGACATGGCTCAAATGGATTAAAGTGCGCATGGTGACTGTTGTATTCAATCCCGATGCAATTTCTGTGTTTCATCAACACTCTGATAGTCCACAGATTACAGAATGCCTCCAGATGTGCATGGGAAACTACAACTGGTCTTCCAGGGAACGATCAAAGCCTAGACTGTTTCAGACATTGCTCCCATGGAGGAAAGTGCGCATGGTGACTGTGGTACTCAATCCCGATGCAATTTCTGTGTTTCATCGCCACTCTCATAGTCCACAGATAACAGAATGCCTCCAGATGTGCATCGGAAACTGCTACTGGTATTCCAGGGAACGATCAAAGCGTAGACTGTTTGAGACATTACTCCCATGGAAGAAAGTGAGCATGGTGACTGTTGTATTCAATCCCGATGCAATTTCTGTGTTTCATCAACACTCTGATATTCCACAGATTACAGAATGCCACCAGATGTGCATCGGAAACTACTACTGGTCTTCCAGGGAACGACGAAAGCACAGACTGTTTGAGACATACCCCCGTGGAGGAAAGTGCGCACGGTGACTGTTGTATTCAATCCCGATGCATTTTCTGTGTTTCATCAACACTCTGATAATCCACAGAATACATAATGCTTCCAGATGTGCATCGGAAACTACAACTGGTCTTCCAGTCAACGATCAAAGCCTAGACTGTTTGAGACATTGCTCCCATGGAAGACAGTGCGATTGGTGACTGTGGTTCTCAATCCCAATGCAATTTCTGTGTTTCATCACCACTCTGATAGTGCACAGATAACAGAATGCTTCCAGATGTGCATCGGAAACTGCTACTGGTCTTCCAGGGAACGATCAAAGCGTAGACTGTTTGAGACATTACTCCCAAGGAGGAAAGTGAGCATGGTGACTGTTGCATTCAATCCCGATGCAATTTCTGTGTTTCATCAACACTCTGATAGTCCACAGATTACAGAATGCCTCCAGATGTGCATCAGAAACTACTACTGGTCTTCCAGGGAACGATCAAGGCGTAGACTGTTTGAGACTGTTTGAGACATTACTCCCATGGAGGAAAGCGCGCATGGTGACTGTTTTAATCAATCCCTATGCAATTTCTGTGTTTCATCAACACTCTGATAGTCCACAGGTTACAGAAAGCCTCCAGATGTGCATCGGAAACTGCTACTGGTCTTCCAGGGAACGATCAAAGCGTAAACTCTTTGAGGCATTACTCCCAATGAGGAAAGTGCGCCTGGTCATTGTTGTATTCAATCCCGATGCATTTTTTTTTCTGTGATTCATCAACACTCTGATAGTCCACAGATTACAGAATGCCTCCAGATGTGCATCGGAAGCTACTACTGGTCTTCCAGGGAACGATCAAGGCGTAGACTGTTTGAGACTGTTTGAGACATTACTCCTATGGAGGAAAGCGCGCATGGTGACTGTTGTATTCAATCCCAATGCAATTTCTGTGTTTCATCAACACTCTGATAGTCCACAGATTACAGAATGCCTCCAGATGTGCATCAGAAACTACAACTGGTCTTCCAGGGAACGATCAAAGCCTAGACTGTTTCAGACATTGCTCCAATGGAGGAAAGTGCGCATGGTGACTGTGGTACTCAATCCCGATGCAATTTCTGTGTTTCATCGCCACTCTGATAGTCCACAGATAACAGAATGCCTCCAGATGTGCATCGGAAACTGCTACTGGTCTTCCAGGGAACGATCAAAGCGTAGACTGTTTGAGACATTACTCCCTTGGAGGAAAGTGAGCATGGTGACTGTTGTATTCAATCCCGATGCAATTTCTGTGTTTCATCAACACTCTGATATTCCACAGATTTCAGAATGCCACCAGATGTGCATCGGAAACTACTACTGGTCTTCCAGGGAACGACGAAAGCACAGACTGTTTGAGACATAACCCCGTGGAGGAAAGTGCGCATGGTGACTGTGGTACTCAATCCCGATGCAATTTCTGTGTTTCATCACCACTCTGATAGTGCACAGATAACAGAATGCCTGCAGATGTGCATCGGAAACTGCTACTGGTCTTCCAGGGAACGATCAAAGCGTAGACTGTTTGAGACATTACTCCCATGGAGGGAAGTGAGCATGGTGACTGTTGCATTCAATCCCGATGCAATTTCTGTGTTTCATCAACACTCTGATAGTCCACAGATTACAGAATGCCTCCAGATGTGCATCGGAAACTACTACTGGTCTTCCAGGGAACGATCAAGTCGTAGACTGTTTGAGACATTACTCCCATGGAGGAAAGCGCGCATGGTGACTGTTGTATTCAATCCCAATGCAATTTCTGTGTTTCTTCAACACTCTAAAGGTCCACAGATTAGAGAATGCCTCCAGATGTGCATCGGAAACTGCTACTGGTCTTCCAGGGAACGATCAAAGCGTAAACTCTTTGAGGCATAACTCCCAATGAGGAAAGAGCGCATCGTCATTGTTGTATTTAATCCCGATGCATTTTCTGTGATTCATCAACACTCTGATAGTCCACAGATTACAGAATGCCTCCAGATGTGCATCGGAAGCTACTACTGGTCTGCCAGCGAACGATTGAAGCATAGATTGTTTCAGGATTACTCCCATGGAGGAAAGTGCGCTTGGTGACTGTTTTATTCAATCCCGATGCGATTTCTGTGTTTCATCAACACTCTGATAGTCCACAGATTTCAGAATGCCACCAGACGTGCATCGGAAACTACAACTGGTCTTCCAGGGAACGATCAAAGCGTAGACAGTTTGAGACATTACTCCCATGGAGGAAAGTAAGCATGGTGACTGTTGTATTAAATCCCGATGCAATTTCTGTGTTGCATCAACACTCTGATAGTCCACAGATTACAGAATGCCTCCATATGTGCATCGGAAACTACTACTGGTCTTCCACGGAACGATAAAAGCGTAGACTGTTTGAGGATTACTCAAATGGAGGAAAGTGCGCATGGTGACTGTTGTATTCAATCCCGATGCAATTTCTGTGTTTCATCAACACTCTGATAGTCTACACACTACAGAATGCTACCAGATGTGCATCGGAAACTACGACTGGTCTTCCAGGGAACGATCAAAGCGTAGACTGTTTGAGACATTACTCCCATGGAGAAAAGTGCGCATGGTGACTGTTGTATTCAATCCCGATGCAATTTCTGTGTTTCATCAACACTCTGATAGTCCACACATTACAGAATGCCACCAGAAGTGCATCGGAAACTACTACTGGTCTTCCAGGGAACGATCAAAGCGTAGACTGTTTGAGACATTACTCCAGTGGAGGAAAGTGGGCATGGTGACTGTTGTATTCAATCCCGATGCAATTTCTGTGTTTCGTCAACACTATGATAGTCCACAAATTACAGAATGCTACCAGATGTGCATCGGAAACTACTACTGGTCTTCCAGGGAACGATCAAAGCGTAGACTGTTTGAGACATAACTCCCGTGGAGGAACGTGCGCATGGTGACTGTTGTATTCAATCCCGATGCAATGTCTGTGTTTCATCAACACTCTGATAGTCCACACATTACAGAATGCCACGAGATGTGCATCGGAAACTACTACTGGTCTTCCAGGGAACTATCAAATCGTAGACTGATTCAGACATTACTCCCATGGAGAAAAGTGTGCATGGTGACTGTTGTATTCAACCCCGATGCAATTTCTGTGTTTCATCAACACTCTGATAGTCCACAGATTACAGAATGCCAAGAGATGTGCATCGGAGACTACTACTGGCCTAACAGGCAACGATCAAAGAGTAGACTGTTTCAGACATTTCTCCCATGGAGGAAAGTGCGGATGGTGACTGTTGTATACAATCCCGATGCAATTTCCGTGTTTCGTCAACACTCTGATAGTCCACAGATTACAGAATGCCTACCGATGTGCATCAGAAACTACTACTGGTCTTCCAGGGAACGATCAAAGCGTATACTGTTTGAGACATTACTCCCATGGAGGAAAGTAAGCATGGTGACTGTTGAATTCAATCCTGATGCAATTTCTTTGTTTCATCAACACTCTGATAGTCCACACATTACAGAATGCCACGAGATGTGCATCGGAAAGTACTACTGGTCTTCCAGTGAACTATCAAAGCGTAGACTGTTTCAGACATCACTCCCATGGAGAAAAGTGCGCATGGTGAATGTTGTATCCAATCCCGATGCAATTTCTGTGTTTCATCAACACCCTGATAGTCCACATATTACAGAATGCGTCCAGATGTGCATCAGAAACTACTACTGGTCTTCCAGGGAACGATCAAAGCGTAGACTGTTTGAGACATTACTCCCATGGAGGGAAGTGAGCATGGTGACTGTTGCATTCAATCCCGATGCAATTTCTGTGTTTCATCAACACTCTGATAGTCCACAGATTACAGAATGCCTCCAGATGTGCATCGGAATCTACTACTGGTCTTCCAGGGAACGATCAAGTCGTAGACTGTTTGAGACATTACTCCCATGGAGGAAAGCGCGCATGGTGACTGTTGTATTCAATCCCAATGCAATTTCTGTGTTTCTTCAACACTCTAAAGGTCCACAGATTAGAGAATGCCTCCAGATGTGCATCGGAAACTGCTACTGGTCTTCCAGGGAACGATCAAAGCGTAAACTCTTTGAGGCATAACTCCCAATGAGGAAAGAGCGCATCGTCATTGTTGTATTCAATCCCGATGCATTTTCTGTGATTCATCAACACTCTGATAGTCCACAGATTACAGAATGCCTCCAGATGTGCACCGGAAGCTACTACTGGTCTGCTAGCGAACGATTGAAGCATAGATTGTTTCAGGATTACTCCCATGGAGGAAAGTGCGCTTGGTGACTGTTTTATTCAATCCCGATGCGATTTCTGTGTTTCATCAACACTCTGATAGTCCACAGATTTCAGAATGCCACCAGACGTGCATCGGAAACTACAACTGGTCTTCCAGGGAACGATCAAAGCGTAGACAGTTTGAGACATTACTCCCATGGAGGAAAGTAAGCATGGTGACTGTTGTATTAAATCCCGATGCAATTTCTGTGTTGCATCAACACTCTGATAGTCCACAGATTACAGAATGCCTCCATATGTGCATCGGAAACTACTACTGGTCTTCCATGGAACGATTAAAGCGTAGACTGTTTGAGGATTACTCAAATGGAGGAAAGTGCGCATGGTGACTGTTGTATTCAATCCCTATGCAATTTCTGTGTTTCATCAACACTCTGATAGTCTACACACTACAGAATGCTACCAGATGTGCATCGGAAACTACGACTGGTCTTCCAGGGAACGATCAAAGCGTAGACTGTTTGAGACATTACTCCCATGGAGAAAAGTGCGCATGGTGACTGTTGTATTCAATCCCGATGCAATTTCTGTGTTTCATCAACACTCTGATAGTCCACACATTACAGAATGCCACCAGACGTGCATCGGAAACTACTACTGGTCTTCCAGGGAACGATCAAATCGTAGACTGTTTGAGACATTACTCCAGTGGAGGAAAGTGGGCATGGTGACTGTTGTATTCAATCCCGACGCAATTTCTGTGTTTAGTCAACACTATGATAGTCCACAAATTACAGAATGCTACCAGATGTGCATCGGAAACTACTACTGGTCTTCCAGGGAACGATCAAAGCGTAGACTGTTTGAGACATAACTCCCGTGGAGGAACGTGCGCATGGTGACTGTTGTATTCAATCCCGATGCAATGTCTGTGTTTCATCAACACTCTGATAGTCCACACATTACAGAATGCCACAAGATGTGCATCGGAAACTACTACTGGTCTTCCAGGGAACTATCAAATCGTAGACTGATTCAGACATTACTCCCATGGAGAAAAGTGTGCATGGTGACTGTTGTATTCAACCCCGATGCAATTTCTGTGTTTCATCAACACTCTGATAGTCCACAGATAACAGAATGCCAAGACATGTGCATCGGAGACTACTACTGGCCTAACAGGCAACGATCAAAGAGTAGACTGTTTCAGACATTTCTCCCATGGAGGAAAGTGCGGATGGTGACTGTTGTATACAATCCCGATGCAATTTCCGTGTTTCGTCAACACTCTGATAGTCCACAGATTACAGAATGCCTACCGATGTGCATCAGAAACTACAACTGGTCTTCCAGGGAACGATCAAAGCGTATACTGTTTGAGACATTACTCCCATGGAGAAAAGTAAGCATGGTGACTGTTGAATTCAATCCTGATGCAATTTCTTTGTTTCATCAACACTCTGATAGTCCACACATTACAGAATGCCACGAGATGTGCATCGGAAAGTACTACTGGTCTTCCAGGGAACTATCAAAGCGTAGACTGTTTCAGACATCACTCCCATGGAGAAAAGTGCGCATGGTGAATGTTGTATTCAGTCCCGATGCAATTTCTGTGTTTCATCAACACCCTGATAGTCCACAGATTACAGAATGCGTCCAGATGTGCATCAGAAACTACTACTGGTCTTCCAGGGAACGATCAAAGCGTAGACTGTTTGAGACATTACTCCCATGGAGGAAAGTAAGCATGGTGACTGTTGTATTCAATCCCGATGCAATTTCTGTGTTGCATCAACACTCTGATAGTCCACAGATTTCAGAATGCCTCCAGATGGGCATCGGAAACTACTACTGGTCTTCCACGGAAGGATTAAAGCGTAGACTGTCTGAGGATTACTCCCATGGAGAAAGTGCGCATGGTGACTGTTGTATTCAATCCCGATGCAATTTCTGTGTTTCATCAACACTCTGATAGTCAACACATTACAGAATGCCTCGAGATGTGCATCGGAAACTACTACTGGTCTTCCAGGGAACTATCACAGCTTAGACTGTTTCAGACATCACTCCCATGGAGAAAAGTGCGCATGGTGACTGTTGTATTCAATCCCGATGCAATTTCTGTATTTCATCAACACTCTGATAGTCCACAGATTACAGAATGCCAAGAGATGTGCATCGGAAACTACTACTGGTCTACCAGTGAACGATCAAAGAGTAGACTGTTTCAGACATTACTCCCATGGAGGAAAGTGCGGATGGTGACTGTTGTATTCAATCCCGATGCAATTTCCGTGTTTCATCAACACTCTGATAGTCCACAGATTACAGAATACCTCCAGATGTGCATCAGAAACTACTACTGGTCTTCCAGGGAACGATCAAAGCGTAGACTGTTTGAGACATTACTCCCATAGAGGAAAGAGCGCATGGTGGCTGCTGTATTCAATTCCGAGGCAATTACTGAGTTTCATCAACACTTTGAAGGTCCACAGATTACAGAAAGCCTCCAGATGTGCATCGAAAACTACTACTGGTCTTCCACGGAACGATTAAAGCGTAGACTGTTTGAGGATTACTCCCATGGAGGAAAGTGCGCATGGTGACTGTTGTATTCAAACCCGATGCAATTACTGTGTTTCATCAACACTCTGATAGTCCACAGGTTACAGAAAGCCACCAGACGTGAATCGGAAACTACTAATGGTCTTCAAGGGAACTATCAAACCCTAGACTGTTTGAGACATTACTCCCGTGAAGGAAAGTGGGCATGGTGACTGTTGTATTCAATCCCGATGCAATTTCTGTATTTCATCAACACTCTGATAGTCCACAGATTACAGAATGCCACCAGATGAGCATCGGAAACTACTACTGGTCTTCCAGGGAACGATCAAAGCGTAGACTGTTTGAGACATAACTCCCGTGGAGGAACGTGCGCATGGTGACTGTTGTATTCAATCCCGATGCAATTTCTGTGTTTCATCAACACTCTGATAGTCCACACATTACAGAATGCCACGAGACGTGCATCGGAAACTACTAATGGTCTACCAGGGAACGATCAAAGAGTAGACCGTTTCAGACATTACTCCCATGGAGGAAAGTGCGGAAGGTGACCGTTGTATTCAATCCCGATGCTATTTCCGTGTTTCATCAACACTCTGATAGTCCACAGATTACAGAATGCCTCCAGATGTGCATCAGAAACTACTACTGGACTTCCAGGGAACGATCAAAGCGTAGACTGTTTGAGACATTACTCCCATAGAGGAAAGTGGGCATGGTGGCTGTTGTTTTCAATTCCGAGGCAATTACTGAGTTTCATCAACACTTTGAAGGTCCACAGATTACAGAAAGCCTCCAGATGTGCATCGAAAACTACTACTGGTCTTCCACAGAACGATTACAGCGTAGACTGTTTGAGGATTACTCCCATGGAGGAAAGTGCGCATGGTGACTGTTGTATTCAATCCCGATGCAATTTCTGTGTTTCATCAACACTCTGATAGTCCACAGGTTACAGAATGCCACCAGACGTGCATCGGAAACTACTACTGGTCTTCCAGGGAACGATCAAAGCCTAGACTGTTTGAGACATTGCTCCCATGGAGGAAAGTGCGCATGGTGACTGCGGTACTCAATCCCGATGCAATTTCTGTGTTTCATCAACACTCTGACAGTCCACAGATTGCAGAATGCCTCCAGATGTGCATCTGAAACTATAACTGGTCTTCCAGGGAACGATCAAAGCGTAGACTGTTTGAGACATGGCTCCCATGGATTAAAGTGCGCATGGTGACTGTTGTATTCAATCCCGATGCAATTTCTGTGTTTCATCAACACTCTGATAGTCCACAGATTACAGAATGCCTCCAGATGTGCATCGGAAACTACAACTGGTCTTCCAGGGAACGATCAAAGCCTAGACTGTTTCAGACATTGCTCCCATGGAGGAAAGTGCGCATGGTGACTGTGGTACTCAATCCCGATGCAATTTCTGTGTTTCATCGCCACTCTCATAGTCCACAGATAACAGAATGCCTCCAGATGTGCATCGGAAACTGCTACTGGTATTCCAGGGAACGATCAAAGCGTAGACTGTTTGAGACATTACTCCCATTAAGGAAAGTGAACATGGTGACTGTTGTATTCAATCCCGATGCAATTTCTGTGTTTCATCAACACTCTGATATTCCACAGATTACAGAATGCCACCAGATGTGCATCGGAAACTACTACTGGTCTTCCAGGGAACGACGAAAGCACAGACTGTTTGAGACATACCCCCGTGGAGGAAAGTGCGCACGGTGACTGTTGTATTCAATCCCGATGCAATTTCTGTGTTTCATCAACACTCTGATAATCCACAGAATACATAATGCTTCCAGATGTGCATCGGAAACTACAACTGGTCTTCCAGTCAACGATCAAAGCCTAGACTGTTTGAGACATTGCTCCCATGGAAGACAGTGCGAATGGTGACTGTGGTACTCAATCCCGATGCAATTTCTGTGTTTCATCACCACTCTGATAGCGCACAGATAACAGAATGCTTCCAGATGTGCATCGGAAACTGCTACTGGTCTTCCAGGGAACGATCAAAGCGTAGACTGTTTGAGACATTACTCCCATGGAGGAAAGTGAGCATGGTGACTGTTGCATTCAATCCCGATGCAATTTCTGTGTTTCATCAACACTCTGATAGTCCACAGATTACAGAATGCCTCCAGATGTGCATCGGAAACTACTACTGGTCTTCCAGGGAACGATCAAGGCGTAGACTGTTTGAGACTGTTTGAGACATTACTCCCATGGAGGAAAGCGCGCATGGTGACTGTTGTATTCAATCCCTATGCAATTTCTGTGTTTCATCAACACTCTGATAGTCTACAGGTTACAGAAAGCCTCCAGATGTGCATCGGAAACTGCTACAGGTCTTCCAGGGAACGATCAAAGCGTAAACTCTTTGAGTCATTACTCCCAATGAGGAAAGTGCGCATGGTCATTGTTGTATTCAATCCCGATGCATTTTTTTTTCTGTGATTCATCAACACTCTGATAGTCCACAGATTACAGAATGCCTCCAGATGTGCATCGGAAGCTACTACTGGTCTTCCAGTGAACGATTAAAGCATAGATTGTTTCAGGATTACTCCCATGGAGGAAAGTGCGCTCGGTGACTGTTTTTTTCAATCACGATGCAATTTCTGTGTTTCATCAACACTCTGATAGTCCACAGATTACAGAATGCCACCAGACGTGCATCGGAAACTACAACTGGTCTTCCAGGGAACGATCAAACCGTAGACTGTTTGAGACATTACTCCCGTGGAGGAACGTGCGCATGGTGACTGTTGAATTCAATCCTGATGCAATTTCTTTGTTTCATCAACACTCTGATAGTCCGCACATTACAGAATGCCACGAGATGTGCATCGGAAACTACTACTGGTCTTCCAGGGAACGATCAAAGCGTGGACAGTTTGGGACATTACTCCCATGGAGGAAGGTAAGCATGGTGACTGTTGTATTAAATCCCGATGCAATTTCTGTGTTGCATCAACACTCTGATAGTCCACACATTACAGAATGCCACGAGATGTGCATCGGAAACTACTACTGGTCTTCCAGGGAATTATCAAAGCTTAGACTGTTTCAGACATCACTCCCATGGAGAAAAGTGCGCATGGTGACTGTTGTATTCAATCCCGATGCAATTTCTGTATTTCATCAACACTCTGATAGTCCACATATTACAGAATGCCACCAGATGTGCATCGGAAACTACTACTGGTCTTCCAGGGAACTATCAAAGCTTAGACAGTTTCAGACATCACTCCCATGGAGAAAAGTGCGCATGGTGACTGTTGTATTCAATCCCGATGCAATTTCTGTGTTTCATCAACACTCTGATTGTCCACTGATTACAGAATGCCACCAGATGTGCATCGGAAACTACTACTGGTCTACCAGGGAACGATCTAAGAGTAGACTGTTTCAGACATCACTCCCATGGAGAAAAGTGCGCATGGTGACTGTTGTATTCAATCCCGATGCAATTTCTGTATTTCATCAACACTCTGATAGTCCACAGATTACAGAATGCCTCCAGATGTGCATCAGAAACTACTACTGGTCTTCCAGGGAACGATCAAAGCGTAGACTGTTTGAGACATTACTCCCATAGAGGAAAGTGCGCATGGTGGCTGTTGTATTTAATTCCGAGGCAATTACTGAGTTTCATCAACACTTTGAAGATCCACAGATTACAGAAAGCCTCCAGATGTGCATCGAAAACTACTACTGGTCTACATCTGAACGATTAAAGCGTAGACTGTTTGAGGATTACTCCCATGGAGGAAAGTGCGCATGGTGACTGTTGTATTCAATCCCGATGCAATTTCTGTATTTCATCAACACTCCGATAGTCCACAGATTAGAGAATGCCACCAGATGAGCGTCGGAAACTACTGCTGGTCTTCCAGGGAACGATCAAAGCGTAGCCTGTTTGAGACATAACTCCCGTGGAGGAACGTGCGCATGGTTACTGTTGTATTCAATCCCGATGCCATTTCTGTATTTCATCAACACTCTGATAATAAACACATTACAGAATGCCACGAGATGTGCATCGGAAACTACTACTGGTCTTTCAGGGAACTATCAAAACGTAGACTGTTTCAGACATCACTCCCATTGAGAAAAGTGCGCATGGTGCCTGTTGTATTCAATCCCGATGCAATTTCTGTGTTTCATCAACACTCTGATAGTCCACAGATTACAGAATGCCTCCAGATGTGCATCAGAAACTACTACTGGTCTTCCAGGGAACGATTAAAGCGTAGACTGTTTGAGACATTACTCCCATGGAGGAAAGTAAGCATGGTGACTGTTGTATTCAATACCGATGCAATTTCTGTGTTGCATCAACACTCTGATAGTCCACAGATTACAGAATGCCTCCAGATGTGCATCGGAAACTACTACTGGTCTTCCACGGAACGATTAAAGCGTAGACTGTTTGAGGATTACTCACATGGAGGAAAGAGCGCATGGTGACTGTTGTATTCAATCCCGATGCAATTTCTGTGTATCATCAACACTCTGATAGTCCACACATTACAGAATGCCACGAGATGTGCATCGGAAACTACTACTGGTCTTCCAGGGAACTATCAAAGAGTAGACTGTTTCAGACATCACTCCCATGGAGAAAAGTGCGCATGGTGACTGTTGTATTCAATCCCGATGCAATTTCTGTGTTTCATCAACACTCTGATAGTCCACAGATTACAGAATGCCACCAGATATGCATCGGAAACTACTAATGGTCTACCAGGGAACGATCAAAGAGTAGACTGTTTCAGACATTACTCCCATGGAGGAGAGTGCGGATGGTGACTGTTGTATTCAATCCCGATGCAATTTCCGTGTTTCATCAACACTCTGATAGTCCACAGATTACAGAATGCATCCAGATGTGCATCAGAAACTACTACTGGTCTTCCAGGGAGCGATCAAAGCGTAGACTGTTTGAGACATTACTCCCATAGAGGAAAGTGCGCATGGTGGCTGTTGTATTCAATTCCGAGGCAATTACTGAGTTTCATCAACACTTTGAAGGTCCACAGATTACAGAAAGCCTCCAGATGTGCATCGAAAACTACAACTGGTCTTCCACAGAACGATTAAAGCGTAGACTGTTTGAGGATTACTCCCATGCAGGAAAGTGCGCATGGTGACTGTTGTATTCAATCCCGATGCAATTTCTGTGTTTCATCAACACTCTGATAGTCCACAGGTTACAGAATGCCACCAGACGTGCATCGGAAACTACTACTGGTCTTCCAGGGAACGATCAAGGCCTAGACTGTTTCAGACATTGCTCCCATGGAGGAAAGTGCGCATGGTGACTGTGGTACTCAATCCCGATGCAATTTCTGTGTTTCTTCGCCACTCTCATAGTCCTCAGATAACAGAATGCCTCCAGATGTGCATCGGAAACTGCTACTGGTATTCCAGGGAACGATCAAAGCGTAGACTGTTTGAGACATTACTCCCATGGAGGAAAGTGAGCATGGTGACTGTTGTATTCAATCCCGATGCAATTTCTGTGTTTCATCAACACTCTGATATTCCACAGATTACAGAATGCCACCAGATGTGCATCGGAAACTACTACTGGTCTTCCAGGGAACGACGAAAGCACAGACTGTTTGAGACATACCCCCGTGGAGGAAAGTGCGCACGGTGACTGTTGTATTCAATCCCGATGCAAGTTCTGTGTTTCATCAACACTCCGATAATCCACAGAATACATAATGCTTCCAGATGTGCATCGGAAACTACAACTGGTCTTCCAGTCAACGATCAAAGCCTAGACTCTTTGAGACATTGCTCCCATGGAAGACAGTGCGAATGGTGACTGTGGTACTCAATCCCGATGCAATTTCTGTGTTTCATCACCACTCTGATAGTGCACAGATAACAGAATGCTTCCAGATGTGCATCGGAAACTGCTACTGGTCTTCCAGGGAACGATCAAAGCGTAGACTGTTTGAGACATTACTCCCATAGAGGAAAGTGAGCATGGTGACTGTTGCATTCAATCCCGATGCAATTTCTGTGTTTCATCAACACTCTGATAGTCCACAGATTACAGAATGCCTCCAGATATGCATCGGAAACTACTACTGGTCTTCCAGGGAACGATCAAGGCGTAGACTGTTTGAGACTGTTTGAGACATTACTCCCATGGAGGAAAGCGCGCATGGTGACTGTTGTATTCAATCCCTACGCAATTTCTGTGTTTCATCAACACTCTGAAAGTCCACAGGTTACAGAAAGCCTCCAGATGTGGATCGGAAACTCCTACAGGTCTTCCAGGGAACGATCAAAGCGTAAACTCTTTGAGGCATTACTCCCAATGAGGAAAGTGCGCATGGTCATTGTTGTATTCAATCCCCATGCATTTTTTTTTCTGTGATTCATCAACACTCTGATAGTCCACAGATTACAGAATGCCTCCAGATGTGCATCGGAAACTACTACTGGTCTTCCAGGGAACGATTAAAGCATAGATTGTTTCAGGATTACTCCCATGGAGGAAAGTGCGCTTGGTGACTGTTTTTTTCAATCACGATGCAATTACTGTGTTTCATCAACACTCTGATAGTCCACAGATTACAGAATGCCACCAGACGTGCATCCGAAACTACAACTGGTCTTCCAGGGAACGATCAAACCGTAGACTGTTTGAGACATTACTCCCGTGGAGGAACGTGCGCATGGTGACTGTTGAATTCAATCCTGATGCAATTTCTTTGTTTCATCAACACTCTGACAGTCCGCACATTACAGAATGCCACGAGATGTGCATCGGAAACTACTACTGGTCTTCCAGGGAACGATCAAAGCGTAGACAGTTTGAGACATTACTCCCATGGAGGAAGGTAAGCATGGTGACTGTTGTATTAAATCCCGATGCAATTTCTGTGTTGCATCAACACTCTGATAGTCCACACATTACAGAATGCCACGAGATGTGCATCGGAAACTACTACTGGTCTTCCAGGAAACTATCAAAGCTTAGACTGTTTCAGACACCACTCCCATGGAGAAAAGTGCGCATGGTGACTGTTGTATTCAATCCCGATGCAATTTCTGTATTTCATCAACACTCTGATAGTCCACATATTACAGAATGCCACCAGATGTTCATCGGAAACTACTACTGGTCTTCCAGGGAACTATCAAATCTTAGACAGTTTCAGACATCACTCCCATGGAGAAAAGTGCGCATGGTGACTGTTGTATTCAATCCCGATGCAATTTCTGTGTTTCATCAACACTCTGATTGTCCACAGATTACAGAATGCCACCAGATGTGCATCGGAAACTACTACTGGTCTACCAGGGAACGATCTGGGAGTAGACTGTTTCAGACATTACTCCCATGGATGAAAGTGCGGATGGTGACTGTTGTATTCAAACCCGATGTAATTTCCGTGTTCCATCAACAGTCTGATAGTCCACAGATTACAGAATGCCTCCAGATGTGCATCAGAAACTACTACTGGTCTTCCAGGGAACGATCAAAGCGTAGACTCTTTGAGACATTACTCCCATAGAGGAAAGTGCGCATGGTGGCTGTTGTATTTAATTCCGAGGGAATTACTGAGTTTCATCAACACTTTGAAGATCCACAGATTACAGAAAGCCTCCAGATGTACATCGAAAACTACTACTGGTCTTCATCGGAACGATTAAAGCGTAGACTGTTTGAGGATTACTCCCATGGAGGAAAGTGCGCATGGTGACTGTTGTATTCAATCCCGATGCAATTTCTGTATTTCATCAACACTCTGATATTCCACAGATTACAGAATGCCACCAGATGTGCATCGGAAACTACTACTGGTCTTCCAGGGAACGATCAAAGCGTAGACTCTTTGAGACATAACTCCCGTGGAGGAACGTGCGCATGGTGACTGTTGTATTCAATCCCGATGCAATTTCTGTGTATCATCAACTCTCTGATAGTCCACACATTACAGAATGCCACGAGATGTGCATCGGAAACTACTACTGGTCTTCCAGGGAACTATCAAAGCGTAGACTTTTTCAGACATCACTCCCATTGAGAAAAGTGCGCATGGTGCCTGTTGTATTCAATCCCGATGCAATTTCTGTGTTTCATCAACACGCTGATAGTCCACAGATTACAGAATGCCTCCAGATGTGCATCAGAAACTACTACTGGTCTTCCAGGGAACGATTAAAGCGTAGACTGTTTGAGACATTACTCCCATGGAGGAAAGTAAGCATGGTGACTGTTGTATTCAATCCCGATGCCATTTCTGTGTTTCATCAACACTCTGATAATAAACACATTACAGAATGCCACGAGATGTGCATCAGAAACTACTACTGGTCTTTCAGGGAACTATCAAAGCGTAGACTTTTTCAGACATCACTCCCATTGAGAAAAGTGCGCATGGTGCCTGTTGTATTCAATCCCGATGCAATTTCTGTGTTTCATCAACACGCTGATAGTCCACAGATTACAGAATGCCTCCAGATGTGCATCAGAAACTACTACTGGTCTTCCAGGGAACGATTAAAGCGTAGACTGTTTGAGACATTACTCCCATGGAGGAAAGTAAGCATGGTGACTGTTGTATTCAATACCGATGCAATTTCTGTGTTGCATCAACACTCTGATAGTCCACACATTACAGAATGCCACGAGATGTGCATCGGAAACTACTACTGGTCTTCCAGGGAACTATCAAAGAGTAGACTGTTTCAGACATCACTCCCATGGAGAAAAGTGCGCACTGTGACTGTTGTATTCAATCCCGATGCAATTTCTGTGTTTCATCAACACTCTGATAGTCCACAGATTACAGAATGCCACCAGATATGCATCGGAAACTACTAATGGTCTACCAGGGAACGATCAAAGCGTAGACTGTTTGAGACATTACTCCCATAGAGGAAAGTGCGCAAGGTGGCTGTTGTATTCAATTCCGAGGCAATTACTGAGTTTCATCAACACTTTGAAGGTCCACAGATTACAGAAAGCCTCCAGATGTGCATCGAAAACTACTACTGGTCTTCCACAGAACGATTAAAGCGTAGACTGTTTGAGGATTACTCCCATGGAGGAAAGTGCGCATGGTGACTGTTGTATTCAATCCCGATGCAATTTCTGTGTTTCATCAACACTCTGATAGTCCACAGGTTACAGAATGCCACCAGACGTGCATCGGAAACTACTACTGGTCTTCCAGGGAACGATCAAAGCCTAGACTGTTTGAGACATTGCTCCCATGGAGGAAAGTGCGCATGGTGACTGTGGTACTCAATCCCGATGCAATTTCTGTGTTTCGTCAACACTCTGACAGTCCACAGATTGCAGAGTGCCTCCAGATGTGCATCTGAAACTACAACTGGTCTTCCAGGGAACAATCAAAGCGTAGACTGTGTGAGACATGGCTCCCATGAATTAAAGTGCGCATGGTGACTGTTGTATTCAATCCCGATGCAATTTCTGTGTTTCATCAACACTCTGATAGTCCACAGATTACAGAATGCCTCCAGATGTGCATCGGAAACTACAACTGGTCTTCCAGGTAACGATCAAAGCCTAGACTGTTTCAGACATTGCTCCCATGGAGGAAAGTGCGCATGGTGACTGTGGTACTCAATCCCGATGCAATTTCTGTGTTTCATCGCCACTCTCATAGTCCACAGATAACAGAATGCCTCCAGATGTGCATCGGAAACTGCTACTGGTATTCCAGGGAACGATCAAAGCGTAGACTGTTTGAGACATTACTCCCATGGAGGAAAGTGAGCATGGTGACTGTTGTAATCAATCCCGATGCAATTTCTGTGTTTCATCAACACTCTGATATTCCACAGATTACAGAATGCCACCAGATGTGCATCGGAAACTACTACTGGTCTTCCAGGGAACGACGAAAGCACAGACTGTTTGAGACATACCCCCGTGGAGGAAAGTGCGCACGGTGACTGTTGTATTCAATCCCGATGCAAGTTCTGTGTTTCATCAACACTCTGATAATCCACAGAATACATAATGCTTCCAGATGTGCATCGGAAACTACAACTGGTCTTCCAGTCAACGATCAAAGCCTAGACTGTTTGAGACATTGCTCCCATGGAAGACAGTGCGAATGGTGACTGTGGTACTCAATCCCGATGCAATTTCTGTGTTTCATCCTCACTCTGATAGTGCACAGATAACAGAATGCTTCCAGATGTGCATCGGAAACTGCTACTGGTCTTCCAGGGAACGATCAAAGCGTAGACTGTTTGAGACATTACTCCCATGGAGGAAAGTGAGCATGGTGACTGTTGCATTCAATCCCGATGCAATTTCTGTGTTTCATCAACACTCTGATAGTCCACAGATTACAGAATGCCTCCAGATGTGCATCGGAAACTACTACTGGTCTTCCAGGGAACGATCAAGGCGTAGACTGTTTGAGACTGTTTGAGACATTACTCCCATGGAGGAAAGCGCGCATGGTGACTGTTGTATTCAATCCCTATGCAATTTCTGTGTTTCATCAACACTCTGATAGTCCACAGGTTACAGAAAGCCTCCAGATGTGCATCGGAAACTGCTACAGGTCTTCCAGGGAACGATCAAAGCGTAAACTCTTTGAGGCATTACTCCCAATGAGGAAAGTGCGCATGGTCATTGTTGTATTCAATCCCGATGCATTTTTTTTTCTGTGATTCATCAACACTCTGATAGTCCACAGATTACAGAATGCCTCCAGATGTGCATCGGAAGCTACTACTGGTCTTCCGTTTAACGATTAAAGCATAGATTGTTTCAGGATTACTCCCATGGAGGAAAGTGCGCTTGGTGACTGTTTTTTTCAATCACGATGCAATTTCTGTGTTTCATCAACACTCAGATAGTCCACACATTACAGAATGCCACGAGATGTGCATCGGAAACTACTACTGGTCTACCAGGGAACGATCTAAGAGTAGACTGTTTCAGACATTACTCCCATGGATGAAAGTGCGGATGGTGACTGTTGTATTCAATCCCGATGTAATTTCCGTGTTTCATCAACAGTCTGATAGTCCACAGATTACAGAATGCCTCCAGATGTGCATCAGAAACTACTACTGGTCTTCCAGGGAACGATCAAAGCGTAGACTATTTGAGACATTACTCCCATAGAGGAAAGTGCGCATGGTGGCTGTTGTATTTAATTCCGAGGCAATTACTGAGTTTCATCAACACTTTGAAGATCCACAGATTACAGAAAGCCTCCAGATGTGCATCGAAAACTACTACTGGTCTTCATCGGAGCGATCAAAGCGTAGACTGTTTGAGACATTACTCCCATAGAGGAAAGTGCGCATGGTGGCTGTTGTATTCAATTCCGAGGCAATTACTGAGTTTCATCTACACTTTGAAGGTCCACAGATTACAGAAAGCCTCCAGATGTGCATCGAAAACTACTACTGATCTTCCACGGAACGATTAAAGCGTAGACTGTTTGAGGATTACTCCCATGGAGGAAAGTGCGCATGGTGACTGTTGTATTCAATCCCGATGCAATTTCTGTGTTTCATCAACACTCTGATAGTCCACAGGTTACAGAATGCCACCAGACGTGCATCGGAAACTACTACTGGTCTTCCAGGAACGATCAAAGCCTAGACTGTTTGAGACATTGCTCCCATGGAGGAAAGTGCGCATGGTGACTGTGGTACTCAATCCCGATGCAATTTCTGTGTTTCATCAACACTCTGACAGTTCACAGATTACAGAATGCCTCCAGATGTGCATCAGAAACTACTACTGGTCTTCCAGGGAACGATCAAAGCGTAGACTGTTTGAGACATGGCTCCCATGGAGGAAAGAGCGCATGGTGACTGTTGTATTCAATCCCGATGCAATTTCTGTGTTTCATCAACACTCTGATAGTCCACAGATTACAGAATGCCTCAAGATGTGCATCGGAAACTACAACTGGTCTTCCAGGGAACGATCAAAGCCTAGACTGTTTCAGGCATTGCTCCCATGGAGGAAAGTGCGCATGGAGACTGTGTTACTCAATCCCGATGCAATTTCTGTGTTTCATCGCCACTCTGATAGTCCACAGATAACAAAATGCCTCCAGATGTGCATCGGAAACTGCTACTGGTCTTCCAGGGAACGATCAAAGCGTAGACTGTTTGAGACATTACTCCCATGGAGGAAAGTGAGCATGGTGACTGATGTATTCAATCCCCATGCAATTTCTGTGTTTCATCAACACTCTGAAATTCCACACATTACAGAATGCCACCAGATGTGCATCGGAAACTACTACTGGTCTTCCAGGGAACGACGAAAGCACAGACTGTTTGAGATATACCCCCGTGGAGGAAAGTGCGCACGATGACTGTTGTATTCAATCTCGATGCAATTTCTGTGTTTCATCAACACTCTGATAATCCACAGATTGCATAATGCTTCCAGATGTGCATCGGAAACTACAACTGGTCTTCCAGTCAACGATCAAAGCCTAGACTGTTTGGGACATTGCTCCCATGGAAGACAGTGCGCATGGTGACTGTGGTACTCAATCCCGATGCAATTTCTGTGTTTCATCACCACTCTGATAGTGCACAGATAACAGAATGCCTCCAGACGTGCATCGGAAACTGCTACTGGTCTTCCAGGGAACGATCAAAGCGTAGACTGTTTGAGACATTACTCCCATGGAGGAAAGTGAGCATGGTGACTGTTGCATTCAATCCCGATGCAATTTCTGTGTTTCATCAACACTCTGATAGTCCACAGATTACAGAATGCTTCCAGATGTGCATCGGAAACTACTACTGGTCCTCCAGGGAATGATCAAGGCGTAGACTGTTTGAGACATTACTCCCATGGAGGAAAGTGCGCATGGTGACTGTTGTATTCAATCCCAATGCAATTTCTGTGTTTCAACAACACTCTAAAGGTCCACAGATTAGAGAATGCCTCCAGATGTGCATCAGGAACTGCTACTGGTCTTCCAGGGAACGATCAAAGCGTAAATTCTCTGAGGCATTACTCCCAATGAGGAAAGTGCGCATGGTCATTGTTGTATTCAATCCCGATTCATTTTCTGTGATTCATCAACACTCTGATAGTCCACAGATTACAGAATGCCTCCAGATGTGCATCGGAAGCTACTACTGGTCCTTCAGGGAACGATTAAAGCATAGATTGTTTCAGGATTACTCCCATGGAGGAAAGTGCGCTTGGTGACTGTTTTTTTCAATCCCGATGCAATTTCTGTGTTTCATCAACACTCTGATAGTCCACAGATTACAGAATGCCACCAGACGTGCATCGGAAACTACAACTGGTCTTCCAGGGAACGATCAAAGCGTAGACTGTTTGAGACATTACTACCGTGGAGGAACGTGCGCATGGTGTCTGTTGAATTCAATCCTGATGCAATTTCTTTGTTTCATCAACACTCTGATAGTCCGCACATTACAGAATGCCACGAGATGTGCATCGGAAACTACTACTGGTCTTCCAGGGAACGATCAAAGCGTAGACAGTTTCAGACATTACTCCCATGGAGGAAAGTAAGCATGGTGACTGTTGTATTCAATCCCGATGCAATTTCTGTGTTGCGTCAACACTCTGATAGTCCACAGTTTACAGAATGCCTCCATATGTGCATCGGAAACTACTACTGGTCTTCCACGGAACGATTAAAGCGTAGACTGTTTGAGGATTACTCCCAATGAGGAAAGTGCGCATGGTGACTGTTGTATTCAATCCCGATGCAATTTCTGTGTTTCATCAACACTCTGATAGTCCACACATTACAGAATGCCACGAGATGTGCATCGGAAACTACTACTGGTCTTACAGGGAACTATGAAAGCTTAGACTGTTTCAGACATCACTCCCATGGAGAAAAGTGCGCATGGTGACTGTTGTATTCAATCCCGATGCAATTTCTGTATTTCATCAACACTCTGATAGTCCACATATTACAGAATGACACCAGATGTGAATCGGAAATTACTACTGGTCTTCCTGGGAACTATCAAAGCTTAGACTGTTTCAGACATCACTCCTATGGAGAAAAGTGCGCATGGTGACTGTTGTATTCAATCCCGATGCAATTTCTGTCTTTCATCAACACTCTGATTGTCCACAGATTACAGAATGCCACTAGATGTGCATCGGAAACTACTACTGGTCTACCAGGGAACGATCAAAGAGTAGACTGTTTCAGACATTACTCCCATGGATGAAAGTGAGGATGGTGACTGTTGTATTCAATCCCGATGCAATTTCCGTGTTTCATCAACAGTCTGATAGTCCACAGATTACAGAATGCCTCCAGATGTGCATCAGAAACTACTACTGGTCTTCCAGGGAACGATCAAAGCGTAGACTGTTTGAGACATTACTCCCATAGAGGAAAGTGCGCATGGTGACTGTTGTATTCAATCCCGATGCATTTTCTGTTTTTCATCAACACTCTGATAGTCCACAGATTACAGAATGCCACCAGATGTGCATCGGAAACTACTACTGGTCTTCCAGGGAACGATCAAGTCGTAGACTGTTTGAGACTGTTTGAGACATTACTCCCATGGAGGAAAGCGCGCATGGTGACTGTTGTATTCAATCCCTATGCAATTTCTGTGTTTCATCAACACTCTGATAGTCCACAGGTTACAGAAAGCCTCCAGATGTGCATCGGAAATTGCTACAGGTCTTCCAGGGAACGATCAAAGCGTAAACTCTTTGAGGCATTACTCCCAATGAGGAAAGTGCGCATGGTCATTGTTGTATTCAATCCCGATGCATTTTTTTTTCTGTGATTCATCAACACTCTGATAGTCCACAGATTACAGAATGCCTCCAGATGTGCATCGGAAGCTACTACTGGTCTTCCGTTTAACGATTAAAGCATAGATTGTTTCAGGATTACTCCCATGGAGGAAAGTGCGCTTGGTGACTGTTTTTTTCAATCACGATGCAATTTCTGTGTTTCATCAACACTCAGATAGTCCACACATTACAGAATGCCACGAGATGTGCATCGGAAACTACTACTGGTCTACCAGGGAACGATCTAAGAGTAGACTGTTTCAGACATTACTCCCATGGATGAAAGTGCGGATGGTGACTGTTGTATTCAATCCCGATGTAATTTCCGTGTTTCATCAACAGTCTGATAGTCCACAGATTACAGAATGCCTCCAGATGTGCATCAGAAACTACTACTGGTCTTCCAGGGAACGATCAAAGCGTAGACTATTTGAGACATTACTCCCATAGAGGAAAGTGCGCATGGTGGCTGTTGTATTTAATTCCGAGGCAATTACTGAGTTTCATCAACACTTTGACGATCCACAGATTACAGAAAGCCTCCAGATGTGCATCGAAAACTACTACTGGTCTTCATCGGAGCGATCAAAGCGTAGACTGTTTGAGACATTACTCCCATAGAGGAAAGTGCGCATGGTGGCTGTTGTATTCAATTCCGAGGCAATTACTGAGTTTCATCTACACTTTGAAGGTCCACAGATTACAGAAAGCCTCCAGATGTGCATCGAAAACTACTACTGATCTTCCACGGAACGATTAAAGCGTAGACTGTTTGAGGATTACTCCCATGGAGGAAAGTGCGCATGGTGACTGTTGTATTCAATCCCGATGCAATTTCTGTGTTTCATCAACACTCTGATAGTCCACAGGTTACAGAATGCCACCAGACGTGCATCGGAAACTACTACTGGTCTTCCAGGAACGATCAAAGCCTAGACTGTTTGAGACATTGCTCCCATGGAGGAAAGTGCGCATGGTGACTGTGGTACTCAATCCCGATGCAATTTCTGTGTTTCATCAACACTCTGACAGTTCACAGATTACAGAATGCCTCCAGATGTGCATCAGAAACTACTACTGGTCTTCCAGGGAACGATCAAAGCGTAGACTGTTTGAGACATGGCTCCCATGGAGGAAAGAGCGCATGGTGACTGTTGTATTCAATCCCGATGCAATTTCTGTGTTTCATCAACACTCTGATAGTCCACAGATTACAGAATGCCTCAAGATGTGCATCGGAAACTACAACTGGTCTTCCAGGGAACGATCAAAGCCTAGACTGTTTCAGGCATTGCTCCCATGGAGGAAAGTGCGCATGGAGACTGTGGTACTCAATCCCGATGCAATTTCTGTGTTTCATCGCCACTCTGATAGTCCACAGATAACAAAATGCCTCCAGATGTGCATCGGAAACTGCTACTGGTCTTCCAGGGAACGATCAAAGCGTAGACTGTTTGAGACATTACTCCCATGGAGGAAAGTGAGCATGGTGACTGATGTATTCAATCCCCATGCAATTTCTGTGTTTCATCAACACTCTGAAATTCCACACATTACAGAATGCCACCAGATGTGCATCGGAAACTACTACTGGTCTTCCAGGGAACGACGAAAGCACAGACTGTTTGAGACATACCCCCGTGGAGGAAAGTGCGCACGATGACTGTTGTATTCAATCTCGATGCAATTTCTGTGTTTCATCAACACTCTGATAATCCACAGATTGCATAATGCTTCCAGATGTGCATCGGAAACTACAACTGGTCTTCCAGTCAACGATCAAAGCCTAGACTGTTTGGGACATTGCTCCCATGGAAGACAGTGCGCATGGTGACTGTGGTACTCAATCCCGATGCAATTTCTGTGTTTCATCACCACTCTGATAGTGCACAGATAACAGAATGCCTCCAGACGTGCATCGGAAACTGCTACTGGTCTTCCAGGGAACGATCAAAGCGTAGACTGTTTGAGACATTACTCCCATGGAGGAAAGTGAGCATGGTGACTGTTGCATTCAATCCCGATGCAATTTCTGTGTTTCATCAACACTCTGATAGTCCACAGATTACAGAATGCTTCCAGATATGCATCGGAAACTACTACTGGTCCTCCAGGGAATGATCAAGGCGTAGACTGTTTGAGACATTACTCCCATGGAGGAAAGTGCGCATGGTGACTGTTGTATTCAATCCCAATGCAATTTCTGTGTTTCAACAACACTCTAAAGGTCCACAGATTAGAGAATGCCTCCAGATGTGCATCAGGGACTGCTACTGGTCTTCCAGGGAACGATCAAAGCGTAAATTCTCTGAGGCATTACTCCCAATGAGGAAAGTGCGCATGGTCATTGTTGTATTCAATCCCGATTCATTTTCTGTGATTCATCAACACTCTGATAGTCCACAGATTACAGAATGCCTCCAGATGTGCATCGGAAGCTACTACTGGTCCTTCAGGGAACGATTAAAGCATAGATTGTTTCAGGATTACTCCCATGGAGGAAAGTGCGCTTGGTGACTGTTTTTTTCAATCCCGATGCAATTTCTGTGTTTCATCAACACTCTGATAGTCCACAGATTACAGAATGCCACCAGACGTGCATCGGAAACTACAACTGGTCTTCCAGGGAACGATCAAAGCGTAGACTGTTTGAGACATTACTACCGTGGAGGAACGTGCGCATGGTGTCTGTTGAATTCAATCCTGATGCAATTTCTTTGTTTCATCAACACTCTGATAGTCCGCACATTACAGAATGCCACGAGATGTGCATCGGAAACTACTACTGGTCTTCCAGGGAACGATCAAAGCGTAGACAGTTTCAGACATTACTCCCATGGAGGAAAGTAAGCATGGTGACTGTTGTATTCAATCCCGATGCAATTTCTGTGTTGCGTCAACACTCTGATAGTCCACAGTTTACAGAATGCCTCCATATGTGCATCGGAAACTACTACTGGTCTTCCACGGAACGATTAAAGCGTAGACTGTTTGAGGATTACTCCCAATGAGGAAAGTGCGCATGGTGACTGTTGTATTCAATCCCGATGCAATTTCTGTGTTTCATCAACACTCTGATAGTCCACCCATTACAGAATGCCACGAGATGTGCATCGGAAACTACTACTGGTCTTACAGGGAACTATGAAAGCTTAGACTGTTTCAGACATCACTCCCATGGAGAAAAGTGCGCATGGTGACTGTTGTATTCAATCCCGATGCAATTTCTGTATTTCATCAACACTCTGATAGTCCACATATTACAGAATGACACCAGATGTGAATCGGAAATTACTACTGGTCTTCCTGGGAACTATCAAAGCTTAGACTGTTTCAGACATCACTCCTATGGAGAAAAGTGCGCATGGTGACTGTTGTATTCAATCCCGATGCAATTTCTGTCTTTCATCAACACTCTGATTGTCCACAGATTACAGAATGCCACTAGATGTGCATCGGAAACTACTACTGGTCTACCAGGGAACGATCAAAGAGTAGACTGTTTCAGACATTACTCCCATGGATGAAAGTGAGGATGGTGACTGTTGTATTCAATCCCGATGCAATTTCCGTGTTTCATCAACAGTCTGATAGTCCACAGATTACAGAATGCCTCCAGATGTGCATCAGAAACTACTACTGGTCTTCCAGGGAACGATCAAAGCGTAGACTGTTTGAGACATTACTCCCATAGAGGAAAGTGCGCATGGTGGCTGTTGTATTCAATTCCGAGGCAATTACTGAGTTTCATCTACACTTTGAAGATCCACAGATTACAGAACGCCTCCAGGTGTGCATCGGAAACTACTACTGGTCTTCCACGCAACGATTAAAGCGTAGACTGTTTGAGGATTACTCCCATGGAGGAAAGTGCGCATGGTGACTGTTGTATTCAATCCCGATGCATTTTCTGTTTTTCATCAACACTCTGATAGTCCACAGATTACAGAATGCCACCAGATGTGCATCGGAAACTACTACTGGTCTTCCAGGGAACGATCAAAGCGTAGACTGTTTGAGACATAACTCCCGTGGAGGAACGTGCGCATGGTGATTGTTGTATTCAATCCCTATGCCATTTCTGTGTTTCATCAACGCTCTGATAATCCACACATTACCGAATGCCACGAGATGTGCATCGGAAACTACTACTGGTCTTTCATGGAACTATCAAATCGTAGAATGTCTCAGACATCACTCCCATGGAGAAAAGTGCGCATGGTTACTGTTGTATTCAATCCCGATGCAATTTCTGTGTTTCATCAACACTCTGATAGTCCACAGATTACAGAATGCCTCCAGATGTGCATCGGAAACTACTACTGGTCTTCCAGGGAACGATCAAAGCGTAGACAGTTTGAGACATTACTCCCATGGAGGAAAGTGCGCATGGTGACTGTTGTATTCAATCCTGGTGCAATTTCTGTGTTTCATCAACACCCTGATATTCCACAGATTACAGAATGCCACCAGATGTGCATCGGAAACTACTACTGGCCTTCCAGGGAACGACCAAAGCATAGACTGATTGAGACATAGCGCCGTGGAGGAAAGTGCGCACGGTGACTGTTGTATTCAATCCCAATGCAATTTCTGTGTTTCATCAACACTCTGATAGTCCACTGATTACAGAATGCCTCCAGATGTGCATTGGAAACTACAACTGGTCTCTCAGGGAACGATCAAAGCCTACACTGTTTGAGACATTCCTCCCATGGAGGAAAGTGCGCATGGTGACTGTGGTACTCAATCCCGATGCAATTTCTGTGTTTCATCAACACTCTGATAGTCCACAGATTACAGAATGCCCCCTGATGTGAATCGGATACTGCTACTGGTCTTTCAGGGAACGATTAAAGCGTAGACTGTTTCAGACATTACTCCCATGGAGGAAAGTGAGCATGGTGACTGTTGTATTCAATCCCGATGCAATATCTGTGTTTCATCAACACTCTGATAGTCAACAGATTACAGAATGCCTCCAGATGTGCATCGGAAACTACTACTGGTCTTCCAGGGAACGATCAAGGCGTAGACTGTTTGAGACGTTACTCCCATGGAGGAAAGTGCGCATGGTGACTGTTGTATTCAATCCCAATGCAATTTCTGTGTTTCATCAACACTATAAAGGTCCACAGATTAGAGAATGCCTCCAGATGTGCATCAGAAACTGCTACTGGTCTTCCAGTGAACGATCAAAGCGTAAACTCTTAGAGGCATTACTCCCAATGAGGAAAGTGCGCATGGTGACTGTTGTATTCAATCCCGATGCATTTTCTGTGTTACATCAACACTTTGATAGTCCACAGATTACAGAATGCCTCCAGATGTGCATCGGAAACTACTACTGGTCTTCGAGGGAACGATTAAAGCGTAGATTGTTTCAGGATTACTCCCATGGAGGAAAGTGCGCATGGTGACTGTTTTATTCAATTCCGATGCAATTTCTGTGTTTCATCAACACTCTGATAGTCCACAAATTACAGAATGCTACCAGATGTGCATCGGAAACTACTACTGGTCTTCTAGGGAACGATCAAAGCGTAGACTGTTTGAGACATTACTCCCATGGAGAAAAGTGCGCATGGTGACTGTTGTATTCAATCCCGATGCAATTTCTGTGTTTCATCAACACTCTGATAGTCCACAGATTACAGAATGCCACCAGACATGCATCGGAAACTACTACTGGTCTTCCAGGGAACGATCAAAGCGTAGACTGTTAGAGACATAACTCCCGTGGAGGAACGTGCGCATGGTGACTGTTGTATTCAATCCCGATGCAATTTCTGTGTTTCATCAACACTCTGATAGTCCACACATTACAGAATGCCACCAGACGTGCATCGGAAACTACTACTGGTCTTCAAGTGAACTATCAAACCCTAGACTGTTTGAGACATTACTCCCATGCAGGAAAGTGGGCATGGTGACTGTTGTATACAATCCAGATGCAGTTTCTGTGTTTCATCAACACACTGATAGTCCACAGATTACAGAATGCCTCCAGATGTGCATCGGAAACTACTACTGGTCATCCAGGGAACGATCAAAGCGTATACTGTTTGAGACATTACTCCTATGGAGGAAAGTGCGGATGGTGACTGTTGTACTCAATCCCGATTAAATTTCTGTGTTTCATACACACTATGATAGTCCACAGATTACAGAATGCTACCAGATGTGCATCGGAAACTACTACTGGTCTTCCAGGGAACGATCAAAGCGTAGACTGTTTGAGATATACCTCTCGTGGAGGAAAGTGCGCATGGTGACTGTTTTATTCAATCCCGATTCAATTCCTGTGTTTCATCAACACTCTGATAGTCCACAGATTACAGAATGCTACCAGATGTGCATCGAAAGCTACTACTGGTCTTCCAGGGAGCGATCAAAAGCGTAGACCGTTTGAGATATACCACCGTGGAGGAAAGAGCGCATTGTGACTGTTGTATTCAATCCCGATTCAATTCCTGTGTTTCATCAACACTCTGATAGTCCACAGATTACATAATGCCTCCAGATGTGCATCGGATACTACTACTGGCCTAACAGGGAACGATCAAAGCGTAGACTGTTTGAGTCATGGCTCCCATGGAGGAAAGTGCGCATGGTGACTGTTGTATTCAATCCCGATGCAATTTCTGTGTTTCATCAACACTCTGATAGTCCACAGATTACAGAATGCCTCCATATGTGAATTGGAAACTACTACTGGTCTTCCAGGGAACGATCAAATCGTAGACTCTTTGAGACATTACTCCCATGGAGGAAAGTGCGCATGGTGAATGTTGTATTCAATCCCGATGCAATTTCTGTGTCTCATCAACAGTCTGATAGTCCACAGGTTACAGAATGCCTTCTGATGTGCATCGGAAACCACTACTGGTCTTCCAGGGAACGAACAAAGCGTAGACTCTTTGACACATTACTCCCATGGAGGAAAGAGCGCATGTCACTGTTGTATTCAATCCCGATGCAATTTCTGTGTTTCATCAACACTCTGATAGTCCACAGATTACAGAATGCCTCCAGATGTGCATCGGAAACTACTACTGGTCTTCCAGGGAACGATCAAAGCGTAGACAGTTTGAGACATTACTCCCATGGAGGAAAGTGCGCATGGTGACTGTTGTATTCAATCCCGGTGCAATTTCTGTGTTTCATCAACACCCTGATATTCCACAGATTACAGCATGCCACCAGATGTGCATCGGAAATTACTACTGGCCTTCCAGGGAACGACCAAAGCATAGACTGATTGAGACATAGCGCCGTAGGGGAAAGTGCGCACGGTGACTGTTGTATTAAATCCCAATGCAATTTCTGTGTTTCATCAACACTCTGATAGTCCACTGATTACAGAATGCCTCCAGATGTGCATTGGAAACTACAACTGGTCTCTCAGGGAACGATCAAAGCCTACACTGTTTGAGACATTGCTCCCATGGAGGAAAGTGCGCATGGTGACTGTGGTACTCAATCCCGATGCAATTTCTGTGTTTCATCAACACTCTGATAGTCCACAGATTACAGAATGCCCCCAGATGTGCATCAGAAACTGCTACTGGTCTTTCAGGGAACGATTAAAGCGTAGACTGTTTCAGACATTACTCCCATGGAGGAAAGTGAGCATGGTGACTGTTGTATTCAATCCCGATGCAATATCTGTGTTTCATCAACACTCTGATAGTCCACAGATTACAGAATGCCTCCAGATGTGCATCGGAAACTACTACTGGTCTTCCAGGGAACGATCAAGGCGTAGACTGTTTAAGACCTTACTATCATGGAGGAGAGTGCGCATGGTGACTGTTGTATTCAATCCCAATGCAATTTCTGTGTTTCATCAACACTATAAAGGTCCACAGATTAGAGAATGCCTCCAGATGTGGATTGGAAACTGCTACTGGTCTTCCAGGGAACGATCAAAGCGTAAACTCTTAGAGGCATTACTCCCAATGAGAAAGTGCGCATGGTGACAGTTGTATTCAATCCCGATGCATTTTCTGTGTTACATCAACACTTTGATAGTCCACAGATTACAGATTGCCTCCAGATGTGCATCGGAAACCACTACTGGTCTTCGAGGGAACGATTAAAGCGTAGATTGTTTCAGGATTACTCCCATGGAGGAAAGTGCGCATGGTGACTGTTTTATTCAATCCCGATGCAATTTCTGTGTTTCATCAACACTCTGATAGTCCACAAATTACAGAATGCTACCAGATGTGCATCGGAAACTACTACTGGTCTTCTAGGGAACGATCAAAGCGTAGACAGTTAGAGACATTACTCCAGTGGAGGAAAGTAGACATGGTGACTGATGTTTTCAATCCCGATGCAATTTCTGTGTCGCATCAACACTCTGATAGTCCACAGATTACAGAATGCCTCCAGATGTGCATCGGAAACTACTACTGGTCTTCCACGGAACGATTAAAGCGTAGACTGTTTGAGGATTACTCCCATGGAGGAAAGTGCGCATGGTGACTGTTGTATTGAATCCCGATGCAAT
This sequence comes from Schistocerca gregaria, assembly GCF_023897955.1. NCBI lineage: Eukaryota > Metazoa > Arthropoda > Insecta > Orthoptera > Acrididae > Schistocerca > Schistocerca gregaria. The sequence continues at coordinate 5,909,443 of NW_026061706.1, forward strand.
TTCTATGTTTCATCAACACTCTGATAGTCCACACATTACAGAATGCCATGAGATGTGCATCGGAAACTACTACTGGTCTTCCAGGGAACTATCAAAGAGTAGACTGTTTCAGACATCACTCCCATGGAGTTAAGTGCGCATGGTGACTGTTGTATTCAATCCCTATGCAATTTCGGTGTTTCATCAACACTCTGATAGTCCACAGATTACAGAATGCCACCAGATGTGCATCGGAAACTACTATTGGTCTACCAGGGAACGCCAAAGAGTAGACTGTTTCAGACATTACTCCCATGGAGGAAAGTGCGGATGGTGACTGTTGTATTCAATCCCGATGCAATTTCCGTGATTCATCAACACTCTGATAGTCCACAGATTACAGAATGCCACCAGACGTGCATCGGAAACTACTACTGGTTTTCAAGGGAACTATCCAACCCTAAACAGTTTGAGACATTACTCCCATAGAGGAAAGTGCGCATGGTGGCTGTTGTATTCAATTCCGAGGCAATTACTGAGTTTCATCAACACTTTGAAGGTCTACAGATTACAGAAAGCATCCAGATGTGCATCGAAAACTACTACTGGTCTTCCACAAAACGATTAAAACGTAGACTGTTTGAGGATTACTCCCAGGGAGGAAAGTGCGCATGGTGACTGTTGTATTCAATCCCGATGCAATTTCTGTGTTTCATCAACACTCTGATAGTCCACAGATTACAGAATGCCACCAGACGTGCATCGGAAACTACTACTGGTTTTCAAGGGAACTATCAAACCCTAAACAGTTTGAGACATTACTCCCATGGAGGAAAGTGGGCATGGTGACTGTTGTATTCAATCCCGATGCAATTTCTGTGTTTCATCAACACTCTGATAGTCCACAGATTACAGAATGCCACGAAATGTGCATCGGAAACTACTACTGGTCTTCCAGGGAACGACCAAAGCATAGACTGTTTGAGACATAGCCCCGTGGAGGAAAGTGCGCACGGTGACTGTTGTATTCAATCCCAATGCAATTTCTGTGTTTCATCAACACTCTGATAGTCCACAGATTACAGAATGCCTCCAGATGTGCATTGGAAACTACAACTGGTCTTCCAGGGAACGATCAAATCCTAGACTGTTTGAGACATTGCTCCCATGGAGGAAAGTGCGCATGGTGACTGTGGTACTCAATCCCGATGCAATTTCAATGTTTCATCAACACTCTGATAGTCCTCAGATTACAGAATGCCCCCAGATGTGCATCGGAAACTGCTACTGGTCTTTCAGGGAACGATTAAAGCGTAGACTGTTTCAGACTTTACTCCCATGGAGGAAAGTGAGCATGGTGACTGTTGTATTCAATCCCGATGCAATTTCTGTGTTTCATCAACACTCTGATAGTCCACAGATTACAGAATGTCTCCAGATGTGCATCGGAAACTACTACTGGTCTTCCATGGAACGATCAAGGCGTAGACTGTTTGAGACATTACTCCCATGGAGGAAAGTGCGCATGGTGACTGTTGTATTCAATCCCAATGCAATATCTGTGTTTCATCAACACTATAAAGGTCAACAGATTAGAGAATGTCTCCAGATGGCATCGGAAACTGCTACTGGTCTTCCAGGGAACGATCAAAGCGTAAACTCTTAGAGGCATTACTCCCAATGAGGAAAGTGCGCATGGTTACTGTTGTATTCAATCCCGATGCAATTTCTGTGTTTCATCAACACTCTGATAGTCCACAGATTACAGAATGCCACCAGACGTGCATCGAAAACTACTACTGGTCTTCCAGGGAACGATTAAAGCGTAGATTGTTTCAGGATTACTCCCATGGAGGAAAGTGCGCATGGTGACTGTTTTATTCAATCCCGATGCAATTTCTGTGTTTCATCAAAACTCTGAAATTCCACAAATTACAGAATGCTACCAGATGTGCATCGGAAACTACTACTGGTCTTCCAGGGAACGATCAATGCGTAGACTGTTTGAGACATTACTCCCATGGAGAAAAGTGCGCATGGTGACTGTTGTATTCAATCCCGATGCAATTTCTGTGTTTCATCAACACTCTGATAGTCCACAGATTACAGAATGACACCAGACGTGCATCGAAAACTACTACTGGTCTTCCAGGGAACGATCAAAGCGTAGACTCTTTGAGACATTACTCCCGTGGAGGAAAGTGGGCATGGTGACTGTTGTATTCAATCCCGATGCAATTTCTGCGTTTCATCAACATTATGATAGTCCACAAATTACAGAATGCTACCAGATGTGAATCGGAAACTACCACTGGTCTTCCAGGGAACGATCAAAGCGTAGAATGTTTAAGACATAACTCCCGTGGAGGAACGTGCGCATGGTGACTGTTGTATTCAATCCCGATGCAATTTCTGTGTTTCATCAACACACTGATAGTACACAGATTACAGAATGCCTCCAGATGTGCATCGGAAACTACTACTGGTCATCCAGAGAACGATCAAATCGTAGACTGTTTGAGACATTACTCCTATGGAGGAAAGTGCGGATGGTGACTGTTGTATTCAACCCCGATTCAATTTCTGTGTTTCATCAACACTCTGATAGTCCACAGATTACAGAATGCCTCCATATGTGCATCGGAAACTACTACTGGTTTTCCAGGGAACGATCAAAGCGTAGACTGTTTGAGACATGGCTCCCATGGAGGAAAGTCCGCATGGTGACTGTTGTATTCAATCCCGATGCAATTTCTGTGTTTCATCAACACTCTGATAGTCCACAGATTACAGAATGTCTCCATATGTGCATTGGAAACAATTACTGGTCTTCCAGGGAACGATCAAATCGTAGACTGTTTGAGACATTACTCCCATGGAGGAAAGTGCGCATGGTGACTGTTGTATTCAATCCCGATGCAATTTCTGTGTCTCATCAACAGTCTGATAGTCCACAGATTACAGAATGCCTCCAGATGTGCATCGGAAACTACTACTGGTCTTCCAGGGAACGATCAAATCGTAGACTCTTTGAGACATTACTCCCATGGAGGAAAGTGCGCATGGTGACTGTTGTATTCAATCCCGATGCAATTTCTGTGTTTCATCAACACTCTGATAGTTCACAGATAACAGAATGCCTCCAGATGTGCATCGGATACAGCTACTGGTCTTCCAGGGAACGATCAAAGCGTAGACTCATTGAGACATTACTCCCATGGAGGAAAGTGCCCATGGTGACTGTTGTATTCAATCCCGATGCAATTTCTGTGTTTCATCAACACTCTGATAGTCCACAGATTACAGAATGCCTCCAGATGTGCATCAGAAACTACTACTGGTCCTCCAGGGAACGATTAAAGCGTAGACTGTTTGAGACATTACTCCCATGGAGGAAAGTAAGCATGGTGATTGATGTATTCAATCCCGATGCAATTTCTGTGTTGCATCAACACTCTGATAGTCCACAGATTACAGAATGCCTCCAGATGTGCATCGGAAACTACTACTGTTCTTCCACGGAACGATTAAAGCGTAGACTGTTTGAGGATTACTCCCATGGAGGAAAGTGCACATGGTGACTGTTGTATTCAATCCCGATGCAATTTCTGTGTTTCATCAACACTCTGATAGTCCACACATTACAGAATGCCACGAGATGTGCATCGGAAACTACTACTGGTCTTCCAGGGAACTATCAAAGGGTAGACTGTTTCAGAGATCACTCCCATGGAGAAAAGTGCCCATGGTGACTGTTGTATTCAATCCCGATGCAATTTCTGTGTTTCATCAACACTCTGATAGTCCACAGATTACAGAATGCCTCCAGATGTGCATCAGAAACTACTACTGGTCTTCCAGGGTACGATCAAAGCATAGACTGTTTGAGACATTACCCCCATAGAGGAAAGTGCGCATGGTGGCTGTTGTATTCAATTCCGAGGCAATTACTGAGTTTCATCAACACTTTGAAGGTCTACAGATTACAGAAAGCTTCCAGATGTGCATCGAAAACTACTACTGGTCTTCCACAGAACGATTAAATCGTAGACTGTTTGAGGATTACTCCCATGGAGGAAAGTGCGCATGGGACTGTTGTATTCAATCCCGATGCAATTTCTGTGTTTCAACACTCTGATAGTCCACAGATTACAGAACGCCACCAGACGTGCATCGGAAACTACTACTGGTTTTCAAGGGAACTATCAAACCCTAGACAGTTTGAGACATTACTCCCGTGGAGGAAAGTGGGCATGGTGACTGTTGTATTCAATCCCGATGCAATCTCTGTGTTTCATCAACACTCTGATAGTCCACAGATTACAGAATGCCACCAGATGTGCATCGGAAACTACTACTGGCCTAACAGGGAACGATCAAAGCGTAGACTGTTTGAGACATGGCTCCCATGGAGGAAAGTGCGCATGGTGACTGTGGTATTCAATCCCGATGCAATTTCTGTATTTCATCAACACTCTGATAGTCCACAGATTACAGAATGCCTCCATATGTGCATTGGAAACTACTACTGGTCTTCCAGGGAACGATCAAATCGTAGACTGTTTGAGACATTACTCCTCTTGAGGAAAGTGCGCATGGTGACTGTTGTATTCAATCCCGATGTAATTTCTGTGTTTCATCAACACTCTGATAGTCCACGGATTACAGAATGCCACCAGACGTGCATCGGAAACTACTACTGGCCTTCAAGGGAACTATCAAACACTAGACTGTTTGAGACATTACTCCCGTGGAGGAAAGTGGCATGGTGACTGTTGTATTCAATCCCAATGCAATTTCTTTGTTTCATCAACACTATAAAGGTCCACAGATTAGAGAATGCCTCCAGATGTGCATCGGAAACTACTACTGGTCTTCCAGGGAACGATCAAAGCGTAAACTCTTAGAGGCATTACTCCCAACGAGGAAAGCGTGCATGGTGACTGTTGTATTCAATCCCGATGCAATTTCTGTGTTTCATTAACACTCTGATAGTCCACACATTACAGAATGCCACGAGATGTGCATCGGAAACTACTACTGGTCTTCCAGGGAACTATCAAAGCGTAGATTGTTTCAGGATTACTCCCATGGAGGAAAGTGCGCATGGTGACTGTTGTATTCAATCCCGATGCAATTTCTGTGTTTCATCAACACTCTGATAGTCCACAGATTACAGAACGCCACCTGATGTGCATCGGAAACTACTACTGGTCTACCAGGGAACGATCAAAGAGTAGACGGTTTCAGACATTACTCCCATGGAGGAAAGTGCGGATGGTGAATGTTGTATTCAATCCCGATGCAATTTCCGTGTTTCATCAACACTCTGATAGTCCACAGATTACAGAATGCCTCCAGATGTGCATCAAAAACTACTACTGGTCTTCCAGGGTACGATCAAAGCGTAGACTGTTTGAGACATTACTCCCATAGAGGAAAGTGCGCATGGTGGTTGTTGTATTCAATTCCGAGGCAATTACTGAGTTTCATCAACACTTTGAAGGTCTACAGATTACAGAAAGCCTCCAGATGTGCATCGAAAACTACTACTGGTCTTCCACAGAACGATTAAAGCGTAGACTGTTTGAGGATTACTCCCATGGAGGAAAGTGCGCATGGTGACTGTTGTATTCAATCCCGATGCGATTTCTGTGTTTCATCAACACTCTGATCGTCCACAGATTACAGAATGCTACCAAATGTGCATCGGAAACTACTACTGGTCTTCCAGGGAACGATCAAACCGTAGACTCTTTGAGACATTACTCCCGTGGAGGAAAGTGCGCATGGTGACTGTTGCATTCAATCCCGATGCAATTTCTGTGTTTCATCAACACTCTGATAGTCCACAGATTACAGAATGCTACCAGATGTGCATCGGAAGCTACTACTGGTCTTCCAGGGAACGATCAAAAGCCTAGACTCTTTGAGATATACCTCCGTGGAGGAGGTGCGCATGGTGACTGTTGTATTCAATCCCGATTCCATTCCTGTGTTTCATCAACACTCTGATAGTCCACAGATTACATAATGCCTACAGATGTGCATCGGAAACTACTACTGGCAAAACAGGGAACGATCAAAACGTAGACTGTTTGAGACATGGCTCCCATGGAGGAAAGAGCGCATGGTGATTGTTGTATTCAATCCCGATGCAATTTCTGTGTTTCATCAACACTCTGATAGTCCACAGATTACAGAATGCCTCCATATGTGCATTGGAAACTACTACTGGTCTTCCAGGGAACGATCAAATCGTAGACTGTTTGAGACATTACTCCCATGGAGGAAAGTGCGCATGGTGACTGTTGTATTCAATCCCGATGCAATTTCTGTGTCTCATCAACAGTCTGATAGTCCACAGATTACAGAATGCCTTCAGTTGAGCATCCGAAACTACTACTGGTCTTCCAGGGAACGAACAAAGCGTAGACAGTTTGAGACATTACTCCCATGGAGGAAAGTGCCCATGGTGACTGTTGTATTCAATACCGATGCAATTTCTGTGTTTCATCAACACTCTGGCAGTCCACAGATTACAGAATGCCTCCAGATGTGCATCGGAAACTACTACTGGTCTTCCAGGGAACGCTCAAACCGTAGACAGTTTGAGACATTACTCCCATGGAGGAAAGTGCCCATGGTGACTGTTGTATTCAATCCCGGTGCAATTTCTGTGTTTCATCAACACTCTGATATTCCACAGATTACAGAATGCCACCAGATGTGCATCGGAAACTACTACTGGTCTTCCAGGGAACGACCAAAGCATAGACTGTTTGAGACATACACCCGTGGAGGAAAGTGCGCACGGTGACTGCTGTATTCAATCCCAATGCAATTTCTGTGTTTCATCAAAACTCTGATAGTCCACAGATTACAGAATGCCTCCAGATGTGTATCGGAAACTACAACTGGTCTTCCAGGGAACGAACAAAGCCTAGACTGTTTGAGACATTGCTCCAATGGAGGAAAGTGCGCATGGTGACTGTGGTACTCAATCCCGATGTAATTTCTGTGTTTCATCAACACTCTGATAGTCCACAGATAACAGAATGCATCCAGATGTGCATCGGAAACTGCTACTGGTCTTTCAGGGAACGATTAAAGCGTAGACTGTTTCAGACATTACTCCCATGGAGGAAAGTGAGGATGGTGACTGTTGTATTCAATCCCGATGCAATTTCTGTGTTTCATCAACAGTCTGATAGTCCACAGATTACAGAATGCTTACGGATGTGCATCGGAAACTGCTACTGGTCTTTCAGGGAACGATTAAAGCGTAGACTGTTTCAGACATTACTCCCATGGAGGAAAGTGCGCATGGTGACTGTTGTATTCAATCCCAATGCAATTTCTGTGTTTCATCAACACTATAAAGGTCCACAGATGAGAGAATGCCTCCAGATGTGCATCGGGAACTGTTACTGGTCTTCCAAGGAACGATCAAAGCGTAACTCTTAGAGGCATTACTCCCAATGAGGAAAGTGCGCATGGTGACCGTTGTATTAAATCCCGATGCATTTTCTGTGTTACATCAACACTTTGATAGACCACAGATTAAAGAATGCCTCCAGATGTGCATCGGAAACTACTACTGGTCTTCCAGGGAACGATTAAAGCGTAGATTGTTTCAGGATTACTCAGATGGAGGAAAGTGCGCATGGTGACTGTTTTATTCAATCCCGATGCAATTTCTGTGTTTCATCAACACTCTGATAGTCCACAGATTACAGAATGCCACCAGACGTGCATCGGAAACTACTACTGGTCTTCCAGGGAACCATCAAAGCGTAGACTGTTTGAGACATTACTCCCGTGGAGGAAAGTGGGCATGGTGACTGTTGTATTCAATCCCGATTCAATTTCTGTGTTTCATCAACACTCTGATAGTCCACAAATCACAGAATGCTACCAGATGTGCATCGGAAACTACTACTGGTCTTCCAGGGAACGATCAAAGCGTAGACTGTTTGAGACAAAACTCCCGTGGAGGAACGTGCGCATGGTGACTGTTGTATTCAATCCCGATGCAATTTCTGTGTTTCATCAACACTCTGGTAGTCCACACATTACATAATGCCACGAGATGTGCATCGGAAACTACTACTGGTCTTCCAGGGAACTATCAAAGCGTAGACTGTTTCAGACATTACTCCCATGGAGAAAAGTGCGCATGGTGACTGTTGTATTCAATCCCGATGCAATTTCTGTGTTTCATCAACACTCTGATAGTCCACAGATTATAGAATGCCAAGAGATGTGCATCGGAAACTACTACTGGCCTAACAGGCAACGATCAAAGAGTAGACTGTTTCAGACATTACCCCCATGGAGGAAAGTGCGGATGGTGACTGTTGTATACAATCCCGATGCAATTTCCGTGTTTCGTGAACACTCTGATAGTCCACAGACTACAGAATGCCTCCAGATGTGCATCAGAAACTACTACTGGTCTTCCAGGGAACGATCAAAGCGTATACTGTTCGAGACATTACTCCCAAGGAGGGAAGTAAGCATGGTGACTGTTGTATTCAATCCCGATGCAATTTCTGTGTTTCATCAACACTGTGATAGTCCACAGGTTACAGAATGCCACCAGACGTGCATCGGAAACTACTACTGGACTTCAAGTGAACTATCAAACCCTAGACTGTTTGAGACATTACTCCCATGCAGGAATATGGGAATGGTGACTGTTGTATACAATCCCGTAGCAATTTCTGTGTTCCATCAACACTCTGATAGTCCACAGATTACAGAATGCCACCATATGTGCATCGGAAACTACTACTGGTTTTCCAGGGAACGATCAAAGCGTAGACTGTTTGAGACATGGCTCCCAAGGAGGAAACTGCGCATGGTGACTGTTGTATTCAATCCCGATGCAATTTCTGTGTCTCATCAACAGTCTGATAGTCCACAGATTACAGAATGCCTCCAGATGTGCATCGGAAACTACTACTGGTCTTCCAGGGAACGATCAAATCGTAGACTCTTTGAGACATTACTCCCATGGAGGAAAGTGCGCATGGTGACTGTTATATTCAATCCCGATGCAATTTCTGTGTTTCATCAACACTCTGATAGTTCACAGATAACAGAATGCCTCCAGATGTGCATCGGATACAGCTACTGGTCTTCCAGGGAACGATCAAAGCGTAGACTCTTTGAGACATTACTCCCATGGAGGAAAGTGCCCATGGTGACTGTTGTATTCAATCCCGATGCAATTTCTGTGTTTCATCAACACTCTGATAGTCCACAGATTACAGAATGCCTCCAGATGTGCATCAGAAACTACTACTGGTCTTCCAGGGAACGATTAAAGCGTAGACTGTTTGAGACATTACTCCCATGGAGGAAAGTAAGCATGGTGATTGATGTATTCAATCCCGATGCAATTTCTGTGTTGCATCAACACTCTGATAGTCCACAGATTACAGAATGCCTCCAGATGTGCATCGGAAACTACTACTGGTCTTCCACGGAACGATTAAAGCGTAGACTGTTTGAGGATTACTCCCATGGAGGAAAGTGCACATGGTGACTGTTGTATTCAATCCCGATGCAATTTCTGTGTTTCATCAACACTCTGATAGTCCACACATTACAGAATGCCATGAGATGTGCATCGGAAACTACTACTGGTCTTCCAGGGAACTATCAAAGAGTAGACTGTTTCAGAGATCACTCCCATGGAGAAAAGTGCCCATGGTGACTGTTGTATTCAATCCCGATGCAATTTCTGTGTTTCATCAACACTCTGATAGTCCACAGATTACAGAATGCCTCCAGATGTGCATCAGAAACTACTACTGGTCTTCCAGGGTACGATCAAAGCATAGACTGTTTGAGACATTACCCCCATAGAGGAAAGTGCGCATGGTGGCTGTTGTATTCATTTCCGAGGCAATTACTGAGTTTCATCAACACTTTGAAGGTCTACAGATTACAGAAAGCTTCCAGATGTGCATCGAAAACTACTACTGGTCTTCCACAGAACGATTAAATCGTAGACTGTTTGAGGATTACTCCCATGGAGGAAAGTGCGCATGGGACTGTTGTATTCAATCCCGATGCAATTTCTGTGTTTCAACACTCTGATAGTCCACAGATTACAGAACGCCACCAGACGTGCATCGGAAACTACTACTGGTTTTCAAGGGAACTATCAAACCCTAGACAGTTTGAGACATTACTCCCGTGGAGGAAAGTGGGCATGGTGACTGTTGTATTCAATCCCGATGCAATCTCTGTGTTTCATCAACACTCTGATAGTCCACAGATTACAGAATGCCACCAGATGTGCATCGGAAACTACTACTGGCCTAACAGGGAACGATCAAAGCGTAGACTGTTTGAGACATGGCTCCCATGGAGGAAAGTGCGCATGGTGACTGTGGTATTCAATCCCGATGCAATTTCTGTATTTCATCAACACTCTGATAGTCCACAGATTACAGAATGCCTCCATATGTGCATTGGCAACTACTACTGGTCTTCCAGGGAACGATCAAATCGTAGACTGTTTGAGACATTACTCCTCTTGAGGAAAGTGCGCATGGTGACTGTTGTATTCAATCCCGATGTAATTTCTGTGTTTCATCAACACTCTGATAGTCCACGGATTACAGAATGCCACCAGACGTGCATCGGAAACTACTACTGGCCTTCAAGGGAACTATCAAACACTAGACTGTTTGAGACATTACTCCCGTGGAGGAAAGTGGCATGGTGACTGTTGTATTCAATCCCAATGCAATTTCTTTGTTTCATCAACACTATAAAGGTCCACAGATTAGAGAATGCCTCCAGATGTGCATCGGAAACTACTACTGGTCTTCCAGGGAACGATCAAAGCGTAAACTCTTAGAGGCATTACTCCCAACGAGGAAAGCGTGCATGGTGACTGTTGTATTCAATCCCGATGCAATTTCTGTGTTTCATTAACACTCTGATAGTCCACACATTACAGAATGCCACGAGATGTGCATCGGAAACTACTACTGGTCTTCCAGGGAACTATCAAAGCGTAGATTGTTTCAGGATTACTCCCATGGAGGAAAGTGCGCATGGTGACTGTTGTATTCAATCCCGATGCAATTTCTGTGTTTCATCAACACTCTGATAGTCCACAGATTACAGAACGCCAACTGATGTGCATCGGAAACTACTACTGGTCTACCAGGGAACGATCAAAGAGTAGACGGTTTCAGACATTACTCCCATGGAGGAAAGTGCGGATGGTGAATGTTGTATTCAATCCCGATGCAATTTCCGTGTTTCATCAACACTCTGATAGTCCACAGATTACAGAATGCCTCCAGATGTGCATCAAAAACTACTACTGGTCTTCCAGGGTACGATCAAAGCGTAGACTGTTTGAGACATTACTCCCATAGAGGAAAGTGCGCATGGTGGTTGTTGTATTCAATTCCGAGGCAATTACTGAGTTTCATCAACACTTTGAAGGTCTACAGATTACAGAAAGCCTCCAGATGTGCATCGAAAACTGCTACTGGTCTTCCACAGAACGATTAAAGCGTAGACTGTTTGAGGATTACTCCCATGGAGGAAAGTGCGCATGGTGACTGTTGTATTCAATCCCGATGCGATTTCTGTGTTTCATCAACACTCTGATCGTCCACAGATTACAGAATGCTACCAAATGTGCATCGGAAACTACTACTGGTCTTCCAGGGAACGATCAAACCGTAGACTCTTTGAGACATTACTCCCGTGGAGGAAAGTGCGCATGGTGACTGTTGCATTCAATCCCGATGCAATTTCTGTGTTTCATCAACACTCTGATAGTCCACAGATTACAGAATGCTACCAGATGTGCATCGGAAGCTACTACTGGTCTTCCAGGGAACGATCAAAAGCCTAGACTCTTTGAGATATACCTCCGTGGAGGAAGTGCGCATGGTGACTGTTGTATTCAATCCCGATTCCATTCCTGTGTTTCATCAACACTCTGATAGTCCACAGATTACATAATGCCTACAGATGTGCATCGGAAACTACTACTGGCAAAACAGGGAACGATCAAAACGTAGACTGTTTGAGACATGGCTCCCATGGAGGAAAGAGCGCATGGTGACTGTTGTATTCAATCCCGATGCAATTTCTGTGTTTCATCAACACTCTGATAGTCCACAGATTACAGAATGCCTCCATATGTGCATTGGAAACTACTACTGGTCTTCCAGGGAACGATCAAATCGTAGACTGTTTGAGACATTACTCCCATGGAGGAAAGTGCGCATGGTGACTGTTGTATTCAATCCCGATGCAATTTCTGTGTCTCATCAACAGTCTGATAGTCCACAGATTACAGAATGCCTTCAGATGAGCATCCGAAACTACTACTGGTCTTCCAGGGAACGAACAAAGCGTAGACAGTTTGAGACATTACTCCCATGGAGGAAAGTGCCCATGGTGACTGTTGTATTCAATACCGATGCAATTTCTGTGTTTCATCAACACTCTGACAGTCCACAGATTACAGAATGCCTCCAGATGTGCATCGGAAACTACTACTGGTCTTCCAGGGAACGCTCAAACCGTAGACAGTTTGAGACATTACTCCCATGGAGGAAAGTGCCCATGGTGACTGTTGTATTCAATCCCGGTGCAATTTCTGTGTTTCATCAACACTCTGATATTCCACAGATTACAGAATGCCACCAGATGTGCATCGGAAACTACTACTGGTCTTCCAGGGAACGACCAAAGCATAGACTGTTTGAGACATACCCCCGTGGAGGAAAGTGCGCACGGTGACTGCTGTATTCAATCCCAATGCAATTTCTGTGTTTCATCAAAACTCTGATAGTCCACAGATTACAGAATGCCTCCAGATGTGTATCGGAAACTACAACTGGTCTTCCAGGGAACGAACAAAGCCTAGACTGTTTGAGACATTGCTCCAATGGAGGAAAGTGCGCATGGTGACTGTGGTACTCAATCCCGATGTAATTTCTGTGTTTCATCAACACTCTGATAGTCCACAGATAACAGAATGCCTCCAGATGTGCATCGGAAACTGCTACTGGTCTTTCAGGGAACGATTAAAGCGTAGACTGTTTCAGACATTACTCCCATGGAGGAAAGTGAGGATGGTGACTGTTGTATTCAATCCCGATGCAATATCTGTGTTTCATCAACAGTCTGATAGTCCACAGATTACAGAATGCTTACGGATGTGCATCGGAAACTGCTACTGGTCTTTCAGGGAACGATTAAAGCGTAGACTGTTTCAGACATTACTCCCATGGAGGAAAGTGCGCATGGTGACTGTTGTATTCAATCCCAATGCAATTTCTGTGTTTCATCAACACTATAAAGGTCCACAGATGAGAGAATGCCTCCAGATGTGCATCGGGAACTGTTACTGGTCTTCCAAGGAACGATCAAAGCGTAACTCTTAGAGGCATTACTCCCAATGAGGAAAGTGCGCATGGTGACCGTTGTATTAAATCCCGATGCATTTTCTGTGTTACATCAACACTTTGATAGACCACAGATTAAAGAATGCCTCCAGATGTGCATCGGAAACTACTACTGGTCTTCCAGGGAACGATTAAAGCGTAGATTGTTTCAGGATTACTCAGATGGAGGAAAGTGCGCATGGTGACTGTTTTATTCAATCCCGATGCAATTTCTGTGTTTCATCAACACTCTGATAGTCCACAGATTACAGAATGCCACCAGACGTGCATCGGAAACTACTACTGGTCTTCCAGGGAACGATCAAAGCGTAGACTGTTTGAGACATTACTCCCGTGGAGGAAAGTGGGCATGGTGACTGTTGTATTCAATCCCGATTCAATTTCTGTGTTTCATCAACACTCTGATAGTCCACAAATCACAGAATGCTACCAGATGTGCATCGGAAACTACTACTGGTCTTCCAGGGAACGATCAAAGCGTAGACTGTTTGAGACAAAACTCCCGTGGAGGAACGTGCGCATGGTGACTGTTGTATTCAATCCCGATGCAATTTCTGTGTTTCATCAACACTCTGGTAGTCCACACATTACAGAATGCCACGAGATGTGCATCGGAAACTACTACTGGTCTTCCAGGGAACTATCAAAGCGTAGACTGTTTCAGACATTACTCCCATGGAGAAAAGTGCGCATGGTGACTGTTGTATTCAATCCAGATGCAATTTCTGTGTTTCATCAACACTCTGATAGTCCACAGATTATAGAATGCCAAGAGATGTGCATCGGAAACTACTACTGGCCTAACAGGCAACGATCAAAGAGTAGACTGTTTCAGACATTACCCCCATGGAGGAAAGTGCGGATGGTGACTGTTGTATACAATCCCGATGCAATTTCCGTGTTTCGTGAACACTCTGATAGTCCACAGACTACAGAATGCCTCCAGATGTGCATCAGAAACTACTACTGGTCTTCCAGGGAACGATCAAAGCGTATACTGTTCGAGACATTACTCCCAAGGAGGGAAGTAAGCATGGTGACTGTTGTATTCAATCCCGATGCAATTTCTGTGTTTCATCAACACTGTGATAGTCCACAGGTTACAGAATGCCACCAGACGTGCATCGGAAACTACTACTGGACTTCAAGTGAACTATCAAACCCTAGACTGTTTGAGACATTACTCCCATGCAGGAATATGGGCATGGTGACTGTTGTATACAATCCCGTAGCAATTTCTGTGTTCCATCAACACTCTGATAGTCCACAGATTACAGAATGCCACCATATGTGCATCGGAAACTACTACTGGTTTTCCAGGGAACGATCAAAGCGTAGACTGTTTGAGACATGGCTCCCAAGGAGGAAAGTGCGCATGGTGACTGTTGTATTCAATCCCGATGCAATTTCTGTGTTTCATCAACACTCTGATGGTCCACAGATTGCAGAATGTCTCCATATGTGCATTGGAAACTACTACTGGTCTTCCAGGGAACGATCAAAGCGTAGACTCTTTGAGACATTACTCCCATGGAGGAAAGTGCGCATGGTGACTGTTGTATTCAATCCCGATGCAATTTCTATGTTTCATCAACACTCTGATAGTTCACAGGTAACAGAATGCCTTCAGATGTGCATCGGAAACAGCTACTGATCTTCCAGGGAACGATCAAGGCGTAGACTCTTTCAGACATTACTCCCATGGATGAAAGTGCCCATGGTGACTGTTGTATTCAATCCCGATGCAATTTCGGTGTTTCATCAACACTCTGATAGTCCACAGATTACAGAATGCCTCCAGATGTGCATCGGAAACTACTACTGGTCTTCCAGGGATCGATCAAGGCGTAGACTGTTTGAGACATTACTCCCATGGAGGAAAGTGCGGATGGTGACTATTGTATTCAATCCCAATGCAATTTCTGTGTTTCATCAACACTCTAAAGGTCCACAGATTAGAGAATGCCTCCAGATGAGCATCGGACACTGCTACTGGTCTTCCAGGGAACGATCAAATCGTAAACTATTTGACGCATTACTCCCAATGAGGAAAGTGCGCATGGTGACTGTTGTATTCACTCCCGACACATTTTCTGTGTTTCATCAACACTCTGATAGTCCACAGATTACAGAATGCCACCAGATGTGCATCGGAAACTACTACTGGTCTTCCAGGGAACGATTAAAGCGTAGATTGTTTCAGGATTACTCCCATGGAGGAAAGTGCGCATGGTGACTCTTTTATGCAATCCCGATGCAATTTCTGTGTTTCATCAACACTCTGATAGTCCACAGATTACAGAATGCCACCAGATGTGCATCGGAAACTACTACTGGTCTTCCAGGGAACGATCAAACCGTAGACTGTTTGAGACATTACTCAAATGGAGGAAAGTGCGCATGGTGACTGTTGTATTCAATCCCGATGCAATTTCTGTGTTCCATCAAAACTCTGATAGTCGACAGATTACAGAATGCCTCCAGATGTGCATCGGAAACTACTACTGGTCTTCCAGGGAACGATCATATCGTAGACAGTTTGAGACATTACTCCCATGGAGGAAAGTGCCCATGGTGACTGTTGTATTCAATCCCGGTGCAATTTCTGTGTTTCATCAACGTTCTGATATTCCACAGATTACAGAATGCCACCAGATGTGCATCGTAAACTACTACTGGTCTTCCAGGGAACGACCAAAGCATAGACTGTTTGAGACATACCCCCGTGGAGGAAAGTGCGCACGGAGATTGTTGTATTCAATCCCAATGCAATTTCTGTGTTTCATCAACACTCTGATAGTCCACAGATTACAGAATGCCTCCAGATGTGCATCAGAAACTACAACTGGTCTTCCAGGGAACGATCAAAGCCTAGACTGTTTCAGACATTACTCCCATGGAGGAAAGTGAGCATGGTGACTGTTGTGTTCAATCCCAATGCAATTTCTATGTTTCATCAACTCTCTGATAGTCCACAGATTACAGAATGCTTCCAGATATGCATCGGAAACTACTACTGGTCTTCCAGGGAACGATCAAGGCGTATACTGTTTGAGACATTACTCTCATGGAGGAAAGTGCGCATGGTGACTGTTGTATTCAATCCCAATGCAATTTCTGTGTTTCATCAACACTATAAAGGTACACAGATTAGAGAATGCCTCCAAATGTGCATCGGAAACTACTACTGGTCTTCCAGGGAACGATTAAGGCATAGATTGTTTCCGGATTACTCCCATGGAGGATAGTGCGCATGGTGACTGTTTTATTCAATCCCGATGCAATTTCTGTGTTTCATCAACACTCTGATAGTCCACAGATTACAGAATGCTACCAGATGTGCATCGGAAACTACTACTGGTCTTCCAGGGAACGATCAAAGCGTAGACTGTTTGAGACATAACTCCCGTGGAGGAACGTGCGCATGGTGCCTGTTGTATTCAATCCCGATGCAATTTCTGTGTTTCATCAACACTCTGATAGTCCACACATTACAGAATGCTACCAGATGTGCATCGGAAACTACTACTGGTCTTCCAGGGAACCATCAAAGCGTAGACTGTTTGAGACATAACTCCCGTGGAGGAACGTGCGCATGGTGCCTGTTGTATTCATTCCCGATGCAATTTCTGTGTTTCATCAACACTCTGATAGTCCACACATTACAGAATGCCACGAGATGTGCATCGGAAACTACTACTGGTCTTCCAGGGAACTATCAAAGCGTAGACTGTTTCAGACATTACTCCCATGGAGAAAAGTGGGCATGGTGACTGTTGTATTCAATCACGATGCAATTTCTGTGTTTCATCAACACTCTGATAGTCACCAGATTACAGAATGCCAAGAGATGTGCATCGGAAACTACTACTGGCCTAACAGGCAACGATCAAAGAGTAGACTGTTTCAGATATTACTCCCATGGAGGAAAGTGCGGATGGTGACTGTTCTATACAATCCCGATGCAATTTCCGTGTTTCGTCAACACTCTGATAGTCCACAGATTACAGAATGCCTCCAGATGTGCATCAGAAACTACTACTGGTCTTCCAGGGAACGATCAAAGCGTATACTGTTTGAGACATTACTCCCATGGAGGGAAGTAAGCATGGTGACTGTTGTATTCAATCCCGATGCAATTTCTGTGTTTCATCAACACTCTGATAGTCCACAGGTTACAGAATGCCACCAGACGTGCATCGGAAACTACTACTGGCCTTCAAGTGAACTATCAAACCCTAGACTGTTTGAGACATTACTTCCATGCAGGAAAGTGGGCATGGTGACTGTTGTATACAATCCCAATGCAATTTCTGTGTTTCATCAACACTCTGATAGTCCACAGATTACAGAATGCCTCCAGATGTGCATCGGAAACTACTACTGGTTATCCAGGGAACGATCAAACCGTAGACTGTTTGAGCCATTACTCCTATGGAGGAAAGTGCCGATGGTGACTGTTGTATTCAATCCCGATTCAATTTCTGTGTTTCATCAACACTCTGATAGTCCACAGATTACAGAATGCTACCAGATGTGCATCGGAAACTACTATTGGTCTTCCAGGGAACGATCAAAGCGTAGACTGTTTGAGATATACCTCTCGTGGAGGAAAGTGCGCATGGTGACAGTTGTATTCAATCCCGATTCAATTCCTGTGTTTCATCAACACTCTGATAGTCCACAGATTACAGAATGCCTCCATATGTGCATCGGAAACTACTACTGGTTTTCCAGGGGACGATCAAAGCGTAGACTGTTTGAGACATGGCTGCCATGGAGGAACGTGCGCATGGTGACTGTTGTATTCAATCCCGATACAATTTCGGTGTTTCATCAACACTCTGATAGTCTACAGATTACAGAATGTCTCCATTTGTGCATTGGAAACTACTACTGGTCTTCCAGGGAACGATCAAATCGTAGACAGTTTGAGACATTACTCCCATGAAGGAAACTGTGCATGGTGACAGTTGTATTAAATCCCGATGCAATTTCTGTGTCTCATCAACAGTCTGAGAGTCCACAGATTACAGAATGCATCCAGATGTGCATCGGAAACTACTACTGGTCTTCCAGGGAACGATCAAAGCGTAGACTCTTTGAGACATTACTCCCATTTAGGAAAGTGCGCATGGTGACTGTTGTATTCAATCCCGATGCAATTTCTGTGTTTCATCAACACTCTGATAGTATACAGATTACAGAATGCCTCCAGATGTGCATCGGAAACTACTACTGCTCTTCCAGGGAACGATCAAGGCGTAGACTGTTTCAGACATTATTCCCATGGATGAAAGTGCCCACGGTGACTGTTGTATTCAATCCCGATGCAATTTCGGTGTTTCATCAACACTCAGATAGTCCACAGATTACAGAACTCCTCCAGATGTGCATCGGAAACTACTACTGGTCTTCCAGGGAACGATTAAAGCGTAGATTGTTTCAGGATTACTCCCATTGAGGAAAGTGCGCATGGTGACTCTTTTATGCAATCCCGATGCAATTTCTGTCTTTCATCAACACTCTGATAGTCCACAGATTACAGAATGCCACCAGATGTGCATCGGAAACTACTACTGGTCTTCCAGGGAACGATCAAACCGTAGACTGTTTGAGACATTACTCCCATGGAGGAAAGTGCGCATGGTGACTGTTGTATTCAATCCCGATGCAATTTCTGTGTTTCATCAACACTCTGATAGTCCACAGATTACAGAATGTCTCCGTATGTGCATTGGAAACTACTACTGTTCTTCCAGGGAACGAACAAAGCGTAGACTCTTTGAGACATTACTCCCATGGAGGAAAGTGCGCATGGTGACAGTTGTATTCAATCCCGATTCAATTTCTGTGTTTCATCAACACTCTGATAGTCCACAGATTACAGAATGCCTCCAGATGTGCATCGGATACTACTTCTGGTCTTCCAGGGAACGATCAAAGCGTAGACTGTTTGAGACATGGCTCCCATGGAGGAACGTGCGCATGGTGACTGTTGTATTCAATCCCGATACAATTTCTGTGTTTCATCAACACACTGATAGTCCACAGATTACAGAATGTCTCCATATGTGCATTGGAAACTACTACTGGTCTTCCAGGGAACGATCAAATCGTAGACTGTTTGAGACATTACTCCCATGGAGGAAAGTGTGCATGGTGACAGTTGTATTCAATTACGATGCAATTTCTGTGTCTCATCAACAGTCTGATAGTCCACAGATTACAGAATGCCTCCAGATGTGCATCGGAAACTACTACTGGTCTTCCAGGGAACGATTAAAGCGTAGATTGTTTCAGGATTACTCCCATGGAGGAAAGTGGGCATGGTGACTGTTTTATTCAATCCCGATGCAATTTCTGTGTTTCATCAACACTCTGATAGTCCACAGATTACAGAATGCCACCAGACGTGCATCGGAAACTACTACTGGTCTTCCAGGGAACGATCAAAGCGTAGACTGTTTGAGACATTACTCCCGTGGAGGAAAGTGGGCATGGTGACTGTTGTATTCAATCCCGATGCTATTTCTGTGTTTCATCAACACTCTGATAGTCTACAAATTACAGAATGCTACCAGATGTGCATCGGAAACTACTACTGGTCTTCCAGGGAACGATCAAAGCGTAGACTGTTTGAGACATAACTCCCGTGGAGGAACGTGCGCATGGTGACTGTTGTATTCAATCCCGATGCAATTTCTGTGGTTCATCAACACTCTGATAGTCCACACATTACAGAATGCCACGAGATGTGCATCGGAAACTACTACTGGTCTTCCAGGGAACTATCAAAGCGTAGACTGTTTCAGACATTACTCCCATGGAGAAAAGTGCGCATGGTGACTGTTGTATTCAATCCCGATGCAATTTCTGTGTTTCATCAACACTCTGATAGTCCACAGATTACAGAATGCCAAGAGATGTGCATCGGTAACTACCACTGACCTAACAGGCAACGATCCAAGAGTAGACTGTTACAGACATTACTCCCATGGAGGAAAGTGCGCATGGTGACTGTTGTATTCAATCCCGATGCAATTTCTGTGTTTCATCAACACTCTGATAGTCCACAGGTTACAGAATGCCACCAGACGTGCATCGGAAACTACTACTGGTCTTCAAGTGAACTATCAAACCCTAGACTGTTTGAGACATTACTCCCATGCAGGAAAGTTGGCATGGTGACTGTTGTATACAATCCCGATGCAATTTCTGTGTTTCATCAACACTCTGATAGTCCACAGATTACAGAATGCCACCAGATGTGCATCGGAAACTACTACTGGTATTCCAGGGAACGATTAAAGCGTAGATTGTTTCAGGAGTACTCCCATGGAGGAAAGTGCGCATGGTGACTGTTTTATGCAATCGCGATGCAATTTCTGCGTTTCATCAACACTCTGATAGTCCACAGATTACAGAATGCCCCCAGACGTGCATCGGAAACTACTACTGGTCTTCCAGGGAACGATCAAAGCGTAGACTGTTTGAGACATTACTCCCGTGGAGGAAAGTGGGCATGGTGACTGTTGGTTCAATCCCGATGCAATTTCTGTGTTTCATCAACACTGTGATAGTCCACAGATTACAGAAAGCCTCCAGATGTGCATCGAAAACTACTACTGGTCTTCCACGGAACGATTGAAGCATAGACTGTTTGAGGATTACTCCAATGGAGGAAAGTGCGCATGGTGACTGTTGTATTCAATCCCGATGCAATTTCTGTGTTTCATCAACACTCTGATAGTCCACAGGTTACAGAATGCCACCAGACGTGTATCGGAAACTACTACTGGTCTTCAAGTAAGCTATCTAACCCTAGACTGTTTGAGACATTACTCATATGCAGGAAAGTGGGCATGGTGACTGTTGAATAAAATCCCGATGCAATTCCTGTGTTTCATCAACACTCTGATAGTCCACAGATTACAGAATGCCTCCAGATGTGCATCGGAAACTACTACTAGTCTTCCATCGAACGATCAAAGCGTAGACTGTTTGAGACATGGCTTGCATGGAGGAAAGTGCGCATGGTGACTGTTGTATTCAATCCCGATGCAATTTCTGTGTTTCATCAACACTCAGTTAGTCCACAGATTTCAGAATGCCTCCAGATGTGCATCGGAAACTACTTCTGGTCTTCCAGAAAACGATCAAAGGGTAGACTGTTTGAGACATTACTCCCATGGAGGAAAGTGGTTATGGTGACTGTTGTATTCAATCCCGATGCAATATCTTTGTTTCATCAAAACTCTGATAGTCCACAGATTACAGAATGCCACCAGATGTGCATCGGAAACTACTACTAGTCTTCCAGGGAACGATCAAAGCGTAGACTGTTTGAGACATTACTCCCATGGAGGAAAGTGCGCATGGTGACTGTTGCATTCAATCCGGACGCAATTTCTGTGCTTCATCAACACTGTGATAGTCCACACATTACAGAATGCCACGAGATGTGCATCGGAAACTACTACGAGTCTTCCAGAGAACGATCAAAGCGTAGACTGTTTCAGACATTACTCCCATGGAGGAAAGTGCGGATGGTGACTGTTGTATTCAATCCCGGTGCAAATTCTGCGTTTCATCAACACTCTGATAGTCCACAGATTACAGAATGCCTCCATATGTGCATCGGAAACTACTACTAGTCTTAGAGGGATCGATCAAAGCGTAGACTGTTTGAGACATGGCTCCCATGGAGGAAAGTGCGCATGCTTACTGTTGTATTCTATCCCGATGCTATTTCTGTGTTTCATCAACACTCAGTTAGTTCACAGATTTCAGAATACCTCCAGATGTGCATCGGAAACTACTTCTGGTCTTCCAGGGAACGTTCAAAGCGTAGACTGTTTGAGACACTACTCTCATGGAAGAAAGTGCGCGTGGTGACTGTTGTATTCAATCCCGACGCAATTTCTGTGTTTCATCAACACTGTGATAGTCCACAGATTACAAAATGCCTCCAGATGTGCATCGGAAACTACTACTGGTCTTCCAGGGAACGAACAAAGCGTAAACTCTATGAGACATTACTCCCATTGAGGAAGATGCGCATGGTGACTGTTGTATTCAATCCCGATGCAATTTCTGTGTTTCATCAACACTCAGTTAGTCCACAGATTTCAGAATGCCTCCATATGTGCATCGGAAACTACTACTGGTCTTCCAGGGAACGTTCAAGTCGTAGACTGGTTGAGACATTACTCCCATGGAGGAAAGTGTGCATGGTGACTGTTGTGTTCAATCCCGATGCAATTTCTGTGCCTCATCAACAGTCTGATAGTCCACAGGTTACAGAATGCCTCCAGATGTGCATCGCAAACTACTACTGGTCTTCCAGGGAACGATCAAAGGGTAGACTCTTTGAGACATTACTCCCATGGAGGAAAGTGCGAATGGTGACTGTTGTATTCAATCCCGATGCAATTTCTGTGTTTCATCAAACTCTGATTGTCCACAGATTACAGAATGCCTCCAGATGTGCATCGCAAACTACTACTGGTCTTCCAGGGAACGATCAAAGGGTAGAGTCTTTGAGACATTACTCCCATGGAGGAAAGTGCGAATGGTGACTGTTGTATTCAATCCCGATGCAATTTCTGTGTTTCATCAAACTCTGATAGTCCTCAGATTACAGAATGCCTCCAGATGTGCATCGGAAACTACTACTGGTCTACCAGGGAACGATCAAAGCGTAGACTGTTTAAGACATTACTCCCATGGAGGAAAGTGCTCATGGTGACTGTCGTATTCAATCCTGATGCAATTTCTGTGCTTTATAAAAACTCTGATAGTCCACATATAACAGAATGCCTCCAGATGTAAATCGGAAACTACTACTGGTCTTCCAGGGAACGTTCAAATCATAGACTGTTTGAGACATTACTCCCATGGAGGAAAGTGGTTATGGTGACTGTTGTATTCAATCCCGATGCAATGTCTTTGTTTCATCAACACTCTGATAGTCCACAGATTACAGAATGCCTCCAGATGTGCATCGGAAACTACTACTGGTCTTCCAGGGAACGATCAAAGCGTAGACTGTTTGAGACATTACTCCCATGGAGGAAAGTGGTTATGGTGACTGTTGTATTCAATCCCGATGCAATGTCTTTGTTTCATCAACACTCTGATAGTCCACAGATTACAGAATGCCACCAGATGTGCATCGGAAACTACTACTGGTCTTCAAGGGAACGATCAAAGCGTAGACTGTTTGAGACATTACTCTCGTGGAGGAATGTGCGCATGGTGACTGTTGCATTCAATCCGGACGCAATTTCTGTGTTTCATCAACACTCTGATAGTCCACACATTACAGAATGCCACGAGATGTGCATCGGAAACTACTACGAGTCTTCCAGGGAACGATCAAAGCGTAGACTGTTTCAGACGTTACTCCCATGGAGGAAAGTGCGCATGGTGACTGTTGTATTCAATCCCAATGCAATTTCTGTGTTTCATCAACACTATAAAGGTCCACAGATTAGAGAATGCCTCCAGATGTGCATCGGAAACTGCTACTGGTCTTCCAGGGAACGATCAAAGCGTAACTCTTAGAGGCATTACTCCCAATGAGGAAAGTGCGCATGGTGACTGTTGTATTCAATCCCGATGCCATATCTGTGTTACATCAAAACTTTGATAGTCCACAGATTACAGAATGCCTCCAGATGTGCATCGGAAACTACTACTGGTCTTCCAGGGAACGATTAAAGCGTAGATTGTTTCAGGATTACTCCCATGGAGGAAAGTGCGCATGGTGACTGTTTTATTCAAACCCAATGCAATTTCTGTGTTTCATCAACACTCTGATAGTCCACAGATTACAGAATGCCCCCAGACGTGCATCGGAAACTACTACTGGTCTTCCAGGGAACGATCAAAGCGTAGACTGTTTGAGACATAACTCCGTGGAGGCACGTGCGCATGGTGACTGTTGTATTCAATCCCGATGCAATTTCTGTGTTTCATCAACACTCAGATAGTCCACACATTACAGAATGCCACGAGATGTGCATCGGAAACTACTACTGGTCTTCCAGGGAACTATCAAAGCGCAGACTGTTTCAGACATTACTCCCATGGAGAAAAGTGCGCATGGTGACTGTTGTATTCAATCCCGATGCAATTTCTGTGTTTCATCAACACTCTGATAGTCCACAGATTACAGAATGCCAAGAGATGTGCATCGGTAACTACTACTGGCCTAACAGGCAACGATCAACGAGTAGACTGTTTCAGACATTACTCCCATGGAGGAAAGTGCGCATGGTGACTGTCGTATTCAATCCTGATGCAATTTCTGTGCTTAATAAAAACTCTGATAGTCCACATATAACAGAATGCCTCCAGATGTACATCGGAAACTACTACTGGTCTTCCAGGGAACGTTCAAATCATAGACTGTTTGAGACATTACTTTTTTGGAGGAAAGTGCGCATGGTGACTATTGTATTCAATCTAGATGCAATTTCTGTGTTTCATCAACACTAAGTTAGTCCACAGATTTCAGAATGCCTCCAGATGTGCATCGGAAACTACTTCTGGTCTTCCAGGGAACGTTCAAAGGGTAGACTGTTTGAGACATTACTCCCATGGAGGAAAGTGGTTATGGTGACTGTTGTATTCAATCCCGATGCAATTTCTGTGTTTCATCAACACTCTGATAATCCACAGATTACAGAATGCCACCAGATGTGCATCGGAAACAACTACTGGTCTTCCAGGGAACGATCAAAGCGTAGACTGTTTGAGACATTACTCCCATGGAGGAACGTGCGCATGGTGACTGTTGCATTCAATCCGGACGCAATATCTGTGTTTCATCAACACTCTGATAGTCCACACATTACAGAATGCCACGAAATGTGCATCGGAAACTACTACTGGTCTTCCAGGGAACGATCAAAGCGTAGACTGTTTCACACATTACTCCCATGGAGGAAAGTGCGGATGGTGACTGTTGTATTCAATCCCTCTGCAAATTCTGCTTTTCATCAACACTCTGATAGTCCACAGATTACAGAATGCCTCCATATGTGCTTCGGAAACAACTACTAGTCTTCGAGGGAACGATCAAAGCGTAGACTGTTTGAGACATGGCTCCCATGGAGGAAAGTGGGCATGGTGACTGTTGTATTCAATCCCGATTAATTTCTGTGTTTCATCAACACTCTGATAGTCCACACATTACAGAATGCCACGAGATGTGCATCGGAAACTACTACGAGTCTTCCAGGGAACGATCAAAGCGTAGACTGTTTCAGACATTACTCCCATGGAGGAAAGTGCGGATGGTGACTGTTGTATTCAATCCCTGTGCAAATTCTGCGTTTCATCAACACTCTGATAGTCCACAGATTACAGAATGCCTCCATATGTGCATCGGAAAGTACTACTAGTCTTCCAGGGAACGATCAAAGCGTAGACTGTTTGAGACATGGCTCCCATGGAGGAAAGTGCGCATGGTGACTGTTGCATTCAATCCGGACGCAATATCTGTGTTTCATCAACACTCTGATAGTCCACACATTACAGAATGCCACGAAATGTGCATCGGAAACTACTACTGGTCTTCCAGGGAACTATCAAAGCGTAGACTGTTTCAGACATTACTCCCATGGAGAAAAGTGCGCATGGTGACTGTTGTATTCAATCCCGATGCAATTTCTGTGTTTCATCAACATTCTGATAGTCCACAGATTACAGAATGCCAAGAGATGGGCATCGGTAACTACTACTGGCCTAACAGGCAACGATCAAAGAGTAGACTGTTTCAGACATTACTCCCATGGAGGAAAGTGCGGATGGTGACTGTTGTATACAATCCCGATGCAATTTCTGTGTTTCATCAAACTCTGATAGTCCACAGATTACAGAATGCCTCCAGATGTGCATCGGAAAAAACTACTGGTCTTCCAGGGAACGATCAAAGTGTAGACTGATTAAGACATTACTCCCATGGAGGAAAGTGCGCATGGTGACTGTCGTATTCAATCCTGATGCAATTTCTGTGCTTAATAAAATCTCTGATAGTCCACATATAACAGAATGCCTCCAGATGTGCATCGGAAACTACTACTGGTCTTCCAGGGAACGTTCAAATCATAGACTGTTTGAGACATTACTTTTTTGGAGGAAAGTGCGCATGGTGACTATTGTATTCAATCTAGATGCAATTTCTGTGTTTCATCAACACTAAGTTAGTCCACAGATTTCAGAATGCCTCCAGATGTGCATCGGAAACTACTTCTGGTCTTCCAGGGAACGATCAAAGGGTAGACTGTTTGAGACATTACTCCCATGGAGGAAAGTGGTTATGGTGACTGTTGTATTCAATCCCGATGCAATATCTGTGTTTCATCAACACTCTGATTACAGAATGCCACCAGATGTGCATCGGAAACTACTACTGGTCTTCCAGGGAACGATCAAAGCGTAGACTGTTTGAGACATTACTCCCATGGAGGAAAGTGCGCATGGTGACTGTTGCATTCAATCCGGACGCAATTTCTGTGTTTCATCAACACTCTGATAGTCCACACATTACAGAATGCCACGAGATGTGCATCGGAAACTACTACGAGTCTTCCAGGGAACGATCAAAGCGTAGACTGTTTCAGACATTACTCCCATGGAGGAAAGTGCGGATGGTGACTGTTGTATTCAACCCCTCTGCAAATTCTGCGTTTCATCAACACTCTGATAGTCCACAGATTACAGAATGCCTCCATATGTGCTTCGGAAACTACTACTAGTCTTCCAGGGAACGATCAAAGCGTAGACTGTTTGAGACATGGCTCCCATGGAGGAAAGTGGGCATGGTGACTGTTGTATTCAATCCCGATGCAATTTCTGTGTTTCATCAACACTCTGATAGTCCACACATTACAGAATGCCACGAGATGTGCATCGGAAACTACTACGAGTCTTCCAGGGAACGATCAAAGCGTAGACTCATTGAGACATTACTCCCATGGAGGAAAGTGCGCATGGTGACTGTTGTATTCAATCCCGACGCAATTTCTGTGTTTCATCAACACTCTGATAGTTCACAGATAACAGAATGCCTCCAGATGTGCATCGGAAACTGCTACTGGTCTTCCAGGGCACGATCAAAGCGGAGACTGTTTCAGACATTACTCAGATGAAGGATAAGGCGGATGGTGACTGTTGTATTCAATCCCTGTGCAAATTCTGCGTTTCATCAACACTCTGATAGTCCACAGATTACAGAATGCCTCCATATCTGCATCGGAAACTACTACTAGTCTTCCAGGGAACGATCAAAGCGTAGACTGTTTGAGACATGGCTCCCATGGAGGAAAGTGCGCATGGTGACTGTTGTATTCAATCCCGATGCAATTTCTGTGTTTCATCAACACTCTGATAGTCCACAGATTACAGAATATCTCCATATGCGCATTGGAAACTACTACTGGTCTTCCAGGGAACGATCAAAGCGTAGACTGTTTGAGACATTACTCCCACGGAGGAAAGTGCGCATGGTGACTGTTGTATACAATCCCAATGCAATTTCTGTGTTTCATCAACACTATAAAGGTCCACAGATTAGAGCATGCCTCCAGATGTGCATCGGAAACTGCTACTGGTCTTCCAGGGAACGATCAAAGCGTAGACTGTTTCAGACATTACTCCCATTGAGAAAAGTGCGCATGGTGACTGTTGTATTCAATCCCGATGCAATTTCTGTGTTTCATCAACACTCTGATAGTCCACCGATTACAGAATGCCAAGAGATGTGCAACGGTAACTACTACTGGCATAACAGGCAACGATCAAAGAGTAGACTGTTTCAGACATTACTCCCATGGAGGAAAGTGCGGATGGTGACTGTTGTATACAATCCCGATGCAATTTCCGTGTTTCGTCAACAGTCTGATAGTCCACAGATTACAGAATGCCTCCAGATGTGCATCAGAAACTACTACTGGTCTTCCAGGGAACGATCAAAGCGTATACTGTTTGAGACATTAATCCCATGGAGGGAAGTAAGCATGGTGACTGTTGTATTCAATCCCGATGCAATTTCTGTGTTTCATCAACACCCTGATAGTCCACAGGTTACAGAATGCCACCAGACGTGCATCGGAAACTACTACTGGTCTTCAAGTGAACTATCAAACCCTAGACCGTGTGAGACATTACTATCATGCAGGAAAGTTGGCATGGTGACTGTTGTATACAATCCCGATGCAATTCCTGTATTTCATCAACACTCTGATAGTCCACAGATTACAGAATGCCTCCAGATGTGCATCGGAAACTACTACTGGTCATCCAGGGAACGATCAAACCGTAGACTGTTTTAGACATTACTCCTATGGTAGAAAGTGCGGATGGTGACTGTTGTATTCAATCCCGATGCAATTTCTGTGTTTCATCAACACTCTGATAGTCCACAGGTTACAGAATGCCTCCAGATGTGCATCGGAAACTACTACTGGTCATCCAGGGAACGATCAAATTGTAGACTGTTTGAGACATTACTCCCATGGAGGAAAGTGTGCATGGTGACTGTTGTATTCAATCCCGATGCAATTTCTGTGTTTCATCAACACTCTGATAGTCCACAGATTACAGAATGCCTCCAGATGTGCATCGGAAACCACTACTGGTCTTCCAGGGATCGATCAAGGCGTAGACTGTTTGAGACATTACTCCCATGGAGGAAAGTGCGCATGGTGACTGTTGTATTCAATCCCAATGCAATTTCTGTGTTTCATCAAGACTATAAAGGTACACAGATTAGAGAATGCCTCCAGATGTGCATCGGAAACTACTACTGGTCATCCAGGGAACGATCAAATTGTAGACTGTTTGAGACATTACTCCCGTGGAGGAAAGTGTGCATGGTGACTGTTGTATTCAATCCCGATGCAATTTCTGTGTTTCATCAACACTCTGATAGTCCACAGATTACAGAATGCCTCCAGATGTGCATCGGAAACCACTACTGGTCTTCCAGGGATCGATCAAGGCGTAGACTGTTTGAGACATTACTCCCATGGAGGAAAGTGCGCATGGTGACTGTTGTATTCAATGCCAATGCAATTTCTGTGTTTCATCAAGACTATAAAGGTACACAGATTAGAGAATGCCTCCAGATGTGCATCGGAAACTGCTACTTGTCTTCCAGGGAACGATCAAAGCGTAAACTCTTTGACGCATTTCTCCCAATGAGGAAAGTGCGCATGGTGACTGTTGTATTCACTCCCGATGCATTTTCTGTGTTTCATCAACACTCTGATAGTCCACAGATTACAGAATGCCTCCAGATGTGCATCGGAAACTACTACGGGTCTTCCAGGGAACGATTACAGCGTAGATTGTTTCAGGATTACTCCCATGGAGGAAAGTGAGCATGGTGACTGTTTTATGAAATCCCGATGCAATTTCTGTGTTTCATCAACACTCTGATAGTCCACAGATTACAGAATGCCCCCAGACGTGCATCGGAAACTACTAGTGGTCTTCCAGGGAACGATCAAAGCGTAGACTGTTTGAGACATTACTCCCGTGGAGGAAAGTGGGCATGGTGACTGTTGTATTCAATCCCGATGCAATTTCTGTGTTTCGTCAACACTGTGATAGTCCACAGATTACAGAATGCCACCTCATGTGCATCGGAAAATACTACTGGTCTTCCAGGGAACGATCAAAGCGTAGACGGTTTGAGACATAACTCCCGTGGAGGAACGTGCGCATGGTGAATGTTGTATTCAATCCCGATGAAATTTCTGTGTTTCATCAACACTCTGATAGTCCACAGATTACAGAATGCTTCCAGATGTGCATCAGAAACTACTACTGGTCTTCCAGGGAACGATCAAAGCGTAGACTGTTTGAGACATTACTCCCATGGAGGAAAGTGGTTATGGTGACTGTTGTATTCAATCCCGATGCAATTTCTGTGTTTCATCAACACTCTGATAGTCCACAGATTACAGAATGCTTTCAGATGTGCATCGGAAACTACTACTGGTCTTCCCGGGAACGATCAAAGCGTAGACTGTTTGAGACATTACTCCCATGGAGGAAAGTGCGCATGGTGACTGTTGCAATCAATCCGGACGCTATTTCTGTGTTTCATCAACACTCTGATAGTCCACACATTACAGAATGCCACGAGATGTGCATCGGAAACTACTACGAGTCTTCCAGGGAACGATTAGAGCGTAGACTGTTTCAGACATTACTCCCATGTGGGAAAGTGCGGATGGTGACTGTTGTATTCAATCCCGATGCAATTTCTGTGTTTCATCAACACTCTGATAGTCCACACATTACAGAATGCCACGAGATGTGCATCGGAAACTACTACGAGTCTTCCAGGGAACGATCAAAGCGTAGACTCATTGAGACATTACTCCCATGGAGGAAAGTGCGCATGGTGACTGTTGTATTCAATCCCGATGCAATTTCTGTGTTTCATCAACACTCTGATAGTTCACAGATAACAGAATGCCTCCAGATGTGCATCGGAAACTGCTACTGGTCTTCCAGGGAACGATCAAAGCGTAGACTGTTTCAGACATTACTCAGATGAAGGAAAAGGCGGATGGTGACTGTTGTATTCAATCCCTGTGCAAATTCTGCGTTTCATCAACACTCTGATAGTCCACAGATTACAGAATGCCTCCATATCTGCATCGGAAACTACTACTAGTCTTCCAGGGAACGATCAAAGCGTAGACTGTTTGAGACATGGCTCCCATGGAGGAAAGTGCGCATGGTGACTGTTGTATTCAATCCCGATGCAATTTCTGTGTTTCATCAACACTCTGATAGTCCACAGATTACAGAATATCTCCATATGTGCATTGGAAACTACTACTGGTCTTCCAGGGAACGATCAAAGCGTAGACTGTTTGAGACATTACTCCCACGGAGGAAAGTGCGCATGGTGACTGTTGTATACAATCCCAATGCAATTTATGTGTTTCATCAACACTATAAAGGTCCACAGATTAGAGCATGCCTCCAGATGTGCATCGGAAACTGCTACTGGTCTTCCAGGGAACGATCAAAGCGTAGACTGTTTCAGACATTACTCCCATTGAGAAAAGTGCGCATGGTGACTGTTGTATTCAATCCCGATGCAATTTCTGTGTTTCATCAACACTCTGATAGTCCACCGATTACAGAATGCCAAGAGATGTGCAACGGTAACTACTACTGGCATAACAGGCAACGATCAAAGAGTAGACTGTTTCAGACATTACTCCCATGGAGGAAAGTGCGGATGGTGACTGTTGTATACAATCCCGATGCAATTTCCGTGTTTCGTCAACAGTCTGATAGTCCACAGATTACAGAATGCCTCCAGATGTGCATCAGAAACTACTACTGGTCTTCCAGGGAACGATCAAAGCGTATACTGTTTGAGACATTAATCCCATGGAGGGAAGTAAGCATGGTGACTGTTGTATTCAATCCCGATGCAATTTCTGTGTTTCATCAACACCCTGATAGTCCACAGGTTACAGAATGCCACCAGACGTGCATCGGAAACTACTACTGGTCTTCAAGTGAACTATCAAACCCTAGACTGTGTGAGACATTACTATCATGCAGGAAAGTTGGCATGGTGACTGTTGTATACATTCCCGATGCAATTCCTGTATTTCATCAACACTCTGATAGTCCACAGATTACAGAATGCCTCCAGATGTGCATCGGAAACTACTACTGGTCATCCAGGGAACGATCAAACCGTAGACTGTTTTAGACATTACTCCTATGGTAGAAAGTGCGGATGGTGACTGTTGTATTCAATCCCGATGCAATTTCTGTGTTTCATCAACACTCTGATAGTCCACAGGTTACAGAATGCCTCCATATGTGCATCGGAAACTACTACTGGTTTTCCAGGGAACGATCAAAGCGTAGACTGTTTGAGACATGGCTCCCATGGAGGAAAGTGCGCATGGTGACTGTTGTATTCAATCCATATGCAACTTCTGGGTTTCATCAACACTCTGATAGTCCACAGATTACAGAATGTCTCCATATGTGCATTGGAAACTACTACTGGTCTTCCAGGGAACGATCAAATTGTAGACTGTTTGAGACATTACTCCCATGGAGGAAAGTGTGCATGGTGACCGTTGTATTCAATCCCGATGCAATTTCTGTGTTTCATCAACACTCTGATAGTCCACAGATTACAGAATGCCTCCAGATGTGCATCGAAAACCACTACTGGTCTTCCAGGGATCGATCAAGGCGTAGACTGTTTGAGACATTACTCCCATGGAGGAAAGTGCGCATGGTGACTGTTGTATTCAATCCCAATGCAATTTCTGTGTTTCATCAAGACTATAAAGGTACACAGATTAGAGAATGCCTCCAGATGTGCATCGGAAACTGCTACTTGTCTTCCAGGGAACGATCAAAGCGTAAACTCTTTGACGCATTTCTCCCAATGAGGAAAGTGCGCATGGTGACTGTTGTATTCACTCCCGATGCATTTTCTGTGTTTCATCAACACTCTGATAGTCCACAGGTTACAGAATGCCTCCAGATGTGCATCGGAAACTACTACGGGTCTTCCAGGGAACGATTACAGCGTAGATTGTTTCAGGATTACTCCCATGGAGGAAAGTGAGCATGGTGACTGTTTTATGAAATCCCGATGCAATTTCTGTGTTTCATCAACACTCTGATAGTCCACAGATTACAGAATGCCCCCAGACGTGCATCGGAAACTACTAGTGGTCTTCCAGGGAACGATCAAAGCGTAGACTGTTTGAGACATTACTCCCGTGGAGGAAAGTGGGCATGGTGACTGTTGTATTCAATCCCGATGCAATTTCTGTGTTTCGTCAACACTGTGATAGTCCACAGATTACAGAATGCCACCTCATGTGCATCGGAAAATACTACTGGTCTTCCAGGGAACGATCAAAGCGTAGACGGTTTGAGACATAACTCCCGTGGAGGAACGTGCGCATGGTGAATGTTGTATTCAATCCCGATGAAATTTCTGTGTTTCATCAACACTCTGATAGTCCACAGATTACAGAATGCTTCCAGATGTGCATCAGAAACTACTACTGGTCTTCCAGGGAACGATCAAAGCGTAGACTGTTTGAGACATTACCCCCTTGTAGGATAGTAAGCTTGGTGACTGTTGTATTCAATCCCGATGCAATGTCTGTGTTTCATCAACACTCTGATAGTCCACAGATTACAGAATGCCTCCAGATGTGCATCGGAAACTACTACTGGTCTTCCAGGGAACGATCAAAGCGTAGACTGTTTGAGACATTACTCCCATGGAGGAAAGTGCGCATGGTGGCTGTTGTATTCAATTCAGAGGCAATTACTGTGTTTCATCAACACTTTGAAGGTCCACAGATTACAGAAAGCCTCCAGATGTGCATCGAAAACTACTACTGGTCTTCCACGGAACGATTAAAGCATAGACTGTTTGAGGATTACTCCCATGGAGGAAAGTGCGCATGGTGAGTGTTGTATTCAATCCCGATGCAATTTCTGTGTTTCATCAACACTGTGATAGTCCACAGTTTACAAAATGCCTCCAGATGTGCATCGGAAACTACTACTGGTCTTCCAGGGAACGAACAAAGCGTAAACTCTATGCGACATTACTCCCATTGAGGAAGGTGCGCTTGGTGACTGTTGTATTCAATCCCGATGCAATTTCTGTGTTTCATCAACACTCAGTTAGTCCACAGATTTCAGAATGCCTCCATATGTGCACTGGAAACTACTACTGGTCTTCCAGGGAACGTTCAAGTCGTAGACTGGTTGAGACATTACTCCCATGGAGGAAAGTGTGCATGGTGACTGTTGTATTCAATCCCGATGCAATTTCTGTGTCTCATCAACAGTCTGATAGTCCACAGATTACAGAATACCTCCAGATGTGCATCGCAAACTACTACTGGTCTTCCAGGGAACGATCAAAGCGTAGACTGTTTAAGACATTACTCCCATGGAGGAAAGTGCGCATGGTGACTGTCGTAATCAATCCTGATGCAATTTCTGTGCTTAATAAAAACTCTGATAGTCCACATATAACAGAATGCCTCCAGATGTACATCGGAAACTACTACTGGTCTTCCAGGGAACGTTCAAATCGTAGACTGTTTGAGACATTACTTTTTTGGAGGAAAGTGCGCATGGTGACTATTGTATTCAATCTAGATGCAATTTCTGTGTTTCATCAACACTCAGTTAGTCCACATATTTCAGAATGCGTCCAGATGTGCATCGGACACTACTTCTGGTCTTCCAGGGAACGATCAAAGGGTAGACTGTTTGAGACATTACTCCCATGGAGGAAAGTGGTTATGGTGACTGTTGTATTCAATCCCGATGCAATTTCTGTGTTTCATCAACACTCTGATAGTCCACAGATTACAGAATGCTTTCAGATGTGCATCGGAAACTACTACTGGTCTTCCCGGGAACGATCAAAGCGTAGACTGTTTGAGACATTACTCCCATGGAGGAAAGTGCGCATGGTGACTGTTGCAATCAATCCGGACGCTATTTCTGTGTTTCATCAACACTCTGATAGTCCACACATTACAGATTGCCACGAGATGTGCATCGGAAACTACTACGAGTCTTCCAGGGAACGATTAGAGCGTAGACTGTTTCAGACATTACTCCCATGTGGGAAAGTGCGGATGGTGACTGTTGTATTCAATCCCTGTGCAAATTCTGCGTTTCATCAACACTCTGATGGACCACAGATTACAGAATGCCTCCATATGTGCTACGGAAACTACTACTAGTCTTCCAGGGAACGATCAAAGCGTAGACTGTTTGAGGCATGGCTCCCATGGAGGAAAGTGCGCATGGTGACTGTTGTATTCAATCCCGATGCAATTTCTGTGTTTCATCAACACTCTGATAGTCCACAGATTAAAGAATGTCTCCATATGTGCATTGGAAACTACTACTGGTCTTCCAGAGAACAATCAAATCGTAGACTGTTTGAGACATTACTCCCATGGAGGAAAGTGCGCATGGTGACTGTTGTATTCAATCCCGATGCAATTTCTGTGTCTCATCAACAGTCTGATAATCCACAGATTACAGAATGCCTCCAGATGTGCATCGAAAACTACTACTGGTCTTGCAGGGAACTATCAAAGCGTAGACTCATTGAGACATTACTCCCATGGAGGAAAGTGCGCATGGTGACTGTTGTATTCAATCCCGATGCAATTTCTGTGTTTCATCAACACTCTGATAGTTCACAGATAACAGAATGCCTCCAGATGTGCATCGGAAACTGCTACTGGTCTTCCAGGGAACGATGAAAGCGTAGACTGTTTGAGACATTACTCCCATGGAGGAAAGGGAGCATGGTGACTGTTGTATTCAATCCCGATGCAATTTCTGTGTTTCATCAACACTCTGATAGTCCACAGATTACAGAATGCCTCCAGATGTGCATCGGAAACTACTACTGGTCGTCCAGGGAACGATCAAAGCGTAGACTGTTTGAGACATTACTCCCGTGGAGGAAAGTGCGCTTGGTGACTGTTGTATTCAATCCCGATGCAATTTCTTTGTTTCATCAACACTCAGTTAGTCCACAGATTTCAGGATGCCTCCAGATGTGCATCGGAAACTACTTCTGGTCTTCCAGAAAACGATCAAAGTGTGGACTGTTTGAGACATTACTCCCATGGAGGAAAGTGGTTATGGTGACTGTTGTATTCAATCCCGATGCGATATCTTTGTTTCATCAACACTCTGATAGTCCACAGATTACAGAATGCCACCAGAGGTGCATCGGAAACTACTACTGGTCTTCCAGGGAACGATCAAAGCGTAGACAGTTGGAGACATTACTCCCGTGGAGGAAAGTGCGTATGGTGAATGTTGCATTCAATCTGGACGCAATTTCTGTGTTTCATCAACACTCTGATTGTCCACACATTACAGAATGCCACGAGATGTGCATCGGAAACTACTACGAGTCTTCCAGGGAACGATCAAAGCGTAGACTGTTTCAGACATTACTCCCATGGAGGAAAGTGCGGATGGTGACTGTTGTATTCAATCCCGGTGCAAATTCTGCGTTTCATCAACACTCTGATAGTCCACAGATTACAGAATGCCTCCATACGTGCATCGGAAACTACTACTAGTCTCCCAGGGAACGATCAAAGCGTAGACTGTTTGAGACATGGCTCCCATGGAGGAAAGTGCGCATGGTGACTGTTGTATTCAATCCCGATGCAATTTCTGTGTTTCATCAACACTCTGATAGTTCACAGATAACAGAATGCCTCCAGATGTGCATCGGAAACTGCTACTGGTCTTACAGGGAACGATCAAAGCGTAGACTGTTTGAGACATAACTCCCATGGAGGAAAGGGAGCATGGTGACTGTTGTATTCAATCCCGACGCTATTTCTGTGTTTCATCAACACTCAGTTAGTCCACAGATTTCAGAATGCCTCCAGATGTGCATCGGAAACTGCTACTGGTCTTACAGGGAACGATCAAAGCGTAGACTGTTTTAGACATTACTCCTATGGAGGAAAGTGCGCATGGTGGCTGTTGTATTCAATTCCGATGCAATTTCTGTGTTTCATCAACACTCTGATAGTCCACAGTTTACAGAATGCCTCCAGATGTGCATCGGAAACTACTACTGGTCTTCCAGGAATCGATCAAGGCGTAGACTGTTTGAGACATTACTCCCATGGAGGAAAGTGCGCATGGTGACTGTTGTATTCAACCCCAATGCAATTTCTGTGTTTCATCAACACTCTAAAGGTCCACAGATTAGGGAATGCCTCCAGATGTGCATCGGAAAATACTACTGGTCTTCCAGGGAACGATTAAAGCGTGGATTGTTTCAGGATTACTCCCATGGAGGAAAGTGGGCATGGTGACTGTTTTATGCAATCCCGATGCAATTTCTGTGTTTCATCAACACTCTGATAGTCCACAGATTACAGAATGCCCCCAGACGTGCATCGAAAACTACTACTGGTCTTCCAGGGAACGATCAAAGCGTAGACTGTTTGAGACATTACTCCCGTGGAGGAAAGTGGGCATGGTGACTGTTGTATTCAATCCCGATGCAATTTCTGTGTTTCATCAACACTGTGATAGTCAACAGATTACAGAATGCCACCTGATGTGCATCGGAAAATACTCCTTTCTTCCAGGGAACGATCAAAGCGTAGACGGTTTGAGACATAACTCAAGTGGAGGAACGTGCGTATGGTGAATGTTGTATTCAATCCCGATGCAATTTCTGTGTTTCATCAACACTCTGATAGTCCACAGATTACAGAATGCTTCCAGATGTGCATCAGAAACTACTACTGGTCTTCCAGGGAACGATCAAAGCGTAGACTGTTTGAGACATTACTCCCATGGAGGATAGTAAGCTTGGTGACTGTTGTATTCAATCCCGATGCAATTCCTGTGTTTCATCAACACTCTGATAGTCCACAGATTACAGAATGCCTCCAGATGTGCATCGAAACTACTATTGGTCATCCAGGGAACGATCAAACCGTAGACTGTTTTAGACATTACTCCTATGGAGGAGAGTGCGCATGGTGGCTGTTGTATTCAATTCCGATGCAATTTCTGTGTTTCATCAACACTCTGATAGTCCACACATTACAGAATGCCTCCAGATGTGCATCGGAAACTACTACTGGTCTTCCAGAAATCGATCAAGGCGTAGACTGTTTGAGACATTACTCCCATGGAGGAAAGTGCGCATGGTGACTGTTGTATTCAACCCCAATGCAATTTCTGTGTTTCATCAACACTCTATAGGTCCACAGATTAGAGAACGCCTCCAGATGTGCATCGGAAAATACTACTGGTCTTCCAGGGAACGATTAAAGCGTGGATTGTTTCAGGATTACTCCCATGGAGGAAAGTGGGCATGGTGACTGTTTTATGCAATCCCGATGCAATTTCTGTGTTTCATCAACACTCTGATAGTCCACAGATTACAGAATGCCCCCAGACGTGCATCGGAAACTACTACTGGTCTTCCAGGGAACGATCAAAGCGTAGACTGTTTGAGACATTACTCCCGTTGAGGAAAGTGGGCATGGTGACTGTTGTATTCAATCCCGATGCAATTTCTGTGTTTCATCAACACTGTGATAGTCCACAGATTACAGAATGCCACCTGATGTGCATCGGAAAATACTCCTGTCTTCCAGGGAACGATCAAAGCGTAGACGGTTTGAGACATAACTCAAGTGGAGGAACGTGCGTATGGTGAATGTTGTATTCAATCCCGATGAAATTTCTGTGTTTCATCAACACTCTGATAGTCCACAGATTACAGAATGCTTCCAGATGTGCATTAGAAACTACTACTGGTCTTCCAGGGAACGATCAAAGCGTAGACTCTTTGAGATATACCTCTCGTGGAGGAAAGTGCGCATGGTGACTTTTGTATTCAATCCCGATTCAATTCCTGTGTTTCATCAACACTCTGATAGTCCACAGATTACAGAATGCCTAAAGATGTGCATCGGAAACTACTACTGGTCGTCCAGGGAACGATCAAAGCGTAGACTGTTTGAGACATTACTCCCGTGGAGGAAAGTGCGCATGGTGACTGTTGCATTCAATCCGGACGCAATTTCTGTGTTTCATCAACACTCTGATAGTCCACACATTACAGAATGCCCCCAGACGTGCATCGGAAACTACTACTGGTCTTCCAGGGAACGATCAAAGCGTAGACTGTTTGAGACATTACTCCCGTTGAGGAAAGTGGGCATGGTGACTGTTGTATTCAATCCCGATGCAATTTCTGTGTTTCATCAACACTCTGATAGTCCACAGGTTACAGAATGCCACCAGACGTGCATCGGAAACTACAACTGGTCTTCAAGTAAACTATCAAACCCTAGACTGTTTGAGACATTACTCCCATGTAGGAAAGTTGGCATGGTGACTGTTGTATAAAATCCCGATGCAATTTCTGTGTTTCATCAACACTCTGATAGTCCACAGATTACAGAATGCTACCAGATGTGCATCGGAAACTACTACTGGTCTTCCAGGGAACGATCAAAGCGTAGACTCTTTGAGATATACCTCTCGTGGAGGAAAGTGCGCATGGTGACTTTTGTATTCAATCCCGATTCAATTCCTGTGTTTCATCAACACTCTGATAGTCCACAGATTACAGAATGCCTAAAGATGTGCATCGGAAACTACTACTGGTCGTCCAGGGAACGATCAAAGCGTAGACTGTTTGAGACATTACTCCCGTGGAGGAAAGTGCGCATGGTGACTGTTGCATTCAATCCGGACGCAATTTCTGTGTTTCATCAACACTCTGATAGTCCACACATTACAGAATGCCACGAGATGTGCATCGGAAACTACAACGAGTCTTCCAGGTAACGATCAAAGCGTAGAATGTTTCAGACATAACTCCCATGGAGGAAAGTGCGGATGATGACTTTTGTATTCAATCCCGGTGCAAATTCTGCGTTTCATCAACACTCTGATAGTCCACAGATTACAGAATGCCTCCATATGTGCATCGGAAACTACTACTAGTCTTCCAGGGAACGATCAAGGCGTAGACTGTTTGAGACACTACTCTCATGGAAGAAAGTGCGCATGGTGACTGTTGTATTCAATCCCGATGCAATTTCTGTGTTTCATCAACACTGTGATAGTCCACACATTACAGAATGCCTCCAGATGTGCATCGGAAACTACTACTGGTCTTCCAGAAATCGATCAAGGCGTAGACTGTTTGAGACATTACTCCCATGGAGGAAAGTGCGCATGGTGACTGTTGTATTCAACCCCAATGCAATTTCTGTGTTTCATCAACACTCTATAGGTCCACAGATTAGAGAACGCCTCCAGATGTGCATCGGAAAATACTACTGGTCTTCCAGGGAACGATTAAAGCGTGGATTGTTTCAGGATTACTCCCATGGAGGAAAGTGGGCATGGTGACTGTTTTATGCAATCCCGATGCAATTTCTGTGTTTCATCAACACTCTGATAGTCCACAGATTACAGAATGCCCCCAGACGTGCATCGGAAACTACTACTGGTCTTCCAGGGAACGATCAAAGCGTAGACTGTTTGAGACATTACTCCCGTTGAGGAAAGTGGGCATGGTGACTGTTGTATTCAATCCCGATGCAATTTCTGTGTTTCATCAACACTGTGATAGTCCACAGATTACAGAATGCCACCTGATGTGCATCGGAAAATACTCCTGTCTTCCAGGGAACGATCAAAGCGTAGACGGTTTGAGACATAACTCAAGTGGAGGAACGTGCGTATGGTGAATGTTGTATTCAATCCCGATGAAATTTCTGTGTTTCATCAACACTCTGATAGTCCACAGATTACAGAATGCTTCCAGATGTGCATTAGAAACTACTACTGGTCTTCCAGGGAACGATCAAAGCGTAGACTCTTTGAGATATACCTCTCGTGGAGGAAAGTGCGCATGGTGACTTTTGTATTCAATCCCGATTCAATTCCTGTGTTTCATCAACACTCTGATAGTCCACAGATTACAGAATGCCTAAAGATGTGCATCGGAAACTACTACTGGTCGTCCAGGGAACGATCAAAGCGTAGACTGTTTGAGACATTACTCCCGTGGAGGAAAGTGCGCATGGTGACTGTTGCATTCAATCCGGACGCAATTTCTGTGTTTCATCAACACTCTGATAGTCCACACATTACAGAATGCCCCCAGACGTGCATCGGAAACTACTACTGGTCTTCCAGGGAACGATCAAAGCGTAGACTGTTTGAGACATTACTCCCGTTGAGGAAAGTGGGCATGGTGACTGTTGTATTCAATCCCGATGCAATTTCTGTGTTTCATCAACACTCTGATAGTCCACAGGTTACAGAATGCCACCAGACGTGCATCGGAAACTACAACTGGTCTTCAAGTAAACTATCAAACCCTAGACTGTTTGAGACATTACTCCCATGTAGGAAAGTTGGCATGGTGACTGTTGTATAAAATCCCGATGCAATTTCTGTGTTTCATCAACACTCTGATAGTCCACAGATTACAGAATGCTACCAGATGTGCATCGGAAACTACTACTGGTCTTCCAGGGAACGATCAAAGCGTAGACTCTTTGAGATATACCTCTCGTGGAGGAAAGTGCGCATGGTGACTTTTGTATTCAATCCCGATTCAATTCCTGTGTTTCATCAACACTCTGATAGTCCACAGATTACAGAATGCCTAAAGATGTGCATCGGAAACTACTACTGGTCGTCCAGGGAACGATCAAAGCGTAGACTGTTTGAGACATTACTCCCGTGGAGGAAAGTGCGCATGGTGACTGTTGCATTCAATCCGGACGCAATTTCTGTGTTTCATCAACACTCTGATAGTCCACACATTACAGAATGCCACGAGATGTGCATCGGAAACTACAACGAGTCTTCCAGGTAACGATCAAAGCGTAGACTGTTTCAGACATAACTCCCATGGAGGAAAGTGCGGATGATGACTTTTGTATTCAATCCCGGTGCAAATTCTGCGTTTCATCAACACTCTGATAGTCCACAGATTACAGAATGCCTCCATATGTGCATCGGAAACTACTACTAGTCTTCCAGGGAACGATCAAGGCGTAGACTGTTTGAGACACTACTCTCATGGAAGAAAGTGCGCATGGTGACTGTTGTATTCAATCCCGATGCAATTTCTGTGTTTCATCAACACTGTGATAGTCCACAGATTACAAAATGCCTCCAGATGTGCATCGGAAACTACTACTGGTATTGCAGGGAACGAACAAAGCGTAAACTCTATGAGACATTACTCCCATTGAGGAAGGTGCGCATGGTGACTGTTGTATTCAATCCCGATGCAATTTCTGTGTTTCATCAACACTCAGTTAGTCCACAGATTTCAGAATGCCTCCATATGTGCATCGGAAACTACTACTGGTCTTCCAGGGAACGTTCAAGTCGTAGACTGGTTGAGACATTACTCCCATGGAGAAAAGTGTTCATGGTGAATGTTGGATTCAATCCCGATGCAATTTCTGTGTCTCATCAACAGTCTGATAGTCCACAGATTACAGAATTCCTCCAGATGTGCATCGCAAACTACTACTGGTCTTCCAGGGAACGATCAAAGGGTAGACTGTTTGAGACATTACTCCCATGGAGGCAAGTGGTTATGGTGACTGTTGTATTCAATCCCGATGCAATTTCTGTGTTTCATCAACACTCTGATAGTCCACAGATTACAGAATGCCACCAGATGTGCATCGGAAACTACTACTGGTCTTCCAGGTAACGATCAAAGCGTAGACTGTTTGAGACATTACTCCCATGGAGGAAAGTGCGCATGGTGACTGTTGCATTCAATCCGGACGCAATTTCTGTGTTTCATCAACACTCTGATAGTCCACACATTACAGAATGCCACGAGATGTGCATCGGAAACTACTACGAGTCTTCCAGGGAACGATCAAAGCGTAGACTGTTTCAGACATTACTCTCATGGAGGAAAGTGAGGATGGTGACTGTTGTATTCAATCCCGGTGCAAATTCTGCGTTTCATCAACACTCTGATAGTCCACAGATTACAGAATGCCTCCAGATGTGCATCGGAAACTACTACTAGTCGTCCAGGGAACGATCAAAGCGTAGACTGTTTGAGACATTACTCCCGTGAAGGAAAGTGCGCTTGGTGACTGTTGTATTCAATCCCGATGCAATTTCTGTGTTTTATCAACACTCAGTTAGTCCACAGATTTCAGAATGCCTCCAGATGTGCATCGGAAACTACTTCTGGTCTTCCAGAAAACGATCAAAGTGTGGACTGTTTGAGACATTACTCCCATGGAGGAAAGTGGTTATGGTGACTGTTGTATTCAATCCCGATGCGATATCTTTGTTTCATCAACACTCTGATAGTCCACAGATTACAATATGCCACCAGAGGAGCATCGGAAACTACTACTGGTCTTCCAGGGAACGATCAAAACGTAGACTGTTGGAGACATTACTCCCGTGGAGGAAAGTGCGTATGGTGAATGTTGCATTCAATCTGGACGCAATTTCTGTGTTTCATCAACACTCTGATAGTCCACACATTACAGAATGCCACGAGATGTGCATCGGAAACTACTACGAGTCTTAAAGGGAACGATCAAAGCGTAGACTGTTTCAGACATTACTCCCATGGAGGAAAGTG
Organism: Schistocerca gregaria; assembly: GCF_023897955.1. NCBI lineage: Eukaryota > Metazoa > Arthropoda > Insecta > Orthoptera > Acrididae > Schistocerca > Schistocerca gregaria. The sequence goes on from NW_026061706.1 coordinate 5,953,117, forward strand.
CGGATGGTGACTGTTGTATTCAATCCCGGTGCAAATTCTGCGTTTCATCAACACTCTGATAGTCCACAGATTACAGAATGCCTCCATACGTGCATCGGAAACTACTACTAGTCTTCCAGGGAACGATCAAAGCGTAGACTGTTTGAGACGTGGCTCCCATGGAGGAAAGTGCGCATGGTGACTGTTGTATTCAATCCCGATGCTATTTCTGTGTTTCATCAACACTCAGTTAGTCCACAGATTTCAGAATGCCTCCAGATGTGCATCGGAAACTACTTCTGGTCTTCCAGGGAACGATCAAAGCGTAGACTGTTTGAGACACTACTCTCATGGAAGAAAGTGCGCATGGTGACTGTTGTGTTCAATCCCGATGCAATTTCTGTGTTTCATCAACACTCTGATAGTTCACAGATAACAGAATGCCTCCAGATGTGCATCGGAAACTGCTACTGGTCTTCCAGGGAACGATCAAAGCGTACACTGTTTGAGACATAACTCCCATGGAGGAAAGTGAGCATGGTGACTGTTGTATTCAATCCGGATGCAATTTCTGTGTTTCATCAACACTCTGATAGTCCACAGATTACAGAATGCCTCCAGATGTGCATCGGAAACTAGTACTAGTCGTCCAGGGAACGATCAAAGCGTAGACTGTTTGAGACATGGCTCCCATGGAGGAAAGTGCGCATGGTGACTGTTGTAATCAATCCCGATGCAATTTCTGTGTTTCATCAACACTCAGTTAGTCCACAGATTTCAGAATGCCTCCAGATGTGCATCGGAAACTACTTCTGGTCTTCCAGAAAACGATCAAAGGGTAGACTGTTTGAGACATTACTCCCATGGAGGAAAGTGGTTATGGTGACTGTTGTATTCAATCCCGATGCAATATCTTTGTTTCATCAACACTCTGATAGTCCACAGATTACAGAATGCCACCAGAGGTGCATCGGAAACTACTACTGGTTTTCCAGGGAACGATCAAAGCGTAGACTGTTTGAGACATTACTCCCGTGGAGGAAACTGCGCATGGTGACTGTTGCATTCAATCCGGACGCAATTTCTGTGTTTCATCAACACTCTGATAGTCCACACATTACAGAATGCCACGAGATGTGCATCGGAAACTGCTACGAGTCTTCCAGGGAACGATCAACGCGTAGACTGTTTCAGACATTACTCCCATGGAGGAAAGTGCGGATGGTGACTGTTGTATTCAATCCCGGTGCAAATTCTGCGTTTCATCAACACTCTGATAGTCCACAGATTACAGAATGCCTCCATACGTGCATCGGAAACTACTACTAGTCTTCCAGGGAACGATCAAAGCGTAGACTGTTTGAAACATGGCTCCCATGGAGGAAAGTGCGCATGGTGACAGTTGTATTCAATCCCGATGCTATTTCTGTGTTTCATCAACACTCTGATAGTCCACAGATTACAGAATGCGTCCAGATGTGCATCGGAAACTACTACTGGTCTTCCAGGAATCGATCAAAGCGTAGACTGTTTGAGACATTACTCCCATGGAGGAAAGTGCGCATGTTGACTGTTGTATTCAACCCCAATGCAATTTCTGTGTTTCATCAACACTCTAAAGGTCCACAGATTAGAGAATGCCTCCAGATGTGCATCGGAAAATACTACTGGTCTTCCAGGGAACGATTAAAGCGTGGATTGTTTCAGGATTACTCCCATGGAGGAAAGTGGGCATGGTGACTATTTTATGCAATCCCGATGCAATTTCTGTGTTTCATCAACACTCTGATAGTCCACAGATTACAGAATGCCCCCAGACGTGCATCGGAAACTACTACTGGTCTTCCAGGGAACGATCAAAGCGTAGACTGTTTGAGACATTACTCCCGTGGAGGAAAGTGGGCATGGTGATTGTTGTATTCAATCCCGATGCAATTTCTGTGTTTCATCAACACTGTGATAGTCCACGGATTACAGAATGCCACCTGATGTGCATCGGAAATTACTCCTGTCTTCCAGGGAACGATCAAAGCGTAGACGGTTTGAGACATAACTCAAGTGGAGGAACGTGCGTATGGTGAATGTTGTATTCAATCCCGATGAAATTTCTGTGTTTCATCAACACTCTGATAGTCCACAGATTACAGAATGCTTCCAGATGTGCATCAGAAACTACTACTGGTCTTCCAGGGAACGATCAAAGCGTAGACTGTTTGAGACATTACTCCCATGAAGGATAGTAAGCTTGGTGACTGTTGTATTCAATCCCGATGCAATTCCTGTGTTTCATCAACACTCTGATAGTGCACAGATTACAGAATGCCTCCAGATGTGCATCGAAACTACTACTGGTCATCCAGGGAACGATCAAACCGTAGACTGTTTTAGACATTACTCCTATGGAGGAAAGTGCGCATGGTGGCTGTTGTATTCAATTCCGATGCAATTTCTGTGTTTCATCAACACTCTGATAGTCCACAGATTACAGAATGCCTCCAGATGTGCATCGGAAACTACTACTGGTCTTCCAGGAATCGATCAAGGCGTAGACTGTTTGAGACATTACTCCCATGGAGGAAAGTGCGCATGGTGACTGTTGTATTCAACCCCATTGCTATTTCTGTGTTTCATCAACACTCTAAAGGTCCACAGATTAGAGAATGCCTCCAGATGTGCATCGGAAAATACTACTGGTCTTCCAGGGAACGATTAAAGCGTGGATTGTTTCAGGATTACTCCCATGGAGGAAAGTAAGTATGGTGACTGTTTTATGCAATCCCGATGCAATTTCTGTGTTTCATCAACACTCTGATAGTCCACAGATTACAGAATGCCCCCAGACGTGCATCGGAAACTACTACTGGTCTTCCAGGGAACGATCAAAGCGTAGACTGTTTGAGACATTACTCCCGTGGAGGAAAGTGGGCATGGTGACTGTTGTATTCAATCCCGATGCAATTTCTGTGTTTCATCAACACTGTGATAGTCCACAGATTACAGAATGCCACCTGATGTGCATCGGAAAATACTCCTGTCTTCCAGGGAACGTTCAAAGCGTAGACGGTTTGAGACATAACTCAAGTGGAGGAACGTGCGTATGGTGAATGTTGTATTCAATCCCGATGAAATATCTGTGTTTCATCAACACTCTGATAGTCCACAGATTACAGAATGCTTCCAGATGTGAATCAGAAACTACTACTGGTCTTCCAGGGAACGATCAAAGCGTAGACTGTTTGAGACATTACTCCCATGGAGGATAGTAAGCTTGGTGACTGTTGTATTCAATCCCGATGCAATTTCTGTGTTTCATCAACACTCTGATAGTCCACAGATTACAGAATGCCTCCAGATGTGCATCGGAAACTGCTACTGGTCTTCCAGGGAACGATCAAAGCGTAGACTGTTTGAGACATTACTCCCATGGAGGAAAGTGCGCATGGAGGCTGTTGTATTCAATTCCGAGGCAATTACTGTGTTTCATCAACACTTTGAAGGTCCACAGATTACAGAAAGCCTCCAGATGTGCATAGAAAACTACTACTGGTCTTCCACGGAACGATTAAAGCATAGACTGTTTGAAGATTACTCCCATGGAGGAAAGTGCGCATGGTGATTGTTGTATTCAATCCCGAAGCAATTTCTGTGTTTCATCAACACTCTGATAGTCCACAGGTTACAGAATGCCACCAGACGTGCATCGGAAACTACAACTGGTCTTCAAGTAAACTATCAAACCCTAGACTGTTTGAGACATTACTCCCATGCAGGAAAGTGGGCATGGTGACTGTTGTATAAAATCCCGATGCAATTTCTGTGTTTCATCAACACTCTGATAGTCCACAGATTACAGAATGCTACCAGATGTGCATCGGAAACTACTACTGGTCTTCCAGGGAACGATCAAAGCGTAGACTCTTTGAGATATACCTCTCGTGGAGGAAAGTGCGCATGGTGACTTTTGTATTCAATCCCGATTCAATTCCTGTGTTTCATCAACACTCTGATAGTCCACAGATTACAGAATGCCTAAAGATGTGCATCGGAAACTACTACTGGTCTTCCAGGGAACGATCAAAGCGTAGACTGTTTGAGACATTACTCCCGTGGAGGAAAGTGTGCATGGTGACTGTTGCATTCAATCCGGACGCAATTTCTGTGTTTCATCAACACTCTGATAGTCCACACATTACAGAATGCCACGAGATGTGCATCGGAAACTACATCGAGTCTCCAGGTAACAATCAAAGCGTAGACTGTATCAGACATAACTCCCATGGAGGAAAGTGCGGATGATGACTGTTGTATTCAATCCCGGTTCAAATTCTGCGTTTCATCAACACTCTGATAGTCCACAGGTTACAGAATGCCTCCATATGTGCATCGGAAACTACTACTAGTCTTCCAGGGAATGATCATGGCGTAGACTGTTTGAGACACCACTCTCATGGAAGAAAGTGCGCATGGTGACTGTTGTATTCAATCCCGATGCAATTTCTGTGTTTCATCAACACTCAGTTAGTCCACAGATTTCAGAATGCCTCCATATGTGCATCGGAAACTTCTACTGGTCTTCCAGGGAACGTTCAAGTCGTAGACTGGTTGAGACATTACTCCCATGGAGGAAAGTGCGCATGGTGACTGTTGTATTCAATCCCAATGCAATTTCTGTGTCTCATCAACAGTCTGATAGTCCACAGATTACAGAATGCCTCCAGATGTGCATCGCAAACTACTACTGGTCTTCCAGGGAACGATCAAGGCGTAGATTGTTTAAGACATTACTCCCATGGAGGAAAGTGCGCATGGTGACTGTCGTATTCAATCCTGATGCAATTTCTGTGCTTAATAAAAACTCTGATAGTCCACATATAACAGAATGCCTCCAGATGTACATCGGAAACTACTACTGGTCTTCCAGGGAACGTTCAAGTCGTAGACTGTTTGAGACATTACTTTTTTGGAGGAAAGTGCGCATGGTGACTATTGTATTCAATCTAGATGCAATTTCTGTGTTTCATCAACACTCAGTTAGTCCACAGATTTCAGAATGCCTCCAGATGTGCATCGGAAACTACTTCTGGTCTTCCAGGGAACGATCAAAGGGTAGACTGTTTGAGACATTACTCCCATGGAGTCAAGTGGTTATGGTGACTGTTGTATTCAATCCCGATGCAATTTCTGTGTTTCATCAACACTCTGATAGTCCACAGATTACAGAATGCCACCAGATGTGCATCGGAAACTACTACTGGTCTTCCAGGGAACGATCAAAGCGTAGACTGTTTGAGACATTACTCCCGTGGAGGAAAGTGCGCATGGTGACTTTTGCATTCAATCCGGACGCAATTTCTGTGTTTCATCAACACTCTGATAGTCCACACATTACAGAATGCCACGAGATGTGCATCGGAAACTACTACGAGTCTTCCAGGGAACGATCAAAGCGTAGACTGTTTCAGACATTACTCCCATGGAGGAAAGTGCGGATGGTGACTGTTGTATTCAATCCCTGTGCAAATTCTGCGTTTCATCAACACTCTGATAGTCCACAGATTACAGAATGCCTCCATATGTGCATCGGAAACTACTACTAGTCTTCCAGGGAACGATCAAAGCGTAGACTGTTTGAGGCATGGCTCCCATGGAGGAAAGTGCGCATGGTGACTGTTGTATTCAATCCCGATGCAATTTCTGTGTTTCATCAACACTCTGATAGTCCACAGATTAAAGAATGTCTCCATATGTGCATTGGAAACTACTACTGGTCTTCCAGGGAACGATCAAATCGTAGACTGTTTGAGATATTACTCCCATGGAGGAAAGTGCGCATGGTGACTGTTGTATTCAATCCCAATGCAATTTCTGTGTCTCATCAACAGTCTGATAGTCCACAGATTACAGAATGCCTCCAGATGTGCATCGAAAACTACTACTGGTCTTCTAGGGAACTATCAAAGCGTAGACTCATTGAGACATTACTCCCATGGAGGAAAGTGCGCATGGTGACTGTTGTATTCAATCCCGATGCAATTTATGTGTTTCATCAACACTCTGATAGTTCACAGATAACAGAATGCCTCCAGATGTGCATCGGAAACTGCTACTGGTCTTCCAGGGAACGATCAAAGCGTAGACTGTTTGAGACATTACTCCCATGGAGGAAAGGGAGCATGGTGACTGTTGTATTCAATCCCGATGCAATTTCTGTGTTTCATCAACACTCTGATAGTCCACAGATTACAGAATGCCTCCAGATGTGCATCGGAAACTACTACTAGTCGTCCAGGGAACGATCAAAGCGTAGACTGTTTGAGACATGGCTCCCATGGAGGAAAGTGCGCATGGTGACTGTTGTAATCAATCCCGATGCAATTTCTGTGTTTCATCAACACTCAGTTAGTCCACAGATTTAAGAATGCCTCCAGATGTGCATCGGAAACTACATCTGGTCTTCCAGAAAACGATCAAAGGGTAGACTGTTTGAGACATTACTCCCATGGAGGAAAGTGGTTATGGTGACTGTTGTATTCAATCCCGAAGCAATAACTTTGTTTCATCAACACACTGATAGTCCACAGATTACAGAATGCCACCAGAGGTGCATCGGAAACTACTGCTGGTCTTCCAGGGAACGATCAAAGCGTAGACTGTTTGAGACATTACTCCCGTGGATTAAAGTGGGCATGGTGACTGTTGCATTCAATCCGGACGCAATTTCTGTGTTTCATCAACACTCTGATAGTCCACACATTACAGAATGCCACGAGATGTGCATCGGAAACTACTACGAGTCTTCCAGGGAACTTTCAAAGCGTAGACTGTTTCAGGCATTACTCCCATGGAGGAAAGTGCGGATGGTGACTGTTGTATTCAATCCCGGTGCAAATTCTGCGTTTCATCAACACTCTGATAGTCCACAGATTACAGAATGCCTCCATACGTGCATCGGAAACTACTACTAGTCTTCCAGGGAACGATCAAAGCGTAGACTGTTTGAGACATGGCTCCCATGGAGGAAAGTGCGCATGGTGACTGTTGTATTCAATCCCGATGCTATTTCTGTGTTTCATCAACACTCAGTTAGTCCACAGATTTCAGAATGCCTCCAGATGTGCATCGGAAACTACTTCTGGTCTTCCAGGGAACGATCAAAGCGTAGACTGTTTGAGACACTACTCTCATGGAAGAAAGTGCGCATGGTGACTGTTGTATTCAATCCCGATGCAATTTCTGTGTTTCATCAACACTGTGATAGTTCACAGATTACAAAATGCCTCCAGATGTGCATCATAAACTACTACTGGTGTTCCAGGGAACGAACAAAGCGTAAACTCTTTGAGACATTACTCCCATTGAGGAAGGTGCGCATGGTGACTGTTGTATTCAATCCCGATGCAATTTCAGTGTTTCATCAACACTCAGTTAGTCCACAGATTTCAGAATGCCTCCATATGTGCAACGGAAACTACTACTGGTCTTCCAGGGAACGTTCAAGTCGTAGACTGGTTGAGACATTACTCCCATGGAGGTAAGTGTGCATGGTGACTGTTGTATTTAATCCCGATGCAATTTCTGTGTCTCATCAACAGTCTGATAGTCCACAGATTACAGAATGCCTCCAGATGTGCATTGCAAACTACTTCCTGGTCTTCCAGAGAACGATCAAAGGGTAGACTGTTTGAGACATTTCTCCCATGGAGGAACTGGTTAAGGTGACTGTTGTATTCAATCCCGATGCAATATCTGTGTTTCATCAACTCTCAGTTAGTCCACAGATTTCAGAATGCCTCCATATGTGCATCGGAAACTACTACTGGTCTTCCAGGGAACGTTCAAGTCGTAGACTGGTTGAGACATTACTCCCATGGAGGTAAGTGTGCATGGTGACTGTTGTATTCAATCCCGATGCAATTTCTGTGTCTCATCAACAGTCTGATAGTCCACAGATTACAGAATGCCTCCAGATGTGCATCGCAAACTACTTCCTGGTCTTCCAGAGAACGATCAAAGGGTAGACTGTTTGAGACATTTCTCCCATGGAGGAACTGGTTAAGGTGACTGTTGTATTCAATCGCGATGCAATATCTGTGTTTCATCAACACTCTGATAGTCCACAGATTACAGAATGCCACCAGATGTGCATCGGAAACTACTACTGGTCTTGCAGGGAACGAACAAAGCGTAAACTCTTTGAGACATTACTCCCATTGAGGAAGGTGCGCATGGTGACTGTTGTATTCAATCCCGATGCAATTTCAGTGTTTCATCAACACTCAGTTAGTCCACAGATTTCAGAATGCCTCCATATGTGCATCGGAAACTACTACTGCTCTTCCAGGGAACGTTCAAGTCGTAGACTGGTTGAGACATTACTCCCATGGAGGTAAGTGTGCATGGTGACTGTTGTATTCAATCCCGATGCAATTTCTGTGTCTCAGCAACAGTCTGATAGTCCACAGATTACAGAATGCCTCCAGATGTGCATTGCAAACTACTTCCTGGTCTTCCAGAGAACGATCAAAGGGTAGACTGTTTGAGACATTTCTCCCATGGAGGAACTGGTTAAGGTGACTGTTGTATCCAATCCCGATGCAATATCTGTGTTTCATAACTCTCAGTTAGTCCACAGATTTCAGAATGCCTCCATATGTGCATCGGAAACTACAACGAGTCCTCCAGGTAACGATCAAAGCGTAGACTGTTTCAGACATAACTCCCATGGAGGAAAGTGCGGATGATGACTGTTGTATTCAATCCCGGAGCAAATTCTGCGTTTCATCAACACTCTGATAGTCCACAGATTACAGAATGCCTCCATATGTGCATCGGAAACTACTACTAGCCTTCCAGGGAACGATCAAGGCGTAGACTGTTTGAGACACTACTCTCATGGAAGAAAGTGCGCATGGTGACTGTTGTATTCAATCCCGATGCAATTTCTGTGTTTCATCAACACTGTGATAGTCCACAGATTACAAAATGCCTCCAGATGTGCATCGGAAACTACTACTGGTATTGCAGGGAACGAACAAAGCGTAAACTCTATGAGACATTACTCCCATTGAGGAAGGTGCGCATGGTGACTGTTGTATTCAATCCCGATGCAATTTCTGTGTTTCATCAACACTCAGTTAGTCCACAGATTTCAGAATGCCTCCATATGTGCATCGGAAACTACTACTAGTCTTCCAGGGAACGTTCAAGTCGTAGACTGGTTGAGACATTACTCCCATGCAGGAAAGTGTGCATGGTGACTGTTGTATTCAATCCCGATGCAATTTCTGTGTCTCATCAACAGCCTGATAGTCCACAGATTACAGAATGCCTCCAGATGTGCATCGCAAACTACTACTGCTCTTCCAGGGAACGATCAAGGCGTAGATTGTTTAAGACATTACTCCCATGGAGGAAAGTGCGCATGGTGACTGTCGTATTCAATCCTGATGCAATTTCTGTGCTTAATAAAAACTCTGATAGTCCACATATAACAGAATGCCTCCAGATGTACATCGGAAACTACTACTGGTCTTCCAGGGAACTTTCAAATCGTAGACTGTTTGAGACATTACTTTTTTGGAGGAAAGTGCGCATGGTGACTATTGTATTCAATCTAGATGCAATTTCTGTGTTTCATCAACACTCAGTTAGTCCACAGATTTCAGAATGCCTCCAGATGTGCATCGGAAACTACTTCTGGTCTTCCAGGGAACGATCAAAGGGTAGACTGTTTGAGACATTACTCCCATGGAGGCAAGTGGTTATGGTGACTGTTGTATTCAATCCCGATGCAATTTCTGTGTTTCATCAACACTCTGATAGTCCACAGATTACAGAATGCCACCAGATGTGCATCGGAAACTACTACTGGTCTTCCAGGGAACGATCAAAGCGTAGACTGTTTGAGACATTACTCCCGTGGAGGAAAGTGCGCATGGTGACTGTTGCATTCAATCCGGACGCAATTTCTGTGTTTCATCAACACTCTGATAGTCCACACATTACAGAATGCCACGAGATGTGCATCGGAAACTACTACGAGTCTTCCAGGGAACGATCAAAGCGTAGACTGTTTCAGACATTACTCCCATGGAGGAAAGTGCGGATGGTGACTGTTGTATTCAATCCCTGTGCAAATTCTGCGTTTCATCAACACTCTGATAGTCCACAGATTACAGAATGCCTCCATATGTGCATCGGAAACTACTACTAGTCTTCCAGGGAACGATCAAAGCGTAGCCTGTTTGAGGCATGGCTCCCATGGAGGAAAGTGCGCATGGTGACTGTTGTATTCAATCCCGATGCAATTTCTGTGTTTCATCAACACTCTGATAGTCCACAGATTAAAGAATGTCTCCATATGTGCATTGGAAACTACTACTGGTCTTCCAGGGAACGAACAAATCGTAGACTGTTTGAGACATTACTCCCATGGAGGAAAGTGCGCATGGTGACTGTTGTATTCAATCCCAATGCAAATTCTGTGTCTCATCAACAGTCTGATAGACCACAGATTACAGAATGCCTCCAGATGTGCATCGAAAACTACTACTGGTCTTCCAGGGAACTATCAAAGCGTAGACTCATTGAGACATTACTCCCATGGAGGAAAGTGCGCATGGTGACTGTTGTATTCAATCCCGATGCAATTTCTGTGTTTCATCAACACTCAGTTAGTCCACAGATTTCAGAATGCCTCCAGATGTGCATCGGAAACTACATCTGGTCTTCCAGAAAACGATCAAAGGGTAGACTGTTTGAGACATTACTCCCATGGAGGAAAGTGGTTATGGTGACTGTTGTATTCAATCCCGAAGCAATATCTTTGTTTCATCAACACTCTGATAGTCCACAGATTACAGAATGCCACCAGAGGTGCATCGGAAACTACTACTGGTCTTCCAGGGAACGATCAAAGCGTAGACTGTTTGAGACATTACTCCCGTGGAGGAAAGTGCGCATGGTGACTGTTGCATTCAATCCGGACGCAATTTCCGTGTTTCATCAACACTCTGATAGTCCACACATTACAGAATGCCACGAGATGTGCATCGGAAACTGCTACGAGTCTTCCAGGGAACGATCAACGCGTAGACTGTTTCAGACATTACTCCCATGGAGGAAAGTGCGGATGGTGACTGTTGTATTCAATCCCGGTGCAAATTCTGCGTTTCATCAACACTCTGATAGTCCACAGATTACAGAATGCCTCCATACGTGCATCGGAAACTACTACTAGTCTTCCAGGGAACGATCAAAGCGTAGACTGTTTGAAACATGGCTCCCATGGAGGAAAGTGCGCATGGTGACTGTTGTATTCAATCCCGATGCTATTTCTGTGTTTCATCAGCACTCAGTTAGTCCACAGATTTCAGAATGCCTCCAGATGTGCTTCGAAACTACTACTGGTCATCCAGGGAACGATCAAACCGTAGACTGTTTTAGACATTACTCCTATGGAGGAAAGTGCGCATGGTGGCTGTTGTATTCAATTCCGATGCAATTTCTGTGTTTCATCAACACTCTGATAGTCCACAGATTACAGAATGCCTCCAGATGTGCATCGGAAACTACTACTGGTCTTCCAGGAATCGATCAAGGCGTAGACTGTTTGAGACATTACTCCCATGGAGGAAAGTGCGCATGGTGACTGTTGTATTCAACCCCAATGCAATTTCTGTGTTTCATCAACACTCTAAAGGTCCACAGATTAGAGAATGCCCCCAGATGTGCATCGGAAAATACTACTGGTCTTCCAGGGAACGATTAAAGCGTGGATTGTTTCAGGATTACTCCCATTGAGGAAAGTGGGCATGGTGACTGTTTTATGCAATCCCGATGCAATTTCTGTGTTTCATCAACACTCTGATAGTCCACAGATTACAGAATGCCCCCAGACGTGCATCGGAAACTACTACTGGTCTTCCAGGGAACGATCAAAGCGTAGACTGTTTGAGACATTACTCCCGTGGAGGAAAAAGGGCATGGTGACTGTTGTATTCAATCCCGATGCAATTTCTGTGTTTCATCAACACTGTGATAGTCCACAGATTACAGAATGCCACCTGATGTGCATCGGAAAATACTCCTGTCTTCCAGGGAACGATCAAAGCGTAGACGGTTTGAGACATAACTCAAGTGGAGGAACGTGCGTATGGTGAATGTTGTATTCAATCCCGATGAAATTTCTGTGTTTCATCAACACTCTGATAGTCCACAGATTACAGAATGCTTCCAGATGTGCATCAGAAACTACTACTGGTCTTCCAGGGAACGATCAAAGCGTAGACTGTTTGAGACATTACTCCCATGGAGGATAGTAAGCTTGGTGACTGTTGTATTCAATCCCGATGCAATTCCTGTGTTTCATCAACACTCTGATAGTCCACAGATTACAGAATGCCTCCAGATGTGCATCGAAACTACTACTGGTCATCCAGGGAACATCCAACCGTAGACTGTTTTAGACATTACTCCTATGGAGGAAAGTGCGCATGGTGGCTGTTGTAATCAATTCCGATGCAATTTCTGTGTTTCATCAACACTCTGATAGTCCACAGATTACAGAATGCCTCCAGATGTGCATCGGAAACTACTACTGGTCTTCCAGGAATCGATCAAGGCGTAGACTGTTTGAGACATTACTCCCATGGAGGAAAGTGCGCATGGTGACTGTTGTATTCAACCCCAATGCAATTTCTGTGTTTCATCAACACTCTAAAGGTCCACAGATTAGAGAATGCCTCCAGATGTGCATCGGAAAATACTACTGGTCTTCCAGGGAACGATTAAAGCGTGGATTGTTTCAGGATTACTCCAATGGAGGAAAGTGGGCATGATGACTGTTTTATGCAATCCCGATGCAATTTCTGTGTTTCAACAACACTCTGATAGTCCACAGATTACAGAATGCCCCCAGACGTGCATCGGAATCTACTACTGGTCTTCCAGGGAACGATCAAAGCGTAGACTGTTTGAGACATTACTCCCGTGGAGGAAAGTGGGCATGGTGACTGTTGTATTCAATCCCGATGCAATTTCTGTGTTTCATCAACACTCTGATAGTCCACAGATTACAGAAAGCCTCCAGATGAGCATCGAAAACTACTACTGGTCTTCCACGGAACGATTAAAGCATAGACTGTTTGAGGATTACTCCCATGGAGGAAAGTGCGCATGGTGACTGTTGTATTCAATCCCGATGCAATTTCTGTGTTTCATCAACACTCTGATAGTCCACAGGTTACAGAATGCCACCAGACGTGCATCGGAAACTACAACTGGTCTTCAAGTAAACTATCAAACCCTAGACTGTTTGAGACATTACTCCCATGCAGGAAAGTGGGCATGGTGACTGTTGTATAAAATCCCGATGCAATTTCTGTGTTTCATCAACACTCTGATAGTCCACAGATTACAGAATGCTACCAGATGTGCATCGGAAACTACTACTGGTCTTCCAGGGAACAATCAAAGCGTAGACTATTTGAGATATACCTCTCGTTTAGGAAAGTGCGCATGGTGACTTTTGTATTCAATCCCGATTCAATTCCAGTGTTTCATCAACACTCTGATAGTCCACAGATTACAGAATGCCTAAAGATGTGCATCGGAAACTACTACTGGTCTTCCAGGGAACGATCAAAGCGTAGACTGTTTGAGACATTACTCCCGTGGAGGAAAGTGCGCATGGTGACTGTTGCATTCAATCCGGACGCAATTTCTGTGTTTCATCAACACTCTGATAGTCCACACATTACAGAATGCCACGAGATGTGCATCGGAAACTACAACGAGTCTTCCAGGTAACGATCAAAGCGTAGACTGTTTCAGACATAACTCCCATGGAGGAAAGTGCGGATATTGACTGTTGTATTCAATCCCGGTGCAAATTCTGCGTTTCATCAACTCTCTGATAGTCCACAGATTACAGAATGCCTCCATATGTGCATCGGAAACTACTACTAGTCTTCCAGGGAACGATCAAGGCGTAGACTGTTTGAGACACTACTCTCATGGAAGAAAGTGCGCATGGTGACTGTTGTATTCAATCCCGATGCAATTTCTGTGTTTCATCAACACTGTGATAGTCCACAGATTACAAAATGCCTCCAGATGTGCATCGGAAACTACTACTGGTATTGCAGGGAACGAACAAAGCGTAAACTCTATGAGACATTACTCCCATTGAGGAAGGTGCGCATGGTGACTGTTGTATTCAATCCCGATGCAATTTCTGTGTTTCATCAACACTCAGTTAGTCCACAGATTTCAGAATGCCTCCATATGTGCATCGGAAACTACTACTGGTCTTCCGGGGAACGTTCAAGTCGTAGACTGGTTGAGACATTACTCCCATGGAGGAAAGTGTGCATGGTGACTGTTGTATTCAATCCCAATGCAATTTCTGTGTCTCATCAACAGTCTGATAGTCCACAGATTACAGAATGCCTCCAGATGTGCATCGCAAACTACTACTGGTCTTCCAGGGAACGATCAAGGCGTAGATTGTTTAAGACATTACTCCCATGGAGGAAAGTGCGCATGGTGACTGTCGTATTCAATCCTGATGCAATTTCTGTGCTTAATAAAAACTCTGATAGTCCACATATAACAGAATGCCTCCAGATGTACATCGGAATCTACTACTGGTCTTCCAGGGAACGTTCAAATCGTAGACTGTTTGAGACATTACTTTTTTGGAGGAAAGTGCGCATGGTGACTATTGTATTCAATCTAGATGCAATTTCTGTGTTTCATCAACACTCAGTTAGTCCACAGATTTCAGAATGCCTCCAGATGTGCATCGGAAACTACTTCTGGTCTTCCAGGGAACGATCAAAGGGTAGACTGTTTGAGACATTACTCCCATGGAGGCAAGTGGTTATGGTGACTGTTGTATTCAATCCCGATGCAATTTCTGTGTTTCATCAACACTCTGATAGTCCACAGATTACAGAATGCCACCAGATGTGCATCGGAAACTACTACTGGTCTTCCAGGGAACGATCAAAGCGTAGACTGTTTGAGACATTACTCCCGTGGAGGAAAGTGCGCATGATGACTGTTGCATTCAATCCGGACGCAATTTCTGTGTTTCATCAACACTCTGATAGTCCACACATTACAGAATGCCACGAGATGTGCATCGGAAACTACTACGAGTCTTCCAGGGAACGATCAAAGCGTAGACTGTTTCAGACACTACTCCCATGGAGGAAAGTGCGGATGGTGACTGTTGTATTCAATCCCTGTGCAAATTCTGCGTTTCATCAACACTCTGATAGTCCACAGATTACTGAATGCCTCCATATGTGCATCGGAAACTACTACTAGTCTTCCAGGGAACGATCAAAGGGTAGACTGTTTGAGGCATGGCTCCCATGGAGGAAAGTGCGCATGGTGACTGTTGTATTCAATCCCGATGCAATTTCTGTGTTTCATCAACACTCTGATAGTCCACAGATTAAAGAATGTCTCCATATGTGCATTGGAAACTACTACTGGTCTTCCAGGGAACGATCAAATCGTAGACTGTTTGAGACACTACTCCCATGGAGGAAAGTGCGCATGGTGACTGTTGTATTCAATCCCAATGCAATT
Organism: Schistocerca gregaria; assembly: GCF_023897955.1. NCBI lineage: Eukaryota > Metazoa > Arthropoda > Insecta > Orthoptera > Acrididae > Schistocerca > Schistocerca gregaria. Next base: position 5,968,699 of record NW_026061706.1, read on the forward strand.
TCTGTGTCTCATCAACAGTCTGATAGTCCACAGATTACAGAATGCCTCCAGATGTGCATCGAAAACTACTACTGGTCTTCCAGGGAACTATCAAAGCGTAGACTTATTGAGACATTACTCCCATGGAGGAAAGTGCGCATAGTGACTGTTGTATTCAATCCCGATGCAATTAATGTGTTTCATCAACACTCTGATAGTTCACAGATAACAGAATGCCTCCAGATGTGCATCGGAAACTGCTACTGGTCTTCCAGGGAACGATCAAAGCGTAGACTGTTTGAGACATTACTCCCATGGAGGAATGGGAGCATGGTGACTGTTGTATTCAATCCCGATGCAATTTCTGTGTTTCATCAACACTCTGACAGTCCACAGATTACAGAATGCCTCCAGATGTGCATCAGAAACTACTACTAGTCGTCCAGGGAACGATCAAAGCGTAGACTGTTTGAGACATGGCTCCCATGGAGGAAAGTGCGCATGGTGACTGTTGTAATCAATCCCGATGCAATTTCTGTGTTTCATCAACACTCAGTTAGTCCACAGATTTCAGAATGCCTCCAGATGTGCATCGGAAACTACATCTGGTCTTCCAGAAAACGATCTAAGGGTAGACTGTTTGAGACATTACTCCCATGGAGGAAAGTGGTTATGGTGACTGTTGTATTCAATCCCGAAGCAATATCTTTGTTTCATCAACACTCTGATAGTCCACAGATTACAGAATGCCACCAGAGGTGCATCGGAAACTACTACTGGTCTTCCAGGGAACGATCAAAGCGTAGACTGTTTGAGACATTACTTCGTGGAGGAAAGTGCGCATGGTGACTGTTGCATTCAATCCGGACGCAATTTCTGTGTTTCATCAACACTCTGATAGTCCACACATTACAGAATGCCACGAGATGTGCATCGGAAACTACTACGAGTCTTCCAGGGAACTTTCAAAGCGTAGACTGTTTCAGGCATTACTCCCATGGAGGAAAGTGCGGATGGTGACTGTTGTATTCAATCCCGGTGCAAATTCTGCGTTTCATCAACACTCTGATAGTCCACAGATTACAGAATGCCTCCATACGTGCATCGGAAACTACTACTAGTCTTCCAGGGAACGATCAAAGCGTAGACTGTTTGAGACATGGCTCCCATGGAGGAAAGTGCGCATGGTGACTGTTGTATTCAATCCCGATGCTATTTCTGTGTTTCATCAACACTCAGTTAGTCCACAGATTTCAGAATGCCTCCAGATGTGCATCGGAAACTACTTCTGGTCTTCCAGGGAACGATAAAAGCGTAGACTGTTTGAGACACTACTCTCATGGAAGAAAGTGCGCATGGTGACTGTTGTATTCAATCCCGATGCAATTTCTGTGTTTCATCAACACTGTGATAGTCCACAGATTACAAAATGCCTCCAGATGTGCATCATAAACTACTACTGGTGTTCCAGGGAACGAACAAAGCGTAAACTCTTTGAGACATTACTCCCATTGTGGAAGGTGCGCATGGTGACTGTCGTATTCAATCCTGATGCAATGTCTGTGCTTAATAAAAACTCTGATAGTCCACATATAACAGAATGCCTCCAGATGTACATCGGAAACTACTACTGGTCTTCCAGGGAACGTTCAAATAGTAGACTGTTTGAGACATTACTTTTTTGGAGGAAAGTGCGCATGGTGACTGTTGTACTCAATCCCGATGCAATTTCTGTGTCTCATCAACAGTCTGATAGTCCACAGATTACAGAATGCCTCCAGATGTGCATCGCAAACTACTACTGGTCTTCCAGGGAACGATCAAGGCGTAGATTGTTTAAGACATTACTCCCATGGAGGAAAGTGCGCATGGTGACTGTCGTATTCAATCCTGATGCAATTTCTGTGCTTAATAAAAACTCTGATAGTCCACATATAACAGAATGCCTCCAGATGTACATCGGAATCTACTACTGGTCTTCCAGGGAACGTTCAAATCGTAGGCTGTTTGAGACATTACTTTTTTGGAGGAAAGTGCGCATGGTGACTATTGTATTCAATCTAGATGCAATTTCTGTGTTTCATCAAGACTCAGTTAGTCCACAGATTTCAGAATGCCTCCAGATGTGCATCGGAAACTACTTCTGGTCTTCCAGGGAACGATCAAAGGGTAGATTGTTTGAGACATTACTCCCATGGAGGCAAGTGGTTATGGTGACTGTTGTATTCAATCCCGATGCAATTTCTGTGTTTCATCAACACTCTGATAGTCCACAGATTACAGAATGCCACCAGATGTGCATCGGAAACTACTACTGGTCTTCCAGGGAACGATAAAAGCGTAGACTGTTTGAGACATTACTCCTGTGGAGGAAAGTGCGCATGATGACTGTTGCATTCAATCCGGACGCAATTTCTGTGTTTCATCAACACTCTGATAGTCCACACATTACAGAATGCCACGAGATGTGCATCGGAAACTACTACGAGTCTTCCAGGGAACGATCAAAGCGTAGACTGTTTCAGACATTACTCCCATGGAGGAAAGTGCGGATGGTGACTGTTGTATTCAATCCCTGTGCAAATTCTGCGTTTCATCAACACTCTGATAGTCCACAGATTACAGAATGCCTCCATATGTGCATCGGAAACTACTACTAGTCTTCCAGGGAACGATCAAAGCGTAGACTGTTTGAGGCATGGCTCCCATGGAGGAAAGTGCGCATGGTGACTGTTGTATTCAATCCCGATGCAATTTCTGTGTTTCATCAACACTCTGATAGTCCACAGATTAAAGAATGTCTCCATATGTGCATTGGAAACTACTACTGGTCTTCCAGGGAACGATCAAATCGTAGACTGTTTGAGACATTACTCCCATGGAGGAAAGTGCGCATGGTGACTGTTGTATTCAATCCCAATGCAATTTCTGTGTCTCATCAACAGTCTGATAGTCCACAGATTACAGAATGCCTCCAGATGTGCATCGAAAACTACTACTGGTCTTCCAGGGAACTATCAAAGCGTAGACTCATTGAGACATTACTCCCATGGAGGAAAGTCCGCATGGTGACTGTTGTATTCAATCCCGATGCAATTTATGTGTTTCATCAACACTCTGATAGTTCACAGATAACAGAATGCCACCAGAGGTGCATCGGAAACTACTACTGGACTTCCAGGGAACGATCAAAGCGTAGACTGTTTGAGACATTACTTCGTGGAGGAAAGTGCGCATGGTGACTGTTGCATTCAATCCGGACGCAATTTCTGTGTTTCATCAACACTCTGATAGTCCACACATAACAGAATGCCACGAGATGTGCATCGGAAACTACTACTGGTCTTCCAGGGAACTTTCAAAGCGTAGACTGTTTCAGGCATTACTCCCATGGAGGAAAGTGCGGATGGTGACTGTTGTATTCAATCCCGGTGCAAATTCTGCGTTTCATCAACACTCTGATAGTCCACAGATTACAGAATGCCTCCATACGTGCATCGGAAACTACTACTAGTCTTCCAGGGAACGATCAAAGCGTAGACTGTTTGAGACATGGCTCCCATGGAGGAAAGTGCGCATGGTGACTGTTGTATTCAATCCCGATGCTATTTCTGTGTTTCATCAACACTCAGTTAGTCCACAGATTTCAGAATGCCTCCAGATGTGCATCGGAAACTACTTCTGGTCTTCCAGGGAACGATAAAAGCGTAGACTGTTTGAGACACTACTCTCATGGAAGAAAGTGCGCATGGTGACTGTTGTATTCAATCCCGATGCAATTTCTGTGTTTCATCAACACTGTGATAGTTCACAGATTACAAAATGCCTCCAGATGTGCATCATAAACTACTACTGGTGTTCCAGGGAACGAACAAAGCGTAATTTCTTTGAGACATTACTCCCATTGTGGAAGGTGCGCATGGTGACTGTCGTATTCAATCCTGATGCAATGTCTGTGCTTAATAAAAACTCTGATAGTCCACATATAACAGAATGCCTCCAGATGTACATCGGAAACTACTACTGGTCTTCCAGGGAACGTTCTAATAGTAGACTGTTTGAGACATTACTTTTTTGGAGGAACGTGCGCATGGTGACTGCTGTATTCAATCCCGATGCAATTTCTGTGTCTCATCAACAGTCTGATAGTCCACAGATTACAGAATGCCTCCAGATGTGCATCGCAAACTACTACTGGTCTTCCAGGGAACGATCAAAGCGTAGACTGTTTGAGACATTACTCCCGTGGAGGAAAGTGCGCATGATGACTGTTGCATTCAATCCGGACGCAATTTCTGTGTTTCATCAACACTCTGATAGTCCACACATTACAGAATGCCACGAGATGTGCATCGGAAACTACTACGAGTCTTCCAGGGAACGATCAAAGCGTAGACTGTTTCAGACATTACTCCCATGGAGGAAAGTGCGGATGGTGACTGTTGTATTCAATCCCTGTGCAAATTCTGCGTTTCATCAACACTCTGATAGTCCACAGATTACAGAATGGCTCCATATGTGCATCGGAAACTACTACTAGTCTTCCAGGGAACGATCAAAGCGTAGACTGTTTGAGGCATGGCTCCCATGGAGGAAAGTGCGCATGGTGACTGTTGTATTCAATCCCAATGCAATTTCTGTGTCTCATCAACAGTCTGATAGTCCACAGATTACAGAATGCCTCCAGATGTGCATCGAAAACTACTACTGGTCTTCCAGGGAACTATCAAAGCGTAGACTCATTGAGACATTACTCCCATGGAGGAAAGTGCGCATGGTGACTGTTGTATTCAATCCCGATGCAATTTATGTGTTTCATCAACACTCTGATAGTTCACAGATAACAGAATGCCTCCAGATGTGCATCGGAAACTGCTACTGGTCTTCCAGGGAACGATCAAAGCGTAGACTGTTTGAGACATTACTCCCATGGAGGAATGGGAGCATGGTGACTGTTGTATTCAATCCCGATGCAATTTCTGTGTTTCATCAACACTCTGGTAGTCCACAGATTACAGAATGCCTCCAGATGTGCATCGGAAACTACTACTAGTCGTCCAGGGAACGATCAAAGCGTAGACTGTTTGAGACATGGCTCCCATGGAGGAAAGTGCGCATGGTGACTGTTGTAATCAATCCAGATGCAATTTCTGTGTTTCATCAACACTCAGTTAGTCCACAGATTTCAGAATGCCTCCAGATGTGCATCGGAAACTACATCTGGTCTTCCAGAAAACGATCAAAGGGTAGACTGTTTGAGACATTACTCCCATGGAGGAAAGTGGTTATGGTGACTGTTGTATTCAATCCCGAAGCAATATCTTTGTTTCATCAACACTCTGATAGTCCACAGATTACAGAATGCCACCAGAGGTGCATCGGAAACTACTACTGGTCTTCCAGGGAACGATCAAAGCGTAGACTGTTTGAGACATTACTTCGTGGAGGAAAGTGCGCATGGTGACTGTTGCATTCAATCCGGACGCAATTTCTGTGTTTCATCAACACTCTGATAGTCCACACATTACAGAATGCCACGAGATGTGCATCGGAAACTACTACGAGTCTTCCAGGGAACTTTCAAAGCGTAGACTGTTTCAGGCATTACTGCCATGGAGGAAAGTGCGGATGGTGACTGTTGTATTCAATCCCGGTGCAAATTCTGCGTTTCATCAACACTCTGATAGTCCACAGATTACAGAATGCCTCCATACGTGCATCGGAAACTACTACTAGTCTTCCAGGGAACGATCAAAGCGTAGACTGTTTGAGACATGGCTCCCATGGAGGAAAGTGCGCATGGTGACTGTTGTATTCAATCCCGATGCTATTTCTGTGTTTCATCAACACTCAGTTAGTCCACAGATTTCAGAATGCCTCCAGATGTGCATCGGAAACTACTTCTGGTCTTCCAGGGAACGATAAAAGCGTAGACTGTTTGAGACACTACTCTCATGGAAGAAAGTGCGCATGGTGACTGTTGTATTCAATCCCGATGCAATTTCTGTGTTTCATCAACACTGTGATAGTTCACAGATTACAAAATGCCTCCAGATGTGCATCATAAACTACTACTGATGTTCCAGGGAACGAACAAAGCGTAAACTCTTTGAGACATTACTCCCATTGTGGAAGGTGCGCATGGTGACTGTCGTATTCAATCCTGATGCAATGTCTGTGCTTAATAAAAACTCTGATAGTTCACATATAACAGAATGCCTCCAGATGTACATCGGAAACTACTTCTGGTCTTCCAGGGAACGATCAAACGGTAGACTGTTTGAGACATTACTCCCATGGAGGCAAGTGGTTATGGTGACTGTTGTATTCAATCCCGATGCAATTTCTGTGTTTCATCAACACTCTGATAGTCCACAGATTACAGAATGCCACCAGATGTGCATCGGAAACTACTACTGGTCTTCCAGGGAACGATCAAAGCGTAGACTGTTTGAGACATTACTCCCGTGGAGGAAAGTGCGCATGGTGACTGTTGCATTCAATCCGGACGCAATTTCTGTGTTTCATCAACACTCTGATAGTCCACACATTACAGAATGCCACGAGATGTGCATCGGAAACTACTACGAGTCTTCCAGGGAACGATCAAAGCGTAGACTGTTTCAGACATTACTCCCATGGAGGAAAGTGCGGATGGTGACTGTTGTATTCAATCCCTGTGCAAATTCTGCGTTTCATCAACACTCTGATAGTCCACAGATTACAGAATGCCTCCATATGTGCATCGGAAACTACTACTAGTCTTCCAGGGAACGATCAAAGCGTAGCCTGTTTGAGGCATGGCTCCCATGGAGGAAAGTGCGCATGGTGACTGGTGTATTCAATCCCGATGCAATTTCTGTGTTTCATCAACACTCTGATAGTCCACAGATTAAAGAATGTCTCCATATGTGCATTGGAAACTACTACTGGTCTTCCAGGGAACGATCAAGTCGTAGGATGTTTGAGACATTACTCCCATGGAGGAAAGTGTGCATCGTGACTGTTGTATTCAATCCCGATGCAATTTCTGTGTCTCATCAACAGTCTGATAGTCCACAGATTACAGAATGCCTCCAGATGTGCATCGCAAACTACTACTGGTCTTCCAGGGAACGATCAAATCGTAGACTGTTTGAGACATTACTCCCATGGAGGAAAGGGAGCATGGTGACTGTTGTATTCAATCCCGATGCAATTTCTGTGTTTCATCAACACTCTGATAGTCCACAGATTACAGAATGCCTCCAGATGTGCATCGGAAACTACTACTAGTCGTCCAGGGAACGATCAAAGCGTAGACTGTTTGAGACATGGCTCCCATGGAGGAAAGTGCGCATGGTGACTGTTGTAATCAATCCCGATGCAATTTCTGTGTTTCATCAACACTCAGTTAGTCCACAGATTTCAGAATGCCTCCAGATGTGCATCGGAAACTACTTCTGGTCTTCCAGGGAACGATAAAAGCGTAGACTGTTTGAGACACTACTCTCATGGAAGAAAGTGCGCATGGTGACTGTTGTATTCAATCCCGATGCAATTTCTGTGTTTCATCAACACTGTGATAGTTCACAGATTACAAAATGCCTCCAGATGTGCATCATAAACTACTACTGGTGTTCCAGGGAACGAACAAAGCGTAAACTCTTTGAGACATTACTCCCATTGAGGAAGGTGCGCATGGTGACTGTTGTATTCAATCCCGATGCAATATCTGTGTCTCATCAACAGTCTGATAGTCCACAGATTACAGAATGCCTCCAGATGTGCATCGCAATCTACTACTGGTCTTCCAGGGAACGATCAAGGCGTAGATTGTTTAAGACGTTACTCCCATGGAGGAAAGTGCGCATGGTGACTGTCGTATTCAATCCTGATGCAATTTCTGTGCTTAATAAAAACTCTGATAGTTCACATATAACAGAATGCCTCCAGATGTACATCGGAAACTACTTCTGGTCTTCCAGGGAACGATCAAACGGTAGACTGTTTGAGACATTACTCCCATGGAGGCAAGTGGTTATGGTGACTGTTGTATTCAATCCCGATGCAATTTCTGTGTTTCATCAACACTCTGATAGTCCACAGATTACAGAATGCCACCAGATGTGCATCGGAAACTACTACTGGTCTTCCAGGGAACGATCAAAGCGTAGACTGTTTGAGACATTACTCCCGTGGAGGAAAGTGCGCATGGTGACTGTTGCATTCAATCCGGACGCAATTTCTGTGTTTCATCAACACTCTGATAGTCCACACATTACAGAATGCCACGAGATGTGCATCGGAAACTACTACGAGTCTTCCAGGGAACGATCAAAGCGTAGACTGTTTCAGACATTACTCCCATGGAGGAAAGTGCGGATGGTGACTGTTGTATTCAATCCCTGTGCAAATTCTGCGTTTCATCAACACTCTGATAGTCCACAGATTACAGAATGCCTCCATATGTGCATCGGAAACTACTACTAGTCTTCCAGGGAACGATCAAAGCGTAGCCTGTTTGAGGCATGGCTCCCATGGAGGAAAGTGCGCATGGTGACTGGTGTATTCAATCCCGATGCAATTTCTGTGTTTCATCAACACTCTGATAGTCCACAGATTAAAGAATGTCTCCATATGTGCATTGGAAACTACTACTGGTCTTCCAGGGAACGATCAAGTCGTAGGATGTTTGAGACATTACTCCCATGGAGGAAAGTGTGCATCGTGACTGTTGTATTCAATCCCGATGCAATTTCTGTGTCTCATCAACAGTCTGATAGTCCACAGATTACAGAATGCCTCCAGATGTGCATCGCAAACTACTACTGGTCTTCCAGGGAACGATCAAATCGTAGACTGTTTGAGACATTACTCCCATGGAGGAAAGGGAGCATGGTGACTGTTGTATTCAATCCCGATGCAATTTCTGTGTTTCATCAACACTCTGATAGTCCACAGATTACAGAATGCCTCCAGATGTGCATCGGAAACTACTACTAGTCGTCCAGGGAACGATCAAAGCGTAGACTGTTTGAGACATGGCTCCCATGGAGGAAAGTGCGCATGGTGACTGTTGTAATCAATCCCGATGCAATTTCTGTGTTTCATCAACACTCAGTTAGTCCACAGATTTCAGAATGCCTCCAGATGTGCATCGGAAACTACTTCTGGTCTTCCAGGGAACGATAAAAGCGTAGACTGTTTGAGACACTACTCTCATGGAAGAAAGTGCGCATGGTGACTGTTGTATTCAATCCCGATGCAATTTCTGTGTTTCATCAACACTGTGATAGTTCACAGATTACAAAATGCCTCCAGATGTGCATCATAAACTACTACTGGTGTTCCAGGGAACGAACAAAGCGTAAACTCTTTGAGACATTACTCCCATTGAGGAAGGTGCGCATGGTGACTGTTGTATTCAATCCCGATGCAATATCTGTGTCTCATCAACAGTCTGATAGTCCACAGATTACAGAATGCCTCCAGATGTGCATCGCAATCTACTTCTGGTCTTCCAGAGAACGATCAAAGGGTAGACTGTTTGAGACATTTCTCCCATGGAGGAACTGGTTAAGGTGACTGTTGTATTCAATCCCGATGCAATATCTGTGTTTCATCAACACTCTGATAGTCCACAGATTACAGAATGCCACCAGATGTGCATCGGAAACTACTACTGGTCTTCCAGGGAACGATCAAAGCGTAGACTGTTTGAGACATTACTCCCGTGGAGGAAAGTGCGCATGGTGACTGTTGCATTCAATCCGGACGCAATTTCTGTGTTTCATCACCACTCTGATAGTCCACACATTACAGAATGCCACGAGATGTGCATCGGAAACAACTACGAGTCTTCCAGGGAACGATCAAAGCGTAGACTGTTTCAGACATTACTCCCATGGAGGAAAGTGCGGATGGTGACTGTTGTATTCAATCCCGGTGCAAATTCTGCGTTTCATCAACACTCTGATAGTCCACAGATTACAGAATGCCTCCATATGTGCATCGGAAACTGCTACTAGTCTTCCAGGGAACGATCAAAACGTAGACTGTTTGAGACATGGCTCCCATGGAGGAAAGTGCGCATGGTGACTGTTGTATACAATCCCGATGCAATTTCTGTGTTTCATCAACACTCTGATAGTCCACAGATTACAAAATGCCTCCAGATGTGCATCGGAAACTACTACTGGTCTTTCAGGGAACGAACAAAGCGTAAACTCTTTGAGACATTACTCCCATTGAGGAAGGTGCGCATGGTGACTGTTGTATTCAATCCCGATGCAATTAATGTGTTTCATCAACACTCAGTTAGTCCACTGATTTCAGAATGCGTCCATATGTGCATAGGAAACTACTACTGGTCTTCCAGGGAACGTTCAAGTCGTAGACTGGTTGAGACATTACTCCCATGGAGGAAAGTGTGCATGGTGACTGTTGTATTCAATCCCGATGCAATTTCTGTGTTTCATCAACACTCCGTTAGTCCACAGATTTCAGAATGCCTCCATATGTGCATCGGAAACTACTACTGGTCTTCCAGGGAACGTTCAAGTCGTAGACTGGTTGAGACATTACTCCCATGGAGGAAAGTGTGCATGGTGACTGTTGTATTCAATCCCGATGCAATATCTGTGTTTCATCAACACTCTGATAGTCCACAGATTACAGAATGCCTCCAGATGTGCATCGGAAACTACTACAGGTCTTCCAGGGAACGATCAAAGCGTAGACTGTTTAAGACATTACTCAAATTGAGGAAAGTGCGCATGGTGACTGTTGTATAAAATCCCGATGCAATTTCTGTGTTTCATCAACTCTCTGATAGTCCACAGATTATAGAATGCCACCAGATGTGCATCGGAAACTACTACTGGTCTTCCAGGGAACGATCAAAGCGTAGACTCTTTGAGACATAACTCCCATGGAGGAAAGTGTGCATTGTGACTGTCGTATTCAATCCTGATGCAATTTCTGTGCTTAATAAAAACTCTGATAGTCCACATATAACAGAATGCCTCCAGATGTACATCGGAAACTACTACTGGTCTTCCAGGGATAGTTCAAATCGTAGACTGTTTGAGACATTACTTTTTTGGAGGAAAGTGCGCATGGTGACTATTGTATTAAATCTAGATGCAATTTCTGTGTTTCATCAACACTCAGTTAGTCCACAGATTTCAGAATGACTCCAGATGTGCATCGGAAACAACTTCTGGTCCTCCAGGGAACGATCAAAGGGTAGACTGTTTGAGACATTACTCCCATGGAGGAAAGTGGTTATGGTGACTGTTGTATTCAATCCCGATGCAATATCTGTGTTTTATCAACACTCTGATAGTCCACAGATTACAGAATGCCACCAGATGTGCATCGCAAGCTACTACTGGTCTTCCAGGGAACGATCAAAGCGTAGACTGTTTGAGACATTACTCCCGTGGAGGAAAGTGCGCATGGTGACTGTTGCATTCAATCCGGACGCAATTTCTGTGTTTCATCAACACTCTGATAGTCCACACATTACAGAATGCCACGAGATATGCATCGGAAACTACTACGAGTCGTCCAGGGAACGATCAAAGCGTAGACTGTTTCAGACATTACTCCCATGGAGGAAAGTGCGGATAGTGACTGTTGTATTCAATCCCTGTGCAAATTCTGCGATTCATCAACACTCTGATAGTCCACAGATTACAGAATGCCTCCATATGTGCATCGGAAACTACTACTAGTCTTCCAGGGAACGATCAAAGCGTAGACTGTTTGAGACATGGCTCCCATGGAGGAAAGTGCGAATGGTGACTGTTGTATTCAATCCCGATGCTATTTCTGTGTTTCATCAACACTCAGTTAGTCCACAGATTTCAGAATGCCTCCAGATGTGCATCGGAAACTACTTCTGGTCTTCCAGGGAACGATCAAAATCGTAGACTGTTTGAGACACTACTCTCATGGAAGAAAGTGCGCATGTTGACTGTTGTATTCAATCCCGATGCAATTTCTGTGTTTCATCAACACTGTGATAGTCCACAGATTACAAAATGCCTCCAGATGTGCATCGGTAACTACTACTGGTCTTCCAGGGAACGAACAAAGCGTAAACTCTTTGAGACATTACTCCCATTGAGGAAGGTGCGCATGGTGACTGTTGTATTCAATCCCGATGCAATTTCTGTGTTTCATCAACACTCAGTTAGTCCACAGATTTCAGAATGCCTCCATATGTGCATCGGAAACTACTACTGGTCTTCCAGGGAACGATCACGTCGTAGAATGTTTGAGACACTACTCCCATGGAGGAAAGTGTGCATCGTGACTGTTGTATTCAATCCCGATGCAATTTCTGTGTTTCATCAAACTCTGATAGTCCACAGATTACAGAATGCCTCCAGATGTGCATCGGAAACTACTACTGGTCTTCCAGGGAACGATCAAAGCGTAGACTGTTTAAGACATTACTCCCATGGAGGAAAGTGCGCATGGTGAGTGTTGTATTCAATCCTGATGCAATTTCTGCGCTTAATAAAACCTCTGATAGTCCACATATAACAGAATGCCTCCAGATGTACATCGGAAACTACTACTGGTCTTCCAGGGAACGTTCAAATCGTAGACTCTTTGAGACAGTACTTTTTTGGAGGAAAGTGCGCATGGTGACTGTTGTATTCAATCTAGATGCAATTTCTGTGTTTCATCAACACTCAGTTAGTCCACAGATTTCAGAATGCCTCCAGATGTGCATCGGAAACTACTTCTGGTTTTCCAGGGAACGATGAAAGCGTAGACTGTTTGAGACACTGCTCTGATGGAGGAAAGAGTGCATGGTGACTGTTGTATTCAATCCCGATGCAATTTCTGTGTTTCATCAACAGTCTGATAGTCCACAGATTACAGAATGCCCCTAGATGTGCATCGGAAACTACTACTGGTCTTCCTGGGAACGATAAAAGCGTAGACTGTTTGAGACATTCCTCAAATGGAGGAAAGTGCGCATGGTGACTGTTGTATAAAATCCCGATGCAATTTCTGTGTTTCATCAACTCTCTGATAGTCCACAGATTATAGAATGCCACCAGATGTGCATCGGAAACTACTACTGGTCTTCCAGGGAACGATCAAAGCGTAGACTCTTTGAGACATAACTCCCATGGAGGAAAGTGTGCATTGTGACTGTTGTATTCAATCCCTATGCAATTTCTGTGTTTCATCAACACTCTGGTAGTCCACAGATTACAGAATGCCCCCAGACGTGCATCGGAAACTACTACTGGTCTTCCACTGAACGATCAAATCGTAGACTGTTTGAGACATTACTCCCGTTGAGGAAAGTGGGCATGGTGACTGTTGAATTCAATCCCGATGCAATTTCTGTGTTTCATCAACACTGTGATAGTCCACAGATTACAGAATGCCACCAGATGTTCATCGGAAACTACTACTGGTCTTCCAGGGAACGATCAAAGAGTAGACTGTTTGAGACATTACTCCCGTGGCGGAACGTGCGCATGGTGACTGTTGTATTCAATCCCGATGAAATTTCTGTGTTTCATCAACACTCTGATAGTCCACAGATTACAGAATGCCTCCAGATGTGCATCAGAAACTACTACTGGTCTTCCAGGGAACGATCAAAGCGTAGACTCTTTGAGACATTAATCCCATGGAGGAAAGTGTGCATTGTGACTGTTGTATTCCATTCCGATGCAATTTCTGTTTTTCATCAACAGTCTGATAGTCCACAGATTACAGAATATCTCCAGATGTGCATCGGAAACTACTACTTGTCTTCCAGGGAACGATTGAAGCGTAGATTGTTTAAGGATTACTCCCATGGAGGAAAGTGCGCATGGTGACTGTTTTATTCAATCCCTATGCAATTTCTGTGTTTCATCAACACTCTGGTAGTCCACAAATTACAGAATGGCCCCAGACGTGCATCGGAAACTACTACTGGTCTTCCACTGAACGATCAAATCGTAGACTGTTTGAGACATTACTCCCGTTGAGGAAAGTGCGCATGGTGACTATTGTATTCAATCTAGATGCAATTTCTGTGTTTCATCAACACTCGGTTAGTAAACAGATTTCAGAATGCCTCCAGATGTGCATCGGAAACAACTTCTGGTCCTCCAGGGAACGATCAAAGGGTAGACTGTTTGAGACATTACTCCCATGGAGGAAAGTGGTTATGGTCTCTGTTGTATTCAATCCCGATGCAATATCTGTGTTTCATCAACACTCTGATAGTCCACAGATTACAGAATGCCACCAGATGTGCATCGGAAGCTACTACTGGTCTTCCAGGGAACGATCAAAGCGTAGACTGTTTGAGACATTACTCCCGTGGAGGAAAGTGCGCATGGTGACTGTTGCATTCAATCCGGACGCAATTTCTGTGTTTCATCAACACTCTGATAGTCCACACATTACAGAATGCCACGAGATGTGCATCGGAAACTACTACGAGTCTTCCAGGGAACGATCAAAGCGTAGACTGTTTCAGACATTACTCCCATGGAGGAAAGTTCGGATAGTGACTGTTGTATTCAATCCCTGTGCAAATTCTGCGATTCATCAACACTCTGATAGTCCACAGATTACAGAATGCCTCCATATGTGCATTGGAAACTACTACTAGTTTTCCAGGGAACGATCAAATCGTAGACTGTTTGAGACATGGCTCCCATGGAGGAAAGTGCGCATGGTGACTGTTGTATTCAATCCCGATGCTATTTCTGTGTTTCATCAACACTCAGTTAGTCCACAGATTTCAGAATGCCTCCAGATGTGCATCGGAAACTACTTCTGGTTTTCCAGGGAACGATCAAAATCGTAGACTGTTTGAGACACTACTCTCATGGAAGAAAGTGCGCATGGTGACTGTTGTATTCAATCCCGATGCAATTTCTGTGTTTCATCATCACTGTGATAGTCCACAGATTACAAAATGCCTCCAGATGTGCATCGGAAACTACTACTGGTCTTCCAGGAAACGAACAAAGCGTAAACTCTTTGAGACATTACTCCCATTGAGGAAGGTGCGCATGGTGACTGTTGTATTCAATCCCGATGCAATTTTTGTGTTTCATCAACACTCAGTTAGTCCACAGATTTCAGAATGCCTCCATATGTGCATCGGAAACTACTACTGGTCTTCCAGGGAACGATCAAGTCGTAGGATGTTTGAGACATTACTCCCATTAATGAAAGTGTGCATGGTGACTGTTGTATTCAATCCCGATGTAATTTCTGTGTCTCATCAACAGTCTGATAGTCCACAGATTACAGAATGCCTCCAGATGTGCATCGCAAACTACTACTGGTCTTCCAGGGAACGATCAAAGGGTAGACTGTTTGAGACATTTCTCCCATGGAGGAACTGGTTAAGGTGACTGTTGTATTCAATCCCGATGCAATATCTGTGTTTCATCAACACTCTGATAGTCCACAGATTACAGAATGCCACCAGATGTGCATCGGAAACTACTACTGGTCTTCCAGGGAACGATCAAAGCGTAGACTGTTTGAGACATTACTCCCGTGGAGGAAAGTGCGCATGGTGACTGTTGCATTCAATCCGGACGCAATTTCTGTGTTTCATCAACACTCTGATAGTCCACACATTACAGAATGCCACGAGATGTGCATCGGAAACTACAACGAGTCTTCCAGGTAACGATCAAAGCGTAGACTGTTTCAGACATAACTCCCATGGAGGAAAGTGCGGATGATGACTGTTGTATTCAATCCCGGTGCAAATTCTGCGTTTCATCAACACTCTGATAGTCCACAGATTACAGAATGCCTCCATATGTGCATCGGAAACTACTACTAGTCTTCCAGGGAACGATCAAGGCGTAGACTGTTTGAGACACTACTCTCATGGAAGAAAGTGCGCATGGTGACTGTTGTATTCAATCCCGATGCAATTTCTGTGTTTCATCAACACTGTGATAGTCCACAGATTACAAAATGCCTCCAGATGTGCATCGGAAACTACTACTGGTATTGCAGGGAACGAACAAAGCGTAAACTCTATGAGACATTACTCCCATTGAGGAAGGTGCGCATGGTGACTGTTGTATTCAATCCCGATGCAATTTCTGTGTTTCATCAACACTCAGTTAGTCCACAGATTTCAGAATGCCTCCATATGTGCATCGGAAACTACTACTGGTCTTCCAGGGAACGTTCAAGTCGTAGACTGGTTGAGACATTACTCCCATGGAGGAAAGTGTGCATCGTGACTGTTGTATTCAATCCCGATGCAATTTCTGTGTCTCATCAACAGCCTGATAGTCCACAGATTACAGAATGCCTCCAGATGTGCATCGCAAACTACTACTGGTCTTCCAGGGAACGATCAAGGCGTAGATTGTTTAAGACATTACTCCCATGGAGGAAAGTGCGCATGGTGACTGTCGTATTCAATCCTGATGCAATTTATGTGCTTAATAAAAACTCTGATAGTCCACATATAACAGAATGCCTCCAGATGTACATCGGAAACTACTACTGGTCTTCCAGGGAACGTTCAAATCGTAGACTGTTTGAGACATTACTTTTTTGGAGGAAAGTGCGCATGGTGACTATTGTATTCAATCTAGATGCAATTTCTGTGTTTCATCAACACTCAGTGAGTCCACAGATTTCAGAATGCCTCCAGATGTGCATCGGAAACTACTTCTGGTCTTCCAGGGAACGATCAAAGGGTAGACTGTTTGAGACATTACTCCCATGGAGGCAAGTGGTTATGGTGACAGTTGTATTCAATCCCGATGCAATTTCTGTGTTTCATCAACACTCTGATAGTCCACAGATTACAGAATGCCACCAGATGTGCATCGGAAACTACTACTGGTCTTCCAGGGAACGATCAAAGCGTAGACTGTTTGAGACAGTACTCCCGTGGAGGAAAGTGCGCATGGTGACTGTTGCATTCAATCCGGACGCAATTTCTGTGTTTCATCAACACTCTGATAGTCCACACATTACAGAATGCCACGAGATGTGCATCGGAAACTACTACGAGTCTTCCAGGGAACGATCAAAGCGTAGACTGTTTCAGACATTACTCCCATGGAGGAAAGTGCGGATGGTGACTGTTGTATTCAATCCCTGTGCAAATTCTGCGTTTCATCAACACTCTGATAGTCCACAGATTACAGAATGCCTCCATATGTGCATCGGAAACTACTACTAGTCTTCCAGGGAACGATCAAAGCGTAGCCTGTTTGAGGCATGGCTCCCATGGAGGAAAGTGCGCATGGTGACTGTTGTATTCAATCCCGATGCAATTTCTGTGTTTCATCAACACTCTGATAGTCCACAGATTAAAGAATGTCTCCATATGTGCATTGGAAACTACTACTGGTCTTCCAGGGAACGATCAAGTCGTAGGATGTTTGAGACATTACTCCCATGGAGGAAAGTGTGCATCGTGACTGTTGTATTCAATCCCGATGCAATTTCTGTGTCTCATCAACAGTCTGATAGTCCACAGATTACAGAATGCCTCCAGATGTGCATCGCAAACTACTACTGGTCTTCCAGGGAACGATCAAAGCGTAGACTGTTTGAGACATTACTCCCATGGAGGAAAGGGAGCATGGTGACTGTTGTATTCAATCCCGATGCAATTTCTGTGTTTCATCAACACTCTGATAGTCCACAGATTACAGAATGCCTCCAGAAGTGCATCGGAAACTACTACTAGTCGTCCAGGGAACGATCAAAGCGTAGACTGTATGAGACATGGCTCCCATGGAGGAAAGTGGTTATGGTGACTGTTGTATTCAATCCCGAAGCAATTTCTTTGTTTCATCAACACTCTGATAGTCCACAGATTACAGAATGCCACCAGAGGTGCATCGGAAACTACTACTGGTCTTCCACGGAACGATCAAAGCGTAGACTGTTTGAGACATTACTCCCGTGGAGGAAAGTGGTTATGGTGACTGTTGTATTCAATCCCGAAGCAATATCTTTGTTTCATCAACACTCTGATAGTCCACGGATTACAGAATTCCACCAGAGGTGCATCGGAAGCTACTACTGGTCTTCCACGGAACGATCAAAGCGTAGACTGTTTGAGACATTACTCCCGTGGAGGAAAGTGCGCATGGTGACTGTTGCATTCAATGCGGACGCAATTTCTGTGTTTCATCAACACTCTGATAGTCCACACATTACAGAATGCCACGAGATGTGCATCGGAAACTACTACGAGTCTTCCAGGGAACTTTCAAAGCGTAGACTGTTTCAGGCATCACTCCCATGGAGGAAAGTGCGGATGGTGACTGTTGTATTCAATCCCGGTGCAAATTCTGCGTTTCATCAACACTCTGATAGTCCACAGATTACAGAATGCCTCCATACGTGCATCGGAAACTACTACTAGTCTTCCAGGGAACGATCAAAGCGTAGACTGTTTGAGACATAGCTCCCATGGAGGAAAGTGCACATGGTGACTGTTGTATTCAATCCCGATGCTATTTTTGTGTTTCATCAACACTCAGTTAGTCCACAGATTTCAGAATGCCTCCAGATGTGCATCGGAAACTACTTCTGGTCTTCCAGGGAACGATCAAAGCGTAGACTGTTTGAGACACTACTCTCATGGAAGAAAGTGCGCATGGTGACTGTTGTATTCAATCCCGATGCAATTTCTGTGTTTCATCAACACTGTGATAGTTCACAGATTACAAAATGCCTCCAGATGTGCATCATAAACTACTACTGGTGTTCCAGGGAACGAACAAAGCGTAAACTCTTTGAGACATTACTCCCGTGGAGGAAAGTGCGCATGGTGACTGTTGCATTCAATCCGGACGCAATTTCTGTGTTTCATCAACACTCTGATAGTCCACACATTACAGAATGCCACGAGATGTGCATCGGAAACTACTACGAGTCTTCCAGGGAACGATCAAAGCGTAGACTGTTTCAGACATTACTCCCATGGAGAAAAGTGCGGATGGTGACTGTTGTATTCAATCCCTGTGCAAATTCTGCGTTTCATCAACACTCTGATAGTCCACAGATTACAGAATGCCTCCATATGTGCATCGGAAACTACTACTAGTCTTCCAGGGAACGATCAAAGCGTAGCCTGTTTGAGGCATGGCTCCCATGGAGGAAAGTGCGCATGGTCACTGTTGTATTCAATCCCGATGCAATTTCTGTGTTTCATCAACACTCTGATAGTCCACAGATTAAAGAATGTCTCCATATGTGCATTGGAAACTACTACTGGTCTTCCAGGGAACGATCAAGTCGTAGGATGTTTGAGACATTACTCCCATGGAGGAAAGTGTGCATCGTGACTGTTGTATTCAATCCCGATGCAATTTCTGTGTCTCATCAACAGTCTGATAGTCCACAGATTACAGAATGCCTCCAGATGTGCATCGCAAACTACTACTGGTCTTCCAGGGAACGATCAAAGCGTAGACTGTTTGAGACATTACTCCCATGGAGGAAAGGGAGCATGGTGACTGTTGCATTCAATCCCGATGCAATTTCTGTGTTTCATCAACACTCTGCTAGTCCACAGATTACAGAATGCCTCCAGAAGTGCATCGGAAACTACTACTAGTCGTCCAGGGAACGATCAAAGCGTAGACTGTTTGAGACATGGCTCCCATGGAGGAAAGTGCGCATGGTGACTGTTGTAATCAATCCCGATGCAATTTCTGTGTTTCATCAACACTCAGTTAGTCCACAGATTTCAGAATGCCTCCAGATGTGCATCGGAAACTACATCTGGTCTTCCAGAAAACGATCAAAGGGTAGACTGTTTGAGACATTACTCCCATGGAGGAAAGTGGTTATGGTGACTGTTGTATTCAATCCCGAAGCAATATCTTTGTTTCATCAACACTCTGATAGTCCACAGATTACAGAATGCCACCAGAGGTGCATCGGAAACTACTACTGGTCTTCCACGGAACGATCAAAGCGTAGACTGTTTGAGACATTACTCCCGTGGAGGAAAGTGCGCATGGTGACTGTTGCATTCAATCCGGACGCAATTTCTGTGTTTCATCAACACTCTGATAGTCCACACATTACAGAATGCCACGAGATGTGCATCGGAAACTACTACGAGTCTTCCAGGGAACTTTCAAAGCGTAGACTGTTTCAGGCATTACTCCCATGGAGGAAAGTGCGGATGGTGACTGTTGTATTCAATCCCGGTGCAAATTCTGCGTTTCATCAACACTCTGATAGTCCACAGATTACAGAATGCCTCCATACGTGCATCGGAAACTACTACTAGTCTTCCAGGGAACGATCAAAGCGTAGACTGTTTGAGACATGGCTCCCATGGAGGAATGTGCGCATGGTGACTGTTGTATTCAATCCCGATGCTATTTCTGTGTTTCATCAACACTCAGTTAGTCCACAGATTTCAGAATGCCTCCAGATGTGCATCGGAAACTACTTCTGGTCTTCCAGGGAACGATCAAAGCGTAGACTGTTTGAGACACTACTCTCATGGAAGAAAGTGCGCATGGTGACTGTTGTATTCAATCCCGATGCAATTTCTGTGTTTCATCAACACTGTGATAGTTCACAGATTACAAAATGCCTCCAGATGTGCATCATAAACTACTACTGGTGTTCCAGGGAACGAACAAAGCGTAAACTCTTTGAGACATTACTCCCGTGGAGGAAAGTGCGCATGGTGACTGTTGCATTCAATCCGGACGCAATTTCTGTGTTTCATCAACACTCTGATAGTCCACACATTACAGAATGCCACGAGATGTGCATCGGAAAGTACTACGAGTCTTCCAGGGAACGATCAAAGCGTAGACTGTTTCAGACATTACTCCCATGGAGGAAAGTGCGGATGGTGACTGTTGTATTCAATCCCTGTGCAAATTCTGCGTTTCATCAACACTCTGATAGTCCACAGATTACAGAATGCCTCCACATGTGCATCGGAAACTACTACTAGTCTTCCAGGGAACGATCAAAGCGTAGCCTGTTTGAGGCATGGCTCCCATGGAGGAAAGTGGTTATGGTGACTGTTGTATTCAATCCCGAAGCAATATCTTTGTTTCATCAACACTCTGATAGTCCACAGATTAAAGAATGTCTCCATATGTGCATTGGAAACTACTACTGGTCTTCCAGGGAACGATCAAGTCGTAGGATGTTTGAGACATTACTCCCATGGAGGAAAGTGTGCATCGTGACTGTTGTATTCAATCCCGATGCAATTTCTGTGTCTCATCAACAGTCTGATAGTCCACAGATTACAGAATGCCTCCAGATGTGCATCGCAAACTACTACTGGTCTTCCAGGGAACGATCAAAGCGTAGACTGTTTGAGACATTACTCCCATGGAGGAAAGGGAGCATGGTGACTGTTGTATTCAATCCCGATGCAATTTCTGTGTTTCATCAACACTCTGATAGTCCACAGATTACAGAATGCCTCCAGATGAGCATCGGAAACTACTACTAGTCGTCCAGGGAACGATCAAAGCGTAGACTGTTTGAGACATGGCTCCCATGGAGGAAAGTGCGCATGGTGACTGTTGTAATCAATCCCGATGCAATTTCTGTGTTTTATCAACACTCAGTTAGTCCACAGATTTCAGAATGCCTCCAGATGTGCATCGGAAACTACATCTGGTCTTCCAGAAAACGATCAAAGGGTAGACTGTTTGAGACATTACTCCCATGGAGGAAAGTGGTTATGGTGACTGTAGTATTCAATCCCGAAGCAATATCTTTGTTTCTTCAACACTCTGATAGTCCACAGATTACAGAATGCCACCAGAGGTGCATCGGAAACTACTACTGGTCTTCCAGGGAACGATCAAAGCGTAGACTGTTTGAGACATTACTCCCGTGGAGGAAAGTGCGCATGGTGACTGTTGCATTCAATCCGGACGCAATTTCTGTGTTTCATCAACACTCTGATAGTCCACACATTACAGAATGCCACGAGATGTGCATCGGAAACTACTACGAGTCTTCCAGGGAACTTTCAAAGCGTAGACTGTTTCAGGCATTACTCCCATGGAGGAAAGTGCGGATGGTGACTGTTGTATTCAATCCCGGTGCAAATTCTGCGTTTCATCAACACTCTGATAGTCCACAGATTACAGAATGCCTCCATACGTGCATCGGAAACTACTACTAGTCTTCCAGGGAACGATCAAAGCGTAGACTGTTTGAGACACTACTCTCATGGAAGAAAGTGCGCATGGTGACTGTTGTATTCAGTCCCGATGCAATTTCTGTGTTTCATCAACACTGTGATAGTTCACAGATTACAAAATGCCTCCAGATGTGCATCATAAACTACTACTGGTGTTCCAGGGAACGAACAAAGCGTAAACTCTTTGAGACATTACTCCCATTGAGGAAGGTGCGCATGGTGACTGTTGTATTCAATCCTGATGCAATTTCTGTGCTTAATAAAAACTCTGATAGTCCACATATAACAGAATGCCTCCACATGTACATCGGAAACTACTACTGGTCTTCCAGGGATAGTTCAAATCGTAGACTGTTTGAGACATTACTTTTTTGGAGGAAAGTGCGCATGGTGACTATTGTATTCAATCTAGATGCAATTTCTGTGTTTCATCAACACTCAGTTAGTCCACAGATTTCAGAATGCCTCCAGATGTGCATCGGAAACAACTTCTGGTCCTCCAGGGAACGATCAAAGGGTAGACTGTTTGAGACATTACTCCCATGGAGGAAAGTGGTTATGGTGACTGTTGTATTCAATCCCGATGCAATATCTGTGTTTCATCAACACTCTGATAGTCCACAGATTACAGAATGCCACCAGATGTGCATCGGAAGCTACTACTGGTCTTCCAGGGAACGATCAAAGCGTAGACTGTTTGAGACATTACTCCCGTGGAGGAAAGTGCGCATGGTGACTGTTGCATTCAATCCGGACGCAATTTCTGTGTTTCATCAACACTCTGATAGTCCACACATTACAGAATGCCACGAGATATGCATCGGAAACTACTACGAGTCTTCCAGGGAACAATCAAAGCGTAGACTGTTTCAGACATTACTCGCATGGAGGAAAGTGCGGATAGTGACTGTTGTATTCAATCCCTGTGCAAATTCTGCGATTCATCAACACTCTGATAGTCCACAGATTACAGAATGCCTCCATATGTGCATCGGAAACTACTACTAGTCTACCAGGGAACGATCAAAGCGTAGACTGTTTGAGACATGGCTCCCATGGAGGAAAGTGCGCATGGTGACTGTTGTATTCAACCCCAATGCAATTTCTGTGTTTCATCAACACTCAGTTAGTCCTCAGATTTCAGAATGCCTCCAGATGTGCAGCGGAAACTACTTCTGGTCTTCCAGGGAACGATCAAAATCGTAGACTGTTTGAGACACTACTCTCATGGAAGAAAGTGCGCATGGTGACTGTTGTATTCAATCCCGATGCAATTTCTGTGTTTCATCAACACTGCGATAGTCCACAGATTACAAAATGCCTCCAGATGTGCATCGGAAACTACTACTGGTCTTCCAGGGAACGAACAAAGCGTAAACTCTTTGAGACATTACTCCCACTGAGGAAGGTGCGCATGGTGACTGTTGTATTCAATCCCGATGCAATTTCTGTGTTTCTTCAACACTCAGTTAGTCCACAGATTTCAGAATGCCTCCATATGTGCATCGGAAACTACTACTGGTCTTCAAGGGAACGATCAAGTCGTAGAATGTTTGAGACACTACTCCCATGGAGGAAAGTGTGCATCGTGACTGTTGTATTCAATCCCGATGCAATTTCTGTGTTTCATCAAACTCTGTTAGTCCACAGATTTCAGAATGCCTCCAGATGTGCATCGGAAACTACTACTGGTCTTCCAGGGAACGATCAAAGCGTAGACTGTTTAAGACATTACTCCCATGGATGAAAGTGCGCATGGTGAGTGTCGTATTCAATCCTGATGCAATTTCTGTGCTTAATAAAAACTCTGATAGTCTACATATAACAGAATGCCTCCAGATGTACATCGGAAACTACTACTGGTCTTCCAGGGAACGATCAAATCGTAGACTCTTTGAGACATTACTTTTTTTTAGGAAAGTGCGCATGGTGACTGTTGTATTCAATCTAGATGCAATTTCTGTGTTTCATCAACACTCTGATAGTCCACACATTACAGAATGCCACGAGATGTGCATCGGAAACTACTACGAGTCTTCCAGGGAACTTTCAAAGCGTAGACTGTTTCAGGCATTACTCCCATGGAGGAAAGTGCGGATGGTGACTGTTGTATTCAATCCCGGTGCAAATTCTGCGTTTCATCAACACTATGATAGTCCACAGATTACAGAATGCCTCCATACGTGCATCGGAAACTACTACTAGTCTTCCAGGGAACGATGAAAGCGTAGACTGTTTGAGACACTGCTCTGATGGAGGAAAGAGTGCATGGTGACTGTTGTATTCAATCCCGATGCAATTTCTGTGTTTCATCAACAGTCTGATAGTCCACAGATTACAGAATGCCTCCAGATGTGCATCGGAAACTACTACTGGTCTTCCTGGGAACGATAAAAGCGTAGACTGTTTGAGACATTACTCAAATGGAGGAAAGTGCGCATGGTGACTGTTGTATAAAATCCCGATGCAATTTCTGTGTTTCATCAACTCTCTGATAGTCCACAGATTATAGAATGCCACCAGATGTGCATCGGAAACTACTACTGGTCTTCCAGGGAACGATCAAAGCGTAGACTCTTTGAGACATAACTCCCATGGAGGAAAGTGTGCATTGTGACTGTTGTATTCAATCCCTATGCAATTTCTGTGTTTCATCAACACTCTGGTAGTCCACAGATTACAGAATGCCCCCAGACGTGCATCGGAAACTACTACTGGTCTTCCACTGAACGATCAAATCGTAGACTGTTTGAGACATTACTCCCGTTGAGGAAAGTGGGCATGGTGACTGTTGTATTCAATCCCGATGCAATTTCTGTGTTTCATCAACACTGTGATAGTCCACAGATTACAGAACGCCACCAGATGTGCATCGGAAACTACTACTGGTCTTCCAGGGAACGATCAAAGAGTAGACTGTTTGAGACATTACTCCCGTGGCGGAACGTGCGCATGGTGACTGTTGTATTCAATCCCGATGAAATTTCTGTGTTTCATCAACACTCTGATAGTCCACAGATTACAGAATGCCTCCAGATGTGCATCAGAAACTACTACTGGTCTTCCAGGGAACGATCAAAGCGTAGACTCTTTGAGACATTAATCCCATGGAGGAAAGTGTGCATTGTGACTGTTGTATTCCATTCCGATGCAATTTCTGTTTTTCATCAACAGTCTGATATTCCACAGATTACAGAATATCTCCAGATGTGCATCGGAAACTAGTACTTGTCTTCCAGGGAACGATTAAAGCGTAGATTGTTTGAGGATTACTCCCATGGAGGAAAGTGCGCATGGTGACTGTTTTATTCAATCCCTATGCAATTTCTGTGTTTCATCAACACTCTGGTAGTCCACAGATTACAGAATGCCCCCAGACGTGCATCGGAAACTACTACTGGTCTTCCACTGAACGATCAAATCGTAGACTGTTTGAGACATTACTCCCGTTGAGGAAAGTGCGCATGGTGACTATTGTATTCAATCTAGATGCAATTTCTGTGTTTCATCACACTCAGTTAGTAAACAGATTTCAGAATGCCTCCAGATGTGCATCGGAAACTACTACTGGTCTTCCAGGGAACGAGCAAAGAGTAGACTGTTTGAGACATTACTACCGTGGCGGAACGTGCGCATGGTGACTGTTGTATTCAATCCCGATGAAATTTCTGTGTTTCATCAACACTCTGATAGTCCACAGATTACAGAATGCCTCCAGATGTGCATCAGAAACTACTACTAGTCTTCCAGGGAACGATCAAAGCGTAGACTGTTTGAGATATTACTCCCATGGAGGAAAGTAAGCTTGGTGACTGTTGTATTCAATCCCGATGCAATTTCAGTGTTTCATCAACTCTCTGATAGTCCACAGATTACAGAATGCCTCCAGATGTGCATCGGAAACTACTACTGGTCTTCCAGGAAACGATCAAAGCGTAGACTGTTTGAGACATTACTCCCATGGAGGAAAGTGCGCATGGTGGCTGTTGTATTCAATTCCGAGGCAATTACTGTGTTTCATAAACACTTTGAAGGTCCACATATTACAGAAAGCCTCCAGATGTGCATCGAAAACTACTACTGGTCTTCCACGGAACGATTAAAGCATAGACTGTTTGAAGATTACTCCCATGGAGGAAAGTGCGCATGGTGACTGTTGTATTCAATCCCGATGCAATTTCTGTGTTTCATCAACACTCTGATAGTCCACAGGTTACTGAATGCCACCAGACGTGCATCGGAAACTACTACTGGTCTTCCAGGGAACGATCAAAGCGTAAACTCTTTGAGACATTACTCCCGTGGAGGAAAGTGCGCATGGTGACTGTTGCATTTAATCCGGACGCCATTTCTGTGTTTCATTAACACTCTGATAGTCCACACATTACAGAATGCCACGAGATGTTCATCGGAAACTATTACGAGTCTTCCAGGGAACGATCAAAGCGTAGACTCTTTCAGACATTACTCCCATGGAGGTAAGTGCGGATGGTGACTGCTGTATTCAATCCCGGTGCAAATTCTACGTTTCATCAACACTCTGATAGTCCACAGATTACAGAATGCCTCCATATGTGCATCGGAAACTACTACTAGTCTTCCAGGGAACGATCAAAGCGTAGACTGTTTGAGACATGGCTCCCATGGAGGAAAATGCGAATGGTGACTGTTGTATTCAATCCCGATGAAATTTCTGTGTTTCATCAACAATCAGTTAGTCCACAGATTTCAGAATGCCTCCAGATGTGCATCGGAAACTACTTCTGGTCTTCCAGGGAACGATCAAAGCGTAGACTGTTTAAGACACTACTCTCATGGAAGAAAGTGCGCATGGTGACTGTTGTATTCAATCCCGATGCAATTTCTGTGTTTCATCAACACTGTGATGGTCCACAGATTACAAAATGCCTCCAGATGTGCATCGGAAACTACTAATGGTTTTCCAGGGAACGATCAAAGCGTAAACTCTTTGAGACATTACTCCCATTGAGGAAGGTGAGCATGGTGACTGTTGTATTCAATCCCGATGCAATTTCTGTGTTTCAACAACACTCAGTTAGTCCACAGATTTCAGAATGCCTCCATATGTGCATCGGAAACTACTACTGGTCTTCCAGCTAACGATCAAGTCGTAGACTGTTTGAGACATTACTCCCATTTAGGAAAGTGTGCATGGTGACTGTTGTATTCAATCCCGATGCAATTTCTGTGTTTCATCAACACTCTGATAGTCCACAGATTACAGAATGTCTCCAGATGTGCATCGGAAACTACTACTGGTCTTCCAGGGAACAATCAAAGCGTAGACTGTTTGAGACATTACTCCCTTGGAGGAAAGTGCGCATGGGCA
Organism: Schistocerca gregaria; assembly: GCF_023897955.1. NCBI lineage: Eukaryota > Metazoa > Arthropoda > Insecta > Orthoptera > Acrididae > Schistocerca > Schistocerca gregaria. The sequence goes on from NW_026061706.1 coordinate 5,996,196, forward strand.
CTGTTGTATTCAATCCCGATGCAATTTCTGTGTTTCGTAAACAGTCTGATAGTCCACAGATTACAGAATGCCTCCAGATGTGCATCGGAAACTACTACTGGTCTTCCTGGGAACGATCAAATCGTAATCTGTTTGAGACATTACTCCAATGGAGGAAAGTGCGGATGGTAACTGTTGTATTCAATCGCAAGGCAATTTCTGTGTGTCATCAACACTCTCATAGTCCACAGATTATAGAATGCCACCAGACGTGCATCGGAAACTACTACAGGTCTTCCAGTTAACGATCAAAGCGTAGACTGTTTGAGACATTACTCCCGTGGAGCAAAGTGCGCATGGTGACTGTTGTATTCAATCCCGATGCAATTTCTGTGTTTCATCAACACTCTGATAGTCCACAGATTACAGAATGCCTCCAGATGTGCATCAGAAACTACTACTGGTCATCCAGGGAACGATCAAACCGTAGACTGTTTGAAACATTACTCCCATGGAGGAAAGTGCGCATGGTGACTGTTGTATTCAATCCCGATTCAATTTCTGTTTTTCATCGACACTCTGATAGTCCACAAATTACAGAATGAAACCAGATGTGCATCGGAAACTACTACTGGTCCTCCAGGGAACGATCAAAGCGTATACTCTTTGAAAATTACTCCCATGGAGGAAAGTGAACATGGTGACTGTTGTATTCAATCCCGATGATATTTCTGTATTTCATCAACACTCTGATAATTCAAAGATTATAGAATGCCTCCAAATGTTCATCGGAAACTACTACTGGTCTTCCAGTGAACGATCAAAGCGTAGACTGTTTGAGACATTACTCCCATGAAGGAAAGTGCGCATGGTGACTGTTGTATTCGATCCCGATGCAATTTCTGTGTTTCATCAACAGTCTGAGTGTCCACAGATTACAGAATGCCTCCAGATGTGCATCAGAAACTACTACTGGTCATCCAGGGAACGATCAAACCGTAGACAGTTTGAAACATTACTCCCATGGAGGAAAGTGCGCATGGTGACTGTTGTATTCAATCCCGATTCAATTTCTGTTTTTCATCGACACTCTGATAGTCCACAAATTACAGAATGAAACCAGATGTGCATCGGAAACTACTACTGGTCCTCCAGGGAACGATCAAAGCGTATACTCTTTGAAAATTACTCCCATGGAGGAAAGTGAACATGGTGACTGTTGTATTCAATCCCGATGATATTTCTGTATTTCATCAACACTCTGATAGTTCAAAGATTATAGAATGCCTCCAGATGTTCATCGGAAACTACTACTGGTCTTCCAGTGAACGATCAAAGCGTAGACTGTTTGAGACATTACTCCCATGGAGGAAAGTGCGCATGGAGACTGTTGTATTAAATCCCGATGCATTTTCTGTGTTTGATCCATACTCTGATAGTCCACAGATTACAGAATGCCTCCAGATGTGCATCGGAAACTACTACTGGTCTTCCAGGGAACGATCAAAGAGTAGACTGTTTGAGACATTACTCCCATGGAGGAAAGTGCGCATGGTGACTGTTGTATTCAATGCCGATGCAATTTCTGTTTTTCATCAACACTCTAATAGACCACAGATTACAGAATGCCACCGGGTGTGCATTGGAAACTACAACTGGCCTTCCAGGGAGCGATCAAATTGTAGACTGTTTGGGTCATTTCTCCCGTGGAGGAAAGTGCGCATGGTGCCTGTTGTATTCAATCCCGATGAAATTTCTGTGTTTCATCTACTCTCTGATAGTCCACAGATTACAGAATGCCACCAGATGTGCATCGGAAATAACTACTGGATCTTCCAGGGAACGATCAAAGCGTATACTGTTTGGGAATTACTCCCATGGAGGAAAGTGAACATGGTGACTGTTGTATTCAATCCCGATGCAATTTCTGTATTTCATCAACACTCTGATAGTCCACAGATTACAGAATGCCTCCAGATATTCATCGGAAGCTACTACTGGTCTTCCAGGGAACGATCAAAGCGTAGACTGTTTTAGACATTACTCCCATGGAGGAAAGTGCGCATGGTGACTGTTGTATTCAATCCCGATTAAATTTCTGTTTTTCATCGACACTCTGATAGTCCACAAATTACAGAATGAAACCAGATGTGCATCGGAAACTACTACTGGTCCTCCAGGGAACGATCAAAGCGTATACTCTCTGAAAATTACTCCCATGGAGGAAAGTGCGCATGGTGCCTGTTGTATTCAATCCCGATGCAATTACTGTGTTTCATCAACAGTCTGAGTATCCACAGATTACATAATGCCACCAGATGTGCATCGGAAACTACTACAGGTCTTCCAGTGAACGATCAAAGCGTAGACTGTTTGAGACATTACTCCCATGGAGGAAAGTGGGCATGGAGACTGTTGTATTAAATACCGATGCAATTTCTGTGTTTGATCCATACTCTGATAGTCCACAGATTACAGAATGCCTCCAGATGTGCATCGGAAACTACTACTGGTCTTCCAGGGAACGATCAAAGAGTAGACTGTTTGAGACATTACTCCCATGGAGGAAAGTGCGCATGGTGACTGTTGTATTCAATGCCGATGCAATTTCTGTTTTTCATCAACACTCTAATAGACCACAGATTACAGAATGCCACCGGGTGTGCATTGGAAACTACTACTGGCCTTCCAGGGAACGATCAAAGTGTAGACTGTTTGGGACATTTCTCCCGTGGAGGAAAGTGCGCATGGTGCCTTTTGTATTCAATCCCGATGAAATTTCTGTGTTTCATCTACACTCTGATAGTCCACAGATTACAGAATGCCACCAGATGTGCATCGGAAATTACTACTGGATCTTCCAGGGAACGATCAAAGCGTATACTGTTTGGGAATTACTCAAATGGAGGAAAGTGAACATGGTGACTGTTGTATTCAATCCCGATGCAATTTCTGTATTTCATCAACACTCTGATAGTCCACAGATTACAGAATGCCTCCAGATATTCATCGGAAGCTACTACTGGTCTTCCAGGGAACGATAAAAGCGTAGACTGTTTGAGACATTACACCCATGGAGGAAAGTGCGCATGGTGACTGTTGTTATTCAATCCCGATGCAATTTCTGTGTTTCATCAACACTCTAATAGTCCACAGATTACAGAATGCCTCCAGATGTCCATCGCCATCGGAAACTACTACTGGTCTTCCAGGGAACGATCAAAGCGTAAATTCTATGAGACATTACTCCCATGGAAGAAGGTGCGCATGGTGACTGTTGTATTCAATCCCGATGCAATTTCTGTGTTTCATCAACACTCTGATACTCCACAGATTACAGAATGCCTCCAGTTGCGCATCTGAAGCTACTACTGGTTTTCTAGGGAACCATCAAAGCGTAAACTCTTTGAGACATTACTCCCATGGAGGAAGGAGCGCATGGTCACCGTTGTATTCAATTCCGATGCAATTTCTGTGTTTCATCAACACTCTGATAGTCCACAGATTAAAGAATGCCCCTAGACGTGCATCGGAAACTACTACTGGTCTTCCAGGGATCGATCAAATCGTAGACTGTTTGTGACATTACTCCCGTTGAGGAAAGTGGGCATGGTGACTGTTGTATTCAATCCCGATGCAATTTCTGTGTTTCATCAACACTCTAATAGTCCACAGATTACAGAATGCCACCAGATGTGCATCGGAAATTACTACTGGATCTTCCAGGGAACGATCAAAGCGTATACTGTTTGGGAATTACTCCCATGGAGGAAAGTGAACATGGTGACTGTTGTATTCAATCACGATGCAATTTCTGTATTTCATCAACACTCTGATAGTCCACAGATTACAGAATGCCTCCAGATATTCATCGGAAGCTACTACTGGTCTTCCAGGGAACGATCAAAGCGTAGACTGTTTGAGACATTACTCCCATGGAGGAAAGTGGTTATGGTGACTGTTGTATTCAATCCCGATGCAATTTCTGTGTTTCATCAACACTCAGTTAGTCCACAGATTTCAGAATGCCTCCAGATGTCCATCGGAAACTACTACTGGTCTTCCAGGGAACGATCAAAGCGTAAATTCTATGAGACATTACTCCCATGGAAGAAGGTGCGCATGGTGACTGTTGTATTCAATCCCGATGAAATTTCTGTGTTTCATCAACACTCAGTTAGTCCACAGATTTCAGAATGCCTCCAGATGTGCATCGGAAACTACTTCTGGTCTTCCAGGGAACGATCAAAGCGTAGACTGTTTAAGACACTACTCTCATGGAAGAAAGTGCGCATGGTGACTGTTGTATTCAATCCCCATGCAATTTCTGTGTTTCAACAACACTCAGTTAGTCCACAGATTTCAGAATGCCTCCATATGTGCATCGGAAACTACTACTGTTCTTCCAGCTACGATCAAGTCGTAGACTGTTTGAGACATTACTCCCATTTAGGAAAGTGTGCATGGTGACTGTTGTATTCAATCCCGATGCAATTTCTGTGTTTCATCAACACTCTGATAGTCCACAGATTACAGAATGTCTCCAGATGTGCATCGGAAACTACTACTGGTCTTCCAGGGAACGATCAAACCGTAGACTGTTTGAGACATTACTCCCTTGGAGGAAAGTGCGCATGCTCACTGTTGTATTCAATCCCGATGAAATTTCTGTGTTTCGTAAACAGTCTGATAGTCCACAGATTACAGAATGCCTCCAGATGTGCATCGGAAACTACTACTGGTCTTCCTGGGAACGATCAAATCGTAATCTGTTTGAGACATTACTCCAATGGAGGAAAGTGCGGATGGTGACTGTTGTATTCAATCCCAAGGCAATTTCTGTGTGTCATCAACACCCTCATAGTCCACAGATTATAGAATGCCACCAGACGTGCATCGGAAACTACTACAGGTCTTCCAGTTAACGTTCAAAGCGTAGACTGTTTGAGACATTACTCCCGTGGAGCAAAGTGCGCATGGAGACTGTTGTATTCAATCCCGATTCAATTTCTGTGTTTCATCAACACTCTGATAGTCCACAGATTACAGAATGCCTCCAGATGTGCATCGGAAACTACTACTGGTCATCCAGGGAACGATCAAAACGTAGACTGTTTGAAACATTACTCCCATGGAGGAAAGTGCGCATGGTGACTGTTGTATTCAATCCCGATTCAATTTCTGTTTTTCATCGACACTCTGATAGTCCACAAATTACAGAATGAAACCAGATGTGCATCGGAAACTACTACTGGTCCTCCAGGGAACGATCAAAGCGTATACTCTTCGAAAATGACTCCCATGGAGGAAAGTGAACATGGTGACTGTTGTATTCAATCCCGATGATATTTCTGTATTTCATCAACACTCTGATAGTTCAAAGATTATAGAATGCCTCCAGATGTTCATCGGAAACTACTACTGGTCTTCCAGGGAACGATCAAAGCGTAGACTGTTTGAGACATTACTCCCATGGAGGAAAGTGCGCATGGTGACTGTTGTATTCAATCCCGATGCAATTTCTGTGTTTCATCAACACTGTGATAGTCCACAGATTACAAAATGCCTCCAGATGTGCATCGGAAACTACTAATGGTTTTCCAGGGAACGATCAAAGCGTAAACTCTTTGAGACATTACTACCATTGAGGAAGGTGAGCATGGTGACTGTTGTATTCAATCCCGATGCAATTTCTGTGTTTCAACAACACTCAGTTAGTCCACAGATTTCAGAATGCCTCCATATGTGCATCGGAAACTACTACTGTTCTTCCAGCTACGATCAAGTCGTAGACTGTTTGGGACATTACTCCCATTTAGGAAAGTGTGCATGGTGACTGTTGTATTCAATCCCGATGCAATTTCTGTGTTTCATCAACACTCTGATAGTCCACAGATTACAGAATGTCTCCAGATGTGCATCGGAAACTACTACTGGTCTTCCAGGGAACGATCAAACCGTAGACTGTTTGAGACATTACTCCCTTGGAGGAAAGTGCGCATGCTCACTGTTGTATTCAATCCCGATGAAATTTCTGTGTTTCGTAAACAGTCTGATAGTCCACAGATTACAGAATGCCTCCAGATGTGCATCGGAAACTACTACTGGTCTTCCTGGGAACGATCAAATCGTAATCTGTTTGAGACATTACTCCAATGGAGGAAAGTGCGGATGGTGACTGTTGTATTCAATCCCAAGGCAATTTCTGTGTGTCATCAACACTCTCATAGTCCACAGATTATAGAATGCCACCAGACGTGCATCGGAAATTACTACAGGTCTTCCAGTTAACGATCAAAGCGTAGACTGTTTGAGACATTACTCCCGTGGAGCAAAGTGCGCATGGTGACTGTTGTATTCAATCCCGATGCAATTTCTGTGTTTCATCAACACTCTGATAGTCCACAGATTACAGAATGCCTCCAGATGTGCATCAGAAACTACTACTGGTCATCCAGGGAACGATCAAACCGTAGACTGTTTGAAACATTACTCCCATGGAGGAAAGTGCGCATGGTGACTGTTGTATTCAATCCCGATTCAATTTCTGTTTTTCATCGAGACTCTGATAGTCCACAAATTACAGAATGAAACCAGATGTGCATCGGAAACTACTACTGGTCCTCCAGGGAACGATCAAAGCGTATACTCTTTGAAAATTACTCCCATGGAGGAAAGTGAACATGGTGACTGTTGTATTCAATCCCGATGATATTTCTGTATTTCATCAACACTCTGATAATTCAAAGATTATAGAATGCCTCCAGATGTTCATCGGAAACTACTACTGGTCTTCCAGTGAACTATCAAAGCGTAGACTGTTTGAGACATTACTCCCATGAAGGAAAGTGCGCATGGTGACTGTTGTATTCGATCCCGATGCAATTTCTGTGTTTCATCAACAGCCTGAGTGTCCACAGATTACAGAATGCCTCCAGATGTGCATCAGAAACTACTACTGGTCATCCAGGGAACGATCAAACCGTAGACTGTTTGAAACATTACTCCCATGGAGGAAAGTGCGCATGGTGACTGTTGTATTCAATCCCGATTCAATTTCTGTTTTTCATCGACACTCTGATAGTCCACAAATTACAGAATGAAACCAGATGTGCATCGGAAACCACTACTGGTCCTCCAGGGAACGATCAAAGCGTATACTCTTTGAAAATTACTCCCATGGAGGAAAGTGAACATGGTGACTGTTGTATTCAATCCCGATGATATTTCTGTATTTCATCAACACTCTGATAGTTCAAAGATTATAGAATGCCTCCAGATGTTCATCGGAAACTACTACTGGTCTTCCAGTGAACGATCAAAGCGTAGACTGTTTGAGACATTACTCCCATGGAGGAAAGTGCGCATGGAGACTGTTGTATTAAATCCCGATGCAATTTCTGTGTTTGATCCATACTCTGATAGTCCACAGATTACAGAATGCCTCCAGATGTGCATCGGAAACTACTACTGGTCTTCCAGGGAACGATCAAAGAGTAGACTGTTTGAGACATTACTCCCATGGAGGAAAGTGCGCATGGTGACTGTTGTATTCAATGCCGATGCAATTTCTGTTTTTCATCAACACTCTAATAGACCACATATTACAGAATGCCACCGGGTGTGCATTGGAAACTACAACTGGCCTTCCAGGGAGCGATCAAATTGTAGACTGTTTGGGTCATTTCTCCCGTGGAGGAAAGTGCGCATGGTGCCTGTTGTATTCAATCCCGATGAAATTTCTGTGTTTCATCTACACTCTGATAGTCCACAGATTACAGAATGCCACCAGATGTGCATCGGAAATAACTACTGGATCTTCCAGGGAACGATCAAAGCGTATACTGTTTCGGAATTACTCCCATGGAGGAAAGTGAACATGCTGACTGTTGTATTCAGTCCCGATGCAATTTCTGTATTTCATCAACACTCTGATAGTCCGCAGATTACAGAATGCCTCCAGATATTCATCGGAAGCTACTACTGGTCTTCCAGGGAACGATCAAAGCGTAGACTGTTTTAGACATTACTCCCATGGAGGAAAGTGCGCATGGTGACTGTTGTATTCAATCCCGATTAAATTTCTGTTTTTCATCGACACTCTGATAGTCCACAAATTACAGAATGAAACCAGATGTGCATCGGAAACTACTACTGGTCCTCCAGGGAACGATCAAAGCGTATACTCTCTGAAAATTACTCCCATGGAGGAAAGTGCGCATGGTGCGTGTTGTATTCAATCCCGATGCAATTACTGTGTTTCATCAACAGTCTGAGTGTCCACAGATTACAGAATGCCACCAGATGTGCATCGGAAACTACTACTGGTCTTCCAGTGAACGATCAAAGCGTAGACTGTTTGAGACATTACTCCCATGGAGGAAAGTGGGCATGGAGACTGTTGTATTAAATCCCGATGCAATTTCTGTGTTTGATCCATACTCTGATAGTCCACAGATTACAGAATGCCTCCAGATGTGCATCGGAAACTACTACTGGTCTTCCAGGGAACGATCAAAGAGTAGACTGTTTGAGACATTACTCCCATGGAGGAAAGTGCGCATGGTGACTGTTGTATTCAATGCCGATGCAATTTCTGTTTTTCATCAACACTCTAATAGACCACAGATTACAGAATGCCACCGGGTGTGCATTGGAAACTACTACTGGCCTTCCAGGGAACGATCAAAGTGTAGACTGTTTGGGACATTTCTCCCGTGGAGGAAAGTGCGCATGGTGCCTGTTGTATTCAATCCCGATGAAATTTCTGTGTTTCATCTACACTCTGATAGTCCACAGATTACAGAATGCCACCAGATGTGCATCGGAAATTACTACTGGATCTTCCAGGGAACGATCAAGGCGTATACTGTTTGGGAATTACTCCCATGGAGGAAAGTGAACATGGTGACTGTTGTATTCAATCCCGATGCAATTTCTGTATTTCATCAACACTCTGATAGTCCACAGATTACAGAATGCCTCCAGATATTCATCGGAAGCTACTACTGGTCTTCCAGGGAACGATAAAAGCGTAGACTGTTTGAGACATTACACCCATGGAGGAAAGTGCGCATGGTGACTGTTGTTATTCAATCCCGATGCAATTTCTGTGTTTCATCAACACTCAGTTAGTCCACAGATTTCTGAATGCCGCCAGATGTCCATCGGAAACTACTTCTGGTCTTCCAGGGAACGATCAAATCTTAGACTGTTTGAGACACTACTCCCATGGAGGAATGTGCGCATGGTGACTGCTGTATTCAATCCCGATGCAATTTCTGTGTTTCATCAACACTCTAATAGTCCACAGATTACAGAATGCCTCCAGATGTCCATCGGAAACTACTACTGGTCTTCCAGGGAACGATCAAAGCGTAAATTCTATGAGACATTACTCCCATGGAAGAAGGTGCGCATGGTGACTGTTGTATTCAATCCCGATATAATTTCTGTGTTTCATCAACACTCTGATACTCCACAGATTACAGAATGCCTCCAGTTGCGCATCTGAAGCTACTACTGGTTTTCTAGGGAACCATCAAAGCGTAAACTCTTTGAGACATTACTCCCATGGAGGAAGGTGCGCATGGTCACTGTTGTATTCAATTCCGATGCAATTTCTGTGTTTCATCAACACTCTAGTAGTCCACAGATTAAAGAATGCCTCCAGATGTGCATCGGAAACTACTACTGGTCATCCAGGGAACGATCAAACCGTAGACTGTTTGAAACATTACTCCCATGGAGGAAAGTGCGCATGGTGACTGTTGTATTCAATCCCGATTCAATTTCTGTTTTTCATCGACACTCTGATAGTCCACAAATTACAGAATGAAACCAGATGTGCATCGGAAACTACTACTGGTCCTCCAGGGAACGATCAAAGCGTATACTCTTTGAAAATTACTCCCATGGAAGAAAGTGAACATGGTGACTGTTGTATTCAATCCCGATGCAATTTCTGTGTTTCATCAACAGTCTGAGTGTCCACAGATTACAGAATGCCTCCAGATGTGCATCGGAAACTACTACTGGTCTTCCAGTGAACGATCAAAGCGTAGACTGTTTGTGACATTACTCCCATGGAGGAAAGTGCGCATGGAGACTGTTGTATTAAATCCCGATGCAATTTCTGTGTTTGATCCATACTCTGATAGTCCACAGATTACAGAATGCCTCCAGATGTGCATCGGAAACTACTACTGGTCTTCCAGGGAACGATCAAAGAGTAGACCGTTTGAGACATTACTCCCATGGAGGAAAGTGCGCATGGTGACTGTCGTATTCAATGCCGATGCAATTTCTGTTTTTCATCAACACTCTAATAGACCACAGATTACAGAATGCCACCGGGTGTGCATTGGAAACTACTACTGGCCTTCCAGGGAACGATCAAAGTGTAGACTGTTTGGGACATTTCTCCCGTGGAGGAAAGTGCGCATGGTCCCTTTTGTATTCAATCCCGATGAAATTTCTGTGTTTCATCTACACTCTGATAGTCCACAGATTACAGAATGCCACCAGATGTGCATCGGAAATTACTACTGGATCTTCCAGGGAACGATCAAAGCGTATACTGTTTGGGAATTACTCCCATGGAGGAAAGTGAACATGGTGACTGTTGTATTCAATCCCGATGCAATTTCTGTATTTCATCAACACTCTGATAGTCCACAGATTACAGAATGCCTCCAGATATTCATCGGAAGCTACTACTGGTCTTCCAGGGAACGATCAAAGCGTAGACTGTTTGAGACATTACTCCCATGGAGGGATGTGCGGATGGTGACTGTTGTATTCAATCCCGATGCAATTTCTGTGTTTCGTCAACACTCAGTTAGTCCACAGATTTCAGAATGCCGCCAGATGTCCATCGGAAACTACTTCTGGTCTTCCAGGGAACGATCAAATCGTAGACTGTTTGAGACACTACTCCCATGGACGAATGTGCGCATGGTGACTGTTGTATTCAATCCCGATGCAATTTCTGTATTTCATCAACACTCTAATAGTCCACAGATTACAGAATGCCTCCAGTTGCGCATCTGAAGCTACTACTGGTTTTCTAGGGAACCATCAAAGCGTAAACTCTTTGAGACATTACTCCCATGGAGGAAAGTGCGCATGGTCACTGTTGTATTCAATTCCGATGCAATTTCTGTGTTTCATCAACACTCTGGTAGTCCACAGATTAAAGAATGCCCCTAGACGTGCATCGGAAACTACTACTGGTCTTCCAGGGAACGATCAAATCGTAGACTGTTTGAGACATAACTCCCGTGGAGGAACGTGCGCATGATGACTGTTGTATTCAATCCCGATGAAATTTCTGTGTTTCATCAACACTCTGATAGTCCACAGATTACAGAATGCCTCCAGATGTGCATCAGAAACTACTACTGGTCTTCCAGGGAACGATCAAATCGTAGACTGTTTGAGACATTACTCCCATGGAGGAAAGTAGGCTTGGTGACTGTTGTATTCAATCCCGATGGAATTTCTGTGTTTCATCAACTCTCTGATAGTCCACAGATTACAGAATGCCTCCAGATGTGCATCGGAAACTACTACTGGTCTTCCACGGAACGATTAAAGCATAGACTGTTTGAGGATTACTCCCATGGAGGAAAGTGCGCGTGGTGGCTGTTGTATTCAATTCCGAGGCAATTACTGTGTTTCATAAACACTTTGAAGGTCCACAGATTACAGAAAGAATCCAGATGTGCATCGAAAACTACTACTGGTCTTCCACGGAACGATTAAAGCATAGACTGTTTGAGGATTACTCCCATGGTGGAAAGTGCGCATGGTGACTGTTGTATTCAATCCCGATGCAATATCTGTGTTTCATCAACACTCTGATAGTCCACAGTTTACAGAATGCCTCCATATGTGCATCGGAAACTACTACTAGTCTTCCAGGGAACGATCAAAGCGTAGACTGTTTGAGACATGGCTCCCATGGAGGAAAATGCGAATGGTGACTGTTGTATTCAATCCCGATGCAATTTCTGTGTTTCATCAACACTCAGTTAATCCACAGATTTCAGAATGCCTCCAGATGTGCATCGGAAACTACTTCTGGTGTTCCAGGGAACGATCAAAGCGTAGACTGTTTGAGACACTACTCTCAAGGAAGAAAGTGCGAATGGTGACTGTTGTATTCAATCCCGATGCAATTTCTGTGTTTTATCAACACTGTGATTGTCCACAGATTACAAAATGCCTTCAGATGTTCATCGGAAACTACTAATGGTTTTCCAGGGAACGATCAAAGCGTAAACTCTTTGAGACATTACTCCCATTGAGGAAGGTGAGCATGGTGACTGTTGTATTCAATCCCGATGCAATTTCTGTGTTTGAACAACACTCAGTTAGTCCACAGATTTCAGAATGCCTCCATATGTGCATCGGAAACTACTACTGGTCTTCCAGCTAACGATCAAGTCGTAGACTGTTTGAGACATTACTCCCATTTAGAAAAGTGTGCATGCTGACTGTTGTATTCAATCCCGATGCAATTTCTGTGTTTCATCAACACTCTGATTGTCCACAGATTACAGAATGTCTGAAGATGTGCATCGGAAACTACTGCTGGTCTTCCAGGGAACGATCAAAGCGTAGACTGTTTGAGACATTACTCCCTTGGAGGAAAGTGCGCATGGTCACTGTTGTATTCAATCCCGATGCAATTTCTGTGTTTCATCAACAGTCAGATAGTCCACAGATTACAGAATGCCTCCAGATGTGCATCGGAAACTACTACTGGTCGTCCTGGGAACGATCAAATTGTAATCTGTTTGAGACATTACTCCAATGGAGGAAAGTGCGGATGGTGACTGTTGTATTCAATCCCAAGGCAATTTCTGTGTGTCATCAACACTCTCATAGTCCGCAGATTATAGAATGCCACCAGACGTGCATCGGAAACTACTACAGGTCTTCCCGTTAACGATCAAAGCGTAGACTGTTTGAGACATTACTCCCGTGGAGCAAAGTGCGCATGGTGACTGTTGTATTCAATCCCGTTGCAATTTCTGTGTTTCATCAACACTCTGATAGTCCACAGATCACAGAATGCCTCCAGATGTGCATCGGAAACTACCACTGGTCATCCAGGGAACGATCAAACCGTAGACTGTTTGAAACATTACTCCCATGGAGGAAAGTGCGCATGGTGACTGTTGTATTCAATCCCGATGCAATTTCTGTTTTTCATCGACACTCTGATAGTCCACAGATTACAGAATGAAACCAGATGTGCATCGGAAACTACTACTGGTCCTCCAGGGAACGATCAAAGCGTATACTCTTTGAAAATTACTCCCATGGAGGAAAGTGAACATGGCGACTGTTGTATTCTATCCCGATCATATTTCTGTATTTCATCAACGCTCTGATAGTTCAAAGATTATAGAATGCCTCCAGATGTTCATCGGAAACTACTACTGGTCTTCCAGGGAACGATCAAAGCGTAGACTGTTTGAGACATTACTCCCATGGTGGAAAGTGCGCATGGTGACTGTTGTATTTAATCCCGATGCAATTTCTGTGTTTCATCAACAGTCTGAGTGTCCACAGATTACAGAATGCCTCCAGATGTGCATCGGAAACTACTACTGGTCTTCCAGTGAACGATCAAAGCGTAGACTGTTTGAGACATTACTCCCAAGGATTAAAGTGCGCATGGAGACTGTTGTATTAAATCCCGATGCAATTTCTGTGTTTGATCCATACTCTGATAGTCCACAGATTACAGAATGCCTCCAGATGTGCATCGGAAACTACTACTGGTCTTCCAGGGAACGATCAAAGTGTAGACAGTTTGAGACATTACTCCCATGGAGGAAAGTGAACATGGTGACTGTTGTATTCAATCCCGATGCAATTTCTGTATTTCATCAACACTCTGATAGTCCACAGATTACGGAATGCCTCCAGATATTCATCGGAAGCTACAACTGGTCTTCCAGGGAAAGATCAAAGCGTAGACTGTTTGAGACATTACTCCCATGGAGGAAAGTGCGCATGGTGACCGTTGTATTTAATCCCGATGCAATTTCTGTGTTTCATCAACACTCAGTTAGTCCACAGATTTCAGAATGCCTCCAGATGTGCATCGGAAACTACTACTGGTCTTCCAGGGACGATCAAAGCGTAGACTGTTTGAGACATTACTCCCATGGAGGAAGTGCGCATGGTGGCTGTTGTATTCAATTACGAGGCAATTACTGTGTTTCATAAACACTTTGAAGGTCCACAGATTACAGAAAGCCTCCAGATGTGCATCGAAAACTACTACTGGTCTTCCACGGAACGATTAAAGCATAGACTGTTTGAGGATTACTCCCATGTAGGAAAGTACGCATGGTGACTGTTGTATTCAATCCCGATGCAATTTCTGTGTTTCATCAACACTCTGATAGTCCACAGGTTACAGAATGCCACCAGACGTGCATCGGAAACTACTACTGGTCTTCCAGTGAACGATCAAAGTGTAGACTGTTTGAGACATTACTCCCGTGGAGGAAAGCGCGCATGGTGACTGTTGCATTCAATCCGGACGCCATTTCTGTGTTTCATCAACACTCTGATAGCCCACACATTACAGAATGCCACCAGATGTGCATCGGAAACTATTACGAGTCTTCCAGGGAACGATAAAAGCGTAGACTCTTTCAGACATTACTCCCATGGAGGAAAGTGCGGATGGTGACTGCTGTATTCAATCCCGGTGCAAATTCTGCGTTTCATCAACACTCTGATAGTCCACAGATTACAGAATGACTCCATATGTGCATCGGAAACTACTACTAGTCTTCCAGGGAACGATCAAAGCGTAGACTGTTTGAGACATGGCTCCCATGGAGGAAAATGCGAATGGTGACTGTTGTATTCAATCCCGATGCAATTTCTGTGTTTCATCAACACTCAGTTAGTCCACAGATTTCAGAATGCCTCCAGATGTGCATCGGAAACTACTTCTGGTCTTCCAGGGAACGATCAAAGCGTAGACTGTTTGAGAAACTACTCTCTTGGAAGAAAGTGCGCATGGTGACTGTTGTATTCAATCCCGATGCAATTTCTGTGTTTCATCAACACTGTGATAGTCCACAGATTACAAAATGCCTCCAGATGTGCATCGGAAACTACTAATGGTTTTCCAGGGAACGATCAAAGCGTAAACTCTTTGAGACATTACTCCCATTGACGAAGGTGAGCATGGTGTCTGTTGTATTCAATCCCGATTCATTTTCTGTGTTTCAACAACACTCAGTTAGTCCACAGATTTCAGAATGCCTCCATATGTGCATCGGAAACTACTACTGGTCTTCCAGGTAACGATCAAGTCGTAGACTGTTTGAGACACTACTCCCATTTAGGAACGTGTGCATGCTGACTGTTTTATTCAATCCCGATGCAATTTCTGTGTTTCCTCAACACTCTGATAGTCCACAGATTACAGAATGTCTCCAGATGTGCATCGGAAACTACTACTGGTCTTCCATGGAACGATCAAAGCGTAGACTGTTTCAGACATTACTCCCTTGGAGGAAAGTGCGCATGGTCACTGTTGTATTCAATCCCGATGCAATTTCTGTGTTTCATCAACAGTCTGATAGTCCACAGATTACAGAATGCCTCCAGATGTGCATCGGAAACTACTACTGGTCTTCCTGGGAACGATCAAATCGTAATCTGTTTGAGACATTACTCCAATGGAGGAAAGTGCGGATGGTGACTGTTGTATTCAATCCCAAGGCAATTTCTGTGTGTCATCAACACTCTCATAGTCCACAGATTATAGAATGCCACCAGACGTGCATCGGACACTACTACAGGTCTTACAGTTAACGATCAAAGCGTAGACTGTTTGAGACATTACTCCCGTGGAGCAAAGTGCGCATGGTGACAGTTGTATTCAATCCCGATTCAATTTCTGTTTTTCATCGACACTCTGATAGTCCACAGATTACAGAATGAAACCAGATGTGCATCGGAAACTACTACTGGTCCTCCAGGGAACGATCAAAGCGTATACTCTTTGAAAATTACTCCCATGGAGGAAAGTGAACATGGTGACTGTTGTATTCAATCCCGATGATATTTCTGTATTTCATCAACACTCTGATAGTTCAAAGAATATAGAATGCCTCCAGATGTTCATCGGAAACTACTACTGGTCTTCCAGGGAACGATCAAAGCGTAGACTGTTTGAGACATTACTCCCATGGAGGAAAGTGCGCATGATGACTGTTGTATTCAATCCCGATGCAATATCTGTGTTTCATCAACACTCAGTTAGTCCACAGATTTCAGAATGCCTCCAGATGTCCATCGGAAACTACTTCTGGTCTTCCAGGGAACGATAAAATCGTAGACTGTTTGAGACACTACTCCCATGGAGGAATGTGCGCATGGTGACTGTTGTATTCAATCCCGATGCAATTTCTGTGTTTCATCAACACTCTAATAGTCCACAGATTACAGAATGCCTCCAGATGTGCATCGGAAACTACTACTGGTCTTCCAGGGAACGATCAAAGAGTAGACTGTTTGAGTCATTACTCCCATGGAGGAAAGTGTGCATGGTGACTGTTGTATTCAATGCCGATGCAATTTCTGTTTTTCATCAACACTCTAATAGACCACAGATTACAGAATGCCACCGGGTGTGCATTGGAAACTACTACTGGCCTTCCAGGGAACGATCAAAGTGTAGACTGTTTGGGACATTACTCCCGTGGAGGAAAGTGCGCATGGTGCATTTTGTATTCAATCCCGATGAAATTTCTGTGTTTCATCTACACTCTGATAGTCCACAGATTACAGAATGTCACCAGATGTGCATCGGAAATTACTACGGGATCTTCCAGGGAACGATCAAAGCGTGCACTGTTTGGGAATTACTCCCATGGAGGAAAGTGAACATGGTGACTGTTGTATTCAATCCCGATGCAATATCTATGTTTCATCAACACTCAGTTAGTCCACAGATTTCAGAATGCCTCCAGATGTCCATCGGAAACTACTTCTGGTCTTCCAGGGAAAGATCAAATCGTAGACTGTTTGAGACACTACTCCCATGGAGGAATGTGCGCATGGCGACTGTTGTATTCAATCCCGATGCAATTTCTGTGTTTCATCAACACTCTAATAGTCCACAGATTACAGAATGCCTCCAGATGTCCATCGGAAACTACTACTGGTCATCCAGGGAACGATCAAAGCGTAAATTCTTTGAGAAATTACTCCCATGGAAGAAGGTGCGCATGGTGACAGTTGTATTCAATCCCGATTTAATTTCTGTGTTTCATCAACACTCTGATACTCCACAGATTACAGAATGCCTCCAGTTGCGCATCTGAAGCTACTACTGGTTTTCTAGGGAACCATCAAAGCGTAAACCCTTTGAGACATTACTCCCATGGAGGAAGGTGCGCATGGTCACTGTTGTATTCAATCCCGATGCAATTTCTGTGTTTCATCAACAGTCTGAGTGTCCACAGATTACAGAATGCCTCCAGATGTGCATCGGAAACTACTACTGGTCTTCCAGGGAACGATCAAATCGTAGACTGTTTGAGACATTACTCCCGTTGAGGAAAGTGGGCATGGTGAATGTTATATTCAATCCCGATGCAATTTCTGTGTTTCATCAACACTGTGATAGTCCACAGATTACAGAGCGCCACCAGATGTGCATCGGAAACTACTACTGGTCTTCCAGGGAACGATCAAACCGTAGGCTGTTTGAGACATATCTCCCGTGGAGGAACGTGCGCATGGTGGCTGTTGTATTCAATCCCGACGAAATTTCTGTGTTTCATCAACACTCTGATAGTCCACAGATTACAGAATGCCTCCAGATGTGCATCAGAAACTACTACTGGTCTTCCAGGGAAAGATCAAAGCGTAGACTGTTTGAGACATTACTCATATGGAGGAAAGTAAGCTTGGTGACTGTTGTATTCAATACCGATGCAATTTCTGTGTTTCATCAACTCTCTGATAGTCCACAGATTACAGAATGCCTCCAGATGTGCATCGGAAACTACTAATGGTCTTCCAGGGAACGATCAAAGCGTAAACTCTTTGAGACATTACTCCCATAAAGGAAGGTGAGCATGGTGACTGTTGTAATCAATCCCGATGCAATGTCTGTGTTTCATCAACACTCAGTTAGTCCACAGATTTCTGAATGCCTCCATATGTGCATCGGAAACTACTACTGGTCTTCCAGCTAACGATCAAGTCGTAGACTGTTTGAGACATTACTCCCATGGAGGGAAGTGTGCATGGTGACTGTTGTATTCAATCCCGATGCAATTTCTGTGTTTCATCAGCACTCTGATAGTCCACAGATTACAGAATGTCTCCAGATGTGCATCGGAAACTACTACTGGTCTTCCAGGGAACGATCAAAGCGTAGACTGTTTGAGACATTACTCCCATGGAGGAAAGTGCGCATGGTCACTGTTGTATTCAATCCCGATGCAATTTCTGTGTTTCATCAACAGTCTGATAGTCCACAGATTACAGAATGCCTCCAGATGTGCATCGGAAACTACTACTGGCCTTCCTGGGCACGATCAAATCGTAATCTGTTTGAGACATTACTCCAATGGAGGAAAGTGCGGATGGTGACTGTTGTATTCAATCCCAAGGCAATTTCTGTGTGTCATCAACACTCTCATAGTCCACAGATTATAGAATGCCACCAGACGTGCATCGGAAACTACTACAGGTCTTCCAGTTACGATCAAAGCGTAGACTGTTTGAGACATTACTCCCGTGGAGGAAAGTGCGCATGGTGACTGTTGTATTCAATCCCGATGCAAATTCTGTGTTTCATCAACAGTCTGAGTGTCCACAGATTACAGAATGCCTCCAGATGTGTATCGGAAACTACTACTGGTCTTCCAGTGAACGATCAAAGCGTAGACTGTTTGAGACATTACTCCCATCTAGGAAAGTGCGCATGGAGACTGTTGTATTAAATCCCGATGCAATTTCTGTGTTTGATCCATACTCTGATAGTCCACAGATTACAGAATGCCTCCAGATGTGCATCGGAAACTACTACTGGTCTTCCAGGGAACGATCAAAGTGTAGACTGTTTCAGACATTACTCCCATGGAGGAAAGTGCGCATGGTGACTGTTGTATTCAATGCCGATGCAATTTCTGTTTTTCATCAACACTCTAATAGACCACAGATTACAGAATGCCACCGGATGTGCATTGGAAACTACTACTGGCCTTCCAGGGAACGATCAAAGTGTAGACTGTTTGGGACATTTCTCCCGTGGAGGAAAGTGCGCATGGTGACTGTTGTATTCAATCCCGATGAAATTTCTGTGTTTCATCTACATTCTGATAGTCCACAGATTACAGAATGCCACCAGATGTGCATCGGAAATTACTACTGGATCTTCCAGGGAACGATCAAAGCGTATACTATTTGAGAATTACTCCCATGGAGGAAAGTGAACATGGTGACTGTTGTATTCAATCCCGATGCAATTTCTGTATTTCATCAACACTCTGATAGTCCACAGATTACAGAATGCCTCCAGATATTCATCGGAAGCTACTACTGGTCTTCGAGGGAACGATTAAAGCGTAGACTGTTTGAGACATTACTCCCATGGAGGAAAGAGCGCATGGTGACTGTTGTATTCAATCCCGATGCAATTTCTGTGTTTCATCAACACTCAGTTAGTCCACAGATTTCAGAATGCCTCCAGATGTCCATCGGAAACTACTTCTGGTCTTCCAGGGAACGATCAAATCGTAGACTGTTTGAGACACTACTCCCATGGAGGAATGTGTGCATGGTGACTGTTGTATTCAATCCCGATGCAATTTCTGTATTTCATCAACACTCTGATAGTCCACAAATTATAGAATGCCACCAGATGTGCATCGGAATCTACCACTGGTCCTCCAGGGAACGATCAAAACGTATACTGTATGAGACATTACTCCCGTGGAGGAAAGTGCGCGTTGTGACTGTTGTATTCAATCCCGATGCAATTTCTGTGTTTCATCAACACTCTGATAGTCTACAGATTACAGAATGCCAATAGATGTGCATCGGAAACTACTACTGGTCGTAAAGGGAACTATCAAAGCGTAGACGTTTTGAGACATTACTCCCGTGGAGGAAAGTGCGCATGGTGGCTGTTGTATTCAATCCCGATGCAATTTCTGTGTTTCATCAACACTTTGAAGGTCCACAGATTACAGAATGCCTCCAGATGTGCATCGGAAACTTCCACTGGTCCTCCAGGGAACGATCAAGTCGTATAATGTTTGAGACATTACTCCCGTGGAGGGAAGTGCGCGTTGTGACTGTTGTATTCAATCCCGATGCAATATCTGTGTTTCATCAACACTCTGATAGTCCACAAATTACAGAATGCTACCAGATGTGCATCGGAAACTACTACTGGTCTTCCAGGGAACGATCAAAAGCGTAGACTGTTTGAGATATACCTCCCGTGGAGGAAAGTGCGCATGGTGACTGTTGTATTTAATCCCGATGAAATTTCTGTGTTTCATCAATACTCTGATAGTCCACAGATTACAGAATGCCTCCAGATGTGCATCGGAAACTAACACTGGTCTTCCATTGAATGATCAAAGCGTAGACTGTGAGAGACTTTACTCTCATGGAGGAAAGTGCGCATGGTGACTGTTGTATTCAATCCCGATGCAATTTCTGTGTTTCATCAACACTCTGATAGTCCACAGATTACAGAATGCCTCCAGATGTGCATCGGTATCCATTACTGTTCTTCCAGGGAACGATCTAAGCGTAGACTGCTTGAGACATTACTCCCGTGGAGGAAAGTGCGTATGGTGACTGTTGTATTCAATCCAGATGCAATTTGTGTGTTTCATCAACACTCTGATACTCCACAGATTACAGAATGCCTCCAGATGTGCATGGGAAACTGCCACTGTTCTTCCAGGGAACGATCAAAGCGTAGTCAGTTTGAGACATTACTCCCATTTAGGAAAGTGCGCATGGTGACTGTTGTATTCAATCCCGATGCAATTTCTGATCTTCATCAACACTCTGGTAGTCCACAGATTACTGAATGCCACCAGACGTGTATCGGAAACTACTACTGGTCTTCCAGGGAACGATCAAAGCGTAGACTGTTGGAACATTACTCCCGTGGAGGAAAGTGCGCATGGTGGCTGTTGTATTCACCCCGATGGAATTTCTGTGTTTCATCTTCACTCTGATAGTCCACAAATTACAGCATATCACCAGACGTGCATCGGAAACTATTACTGGTCCTCCAGGGATCGATCAAAGCGTAGACTGTTTGAGACAATGCTCCCGTGTATAAAGTGCGCATAATGACTGTTGTAGTCAATCCCGATGCAATTTCTGTTTTTCATCAACACTCTGATAGTCCACAGATTACAGAATGCCACCAGATGTGCTTCGGAAACTACTACTTGTCTTCCACGGAACGATCAAAGAGTAGACTCTTTGAGGCATTACTCCCGTGGACGAAAGTGCGCATGGTGACTGTTGTATTCAATCCCGATTCAATTTCTGTGCTTCATCAACACGCTGATACACCACAGATTACAGAATGCCTCCAGATGTACATCGGAAACTACTACTGGTCTTCGAGGGAACGATTAAAGCGTAGACTGTTTGAGACATTACTCCCATGGAGGAAAGAGCGCATGGTGACTGTTGTATTCAATCCCGATGCAATTTCTGTGTTTCATCAACACTCAGTTAGTCCACAGATTTCAGAATGCCTCCAGATGTCCATCGGAAACTACTTCTGGTCTTCCAGGGAACGATCAAATCGTAGACTGTTTGAGACACTACTCCCATGGAGGAATGTGTGCATGGTGACTGTTGTATTCAATCCCGATGCAATTTCTGTATTTCATCAACACTCTGATAGTCCACAAATTATAGAATGCCACCAGATGTGCATCGGAATCTACCACTGGTCCTCCAGGGAACGATCAAAACGTATACTGTATGAGACATTACTCCCGTGGAGGAAAGTGCGCGTTGTGACTGTTGTATTCAATCCCGATGCAATTTCTGTGTTTCATCAACACTCTGATAGTCTACAGATTACAGAATGCCAATAGATGTGCATCGGAAACTACTACTGGTCGTAAAGGGAACTATCAAAGCGTAGACGTTTTGAGACATTACTCCCGTGGAGGAAAGTGCGCATGGTGGCTGTTGTATTCAATCCCGATGCAATTTCTGTGTTTCATCAACACTTTGAAGGTCCACAGATTACAGAATGCCTCCAGATGTGCATCGGAAACTTCCACTGGTCCTCCAGGGAACGATCAAGTCGTATAATGTTTGAGACATTACTCCCGTGGAGGGAAGTGCGCGTTGTGACTGTTGTATTCAATCCCGATGCAATATCTGTGTTTCATCAACACTCTGATAGTCCACAAATTACAGAATGCTACCAGATGTGCATCGGAAACTACTACTGGTCTTCCAGGGAACGATCAAAAGCGTAGACTGTTTGAGATATACCTCCCGTGGAGGAAAGTGCGCATGGTGACTGTTGTATTTAATCCCGATGAAATTTCTGTGTTTCATCAATACTCTGATAGTCCACAGATTACAGAATGCCTCCAGATGTGCATCGGAAACTAACACTGGTCTTCCATTGAATGATCAAAGCGTAGACTGTGAGAGACTTTACTCTCATGGAGGAAAGTGCGCATGGTGACTGTTGTATTCAATCCCGATGCAATTTCTGTGTTTCATCAACACTCTGATAGTCCACAGATTACAGAATGCCTCCAGATGTGCATCGGTATCCATTACTGTTCTTCCAGGGAACGATCTAAGCGTAGACTGCTTGAGACATTACTCCCGTGGAGGAAAGTGCGTATGGTGACTGTTGTATTCAATCCAGATGCAATTTGTGTGTTTCATCAACACTCTGATACTCCACAGATTACAGAATGCCTCCAGATGTGCATGGGAAACTGCCACTGTTCTTCCAGGGAACGATCAAAGCGTAGTCAGTTTGAGACATTACTCCCATTTAGGAAAGTGCGCATGGTGACTGTTGTATTCAATCCCGATGCAATTTCTGATCTTCATCAACACTCTGGTAGTCCACAGATTACTGAATGCCACCAGACGTGTATCGGAAACTACTACTGGTCTTCCAGGGAACGATCAAAGCGTAGACTGTTGGAACATTACTCCCGTGGAGGAAAGTGCGCATGGTGGCTGTTGTATTCACCCCGATGGAATTTCTGTGTTTCATCTTCACTCTGATAGTCCACAAATTACAGCATATCACCAGACGTGCATCGGAAACTATTACTGGTCCTCCAGGGATCGATCAAAGCGTAGACTGTTTGAGACAATGCTCCCGTGTATAAAGTGCGCATAATGACTGTTGTAGTCAATCCCGATGCAATTTCTGTTTTTCATCAACACTCTGATAGTCCACAGATTACAGAATGCCACCAGATGTGCTTCGGAAACTACTACTTGTCTTCCACGGAACGATCAAAGAGTAGACTCTTTGAGGCATTACTCCCGTGGAGGAAAGTGCGCATGGTGACTGTTGTATTCAATCCCGATTCAATTTCTGTGCTTCATCAACACGCTGATACACCACAGATTACAGAATGCCTCCAGATGTACATCGGAAACTACTACTGGTCTTGCAGGGAACGATTAAAGCGTAGACTGTTAGAGACATTACTCGCATGGAGGAAAGTGCGCATGGTGACTTTTGTATTCAATCTGGATGCAATTTCTGTGTTTCATCAACACTCTGATAGTTCACAGATTACAGAATGCCTCCAGATGTGCATCGGACACTACCACTGTTCTTCCAGTTAACGATCAAAGCGTAGACTGTTTGAGACATTACCAACATGGAGGAAAGTGTGCATGGTGACTGTTGTATTCAATCCCGATACAATTTCTGTGTTTCATCAACACTTTGAAGGTCCACAGATTACAGAATGCCTCCAGATGTGCATCGGAAACTTCCACTGGTCCTCCAGGGAACGACGAAATCGTAATCTGTTTGAGACATTACTCCAATGGAGGAAAGTGCTTATGGTAACTGTTGTATTCAATCCCAAAGCAATTTCTGTGTGTCATCAACACTCTCATAGTCCACAGATTATAGAATGCCACCAGACGTGCATCGGAAACTAGTACAGGTCTTCCAGTTAACGATCAAAGCGTAGACTGTTTGAGACATTACTCCCGTGGAGAAAAGTGCGCATGGTGACTGTTGTATTCAATCCCGATGCAATTTCTGTGTTTCATCAACACTCTGATAGTCCACATAATACAGAATGCCTCCAGATGTGCATCGCAAACTACTACTGGTCATCCAGGGAACGACCAAACCGTAGACTGTTTGAGACATTACTCCTATGGAGGAAAGTGGGCATGGTGACTGTTGTATTCAATCCCGATTCAATTTCTGTGTTTCATCAACACTCTGATAGTCCACAGATTACAGAATGCCACATGATGTGCATCGCAAACTACTACTGGTCTTCCAGGGAACGATCAAAGCGTACACTGTTTGAAAATTACTCCATGGAGAAAAGTGAACATGATGACTGTTGTATTCAATCCCGATGCTATTTCTGTATTTCATCAACACTCTGATAGTCCACAGATTACAGAATGCTTCCAGATGTGCATCGGTAACTATTACTATTCTTCCAGGGAACGATCTAAGCGTAGACATTTTGAGACATTACTCCCATGGAGAAAAGTGTGCACAGTGACTGTTGTATGTAATCCCGATGCAATTTCTGTGTTTCATCAACAGTCTGATAGTACGCAAATTACAGAATGCCTCCAGATGGGCATCGGAAACTACTACTGAACTTCCAAGAAAAGATCAAAGCGTAGACTGTTTGAGGCATTACTCCCATGGAGGAAAGTTCGAATGGTGACTGTTGTATTCACTCCCGATGCGATTTTAGTGTTTCATCAACACTCTGATAGTCCACAGATTACATAATGCCTCCAGATGTGCATCGGAAACTACTACTGGTCTTCCAGGGAACGATCAAAGCGTGGCCTGTTAGAGACATTACTCGCATGGAGGACAGTGCGCATGGTGACTGTTGTATTCAATCCCGAGGCAATTTCTGTGTTTCATCAACACTCTGATAGTCCACAAATTACAGAATGCCTCCAGATGGGCATCGGAAACTACCACTGTTCTTCCAGGGAACGATCAAAGCGCAGTCAGTTTGAGACTTTACTCCCATTTAGGAAAGTGCGCATCGTGACTGTTGTATTCAATCCCGATGCAATTTTTGTGTTTCATCAACACTCTGATAGTCCACAGATTACAGAATGCCTCCAGATGTGCATCGGAAACTACTACTGGTCATCCAGGGAACGATCAAACCGTAGGCTGTTTGAGACATTACTCCTATGGAGGAAAGTGCGCATGGTGACTGTTGTATTCAATCCCATATCAATTTCTGTATTTCATCAACACTCTGATAGTCCACAGATTACAGAATGCCACCCGATGTGCATCGGAAACTACTACTGGTCTTCCAGGGAACGATCAAAGCGTATACTGTTTGAAAATTACTCCCATGGAGGAAAGTGAACATGGTGACTGTTGCATTCAATTCCGATGCTATTTCTGTATTTCATCAACACTCTGATAGTTCACAGATTATAGAATGCCTCCACATGTTCATCGCAAACTACTACTTGTCTTCCTGGGAACGATCAAAGCGTAGACTGTTTGAGACATTACTCCCATGGAGAAAAGAGTGCACAGTGACTGTTGTATTCAATCCCGATGCAATATCTTAGTTCATCAACACTTTGAAGGTCCACAGATTACAGAATGCCTATAGATGTGCCTCGGAAACTTCCACTGGTCCTCCAGGGAACGATCAAAACGTATACTGTTTGAGACATTACTCCCGTGGAGGAAAGTGCGCGTTGTGACTGTGTGTATTCAATCCCGATGCAATTTCTGTGTTTCATCAACACCCTGATAGTCCACAGATTACAGAATGCCAATAGATGTGCATCGGAAACTACAACTGGTCTTAAAGGGAACGATCAAAGCGTAGACTGTTGGGACTTTACTCCCGTGGAGGAAAGTGCGCATGGTGACTGTTGTATTCACCCCGACGGAATTTCTGTGTTTCATCATCACTCTGATAGTCCACAAATTATAGAATATCACCAGACGTGCATCGGAAACTATTACTGGTCCTCCATGGAACGCTCAAAGCGTAGACTGTTTGAGACATTACTCCCGTGTATAAAGTGCGCATAATGACTGTTGTAGTCAATCCCGATGCAATTCCTGTGTTTCATCAACACTCTGATAGTCCACAGATTACAGAATGCCACCAGATGTGCTTCGGAAGCTACTACTTGTCTTCCACGGAACGATCAAAGAGTAGACTGTTTGAGGAATTACGCCCGTGGAGGAAAGTGCGCATGGTGACTGTTGTATTCAATCCCGATGCAATTTCAGTGTTTCATCAACACTTTGAAGGTCCACAGATTACAGAATGCCTCCAGATGTGCATCGGACACTACCACTGTTCTTCCAGGGAACGATTAAAGCGTGGACTGTTCTAGACATTACTGACATGGAGGAAAGTGCGCATGGTGACTGTTGTATTCAATCCCGATACAATTTCTGTGTTTCATCAACACTTTGAAGGTCCACAGATTACAGAATGCCTCCAGATGTGCATCGGAAACTTCCACTGGTCCACCAGGGAACGATCAAATCGTAATCTGTTTGAGACATTACTCCAATGGAGGAAAGTGCGCATGGTGACTGTTGTATTCAATCCCAAGGCAATTTCTGTGTGTCATCAACACTCTCATTGTCCACAGATTATAGAATGCCACCAGACATGCATCGGAAACTACTACAGGTCTTCCAGTTAACGATCAAATCGTAGACTGTTTGAGACATTACTCCCGTGGAGGATAGTGCGCATGGTGGCTGTTGTATTCAATCCCGATGCAATTTCTGTGTTTCATCAACACTCTGATAGTCCACAGATTACAGAATGCCTCCAGATGTGCATCGGAAACTACAACTGGTCATCCAGGGAACGATCAAACCGTAGACTCTTTGAGACATTACTCCCATGGAGAAAAGTGAACATGGTGACTGTTGTATTCAATCCCGATGCTATTTCTGTATTTCATCAACACTCTGATAGTTCACAGATTATACAATGCCTCCACATGTTCATCGCAAACTACTACTGGACTTCCAGGGAACAATCAAAGCGTAGACTGTTTGAGACATTACTCCAATGGAGGAAAGTGCGCATGTTGACTGTTGTATTCAATCCCAAGGCAATTTCTGTGTGTCATCAACACTCTCATAGTCCACAGATTATAGAATGCCACCAGACATGCATCGGAAACTACTACAGGTCTTCCAGTTAACGATCAAAGCGTAGACTGTTTGAGACATTACTCCCGTGGAGGAAAGTGCGCATGGTGACTGTTGTATTCAATCCCGATTCAATTTCTGTGTTTCATCAACACTCTGATAGTCCACAGATTACAGAATGCCACCACATGTGCATCGGAAACTACTACTGGTGTTCCAGGGAACGATCAAAGCGTACACTGTTTGAAAATTACTCCCATGGAGAAAAGTGAACATGGTGACTGTTGTATTCAATCCCGATGCTATTTCTGTATTTCATCAACACTCTGATAGTTCACAGATTATACAATGCCTCCACATGTTCATCGCAAACTACTACTGGTCTTCCAGGGAACGATAAAAGCGTAGACTGTTTGAGACATTACACACATGGAGGAAAGTGCGCATGGTGACTGTTGTATTCAATTCCGATGCAATTTCTGTGTTTCATCAAAAATCTGATAGTCCACAGTTTACAGAATGCGTCCAGATGTGCATCGGTAACTATTACTGTTCTTCCAGGGCACGATCAAAGCGTAGACTGTTTGAGACATTACTCCCATGGAGAAAAGTGTTCACAGTGACTGTTGTATTTAATCCCGATGCAATTTCTGTGTTTCAACAACAGTCTGATATTCCACAAATTACAGAATGCCTCCAGATGGGCATCGGAAACTACTACTGGACTTCCAAGAAACGATCAAAGCGTAGACTGTTTGAGGCATTACTCCCATGGAGGAAAGTTCGCATGGTGACTGTTGTATTCACTCCCGATGCGATTTTAGTGTTTCTACAACACTCTGATAGTCCACAGATAACATAATGCCTCCAGATCTGCATCGGAAACTACTACTGGTCTTCCAGGGAACGATCAAAGCGTGGACTGTTAGAGACATTACTCGCATGGAGATCAGTGCGCATAGTGACTGTTGTATTTAATCCCGATGAAATTTCTGTGTTTCATCAATACTCTGATAGACCACAGATTACAGAATGCCTCCAGATGTGCATCGGAAACTAACACTGGACTTCCAGGGAATGATCAAAGCGTAGACTGTTAGAGACTTTACTTTCATGGAGGAAAGTGCGCATGGTGACTGTTGTATTCAATCCCGATGCAATTTGTGTGTTTCATCAACACTCTGATACTCCACAGATTACAGAATGCCTCCAGATGTGCATCGGAAACTACTACTGGTCATCCAGGGAACGATCAAACCGTAGACTGTTTGAGACATTACTCCTATGGAGGAAAGTGCGCATGGTGACTGTTGTATTCAATCCCATATCAATTTCTGTGTTTCATCAACACTCTAATAGTCCACAGATTACAGAATGCCACCAGATGTGCATCGGAAACTACTACTGGTCTTCCAGGGAACGATCAAAGCGTATACTGTTTGAAAATTACTCCCATGGAGGAAAGTGAACATGGTGACTGTTCCATTCAATTCCGATGCTATTTCTGTATTTCATCAACACTCTGATGGTTCACAGATTATAGAATGCCTCCACATGTTCATCGGAAACTACTACTGGTCTTCCAGGGAACGATCAAAGCGTAGACTGTTTGAGACATTACTCCCATGGAGGAAAGTGCGCATGGTGACTATTGTATTCAATCCCGATGAAACTTCTGTGTTTCAGCAACACTCTGATAGTCCACAGATTACAGAATGCTTCCAGATGTGCATTGGTAACTATTACTGTTCTTCCAGGGAACGATCAAAGCGTAGACTGTTTGAGACATTACTCCCATGGAGAAAAGTGTGCACAGTGACTGTTGTATTTAATCCCGATGCAATTTCTGTGTTTCATCAACAGTCTGATAGTCCGCAGATTACAGAATGCCTCCAGATGTGCATCGGAAACTACTACTGGACTTCCAAGAAACGATCAAAGCGTAGACGGTTTGAAGCATTACTCCCATGGAGGAAAGTTCGCATGGTGTCTGTTGTATTCACTCCCGATGCGCTTTTAGCGTTTCATCAACACTCTGATAGTCCACAGATTACATAATGCCTCCAGATGTGCATCGGAAACTACTACTGGTCTTCCAGGGAACGATCAAAGCGTGGAATGTTAGAGACATTACTCGCATGGAGGACAGTGCGCATAGTGACTGTTGCATTTAATCCCGATGAAATTTCTGTGTTTCATCAATACTCTGATAGTCCACAGATTACAGAATGCCTCCAGATGTGCATCGGAAACTAACACTGGTCTTCCAGGGAATGATCAAAGCGTAGACTGTTTGAGACATTACTCCCATGGAGGAAAGCAAGCATGGTGACTATTGTATTCAATCCCGATGCAATGTGTGTGTTTCATCAACACACGGATACTCCACAGATTACAGAATGCCTCCAGATGTGCATCGGAAACTACTACTGGTCTTCCAGGGAACGATCAAATCGTAGGCTCTTTGAGACATTACTCCCATGGAGGAAGGTGCGCATGGTGACTGTTGTATTCAATCCCGATGCAATTTCTGTGTTTCATCAACACTCTGATAGTCCACAGATTACAGAATGCCTCGAGATGGGCAACGGAAACTACCACTGTTCTTCCAGGGAACGGTCAAAGCGTAGTCAGTTTGAGACACTACTCCCATTTAGGAAAGTGCGCATGGTGACTGTTGTATTCAATCACGAGTCAATTTCTGTGTTTCATCGACACTTTGAAGGTCCACAGATTACAGAATGCCTCCTGATGTGCCTCGGAACCTTCCACTGGTCCTCCAGGGAACGATCAAAACGTATACTGTTCGAGACATTACTCCCGTGGAGGGAAGTGCGCGTTGTGTCTGTTGTATTCAATCCCGATGAAATTTCTGTGTTTCATCAACACTCTGATAGTCCACAGATTACAGAATGCCAATAGATGTGCATCGGAAACTACAACTGGTCTTAAAGGTAACGATCAAAGCGTAGACTGTTTGACAATTACTCCCATGGAGGAAAGTGCGCATGGTGACTGTTGTATTCAATCCCGATGCAATTTCTGTGTTTCATCAACACTCTGAAAGTCCACAGATTACAGAATGCCTCCAGATGTGCATCGGACACTACCACTGTTCTTCCGGGAAACGGTCAAAGCGTAGACTGTTTGAGACATTACTAACATGGAGGAAAGTGCGCATGGTGACTGTTGTGCTCAATCCCGATACAATTTCTGTGTTTCATCAACACATTGAAGGGCCACAGATTACAGAATTCCTCCAGATGTGCATCGTAAACTTCCACTGGTACTCCAGGGAACGATCAAATCGTAATCTGTTTGAGACATTACTCCAATGGAGGAAAGTGCGCATGGTGACTGTTGTATTCAATCCCAAGGCAATTTCTGTGTGTCATTAACACTCTCATAGTCCACAGATTATAGAATGCCACCAGACGTGCATCGGAAACTGCTACAGGTCTTCCAGTTAACGATCAAAGCGTAGACTGTTGGGACTTTACTCCCGTAGAGGAAAGTGCGCATGGTGACTGTTGTATTCACCCCGATGGAATTTCTGTGTTTCATCATCACTCTGATAGTCCACAAATTATAGAATATCACCAGACGTGCATCGGAAACTATTACTGGTCCTCCATGGAACGCTCAAAGCGTAGACTGTTTGAGACATTACTCCCGTGTATAAAGTGCGCATAATGACTGTTGTAGTCAATCCCGATGCAATTCCTGTGTTTCATCAACACTCTGATAGTCCACAGATTACAGAATGCCACCAGATGTGCTTCGGAAGCTACTACTTGTCTTCCACGGAACGATCAAAGAGTAGACTGTTTGAGGCATTACGCCCGTGGAGGAAAGTGCGCATGGTGACTGTTGTATTCAATCCCGATGCAATTTCAGTGTTTCAGCAACACTTTGAAGGTCCACAGATTACAGAATGCCTCCAGATGTGCATCGGACACTACCACTGTTCTTCCAGGGAACAATTAAAGCGTGGACTGTTCTAGACATTACTGACATGGAGGAAAGTGCGCATGGTGACTGTTGTATTCAATCCCGATACAATTTCTGTGTTTCATCAACACTTTGAAGGTCCACAGATTACAGAATGCCTCCAGATGTGCATCGGAAACTTCCACTGGTCCACCAGGGAACGATCAAATCGTAATCTGTTTGAGACATTACTCCAATGGAGGAAAGTGCGCATGGTGACTGTTGTATTCAATCCCAAGGCAATTTCTGTGTGTCATCAACACTCTCATTGTCCACAGATTATAGAATGCCACCAGACATGCATCGGAAACTACTACAGGTCTTCCAGTTAACGATCAAATCGTAGACTGTTTGAGACATTACTCCCGTGGAGGATAGTGCGCATGGTGACTGTTGTATTCAATCCCGATGCAATTTCTGTGTTTCATCAACACTCTGATAGTCCACAGATTACAGAATGCCTCCAGATGTGCATCGGACACTACCACTGTTCTTCCGGGGAACGATCAAAGCGTAGACTGTTTGAGACATTACTAACATGGAGGAAAGTGCGCATGGTGACTGTTGTGTTCAATCCCGATACAATTTCTGTGTTTCATCAACACTTTGAAGGGCCACAGATTACAGAATGCCTCCAGATGTGCATCGTAAACTTCCACTGGTCCTCCAGGGAACGATCAAATCGTAATCTGTTTGAGACATTACTCCAATGGAGGAAAGTGCGCATGGTGACTGTTGTATTCAATCCCAAGGCAATTTCTGTGTGTAGTCAACACTCTCATAGTCCACAGATTATAGAATGCCACCAGACGTGCATCGGAAACTACTACAGGTCTTCCAGTTAACGATCAAAGCGTAGACTGTTTGAGACATTACTCCCGTGGAGGAAAGTGCGCATGGTGACTGTTGTATTCAATCCCGATTCAATTTCTGTGTTTCATCAACACTCTGATAGTCCACAGATTACAGAATGCCACCACATGTGCATCGGAAACTACTACTGGTCTTCCAGGGAACGATCAAAGCGTACACTGTTTGAAAATTACTCACATGGAGAAAAGTGAACATGGTGACTGTTGTATTCAATCCCGATGCTATTTCTGTATTTCATCAACACTCTGATAGTTCACAGATTATACAATGCCTCCACATGTTCATCGCAAACTACTACTGGTCTTCCAGGGAACGATAAAAGCGTAGACTGTTTGAGACATTACACACATGGAGGAAAGTGCGCATGGTGACTGTTGTATTCAATTCCGATGCAATTTCTGTGTTTCATCAAAAATCTGATAGTCCACAGTTTACAGAATGCGTCCAGATGTGCATTGGTAACTATTACTGTTCTTCCAGGGAACGATCAAAGCGTAGACTGTTTGAGACATTACTCCCATGGAGAAAAGTGTGCACAGTGACTGTTGTATTTAATCCCGATGCAATTTCTGTGTTTCATCAACAGTCTGATAGTCCGCAGATTACAGAATGCCTCCAGATGTGCATCGGAAACTACTACTGGACTTCCAAGAAACGATCAAAGCGTAGACGGTTTGAAGCATTACTCCCATGGAGGAAAGTTCGCATGGTGTCTGTTGTATTCACTCCCGATGCGCTTTTAGCGTTTCATCAACACTCTGATAGTCCACAGATTTCATAATGCCTCCAGATGTGCATCGGAAACTACTACTGGTCTTCCAGGGAACGATCAAAGCGTGGACTGTTAGAGACATTACTCGCATGGAGGACAGTGCGCATAGTGACTGTTGCATTTAATCCCGATGAAATTTCTGTGTTTCATCAATACTCTGATAGTCCACAGATTACAGAATGCCTCCAGATGTGCATCGGAAACTAACACTGGTCTTCCAGGGAATGATCAAAGCGTAGACTGTTTGAGACATTACTCCCATGGAGGAAAGCAAGCATGGTGACTATTGTATTCAATCCCGATGCAATGTGTGTGTTTCATCAACACACTGATACTCCACAGATTACAGAATGCCTCCAGATATGCATCGGAAACTACTACTGGTCTTCCAGGGAACGATCAAATCGTAGGCTCTTTGAGACATTACTCCCATGGAGGAAGGTGCACATGGTGACTGTTGTATTCAATCCCGATGCAATTTCTGTGTTTCATCAACACTCTGATAGTCCACAGATTACAGAATGCCTCGAGATGGGCAACGGAAACTACCACTGTTCTTCCAGGGAACGGTCAAAGCGTAGTCAGTTTGAGACATTACTCCCATTTAGGAAAGTGCGCATGGTGACTGTTGTATTCAATCACGAGTCAATTTCTGTGTTTCATCGACACTTTGAAGGTCCACAGATTACAGAATGCCTCCTGATGTGCCTCGGAACCTTCCACTGGTCCTCCAGGGAACGATCAAAACGTATACTGTTCGAGACATTACTCCCGTGGAGGGAAGTGCGCGTTGTGTCTGTTGTATTCAATCCCGATGAAATTTCTGTGTTTCATCAACACTCTGATAGTCCACAGATTACAGAATGCCAATAGATGTGCATCGGAAACTACAACTGGTCTTAAAGGGAACGATCAAAGCGTAGACTGTTTGACAATTACTCCCATGGAGGAAAGTGCGCATGGTGACTGTTGTATTCAATCCCGATGCAATTTCTGTGTTTTATCAACACTCTGAAAGTCCACAGATTACAGAATGCCTCCAGATGTGCATCGGACACTACCACTGTTCTTCCGGGAAACGGTCAAAGCGTAGACTGTTTGAGACATTACTAACATGGAGGAAAGTGCGCATGGTGACTGTTGTGTTCAATCCCGATACAATTTCTGTGTTTCATCAACACATTGAAGGGCCACAGATTACAGAATTCCTCCAGATGTGCATCATAAACTTCCACTGGTACTCCAGGGAACGATCAAATCGTAATCTGTTTGAGACATTACTCCAATGGAGGAAAGTGCGCATGGTGACTGTTGTATTCAATCCCAAGGCAATTTCTGTGTGTCATTAACACTCTCATAGTCCACAGATTATAGAATGCCACCAGACGTGCATCGGAAACTACTACAGGTCTTCCAGTTAACGATCAAAGCGTAGACTGTTTGAGACATTACTCCCGTGGAGGAAAGTGCGCATGGTGACTGTTGTATTCAATCCCGATTCAATTTCTGTGTTTCATCAACACTCTGATAGTCCACAGATTACAGAATGCCACCACATGTGCATCGGAAACTACTACTGGTCTTCCAGGGAACGATCAAAGCGTACACTGTTTGAAAATTACTCACATGGAGAAAAGTGAACATGGTGACTGTTGTATTCAATCCCGATGCTATTTCTGTATTTCATCAACACTCTGATAGTTCACAGATTATACAATGCCTCCACATGTTCATCGCAAACTACTACTGGTCTTCCAGGGAACGATAAAAGCGTAGACTGTTTGAGACATTACACACATGGAGGAAAGTGCGCATGGTGACTGTTGTATTCAATTCCGATGCAATTTCTGTGTTTCATCAAAAATCTGATAGTCCACAGTTTACAGAATGCGTCCAGATGTGCATTGGTAACTATTACTGTTCTTCCAGGGAACGATCAAAGCGTAGACTGTTTGAGACATTACTCCCATGGAGAAAAGTGTGCACAGTGACTGTTGTATTTAATCCCGATGCAATTTCTGTGTTTCATCAACAGTCTGATAGTCCGCAGATTACAGAATGCCTCCAGATGTGCATCGGAAACTACTACTGGACTTCCAAGAAACGATCAAAGCGTAGACGGTTTGAAGCATTACTCCCATGGAGGAAAGTTCGCATGGTGTCTGTTGTATTCACTCCCGATGCGCTTTTAGCGTTTCATCAACACTCTGATAGTCCACAGATTACATAATGCCTCCAGATGTGCATCGGAAACTACTACTGGTCTTCCAGGGAACGATCAAAGCGTGGACTGTTAGAGACATTACTCGCATGGAGGACAGTGCGCATAGTGACTGTTGCATTTAATCCCGATGAAATTTCTGTGTTTCATCAATACTCTGATAGTCCACAGATTACAGAATGCCTCCAGATGTGCATCGGAAACTAACACTGGTCTTCCAGGGAATGATCAAAGCGTAGACTGTTTGAGACATTACTCCCATGGAGGAAAGCAAGCATGGTGACTATTGTATTCAATCCCGATGCAATGTGTGTGTTTCATCAACACACTGATACTCCACAGATTACAGAATGCCTCCAGATATGCATCGGAAACTACTACTGGTCTTCCAGGGAACGATCAAATCGTAGGCTCTTTGAGACATTACTCCCATGGAGGAAGGTGCGCATGGTGACTGTTGTATTCAATCCCGATGCAATTTCTGTGTTTCATCAACACTCTGATAGTCCACAGATTACAGAATGCCTCGAGATGGGCAACGGAAACTACCACTGTTCTTCCAGGGAACGGTCAAAGCGTAGTCAGTTTGAGACATTACTCCCATTTAGGAAAGTGCGCATGGTGACTGTTGTATTCAATCACGAGTCAATTTCTGTGTTTCATCGACACTTTGAAGGTCCACAGATTACAGAATGCCTCCTGATGTGCCTCGGAACCTTCCACTGGTCCTCCAGGGAACGATCAAAACGTATACTGTTCGAGACATTACTCCCGTGGAGGGAAGTGCGCGTTGTGTCTGTTGTATTCAATCCCGATGAAATTTCTGTGTTTCATCAACACTCTGATAGTCCACAGATTACAGAATGCCAATAGATGTGCATCGGAAACTACAACTGGTCTTAAAGGGAACGATCAAAGCGTAGACTGTTTGACAATTACTCCCATGGAGGAAAGTGCGCATGGTGACTGTTGTATTCAATCCCGATGCAATTTCTGTGTTTTATCAACAATCTGAAAGTCCACAGATTACAGAATGCCTCCAGATGTGCATCGGACACTACCACTGTTCTTCCGGGAAACGGTCAAAGCGTAGACTGTTTGAGACATTACTAACATGGAGGAAAGTGCGCATGGTGACTGTTGTGTTCAATCCCGATACAATTTCTGTGTTTCATCAACACATTGAAGGGCCACAGATTACAGAATTCCTCCAGATGTGCATCATAAACTTCCACTGGTACTCCAGGGAACGATCAAATCGTAATCTGTTTGAGACATTACTCCAATGGAGGAAAGTGCGCATGGTGACTGTTGTATTCAATCCCAAGGCAATTTCTGTGTGTCATTAACACTCTCATAGTCCACAGATTATAGAATGCCACCAGACGTGCATCGGAAACTGCTACAGGTCTTCCAGTTAACGATCAAAGCGTAGACTGTTGGGACTTTACTCCCGTGGAGGAAAGTGCGCATGGTGACTGTTGTATTCACCCCGATGGAATTTCTGTGTTTCATCATCACTCTGATAGTCCACAAATTATAGAATATCACCAGACGTGCATCGGAAACTATTACTGGTCCTCCATGGAACGCTCAAAGCGTAGACTGTTTGAGACATTACTCCCGTGTATAAAGTGCGCATAATGCCTGTTGTAGTCAATCCCGATGCAATTCCTGTGTTTCATCAACACTCTGATAGTCCACAGATTACAGAATGCCACCAGATGTGCTTCGGAAGCTACTACTTGTCTTCCACGGAACGATCAAAGAGTAGACTGTTTGAGGCATTATGCCCGTGGAGGAAAGTGCGCATGGTGACTGTTGTATTCAATCCCGATGCAATTTCAGTGTTTCATCAACACTTTGAAGGTCCACAGATTACAGAATGCCTCCAGATGTGCATCGGACACTACCACTGTTCTTCCAGGGAACGATTAAAGCGTGGACTGTTCTAGACATTACTGACATGGAGGAAAGTGCGCATGGTGACTGTTGTATTCAATCCCGATACAATTTCTGTGTTTCATCAACACTTTGAAGGTCCACAGATTACAGAATGCCTCCAGATGTGCATCGGAAACTTCCACTGGTCCACCAGGGAACGATCAAATCGTAATCTGTTTGAGACATTACTCCAACGGAGGAAAGTGCGCATGGTGACTGTTGTATTCAATCCCAAGGCAATTTCTGTGTGTCATCAACACTCTCACTGTCCACAGATTATAGAATGCCACCAGACATGCATCGGAAACTACTACAGGTCTTCCAGTTAACGATCAAATCGTAGACTGTTTGAGACATTACTCCCGTGGAGGATAGTGCGCATGGTGACTGTTGTATTCAATCCCGATGCAATTTCTGTGTTTCATCAACACTCTGATAGTCCACAGATTACAGAATGCCTCCAGATGTGCATCGGAAACTACAACTGGTCATCCAGGGAACGATCAAACCGTAGACTCTTTGAGACATTACTCCCATGGAGAAAAGTGAACATGGTGACTGTTGTATTCAATCCCGATGCTATTTCTGTATTTCATCAACACTCTGATAGTTCACAGATTATACAATGCCTCCACATGTTCATCGCAAACTACTACTGGACTTTCAGGGAACAATCAAAGCGTAGACTGTTTGAGACATTACTCCAATGGAGGAAAGTGCGCATGGTGACTGTTGTATTCAATCCCAAGGCAATTTCTGTGTGTCATCAACACTCTCATAGTCCACAGATTATAGAATGCCACCAGACATGCATCGGAAACTACTACAGGTCTTCCAGTTAACGATCAAAGCGTAGACTGTTTGAGACATTACTCCCGTGGAGGAAAGTGCGCATGGTGACTGTTGTATTCAATCCCGATTCAATTTCTGTGTTTCATCAACACTCTGATAGTCCACAGATTACAGAATGCCACCACATGTGCATCGGAAACTACTACTGGTCTTCCAGGGAACGATCAAAGCGTACACTGTTTGAAAATTACTCCCATGGAGAAAAGTGAACATGGTGACTGTTGTATTCAATCCCGATGCTATTTCTGTATTTCATCAACACTCTATTGGTTCACAGATTATACAATGCCTCCACATGTTCATCGCAAACTACTACTGGTCTTCCAGGGAACGATAAAAGCGTAGACTGTTTGAGACATTACACACATGGAGGAAAGTGCGCATGGTGACTGTTGTATTCAATTCCGATGCAATTTCTGTGTTTCATCAAAAATCTGATAGTCCACAGTTTACAGAATGCGTCCAGATGTGCATCGGTAACTATTACTGTTCTTCCAGGGCACGATCAAAGCGTAGACTGTTTGAGACATTACTCCCATGGAGAAAAGTGTTCACAGTGACTGTTGTATTTAATCCCGATGCAATTTCTGTGTTTCAACAACAGTCTGATATTCCACAAATTACAGAATGCCTCCAGATGGGCATCGGAAACTACTACTGGACTTCCAAGAAACGATCAAAGCGTAGACTGTTTGAGGCATTACTCCCATGGAGGAAAGTTCGCATGGTGACTGTTGTATTCACTCCCGATGCGATTTTAGTGTTTCTACAACACTCTGATAGTCCACAGATAACATAATGCCTCCAGATCTGCATCGGAAACTACTACTGGTCTTCCAGGGAACGATCAAAGCGTGGACTGTTAGAGACATTACTCGCATGGAGATCAGTGCGCATAGTGACTGTTGTATTTAATCCCGATGAAATTTCTGTGTTTCATCAATACCCTGATAGACCACAGATTACAGAATGCCTCCAGATGTGCATCGGAAACTAACACTGGTCTTCCAGGGAATGATCAAAGCGTAGACTGTTAGAGACTTTACTCTCATGGAGGAAAGTGCGCATGGTGACTGTTGTATTCACTCCCGATGCAATTTGTGTGTTTCATCAACACTCTGATACTCCACAGATTACAGAATGCCTCCAGATGTGCATCGGAAACTACTACTGGTCATCCAGGGAACGATCAAACCGTAGACTGTTTGAGACATTACTCCTATGGAGGAAAGTGCGCATGGTGACTGTTGTATTCAATCCCATATCAATTTCTGTGTTTCATCAACACTCTAATAGTCCACAGATTACAGAATGCCACCAGATGTGCATCGGATAGTACTACTGGTCTTCCAGGGAACGATCAAAGCGTATACTGTTTGAAAATTACTCCCATGGAGGAAAGTGAACATGGTGACTGTTCCATTCAATTCCGATGCTATTTCTGTATTTCATCAACACTCTGATGGTTCACAGATTATAGAATGCCTCCACATGTTCATCGGAAACTACTACTGGTCTTCCAGGGAACGATCAAAGCGTAGACTGTTTGAGACATTACTCCCATGGAGGAAAGTGCGCATGGTGACTATTGTATTCAATCCCGATGAAACTTCTGTGTTTCAGCAACACTCTGATAGTCCACAGATTACAGAATGCTTCCAGATGTGCATTGGTAACTATTACTGTTCTTCCAGGGAACGATCAAAGCGTAGACTGTTTGAGACATTACTCCCATGGAGAAAAGTGTGCACAGTGACTGTTGTATTTAATCCCGATGCAATTTCTGTGTTTCATCAACAGTCTGATAGTCCGCAGATTACAGAATGCCTCCAGATGTGCATCGGAAACTACTACTGGACTTCCAAGAAACGATCAAAGCGTAGACGGTTTGAAGCATTACTCCCATGGAGGAAAGTTCGCATGGTGTCTGTTGTATTCACTCCCGATGCGCTTTTAGCGTTTCATCAACACTCTGATAGTCCACAGATTACATAATGCCTCCAGATGTGCATCGGAAACTACTACTGGTCTTCCAGGGAACGATCAAAGCGTGGACTGTTAGAGACATTACTCGCATGGAGGACAGTGCGCATAGTGACTGTTGCATTTAATCCCGATGAAATTTCTGTGTTTCATCAATACTCTGATAGTCCACAGATTACAGAATGCCTCCAGATGTGCATCGGAAACTAACACTGGTCTTCCAGGGAATGATCAAAGCGTAGACTGTTTGAGACATTACTCCCGTGGAGGAAAGCAAGCATGGTGACTATTGTATTCAATCCCGATGCAATGTGTGTGTTTCATCAACACACTGATACTCCACAGATTACAGAATGCCTCCAGATGTGCATCGGAAACTACTACTGGTCTTCCAGGGAACGATCAAATCGTAGGCTATTTGAGACATTACTCCCATGGAGGAAGGTGCGCATGGTGACTGTTGTATTCAATCCCGATGCAATTTCTGTGTTTCATCAACACTCTGATAGTCCACAGATTACAGAATGCCTCGAGATGGGCAACGGAAACTACCACTGTTCTTCCAGGGAACGGTCAAAGCGTAGTCAGTTTGAGACATTACTCCCATTTAGGAAAGTGCGCATGGTGACTGTTGTATTCAATCACGAGTCAATTTCTGTGTTTCATCGACACTTTGAAGGTCCACAGATTACAGAATGCCTCCTGATGTGCCTCGGAACCTTCCACTGGTCCTCCAGGGAACGATCAAAACGTATACTGTTCGAGACATTACTCCCGTGGAGGGAAGTGCGCGTTGTGTCTGTTGTATTCAATCCCGATGAAATTTCTGTGTTTCATCAACACTCTGATAGTCCACAGATTACAGAATGCCAATAGATGTGCATCGGAAACTACAACTGGTCTTAAAGGGAACGATCAAAGCGTAGACTGTTTGACAATTACTCCCATGGAGGAAAGTGCGCATGGTGACTGTTGTATTCAATCCCGATGCAATTTCTGTGTTTCATCAACACTCTGAAAGTCCACAGATTACAGAATGCCTCCAGATGTGCATCGGACACTACCACTGTTCTTCCGGGAAACGGTCAAAGCGTAGACTGTTTGAGACATTACTAACATGGAGGAAAGTGCGCATGGTGACTGTTGTGTTCAATCCCGATACAATTTCTGTGTTTCATCAACACATTGAAGGGCCACAGATTACAGAATTCCTCCAGATGTGCATCGTAAACTTCCACTGGTACTCCAGGGAACGATCAAATCGTAATCTGTTTGAGACATTACTCCAATGGAGGAAAGTGCGCATGGTGACTGTTGTATTCAATCCCAAGGCAATATCTGTGTGTCATTAACACTCTCATAGTCCACAGATTATAGAATGCCACCAGACGTGCATCGGAAACTGCTACAGGTCTTCCAGTTAACGATCAAAGCGTAGACTGTTTGAGACATTACTCCCGTGGAGGAATGTGCGCATGGTGACTGTTGTATTCAATCCCGATGCAATTTCTGTGTTTCTTCAACACTCTGATAGCCCACAGATTACAGAATGCCTCCAGATGTTCATCGGAAACTACTACTGGTCATCCAGGGAACGATCAAACCGTAGACTGTTTGAGACATTACTCCTATGGAGGAATGTGGGCATGGTGACTGTTGTATTCAATCCCGATTCAATTTCTGTGTTTCATCAACACTCTGATAGTCCACAGATTACAGAATGCCACTAGATGTGCATCGGAAACTGCTACTGGTCTTCCAGGGAACGATCAAAGCGTATACTGTTTGAAAATTACTCCCATGGAGGGAAGTGAACATGGTGACTGTTGTATTCAATCACGATGCTATTTCTGTATTTCATCAACACTCTGATAATTCACAGATTATAGAGTGCCTCCAGATGTTCATCGGAAACTACTACTGGTCTTCCAGGGAACGATCAAAGCGTAGACTGTTTGAGACATTACTCCCATGGAGGAAAGTGCGCATGGTGACTGTTGTATTCAATCCCGATGCAATTTGTGTGTTTCATCAACAGTCGGAGTGTCCACAGATTACAGAATGCCACCAGATGTGCATCGGAAACTACTACTGGTCTTCCAGTGAACGATCAAAGCGTAGACTGTTTGAGACATTACTCCCATGGAGGTAAATGCGCATGGAGACTGTTGTATTAAATCCTGATGCAATTTCTGTGTTTGATCCATACTCTGATAGTCCACAGATTACAGAATGCCACCAGATGTGCATCGGAAACTACTACTGGTCTTCCAGGGAACGATCAAAGCGTAGACTGTTTGACAATTACTCCCATGGAGGAAAGTGCGCATGGTGACTGTTGTATTCAATCCCGATGCAATTTCTGTGTTTCATCAACACTCTGAAAGTCCACAGATTACAGAATGCCTCCAGATGTGCATCGGACACTACCACTGTTCTTCCGGGGAACGATCAAAGCGTAGACTGTTTGAGACATTACTAACATGGAGGAAAGTGCGCATGGTGACTGTTGTGTTCAATCCCGATACAATTTCTGTGTTTCATCAACACTTTGAAGGGCCACAGATTACAGAATGCCTCCAGATGTGCATCGTAAACTTCCACTGGTCCTCCAGGGAACGATCAAATCGTAATCTGTTTGAGACATTACTCCAATGGAGGAAAGTGCGCATGGTGACTGTTGTATTCAATCCCAAGGCAATTTCTGTGTGTAGTCAACACTCTCATAGTCCACAGATTATAGAATGCCACCAGACGTGCATCGGAAACTACTACAGGTCTTCCAGTTAACGATCAAAGCGTAGACTGTTTGAGACATTACTCCCGTGGAGGAAAGTGCGCATGGTGACTGTTGTATTCAATCCCGATGCAATTTCAGTGTTTCTTCAACACTCTGATAGTCCACAGATTACAGAATGCCTCCAGATGTGCATCGGAAACTACTACTGGTCATCCAGGGAACGATCAAACCGTAGACTGTTTGAGACATTACTCCTATTGAGGAAAGTGTGCATGGTGACTGTTGTATTCAATCCCGATTCAATTTCTGTGTTTCATCAACACTCTGATAGTCCACAGATTACAGAATGCCACTAGATGTGCATCGGAAACTGCTACTGGTCTTCCAGGAAACGATCAAAGCGTATACTGTTTAAAAATTACTCCCATGGAGGAAAGTGAACATGGTGACCGTTGTATTCAATCACGATGCTATTTCTGTATTTCATCAACACTCTGATAGTTCACAGATTATAGAATGCCTCCAGATGTTCATCGGAAACTACTACTGGTCTTCCAGGGAACGATCAAAGCGTAGACTGTTTGAGACATTACTCCCATGGAGGTAAGTGCGCATGGTGACTGTTGTATTCAATGCCGGTGCAATTTCTGTGTTTCATTAACACTCC
The DNA here is from genome assembly GCF_023897955.1 of Schistocerca gregaria. Classification (NCBI taxonomy): domain Eukaryota; kingdom Metazoa; phylum Arthropoda; class Insecta; order Orthoptera; family Acrididae; genus Schistocerca; species Schistocerca gregaria. The sequence goes on from NW_026061706.1 coordinate 6,039,638, forward strand.
AATCGTCCACAGATTACAGAATGCCACCGGATGTGCATTAAAAACTACTACTGGCCCCCCAGGGAAAGATCAACGTGTAGACTGTTTGGTACATTTCTCCCGTGGAGGAAAGTGCGCATGGTGACTGTTGTATTCAATCCCGATGAAATTTCTGTGTTTCATCAACACTCTGATAGTCCACAGATTACAGAATGCTTCCAGATGTGCATCGGAAACTACCACTGTTCTTCCAGGGAACGATCAAAGCGTAGTCAGTTTGAGACAATACTCCCATTTAGGAAAGTGCGCATGGTGACTGTTGTATTCAATCACGAGTCAATTTCTGTGTTTCATCCACACCTTGAAGGTCCACAGATTACAGAATGCCTCCAGATGTGCCTCGGAACCTTCCACTGGTCCTCCAGGGAACGATCAAAACGTATACTGTTAGAGACATTACTCCCGTGGAGGAAAGTGCGCGTTGTGTCTGTTGTATTCAATCCCGATGAAATTTCTTTGTTTCATCAACACTCTGATAGTCCACAGATTACAGAATGCCATTAGATGTGCATCGGAAACTACAACTGGTCTTAAAGGGAACGATCAAAGCGTAGACTGTTGGGACATTACTCCCGTGGAGGAAAGTGCGCATGGTGACTGTTATATGCACCCCGATGGAATTTCAGTGTTTCATCATCACTCTGATAGTCCACAAATTACAGAATATCACCAGAGGTGCATCGGAAACTATTACTGATCCTCCAGGGAACGATCAAAGCGTAGACTGTTTGAGACATTACTCCCGTGGATAAAGTGCGCATAATGACTGTTCTAGTCAATCCCGATGCAATTTCTGTGTTTCATCAACACTCTGACAGTCCACAGATTACAGAATGCCACCAGATGTGCTTCGGAAACTACTACTTGTCTTCCACGGAACGATCAAAGAGTAGACTGTTTGAGGCATTACTAACGTGTAGGAAAGTGCGCATGGTGACTGTTTTATTCAATCCCTATGCGATTTCTGTGTTTCATCAACTTTCTGATAGTCCACAGATTACAGAATGCCACCAGATGTGCATCGGAAACTACTACTGGTCTTCCAGGGAACGATCAAAGCGTAGACTGTTTGACAATTACTCCCATGGAGTAAAGTGCGCATGGAGACTGTTGTATTCAATCCCGATGCAATTTCTGTGTTTCCTCAACACTCTGACAGTCCACAGATTACAGAATGCCTCCAGATGTGCATCGGACACTGCCACAGTTCTTCCAGGGAACGATCAAAGCGTAGACTGTTTGAGACATTACTAACATGGAGGAAAGTGCGCATGGTGACTGTTGTATTCAATCCCGATGCAATTTCTGTGTTTCATCAACACTCTGATAGTCCACAGATTACAGAATGCCTCGAGATGGGCAACGGAAACTACCACTGTTCTTCCAGGGAACGGTCAAAGCGTAGTCAGTTTGAGACTTTACTCCCATTTAGGAAAGTGCGCATGGTGACTGTTGTATTCAATCACGAGTCAATTTCTGTGTTTCATCGACACTTTGAAGGTCCACAGATTACGGAATGCCTCCTGATGTGCCTCGGAACCTTCCACTGGTCCTCCAGGGAACGATCAAAACGTATACTGTTCGAGACATTACTCCCGTGGAGGGAAGTGCGCGTTGTGTCTGTTGTATTCAATCCCGATGGAATTTCAGTGTTTCATCATCACTCTGATAGTCCACAAATTACAGAATATCACCAGACGTGCATCGGAAACTATTACTGGTCCTCCAGGGAACGATCAAAGCGTAGACTGTTTGAGACATTACTCCCGTGGATAAAGTGCGCATAATGACTGTTGTAGTCAATCCCGATGCAATTTCTGTGTTTCATCAACACTCTGATAGTCCACAGATTACAGAATGCCACCAGATGTGCACCGGAAACTACTACTGGTCTTCCAGGGAACGATCAAAGCGTAGACTGTTTGACAATTACTCCCATGGAGGAGAGTGCGCATGGTGACTGTTGTATTCAATCCCGATGCAATTTCTGTGTTTCATCAACACTCTGAAAGTCCACAGATTACAGAATGCCTCCAGATGTGCATCGGACACTACCACTGTTCTTCCGGGAAACGGTCAAAGCGTAGACTGTTTGAGACATTACTAACATGGAGGAAAGTGCGCATGGTGACTGTTGTGTTCAATCCCGATACAATTTCTGTGTTTCATCAACACATTGAAGGGCCACAGATTACAGAATTCCTCCAGATGTGCATCGTAAACTTCCACTGGTACTCCAGGGAACGATCAAATCGTAATCTGTTTGAGACATTACTCCAATGGAGGAAAGTGCGCATGGTGACTGTTGTATTCAATCCCAAGGCAATTTCTGTGTGTCATTAACACTCTCATAGTCCACAGATTATAGAATGCCACCAGACGTGCATCGGAAACTGCTACAGGTCTTCCAGTTAACGATCAAAGCGTAGACTGTTTGAGACATTACTCCCGTGGAGGAATGTGCGCATGGTGACTGTTGTATTCAATCCCGATGCAATTTCTGTGTTTCTTCAACACTCTGATAGCCCACAGATTACAGAATGCCTCCAGATGTTCATCGGAAACTACTACTGGTCATCCAGGGAACGATCAAACCGTAGACTGTTTGAGACATTACTCCTATGGAGGAAAGTGGGCATGGTGACTGTTGTATTCAATCCCGATTCAATTTCTGTGTTTCATCAACACTCTGATAGTCCACAGATTACAGAATGCCACTAGATGTGCATCGGAAACTGCTACTGGTCTTCCAGGGAACGATCAAAGCGTATACTGTTTGAAAATTACTCCCATGGAGGAAAGTGAACATGGTGACTGTTGTATTCAATCACGATGCTATTTCTGTATTTCATCAACACTCTGATAATTCACAGATTATAGAGTGCCTCCAGATGTTCATCGGAAACTACTACTGGTCTTCCAGGGAACGATCAAAGCGTAGACTGTTTGAGACATTACTCCCATGGAGGAAAGTGCGCATGGTGACTGTTGTATTCAATCCCGATGCAATTTGTGTGTTTCATCAACAGTCGGAGTGTCCACAGATTACAGAATGCCACCAGATGTGCATCGGAAACTACTACTGGTCTTCCAGTGAACGATCAAAGCGTAGACTGTTTGAGACATTACTCCCATGGAGGTAAATGCGCATGGAGACTGTTGTATTAAATCCTGATGCAATTTCTGTGTTTGATCCATACTCTGATAGTCCACAGATTACAGAATGCCACCAGATGTGCATCGTAAACTTCCACTGGTCCTCTAGGGAACGATCAAATCGTAATCTGTTTGAGACATTACTCCAATGGAGGAAAGTGCGCATGGTGACTGTTGTATTCAATCCCAAGGCAATTTCTGTGTGTAGTCAACACTCTCATAGTCCACAGATTATAGAATGCCACCAGACGTGCATCGGAAACTACTACAGGTCTTCCAGTTAACGATCAAAGCGTAGACTGTTTGAGACATTACTCCCGTGGAGGAAAGTGCGCATGGTGACTGTTGTATTCAATCCCGATGCAATTTCAGTGTTTCTTCAACACTCTGATAGTCCACAGATTACAGAATGCCTCCAGATGTGCATCGGAAACTACTACTGGTCATCCAGGGAACGATCAAACCGTAGACTGTTTGAGACATTACTCCTATTGAGGAAAGTGGGCATGGTGACTGTTGTATTCAATCCCGATTCAATTTCTGTGTTTCATCAACACTCTGATAGTCCACAGATTACAGAATGCCACTAGATGTGCATCGGAAACTGCTACTGGTCTTCCAGGAAACGATCAAAGCGTATACTGTTTGAAAAATACTCCCATGGAGGAAAGTGAACATGGTGACCGTTGTATTCAATCACGATGCTATTTCTGTATTTCATCAACACTCTGATAGTTCACAGATTATAGAATGCCTCCAGATGTTCATCGGAAACTACTACTGGTCTTCCAGGGAACGATCAAAGCGTAGACTGTTTGAGACATTACTCCCATGGAGGAAAGTGCGCATGGTGACTGTTGTATTCAATCCCGATGCAATTTGTGTGTTTCATCAACAGTCTGATTGTCCACAGATTACAGAATGCCTCCAGATGTGCATCGGAAACTACTACTGGTCTTCCAGTGAACGATCAAAGCGTAGACTGTTTGAGACATTACTCCCATGGAGGTAAGTGCGCATGGAGACTGTTGTATTAAATCCTGATGCAATTTCTGTGTTTGATCCATACTCTGATAGTCCACAGATTACAGAATGCCTCCAGATGTGCATCGGAAACTACTACTGGTCTTCCAGGGAACGATCAAAGTGTAGACTGTTTGAGACATTACTCCCATGGAGGAAAGTGCGCATGGTGACTGTCGTATTCAATGCCGGTGCAATTTCTGTGTTTCATTAACACTCTAATAGTCCACAGATTACAGAATGCCACCGGATGTGCATTGGAAACTACTACTGGCCCCCCAGGGAAAGATCAACGTGTAGACTTTTTGGTACATTTCTCCCGTGGAGGAAAGTGCGCATGGTGACTGTTGTATTCAATCCCGATGAAATTTCTGTGTTTCATCAACACTCTGATAGTCCACAGATTACAGAATGCTTCCAGATGTGCATCGGTAACTATTACTGTTCTTCCAGGGAACGATCAAAGCGTAGACTGTTTGAGACATTACTCCCATGGAGAAAAGTGTGCACAGTGACTGTTGTATTTGATGCCGATGCAATTTCTGTGTTTCATCAACAGTCTGATAGTCCAAAGATTACAGAATGCCTCCAGATGTGCATCGGTAACCATTACTGTTCTTCCAGGGAACGATCAAAGCGTAGACTGTTTGAGACATTACTCCCATGGAGGAAAGTAAGCATGGTGACTGTTGTATTCAATCCCGATGCATTGTGTGTGTTTCATCAACACTCTGAAACTCCACAGATTACAGAATGCCTCCAGATGTGCATCGGAAACTACTACTGGTCTTCCAGGGAACGATCAAATCGTAGGCTCTTTGAGACATTACTCCCATGGTGGAAGGTGCGCATGGTGACTGTTGTATTCAATCCCGATGCAATTTCTGTATTTCATCAACACTCTGATAGTCCACAGATTACAGAATGCCTCCAGATGGGCATCGGAAACTACCACTGTTCTTCCAGGGAACGATCAAAGCGTAGTCAGTTTGAGACAATACTCCCATTTAGGAAAGTGCGCATGGTGACTGTTGTATTCAATCACGAGTCAATTTCTGTGTTTCATCCACACCTTGAAGGTCCACAGATTACAGAATGCCTCCAGATGTGCCTCGGAACCTTCCACTGGTCCTCCAGGGAACGATCAAAACGTATACTGTTAGAGACATTACTCCCGTGGAGGAAAGTGCGCGTTGTGTCTGTTGTATTCAATCCCGATGAAATTTCTTTGTTTCATCAACACTCTGATAGTCCACAGATTACAGAATGCCATTAGATGTGCATCGGAAACTACAACTGGTCTTAAAGGGAACGATCAAAGCGTAGACTGTTGGGACATTACTCCCGTGGAGGAAAGTGCGCATGGTGACTGTTATATGCACCCCGATGGAATTTCAGTGTTTCATCATCACTCTGATAGTCCACAAATTACAGAATATCACCAGAGGTGCATCGGAAACTATTACTGATCCTCCAGGGAACGATCAAAGCGTAGACTGTTTGAGACATTACTCCCGTGGATAAAGTGCGCATAATGACTGTTCTAGTCAATCCCGATGCAATTTCTGTGTTTCATCAACACTCTGACAGTCCACAGATTACAGAATGCCACCAGATGTGCTTCGGAAACTACTACTTGTCTTCCACGGAACGATCAAAGAGTAGACTGTTTGAGGCATTACTAACGTGTAGGAAAGTGCGCATGGTGACTGTTTTATTCAATCCCTATGCGATTTCTGTGTTTCATCAACTCTCTGATAGTCCACAGATTACAGAATGCCACCAGATGTGCATCGGAAACTACTACTGGTCTTCCAGGGAACGATCAAAGCGTAGACTGTTTGACAATTACTCCCATGGAGTAAAGTGCGCATGGTGACTGTTGTATTCAATCCCGATGCAATTTCTGTGTTTCCTCAACACTCTGACAGTCCACAGATTACAGAATGCCTCCAGATGTGCATCGGACACTACCACTGTTCTTCCAGGGAACGATCAAAGCGTAGACTGTTTGAGACATTACTAACATGGAGGAAAGTGCGCATGGTGACTGTTGTATTCAATCCCGATACAATTTCAGTGTTTCATCATCACTCTGATAGTCCACAAATGACAGAATATCACCAGACGTGCATCGGAAACTATTACTGGTCCTCCAGGGAACGATCAAAGCGTAGACTGTTTGAGACATTACTCCCGTGGATAAAGTGCGCATAATGACTGTTGTAGTGAATCCCGATGCAATTTCTGTGTTTCATCAACAGTCTGACAGTCGACAGATTACAGAATGCCACCAGATGTGCTTCGGAAACTACTACTTGTCTTCCACGGAACGATCACAGAGTAGACTGTTTGAGGCATTACTAACGTGTAGGAAAGTGCGCATGGTGACTGTTTTATTCAATCCCAAGGCAATTCCTGTGTGTCATCAACACTCTCATAGTCCACAGATTATAGAATGCCACCAGACGTGCATCGGAAACTACTACAGGTGTTCCAGTTAACGATCAAAGCGTAGACTGTTTGAGACATTACTCCCGTGGAGGAAAGTGCGCATGGTGACTGTTGTATTCAATCCCGATGCAATTTCTGTGTTTCATCAACACTCTGATAGTCCACAGATTACAGAATGCCTCCAGATGTGCATCTTAAACTACTACTGGTCATCCAGGGAACGATCAAACCGTAGACTGTTTGAGACATTACTCCTATGGAGGAAAGTGGGCATGGTGACTGTTGTATTCAATCCCAAGGCAATTTCTGTGTGTCATCAACACTCTCATAGTCCACAGATTATAGAATGCCACCAGACGTGCATCGGAAACTACTACAGGTCTTCCAGTTAACGATCAAAGCGTAGTCTGTTTGAGACATTACTCCTTTGTAGGAAAGTGCGCATGGTGACTGTTGTATTCAATCCCGATGCAATTTCTGTGTTTCATCAGCACTCTGATAGTCCACAGATTACAGAATGCCTCCAGATGTGCATCGGAAACTACTACTGGTCATCCAGGGAACGATCAAACCATAGACTGTTTGAGACATTACTCGTATGGAGGAAAGTGCGCATGGTGACTGTTGTATTCAATCCGGATTCAATTTCTGTGTTTCATCAACACTCTGATAGTCCACAGATTACAGAATGCCACCAGATGTGGATCGGAAACTACTACTGGTCTTCCAGGGAACGAGCAAAGCGTATACTGTTTGAAAATTACTCCCACGGAGGAAAGTGAACATGGTGACTGTTGTATTCAATCCCGACGCTATTTCTGTGTTTCATCAACACTCTGAGAGTTCATAGATTATAGAATGCCTCCAGATGTTCATCGGAAACTACTACTGGTCTCCCAGTGGACGATCAAAACGTAGACTGTTTCAGACATTACTCCCATGGAGGAAAGTGCGCATGGTAACTGTTGTATGCAATCCCGATGCAATTTCTGTGGTTCATCAACAGTCTGAGTGTCCACAGATTACAGATTGCCTCCAGATGTGCATCGGAAACTACTACTGGTCTTCCAGTGAAAGATCAAATCGTAGACTGTTTGAGACATTACTCCAATGGAGGAAAGTGCGCATGGTGACTGTTGTATTCAATCCCAAGGCAATTTCTGTGTGTCATTAACACTCTCATAGTCCACAGATTATAGAATGCCACCAGACGTGCATCGGAAACTGCTACAGGTCTTCCAGTTAACGATCAAAGCGTAGACTGTTTGAGACATTACTCCCGTGGAGGAATGTGCGCATGGTGACTGTTGTATTCAATCCCGATGCAATTTCTGTGTTTCATCAACACTCTGAAAGTCCACAGATTACAGAATGCCTCCAGATGTGCATCGGACACTACCACTGTTCTTCCGGGAAACGGTCAAAGCGTAGACTGTTTGAGACATTACTAACATGGAGGAAAGTGCGCATGGTGACTGTTGTGTTCAATCCCGATACAATTTCTGTGTTTCATCAACACATTGAAGGGCCACAGATTACAGAATTCCTCCAGATGTGCATCGTAAACTTCCACTGGTACTCCAGGGAACGATCAAATCGTAATCTGTTTGAGACATTACTCCAATGGAGGAAAGTGCGCATGGTGACTGTTGTATTCAATCCCAAGGCAATTTCTGTGTGTCATTAACACTCTCATAGTCCACAGATTATAGAATGCCACCAGACGTGCATCGGAAACTGCTACAGGTCTTCCAGTTAACGATCAAAGCGTAGACTGTTTGAGACATTACTCCCGTGGAGGAATGTGCGCATGGTGACTGTTGTATTCAATCCCGATGCAATTTCTGTGTTTCTTCAACACTCTGATAGCCCACAGATTACAGAATGCCTCCAGATGTTCATCGGAAACTACTACTGGTCATCCAGGGAACGATCAAACCGTAGACTGTTTGAGACATTACTCCTATGGAGGAATGTGGGCATGGTGACTGTTGTATTCAATCCCGATTCAATTTCTGTGTTTCATCAACACTCTGATAGTCCACAGATTACAGAATGCCACTAGATGTGCATCGGAAACTGCTACTGGTCTTCCAGGGAACGATCAAAGCGTATACTGTTTGAAAATTACTCCCATGGAGGGAAGTGAACATGGTGACTGTTGTATTCAATCACGATGCTATTTCTGTATTTCATCAACACTCTGATAATTCACAGATTATAGAGTGCCTCCAGATGTTCATCGGAAACTACTACTGGTCTTCCAGGGAACGATCAAAGCGTAGACTGTTTGAGACATTACTCCCATGGAGGAAAGTGCGCATGGTGACTGTTGTATTCAATCCCGATGCAATTTGTGTGTTTCATCAACAGTCGGAGTGTCCACAGATTACAGAATGCCACCAGATGTGCATCGGAAACTACTACTGGTCTTCCAGTGAACGATCAAAGCGTAGACTGTTTGAGACATTACTCCCATGGAGGTAAATGCGCATGGAGACTGTTGTATTAAATCCTGATGCAATTTCTGTGTTTGATCCATACTCTGATAGTCCACAGATTACAGAATGCCACCAGATGTGCATCGGAAACTACTACTGGTCTTCCAGGGAACGATCAAAGCGTAGACTGTTTGACAATTACTCCCATGGAGGAAAGTGCGCATGGTGACTGTTGTATTCAATCCCGATGCAATTTCTGTGTTTCATCAACACTCTGAAAGTCCACAGATTACAGAATGCCTCCAGATGTGCATCGGACACTACCACTGTTCTTCCGGGGAACGATCAAAGCGTAGACTGTTTGAGACATTACTAACATGGAGGAAAGTGCGCATGGTGACTGTTGTGTTCAATCCCGATACAATTTCTGTGTTTCATCAACACTTTGAAGGGCCACAGATTACAGAATGCCTCCAGATGTGCATCGTAAACTTCCACTGGTCCTCCAGGGAACGATCAAATCGTAATCTGTTTGAGACATTACTCCAATGGAGGAAAGTGCGCATGGTGACTGTTGTATTCAATCCCAAGGCAATTTCTGTGTGTAGTCAACACTCTCATAGTCCACAGATTATAGAATGCCACCAGACGTGCATCGGAAACTACTACAGGTCTTCCAGTTAACGATCAAAGCGTAGACTGTTTGAGACATTACTCCCGTGGAGGAAAGTGCGCATGGTGACTGTTGTATTCAATCCCGATGCAATTTCAGTGTTTCTTCAACACTCTGATAGTCCACAGATTACAGAATGCCTCCAGATGTGCATCGGAAACTACTACTGGTCATCCAGGGAACGATCAAACCGTAGACTGTTTGAGACATTACTCCTATTGAGGAAAGTGTGCATGGTGACTGTTGTATTCAATCCCGATTCAATTTCTGTGTTTCATCAACACTCTGATAGTCCACAGATTACAGAATGCCACTAGATGTGCATCGGAAACTGCTACTGGTCTTCCAGGAAACGATCAAAGCGTATACTGTTTAAAAATTACTCCCATGGAGGAAAGTGAACATGGTGACCGTTGTATTCAATCACGATGCTATTTCTGTATTTCATCAACACTCTGATAGTTCACAGATTATAGAATGCCTCCAGATGTTCATCGGAAACTACTACTGGTCTTCCAGGGAACGATCAAAGCGTAGACTGTTTGAGACATTACTCCCATGGAGGTAAGTGCGCATGGTGACTGTTGTATTCAATGCCGGTGCAATTTCTGTGTTTCATTAACACTCCAATCGTCCACAGATTACAGAATGCCACCGGATGTGCATTAAAAACTACTACTGGCCCCCCAGGGAAAGATCAACGTGTAGACTGTTTGGTACATTTCTCCCGTGGAGGAAAGTGCGCATGGTGACTGTTGTATTCAATCCCGATGAAATTTCTGTGTTTCATCAACACTCTGATAGTCCACAGATTACAGAATGCTTCCAGATGTGCATCGGAAACTACCACTGTTCTTCCAGGGAACGATCAAAGCGTAGTCAGTTTGAGACAATACTCCCATTTAGGAAAGTGCGCATGGTGACTGTTGTATTCAATCACGAGTCAATTTCTGTGTTTCATCCACACCTTGAAGGTCCACAGATTACAGAATGCCTCCAGATGTGCCTCGGAACCTTCCACTGGTCCTCCAGGGAACGATCAAAACGTATACTGTTAGAGACATTACTCCCGTGGAGGAAAGTGCGCGTTGTGTCTGTTGTATTCAATCCCGATGAAATTTCTTTGTTTCATCAACACTCTGATAGTCCACAGATTACAGAATGCCATTAGATGTGCATCGGAAACTACAACTGGTCTTAAAGGGAACGATCAAAGCGTAGACTGTTGGGACATTACTCCCGTGGAGGAAAGTGCGCATGGTGACTGTTATATGCACCCCGATGGAATTTCAGTGTTTCATCATCACTCTGATAGTCCACAAATTACAGAATATCACCAGAGGTGCATCGGAAACTATTACTGATCCTCCAGGGAACGATCAAAGCGTAGACTGTTTGAGACATTACTCCCGTGGATAAAGTGCGCATAATGACTGTTCTAGTCAATCCCGATGCAATTTCTGTGTTTCATCAACACTCTGACAGTCCACAGATTACAGAATGCCACCAGATGTGCTTCGGAAACTACTACTTGTCTTCCACGGAACGATCAAAGAGTAGACTGTTTGAGGCATTACTAACGTGTAGGAAAGTGCGCATGGTGACTGTTTTATTCAATCCCTATGCGATTTCTGTGTTTCATCAACTTTCTGATAGTCCACAGATTACAGAATGCCACCAGATGTGCATCGGAAACTACTACTGGTCTTCCAGGGAACGATCAAAGCGTAGACTGTTTGACAATTACTCCCATGGAGTAAAGTGCGCATGGAGACTGTTGTATTCAATCCCGATGCAATTTCTGTGTTTCCTCAACACTCTGACAGTCCACAGATTACAGAATGCCTCCAGATGTGCATCGGACACTGCCACAGTTCTTCCAGGGAACGATCAAAGCGTAGACTGTTTGAGACATTACTAACATGGAGGAAAGTGCGCATGGTGACTGTTGTATTCAATCCCGATGCAATTTCTGTGTTTCATCAACACTCTGATAGTCCACAGATTACAGAATGCCTCAAGATGGGCAACGGAAACTACCACTGTTCTTCCAGGGAACGGTCAAAGCGTAGTCAGTTTGAGACTTTACTCCCATTTAGGAAAGTGCGCATGGTGACTGTTGTATTCAATCACGAGTCAATTTCTGTGTTTCATCGACACTTTGAAGGTCCACAGATTACGGAATGCCTCCTGATGTGCCTCGGAACCTTCCACTGGTCCTCCAGGGAACGATCAAAACGTATACTGTTCGAGACATTACTCCCGTGGAGGGAAGTGCGCGTTGTGTCTGTTGTATTCAATCCCGATGGAATTTCAGTGTTTCATCATCACTCTGATAGTCCACAAATTACAGAATATCACCAGACGTGCATCGGAAACTATTACTGGTCCTCCAGGGAACGATCAAAGCGTAGACTGTTTGAGACATTACTCCCGTGGATAAAGTGCGCATAATGACTGTTGTAGTCAATCCCGATGCAATTTCTGTGTTTCATCAACACTCTGATAGTCCACAGATTACAGAATGCCACCAGATGTGCACCGGAAACTACTACTGGTCTTCCAGGGAACGATCAAAGCGTAGACTGTTTGACAATTACTCCCATGGAGGAGAGTGCGCATGGTGACTGTTGTATTCAATCCCGATGCAATTTCTGTGTTTCATCAACACTCTGAAAGTCCACAGATTACAGAATGCCTCCAGATGTGCATCGGACACTACCACTGTTCTTCCGGGAAACGGTCAAAGCGTAGACTGTTTGAGACATTACTAACATGGAGGAAAGTGCGCATGGTGACTGTTGTGTTCAATCCCGATACAATTTCTGTGTTTCATCAACACATTGAAGGGCCACAGATTACAGAATTCCTCCAGATGTGCATCGTAAACTTCCACTGGTACTCCAGGGAACGATCAAATCGTAATCTGTTTGAGACATTACTCCAATGGAGGAAAGTGCGCATGGTGACTGTTGTATTCAATCCCAAGGCAATTTCTGTGTGTCATTAACACTCTCATAGTCCACAGATTATAGAATGCCACCAGACGTGCATCGGAAACTGCTACAGGTCTTCCAGTTAACGATCAAAGCGTAGACTGTTTGAGACATTACTCCCGTGGAGGAATGTGCGCATGGTGACTGTTGTATTCAATCCCGATGCAATTTCTGTGTTTCTTCAACACTCTGATAGCCCACAGATTACAGAATGCCTCCAGATGTTCATCGGAAACTACTACTGGTCATCCAGGGAACGATCAAACCGTAGACTGTTTGAGACATTACTCCTATGGAGGAAAGTGGGCATGGTGACTGTTGTATTCAATCCCGATTCAATTTCTGTGTTTCATCAACACTCTGATAGTCCACAGATTACAGAATGCCACTAGATGTGCATCGGAAACTGCTACTGGTCTTCCAGGGAACGATCAAAGCGTATACTGTTTGAAAATTACTCCCATGGAGGAAAGTGAACATGGTGACTGTTGTATTCAATCACGATGCTATTTCTGTATTTCATCAACACTCTGATAATTCACAGATTATAGAGTGCCTCCAGATGTTCATCGGAAACTACTACTGGTCTTCCAGGGAACGATCAAAGCGTAGACTGTTTGAGACATTACTCCCATGGAGGAAAGTGCGCATGGTGACTGTTGTATTCAATCCCGATGCAATTTGTGTGTTTCATCAACAGTCGGAGTGTCCACAGATTACAGAATGCCACCAGATGTGCATCGGAAACTACTACTGGTCTTCCAGTGAACGATCAAAGCGTAGACTGTTTGAGACATTACTCCCATGGAGGTAAATGCGCATGGAGACTGTTGTATTAAATCCTGATGCAATTTCTGTGTTTGATCCATACTCTGATAGTCCACAGATTACAGAATGCCACCAGATGTGCATCGTAAACTTCCACTGGTCCTCTAGGGAACGATCAAATCGTAATCTGTTTGAGACATTACTCCAATGGAGGAAAGTGCGCATGGTGACTGTTGTATTCAATCCCAAGGCAATTTCTGTGTGTAGTCAACACTCTCATAGTCCACAGATTATAGAATGCCACCAGACGTGCATCGGAAACTACTACAGGTCTTCCAGTTAACGATCAAAGCGTAGACTGTTTGAGACATTACTCCCGTGGAGGAAAGTGCGCATGGTGACTGTTGTATTCAATCCCGATGCAATTTCAGTGTTTCTTCAACACTCTGATAGTCCACAGATTACAGAATGCCTCCAGATGTGCATCGGAAACTACTACTGGTCATCCAGGGAACGATCAAACCGTAGACTGTTTGAGACATTACTCCTATTGAGGAAAGTGGGCATGGTGACTGTTGTATTCAATCCCGATTCAATTTCTGTGTTTCATCAACACTCTGATAGTCCACAGATTACAGAATGCCACTAGATGTGCATCGGAAACTGCTACTGGTCTTCCAGGAAACGATCAAAGCGTATACTGTTTGAAAAATACTCCCATGGAGGAAAGTGAACATGGTGACCGTTGTATTCAATCACGATGCTATTTCTGTATTTCATCAACACTCTGATAGTTCACAGATTATAGAATGCCTCCAGATGTTCATCGGAAACTACTACTGGTCTTCCAGGGAACGATCAAAGCGTAGACTGTTTGAGACATTACTCCCATGGAGGAAAGTGCGCATGGTGACTGTTGTATTCAATCCCGATGCAATTTGTGTGTTTCATCAACAGTCTGATTGTCCACAGATTACAGAATGCCTCCAGATGTGCATCGGAAACTACTACTGGTCTTCCAGTGAACGATCAAAGCGTAGACTGTTTGAGACATTACTCCCATGGAGGTAAGTGCGCATGGAGACTGTTGTATTAAATCCTGATGCAATTTCTGTGTTTGATCCATACTCTGATAGTCCACAGATTACAGAATGCCTCCAGATGTGCATCGGAAACTACTACTGGTCTTCCAGGGAACGATCAAAGTGTAGACTGTTTGAGACATTACTCCCATGGAGGAAAGTGCGCATGGTGACTGTCGTATTCAATGCCGGTGCAATTTCTGTGTTTCATTAACACTCTAATAGTCCACAGATTACAGAATGCCACCGGATGTGCATTGGAAACTACTACTGGCCCCCCAGGGAAAGATCAACGTGTAGACTTTTTGGTACATTTCTCCCGTGGAGGAAAGTGCGCATGGTGACTGTTGTATTCAATCCCGATGAAATTTCTGTGTTTCATCAACACTCTGATAGTCCACAGATTACAGAATGCTTCCAGATGTGCATCGGTAACTATTACTGTTCTTCCAGGGAACGATCAAAGCGTAGACTGTTTGAGACATTACTCCCATGGAGAAAAGTGTGCACAGTGACTGTTGTATTTGATGCCGATGCAATTTCTGTGTTTCATCAACAGTCTGATAGTCCAAAGATTACAGAATGCCTCCAGATGTGCATCGGTAACCATTACTGTTCTTCCAGGGAACGATCAAAGCGTAGACTGTTTGAGACATTACTCCCATGGAGGAAAGTAAGCATGGTGACTGTTGTATTCAATCCCGATGCATTGTGTGTGTTTCATCAACACTCTGAAACTCCACAGATTACAGAATGCCTCCAGATGTGCATCGGAAACTACTACTGGTCTTCCAGGGAACGATCAAATCGTAGGCGCTTTGAGACATTACTCCCATGGTGGAAGGTGCGCATGGTGACTGTTGTATTCAATCCCGATGCAATTTCTGTATTTCATCAACACTCTGATAGTCCACAGATTACAGAATGCCTCCAGATGGGCATCGGAAACTACCACTGTTCTTCCAGGGAACGATCAAAGCGTAGTCAGTTTGAGACAATACTCCCATTTAGGAAAGTGCGCATGGTGACTGTTGTATTCAATCACGAGTCAATTTCTGTGTTTCATCCACACCTTGAAGGTCCACAGATTACAGAATGCCTCCAGATGTGCCTCGGAACCTTCCACTGGTCCTCCAGGGAACGATCAAAACGTATACTGTTAGAGACATTACTCCCGTGGAGGAAAGTGCGCGTTGTGTCTGTTGTATTCAATCCCGATGAAATTTCTTTGTTTCATCAACACTCTGATAGTCCACAGATTACAGAATGCCATTAGATGTGCATCGGAAACTACAACTGGTCTTAAAGGGAACGATCAAAGCGTAGACTGTTGGGACATTACTCCCGTGGAGGAAAGTGCGCATGGTGACTGTTATATGCACCCCGATGGAATTTCAGTGTTTCATCATCACTCTGATAGTCCACAAATTACAGAATATCACCAGAGGTGCATCGGAAACTATTACTGATCCTCCAGGGAACGATCAAAGCGTAGACTGTTTGAGACATTACTCCCGTGGATAAAGTGCGCATAATGACTGTTCTAGTCAATCCCGATGCAATTTCTGTGTTTCATCAACACTCTGACAGTCCACAGATTACAGAATGCCACCAGATGTGCTTCGGAAACTACTACTTGTCTTCCACGGAACGATCAAAGAGTAGACTGTTTGAGGCATTACTAACGTGTAGGAAAGTGCGCATGGTGACTGTTTTATTCAATCCCTATGCGATTTCTGTGTTTCATCAACTCTCTGATAGTCCACAGATTACAGAATGCCACCAGATGTGCATCGGAAACTACTACTGGTCTTCCAGGGAACGATCAAAGCGTAGACTGTTTGACAATTACTCCCATGGAGTAAAGTGCGCATGGTGACTGTTGTATTCAATCCCGATGCAATTTCTGTGTTTCCTCAACACTCTGACAGTCCACAGATTACAGAATGCCTCCAGATGTGCATCGGACACTACCACTGTTCTTCCAGGGAACGATCAAAGCGTAGACTGTTTGAGACATTACTAACATGGAGGAAAGTGCGCATGGTGACTGTTGTATTCAATCCCGATACAATTTCAGTGTTTCATCATCACTCTGATAGTCCACAAATGACAGAATATCACCAGACGTGCATCGGAAACTATTACTGGTCCTCCAGGGAACGATCAAAGCGTAGACTGTTTGAGACATTACTCCCGTGGATAAAGTGCGCATAATGACTGTTGTAGTCAATCCCGATGCAATTTCTGTGTTTCATCAACAGTCTGACAGTCGACAGATTACAGAATGCCACCAGATGTGCTTCGGAAACTACTACTTGTCTTCCACGGAACGATCACAGAGTAGACTGTTTGAGGCATTACTAACGTGTAGGAAAGTGCGCATGGTGACTGTTTTATTCAATCCCAAGGCAATTCCTGTGTGTCATCAACACTCTCATAGTCCACAGATTATAGAATGCCACCAGACGTGCATCGGAAACTACTACAGGTGTTCCAGTTAACGATCAAAGCGTAGACTGTTTGAGACATTACTCCCGTGGAGGAAAGTGCGCATGGTGACTGTTGTATTCAATCCCGATGCAATTTCTGTGTTTCATCAACACTCTGATAGTCCACAGATTACAGAATGCCTCCAGATGTGCATCTTAAACTACTACTGGTCATCCAGGGAACGATCAAACCGTAGACTGTTTGAGACATTACTCCTATGGAGGAAAGTGGGCATGGTGACTGTTGTATTCAATCCCAAGGCAATTTCTGTGTGTCATCAACACTCTCATAGTCCACAGATTATAGAATGCCACCAGACGTGCATCGGAAACTACTACAGGTCTTCCAGTTAACGATCAAAGCGTAGTCTGTTTGAGACATTACTCCTTTGTAGGAAAGTGCGCATGGTGACTGTTGTATTCAATCCCGATGCAATTTCTGTGTTTCATCAGCACTCTGATAGTCCACAGATTACAGAATGCCTCCAGATGTGCATCGGAAACTACTACTGGTCATCCAGGGAACGATCAAACCATAGACTGTTTGAGACATTACTCGTATGGAGGAAAGTGCGCATGGTGACTGTTGTATTCAATCCGGATTCAATTTCTGTGTTTCATCAACACTCTGATAGTCCACAGATTACAGAATGCCACCAGATGTGGATCGGAAACTACTACTGGTCTTCCAGGGAACGAGCAAAGCGTATACTGTTTGAAAATTACTCCCACGGAGGAAAGTGAACATGGTGACTGTTGTATTCAATCCCGACGCTATTTCTGTGTTTCATCAACACTCTGAGAGTTCATAGATTATAGAATGCCTCCAGATGTTCATCGGAAACTACTACTGGTCTCCCAGTGGACGATCAAAACGTAGACTGTTTCAGACATTACTCCCATGGAGGAAAGTGCGCATGGTAACTGTTGTATGCAATCCCGATGCAATTTCTGTGGTTCATCAACAGTCTGAGTGTCCACAGATTACAGATTGCCTCCAGATGTGCATCGGAAACTACTACTGGTCTTCCAGTGAAAGATCAAATCGTAGACTGTTTGAGACATTACTCCCATGGAGGAATGTGCGCATGGAGACTGTTGTATTAAGTCCCGATGAAATTTCTGTGTTTGATCCATACTCTGATAGTCCACAGATTACAGAATGCATCCAGATGTGCATGGGAAACTACTACTGGTCTTCCAGGGAACGATCAAAGTGTAGACTGTTTGAGACATTACTCCCATGAGGGAAAGTGCGCATGGTGACTGTTGTATTCAATGCCGATGCAATTTCTGTGTTTCATTAACACTCTAATAGTCCACAGATTACAGAATGCCACCGGATGTGCATTGGAAACTACTACTGGCCTTCCAGGGAACGATCAAAGTGTAGACTGTTTGGGACATTTCTCCCAAGGAGGAAAGTGCGGAAGGTGACTGTTGTATTCAATCCCGATGAAATTTCTGTGTTTCATCAACACTCTGATAGTCCACAGATTACAGAATGCCTCCAGATGTCCATCGGAAACTACTACTGGTCTTCCAGGGAACGATCAAAGCGTAAACTCTTTGAGACATTACTCCCATGGAGGAAGGTGCGCATGGTGACTGTTGTATTCAATCCCGATGCAATTTCTGTGTTTCATCAACACTCTGATACTCCACAGAATACAAAATGCGTCCAGTTGCGCATCTGAAGCTACTACTGGTCTTCCAGGGAACCATCAAAGCGTAAACTCTTTGAGACATTACTCCCATGGAGGAAGGTGCGCATGGTCACTGTTGTATTGAATCCCGATGCAAATTCTGTGTTTCATCAACACTCTGATAGTCCACAGATTACAGAATATCTCCAGATGTGCATCGGAAACTACTACTGGTCTTCCAGGGAACGATTAAAGCGTAGACTGTTAGAGACATTACTCGCATGGAGGAAAGTGCGCCTGGTGACTGTTGTATTCAATCCCGATGCAATTTTTGTGTTTCATCAACACTCTGATAGTCCACAGATTACAGAATGCCGCCAGATGTGAATCGGAAACTACCACTGTTCTTCCAGGGAACGATCAAAGCGTAGACTGTTTGAGAGATTACTAACATGGAGGGAAATGCGCATGGTGACTGTTGTATTCAATCCCGATGCAATTTCTGTGTTTAATCAACACTCTGATAGTCCACAGATTAAAGAATGCCGATAGATGTGCATCGGAAACTACTACTGGTCTTAAAGGGAACGATCAAAGCGTAGACGGTTTGAGACATTACTCCCATGGTTGAAAGTGCGCATGGTGACTTGTATTCAATCCCGATGCAATTTCTGTGTTTCATCAACAGTCTGATAGTCCGCAGATTACAGAATGCCTACAGATGTGCATCGGAAACTACTACTGGTCTTCCAGGGAACGATCAAAGCGTGGACAGCTAGAGACATTACTCGCATGGAGGACAGTGCGCATAGTGACTGTTGTATTTATTCCCGATGAAATTTCTGTGTTTCATCAATACTCTGATAGTCCACAGATTACAGAATGCCTCCAGATGTGCATCGGAAACTAACACTGGTCTTCCAGGGAATGATCAAAGCGTAGACTGTTAGAGACTTTACTCTCATGGAGGAAAGTGCGCATGGTGACTGTTGTGTTCAATCCCGATGCAATTTCTGTGTTTCATCAACACTCTGATAGTCCTCAGATTACAGAATCCCTCCAGATGTGCTTTGGTAATCATTAATGTTCTTCCAGGGAACGATCAAAGCGTAGACTGTTTGAGACATTACTCCCATGGAGGAAAGTGCGCATGGTGACTGTTGTATTCAATCCCGATGCAATTTGTGTGTTTCATCAACACTCTGATATTCCACAGATTACAGAATGCCTCAAGATGTGCATCGGAAACTACTACTTGTCTTCCAGGGAACGATCAAATCGTAGGCTGTTTGAGACATTACTCCCATGGAGGAAGGTGCACATGGTGACTCTTGTATTCAATCCCGGTGCAATTTCTGTGTTTCATCAAAACTCCGATAGTCCGAAGATTACAGAATGCCTCCAGATGGGCATAGGAACCTACCATTGTTCTTCCAGGGAACGATCAAAGCGTAGTCAGTTTGAGACATTACTCCCATTTAGGAATGTGCGCATGGTGACTGTTGTATTCAATCCTGATGCAATTTCTGTGTTTCATCAACACTTTTAAGGTCCACAGATTACAGAATGCCTCCAGATGTGCCTCGGAAACTTCCACTGGTCCTGCAGGGAACGATCAAAACGTATACTGTTTGAGACATTACTCCCGTGGAGGATAGTGCGCATGGTGACTGTTGTATTCAATCCCGATGCAATTTCTGTATTTCATCAACACTCTGATAGTCCACAGATTACAGAATGCCACCAGATGTGCTTCGGGAACTACTACTTGTCTTCCACGGAACGATCAAAGAGTAGACTGTTTGAGGCATAACTCGCATGGAGGAAAGAGCGCATGGTGACTGTTGTATTCAATCCCGATGCAATTTCTGTGTTTCATAAACACTTTGAAGGTCCAAAGATTACAGAATGCCAATAGATGTGCATCGGAAACTACTACTGGTCTTAAAGGGTACGATCAAAGCGTAGACGGTTTGAGACATTACTCCCATGGAGGAAAGTGCACATGGTGACTTGTATTCAATCCCGATGCAATTTCTGTGTTTCATCAACACTCTGATAGTCCACAGATTACAGAATGCCACCAGATGTGCATCGGAGACTACTACTGGTCTTCCAGGTAACGATCAAAGCGTAGACTGTTTGAGAATTACTCCCATGGAGGAAAGTGCGCATGGTGACTGTTGTATCCAATCCCGATGCAATTTCTGTGTTTCATCAACACTCTGATAGTCCACAGATTACAGAATGCTTCCAGATGTGCATTGGTAACTATTACTGTTCTTCCAGGGAACGATCAAATCGTAGGCTGTTTGAGACATTACTCCCATGGAGGAAGGTGCACATGGTGACTCTTGTATTCAATCCCGGTGCAATTTCTGTGTTTCATCAAAACTCCGATAGTCCGAAGATTACAGAATGCCTCCAGATGGGCATAGGAACCTACCATTGTTCTTCCAGGGAACGATCAAAGCGTAGACTGTTTGAGAATTACTCCCATGGAGGAAAGTGCGCATGGTGACTGTTGTATTCAATCCCGATGCAATTTCTGTGTTTCATCAACACTCTGATAGTCCGCAGATTACAGAATGGCTCCAGAAGTGCATCGGAAACTACTTCTGGACTTCCAAGAAACGATCAAAGCGTAGACTGTTTGAGGCATTACTCCCATGGAATAAAGTTCGCATGGTGACTGTTGTATTCACTCCCGATGCGATATTAGTGTTTCATCAACACTCTGATAGTCCACAGATTACATAATGCCTCCAGATGTGCATCGGAAACTACTACTGGTCATTCAGGGAACCATCATAGCGCGGACTGTTAGAGACATTACTCGCATGGAGGACAGTGCGCATACTGACTGTTGTATTTAATCCCGATGAAATTTCTATGTTTCAACAATACTCTGATAGTCCAGAGATTACAGAATGCCTCCAGATGTGCATCGGAAACTAACGCTGGTCTTACAGGGAACGATCAAAGCGTAGACAGTTTGAGACATTACTAACACGGAGGAAAGTGCGGATGGTGACTGTTGTATTCAATATCGATGCAAATTCTGTGTTTCATCAACACTCAGATAATCCACAGATTACAGAATGCCACCAGATATGCATCGGAAACTACTACTGGTCTTCCACGGAATGATCAAAGCGTAAACTGTTAGAGACTTTACTCTCATGGAGGAAAATGCACATGGTGACTGTTGTATTCAATCAAGATGAAATTTCTGTGTCTCATCAACACTCTGATAGTCCACAGATTACAGAATGCCAATAGATGTGCATCGGAAACTACAACTGGTCTTAAAGGGAACGATCAAAGCGTAGACTGTTTGAGACATTACTCCCATTTAGGAAAGTACGCATTGTGACTGTTGTATTCAATCCCAATACAATTTCTGTGTTTCATCAACACTCAGTTAGTCCACAGATTTCAGAATGCCTCCAGATGTGCATCGGAAACTAATACTGGTCCTCCAGGGATCGATCAAAGCGTAGACTGTTTGAGACGTTACTCCCGTGGATAAAGTGCGCATAATTACTGTTGTATTCAATCCCGAAGCAATTTCTGTGTTTCATCAACACTCTAATAGTCCACAGATTACTGGATGCCACCAGATGTGCTTCGGAAACTACTACTTGTCTTCCACGGATCGATCAAAGAGTAGACTGTTTGGGACATTACTCCCGTGGAGGAAAGTGCGCATGGTGTCTGTTTTATTCAATCCCGATGCACTTTTGTGTTTCATCAACTCTCTGATAGTCCACAGATTACAGAATGCCACCAGATGTGCATCGGAAACTACTACTGGTCTTCCAGGGAATGATCAAAGCGTAGACTGTTTGAGACATTACTCCCATGGAGGAAAGTACGCATTGTGACTGTTGTATTCAATCCCAATACAATTTCTGTGTTTCATCAACACTCAGTTAGTCCACAGATTTCAGAATGCCTCCAGATGTGCATCGGAAACTAATACTGGTCTTCCAGGGAACGATCAATGCGTAGACTTTTTGAGAGAATACTCCCATGGAGAAAAGTGTGCACGGTGACTGTTGTATTCAATCCCGATGCAATTTCTGTGTTGCATCTACAGTCTGATAGTCCACAGATTACAGAATGCCTCCAGATGTGCATCGGAAACTACTACTGGACTTCCATGGAACGATCAATGCGTAGACTGTTTGAGACATTACTCCCATGCAGGAAAGTTCGCATGGTGACTGTTGTATTCAATCCCGATGCAATTTTAGTGTTTCATCAACTCTCTGATAGCCCACAGATTACATAATGCCTCCAGATGTGCATCGGAAACTACTACAGGTCTTCCAGGGATAGATCAAAGCGTGGACTGTTAGAGATATTACTCGCATGGAGGACAGTGCGCATAGTGACTGTTGTATTTAAGCCCGATGAAATTTCTGTGTCTCATCAATACTCTGATAGTCCACAGATTACAGAATGCCTCCAGATGTGCATCGGAAACTACTACTGGACTTCCAGAGTACGATCAAAGCGTAGACCCTTTGAGACATTACTAACATGGAGGAAAATGCGAATGGTGACTGTTGTATTCAATACCGATGCAATTTCTGTGTTTCATCAAAACTCAGATAATCCGCAGATTACAGAATGCCTCCAGATATGCATCAGACACTACTACTGGTCCTCCAGGGAACGATCAAATCGTAGACTGTTTCAGACATTACTCCCGTGGAGGAAAGTGCGCATGGTGACTGTTGTATTCAATCCCGATGCAATTTCTGTGTTTCATCAACACTCTGATACTCCACAGATTACAGAATGCCACCAGATGTGCATTGGAAAATACTACTGGTCTTCCACGAAACGATCAAAGCGTAGACTGTTTGAGACATTACTCCCATGGAGGAAAGCGCGCATGGTGACTGTTGTATTCAATCCCGATGCTTTATCTGGGTTTCATCAACACTCGGATAATCCACAGAATTGCAGAATGCCGCCAGATGTGCATTGGAAACTACTACTGGTCTTATAGGGAACGATCAAAGCGTAGACAGCTTGAGACATACCTAACGTGGAGGAAAGTGAGCATGGTGACTGTTGTATTCAATCCCGATGCAATTTCTGTGTTTCATCAACACTCTGATTGTCCACAGATTACAGAATGGCACCAGATTTGCATCGGAAACTACTACTGGTCTTCCAGGGAACGATCAAATCGTAGACTGTTTGAGAATTAGTTCCATGGTGGAAAGTGCGCATGGTGACTGTTGTATTCAATCCTGATGCAATTTCTGTGTTTCATCAACACTCTGATAGTCCACAGATTACAGAATGAATACAGATGTGCATCGAAAACTGCTACTGATCATCCAGGGAACGATCAAAGCGTAGCCTGTTTGAGACATTACTCCCACGGAGGAAAGTGGGCATGGTGAATGTTTTATTCAATCCCGATTCATTTCTGTGTTTCATCAACACTGTGATATTCCACAGATTACAGAATGCCTCCAGATGTGGATCGGAAACTGCTAATGTTCTTCCAGGGAACGATCAGAGCGTAGACTGTTTGAGAATTACTCCCATGGAGGAAAGTGCGCATGGTGACTGTTGTATTCAATCCCGATGCAATTTCTTTGTTTCATCAACACTCTGATAGTCCACAAATTACGGAAAGCCTCCAGATGTGCATCGGAAACTACTACTGGTCTTCCAGGCAACGATCAAAGCGTAGACTGTTAGAGACATTACTCCCATGGAGGAAAGTGCGCATGGTGACTGCTGTATTCAATCCCGATGCAATTTCTGTGTTTCATCAACACTCTGATAGTCCACAGATTACAGAATGCCACCAGATGTGCATCGGAGACTACTACTGGTCTTCCAGGTAACGATCAAAGCGTAGACTGTTTGAGAATTACTCCCATGGAGGAAAGTGCGCATGGTGACTGTTGTATTCAATCCCGATGCAATTTCTGTGTTTCATCAACACTCTGATAGTCCACAGATTACAGAATGCGTCCAGATGTGCATTGGTAACTATTACTGTTCTTCCAGGGAACGATCAAAACGTAGACTGTTTGAGACATTACTCCCATGGAGAAAAGTGTGCACAGTGACTGTTGTATTTAATCCCGATGCCATTTCTGTGTTTCATCAACAGTCTGATAGTCCGCAGATTACAGAATGGCTCCAGAAGTGCATCGGAAACTACTTCTGGACTTCCAAGAAACGATCAAAGCGTAGACTGTTTGAGGCATTACTCCCATGGAGGAAAGTTCGCATGGTGACTGTTGTATTCACTCCCGATGCGATATTAGTGTTTCATCAACACTCTGATAGTCCACAGATTACATAATGCCTCCAGATGTGCATCGGAAACTACTACTGGTCATCCAGGGAACCATCAAAGCGCGGACTGTTAGAGACATTACTCGCATGGAGGACAGTGCGCATACTGACTGTTGTATTTAATCCCGATGAAATTTCTATGTTTCACCAATACTCTGATAGTCCAGAGATTACAGAATGCCTCCAGATGT
This sequence comes from Schistocerca gregaria, assembly GCF_023897955.1. Taxonomy (NCBI): domain Eukaryota; kingdom Metazoa; phylum Arthropoda; class Insecta; order Orthoptera; family Acrididae; genus Schistocerca; species Schistocerca gregaria. Next base: position 6,064,938 of record NW_026061706.1, read on the forward strand.
GCATCGGAAACTAACACTGGTCTTACAGGGAACGATCAAAGCGTAGACAGTTTGAGACATTACTAACACGGAGGAAAGTGCGGATGGTGACTGTTGTATTCAATATCGATGCAAATTCTGTGTTTCATCAACACTCAGATAACCCACAGATTACAGAATGCCACCAGATATGCATCGGAAACTACTACTGGTCTTCCACGGAATGATCAAAGCGTAAACTGTTAGAGACTTTACTCTCATGGAGGAAAGTGCGCATGGTGACTGTTGTATTCAATCAAGATGAAATTTCTATGTCTCATCAACACTCTGATAGTCCACAGGCTACAGAATGCCAATAGATGTGCATCGGAAACTACAACTGGTCTTAAAGGGAACGATCAAAGCGTAGACTGTTTGAGACATTACTCCCATGGAGGAAAGTACGCATTGCGACTGTTGTATTCAATCCCAATACAATTTCTGTGTTTCATCAACACACAGTTAGTCCACAGATTTCAGAATGCCTCCAGATGTGCATCGGAAACTAATACTGGTCCTCCAGGGATCGATCAAAGCGTAGACTGTTTGAGACATTACTCCCGTGGATAAAGTGCGCATAATTACTGTTGTATTCAATCCCGAAGCAATTTCTGTGTTTCATCAACACTCTAATAGTCCACAGATTACTGGATGCCACCAGATGTGCTTCGGAAACTACTACTTGTCTTCCACGGATCGATCAAAGAGTAGACTGTTTGAGACATTACTCCCGTGGAGGAAAGTGCGCATGGTGTCTGTTTTATTCAATCCCGATGCACTTTTGTGTTTCATCAACTCTCTGATAGTCCACAGATTACAGAATGCCACCAGATGTGCATCGGAAACTACTACTGGTCTTCCAGGGAATGATCAAAGTGTAGACTGTTTGAGACATTACTCCCATGGAGGAAAGTACGCATTGTGACTGTTGTATTCAATCCCAATACAATTTCTGTGTTTCATCAACACTCAGTTAGTCCACAGATTTCAGAATGCCTCCAGATGTGCATCGGAAACTAATACTGGTCTTCCAGGGAACGATCAATGCGTAGACTTTTTGAGAGAATACTCCCATGGAGAAAAGTGTGCACGGTGACTGTTGTATTCAATCCCGATGCAATTTCTGTGTTGCATCTACAGTCTGATAGTCCACAGATTACAGAATGCCTCCAGATGTGCATCGGAAACTACTACTGGACTTCCATGGAACGATCAAAGCGTAGACTGTTTGAGACATTACTCCCATGCAGGAAAGTTCGCATGGTGACTGTTGTATTCAATCCCAATGCAATTTTAGTGTTTCATCAACTCTCTGATAGCCCACAGATTACATAATGCCTCCAGATGTGCATCGGAAACTACTACAGGTCTTCCAGGGATAGATCAAAGCGTGGACTGTTGGAGATATTACTCCCATGGAGGACAGTGCGCATAGTGACTGTTGTATTTAAGCCCGATGAAATTTCTGTGTTTCATCAATACTCTGATAGTCCACAGATTACAGAATGCCTCCAGATGTGCATCGGAAACTACTACTGGACTTCCAGAGTACGATCAAAGCGTAGACCCTTTGAGACATTACTAACATGGAGGAAAATGCGAATGGTGACTGTTGTATTCAATCCCAATGCAATTTCTGTGTTTCATCAAAACTCAGATAATCCGCAGATTACAGAATGCCTCCAGATATGCATCAGACACTACTACTGGTCCTCCAGGGAACGATCAAATCGTAGACTGTTTCAGACATTACTCCCGTGGAGGAAAGTGCGCATGGTGACTGTTGTATTCAATCCCGATGCAATTTCTGTGTTTCATCAACACTGTGATACTCCACAGATTACAGAATGCCACCAGATGTGCATTGGAAAATACTACTGGTCTTCCACGAAACGATCAAAGCGTAGACTGTTTGAGACATTACTCCCATGGAGGAAAGCGCGCATGGTGACTGTTGTATTCAATCCCGATGCTTTATCTGGGTTTCATCAACACTCGGATAATCCACAGAATTGCAGAATGCCGCCAGATGTGCATTGGAAACTACTACTGGTCTTATAGGGAACGATCAAAGCGTAGACTGTTTGAGACATACCTCCCGTGGAGGAAAGTGAGCATGGTGACTGTTGTATTCAATCCCAATGCAATTTCTGTGTTTCATCAACACTCTGATTGTCCACAGATTACAGAATGGCACCAGATTTGCATCGGAAACTACTACTGGTCTTCCAGGGAACGATCAAATCGTAGACTGTTTGAGAATTAGTTCCATGGTGGAAAGTGCGCATGGTGACTGTTGTATTCAATCCTGATGCAATTTCTGTGTTTCATCAACACTCTGATAGTCCACAGATTACAGAATGAATACAGATGTGCATCGAAAACTGCTACTGATCATCCAGGGAACGATCAAAGCGTAGCCTGTTTGAGACATTACTCCCACGGAGGAAAGTGGGCATGGTGAATGTTTTATTCAATCCCGATTCATTTCTGTGTTTCATCAACACTGTGATATTCCACAGATTACAGAATGCCTCCAGATGTGGATCGGAAACTGCTAATGTTCTTCCAGGGAACGATCAGAGCGTAGACTGTTTGAGAATTACTCCCATGGAGGAAAGTGCGCATGGTGACTGTTGTATTCAATCCCGATGCAATTTCTTTGTTTCATCAACACTCTGATAGTCCACAAATTACGGAAAGCCTCCAGATGTGCATCGGAAACTACTACTGGTCTTCCAGGCAACGATCAAAGCGTAGACTGTTAGAGACATTACTCCCATGGAGGAAAGTGCGCATGGTGACTGCTGTATTCAGACCCGATGCAATTTCTGTGTTTCATCAACACTCTGATAGTCCACAGATTACAGAATGCCTCCATACGTCCATCGGAAACTTCTACTCGTCTTCCAGGGAACGATCAAAGCGTAGACTGTTTGAGACATTACTACCATGGAGGAAAGTGAGCAAGGTGACTGTTGTATTCAATCCCGATGCAATTTCAGTGTTTCATCAACACTCTGATAGTCCACCGATTACAGAATGGCACCAGATGTGCATCGGAAACTACTACTGATCTTCCAGGGAGCGTCAAAGCGTAGATTCTTTGAGAATTACTTCCATGGAGGAAAGTGCGCATGGTGACTGTGCCATTCAATCCCGAGACAATTACCGTGATTCATCAACACTTTGAAGGTACACTTATTACAGAAAGCCTCCAGATGTGCATCGGAAACTACTACTGGTCTTCCAGGGAACGATTAAAGCGTAGACCCTTTGAGGATTCCTCCCATGGAGGAAATTGCGCATGGTGACTGTTGTATTCAATCCCTGGGCAATTTCTGTGTTTTAATCCACACCTTGAAGTTCCACAGATTACAGAATTAATAAAGATGTGCATCGGAAACTACTACCGGTCTTCCAGGGAACGATCAAAGCGTAGACTGTTTGAGACATTACTCCCATGGAGAAAAGTGTGCACGGTGCCTGTTGTATTCAATCCCGATGCAATTTCTGTGTTGCATCTACAGTCTGATAGTCCACAGATTACAGAATGCCTCCAGATGTGCATCGGAAACTACTACTGGACTTCCATGGAACGATCAAGGCGTAAACTGTTTGAGACATTACTCCCATGGAGGAAAGTTCGCATGGCGACTGTTGTATTCAATCCCGATGCAATTACTGTGTTTCATCAACACTCTGATAGTCCACAGATTACAGAATGCATCCAGATGTGCATCGGAAACTACTACTGTTTTTCCAGGGAACGATCAAAGCGTAGACTGTTTGAGACATTACTCCCATGGAGGAAAGTGCGCATGGCGACTGTTGTATTCAATCCCGATGCAATTTCTGTGTTTCATCAACACTCTGATAGTCCACAGATTACACAATGCGTCCAGATGTGTATCGGAAACTACTACTGGTCCTCCTAGGAACGATCAAATCGTAGACATGTTGAGACATTACTCCCATGGAGGAAAGTGCACATGGTGACTGTTGTATTCAATCCCGATGCCATTTCTGTTTTCATCAACACTCTGAAAGTCCACAGATTACAGAATGCCTCCAGATGTGCATCGGAAACTACTACTGGTCCTCCAGGGAACGATCAAAGCGTAGACTGTTTGAGACATACCTCCCGTGGAGGAAAGTGAGCATGGTGACTGTTGTATTCAATCCCGATGCAATTTCTGTGTTTCATCAACACTCTGATTGTCCACAGATTACAGAATGGCACCAGATGTGCATCGGAAACTACTACTGGTCTTCCAGGGAACGATCAAATCGTAGACTGTTTGAGAATTAGTTCCATGGTGGAAAGTGCGCATGGTGACTGTTGTAATCAATCATGATGCAATTTCTGTGTTTCATCAACACTCTGATAGTCCACAGATTACAGAATGATTCCAGATGTGCATCGAAAACTGCTAATGGTCTTCCAGGGAACGATCAGAGCGTAGACTGTTTGAGAATTACTCCCATGGAGGAAATTGCGCATGGTGACTGTTATATTCAATCCCGATGCAATTTCTGTGTTTCATCAACACAGATTATAGAATATCTCCAGATGTGCATCGGAAACTACTACTGGTCTTCCAGGGAACGATCAAAGCGTAGACTGTTTGAGAATTACTCCCATGGAGGAAAGTGCGCATAGTGACTGTTGTATTCAATCCCGATGCAATTTCTTTGTTTCATCAACACTCTGATAGTCCACAAATTACGGAAAGCCTCCAGATGTGCATCGGAAACTACTACTGGTCTTCCAGGCAACGATCAAAGCGTAGACTGTTAGAGACATTACTCCCATGGAGGAAAGTGTGCACGGTGCCTGTTGTATTCAATCCCGATGCAATTTCTGTGTTGCACTTACAGTCTGATAGTCCACAGATTACAGAATACCTCCAGATGTGCATCGGAAACTACTACTGGTCTTCCAGGGAACGATTAAAGCGTAGACTCTTTGAGGATTCCTCCCATGGAGGAAATTGCGCATGGTGACTGTTGTATTCAATCCCTCGGCAATTTCTGTGTTCTAATCCACACTTTGAAGTTCCACAGATTACAGAATTAATAAAGATGTGCATCGGAAACTACTACCGGTCTTCCAGGGAACGACCAAATCGTAGACTGTTTGAGACATTACTCCCATGGAGAAAAGTGTGCACGGTGCCTGTTGTATTCAATCCCGATGCAATTTCTGTGTTGCACTTACAGTCTGATAGTCCACAGATTACAGAATGCCTCCAGATGTGCATCGGAAACTACTACTGGACTTCCATGGAACGATCAAAGCGTAGACTGTTTGAGACATTACTCCCATGGAGGAAAGTTCGCATGGTGACAGTTGTATTCAATCCCGATGCAATTTCTGTGTTTCATCAACACTCTGATAGTCCACAGATTACAGAATGCATCCAGATGTGCATCGGAAACTACTACTGTTCTTCCAGGGAACGATCAAAGCGTAGACTGTTTGAGACATTACTCCCATGGAGGAAAGTGCGCATGGCGTCTGTTGTATTCAATCCCGATGCAATTTCTGTGTTTCATCAACGCTCTGATAGTCCACAGATTACACAATGCGTCCAGATGTGTATCGGAAACTACTACTGGTCCTCCTGGGAACGATCAAATCGTAGACATATTGAGACATTACTCCCATGGAGGAATGTGCACTTGGTGACTGTTGTATTCAATCCCGATGCCATTTCTGTTTTCATCAACACTTTGAAAGTCCACAGATTACAGAATGCCTAAAGATGTGCATCGGAAACTACTACTGGTCCTCCAGGGAACGATCAAAGCGTAGACTGTTTGAGACATACCTCCCGTGGAGGAAAGTGAGCATGGTGACTGTTGTATTCAATCCCGATGCAATTTCTGTGTTTCATCAACACTCTGATTGTCCACAGATTACAGAATGGCACCAGATGTGCATCTGAAACTACTACTGGTCTTCCAGGGAACGATAAAATCGTAGACTGTTTGAGAATTAGTTCCATGGTGGAAAGTGCGCAAGGTGACTGTTGTATTCAATCCTGATGCAATTTCTGTGTTTCATCAACACTCTGATAGTCCACAGATTACAGAATGAATCCAGATGTGCATCGAAAACTGCTACTGATCATCCAGGGAACGATCAAAGCGTAGACTGTTTGAGACATTACTCCCACGGAGTAAAGTGGGCATGGTGAATGTTGTATTCAATCCCGATTCAATTTCTGTGTTTCATCAACACTCTGATATTCCACAGATTACAGAATGCCTCCAGATGTGCATTGGAAACTGCTAATGGTCTTCCAGGGAAGGATCAAAGCGTAGACTGTTTGAGAATTACTCCCATGGAGGAAATTGCGCATGGTGACTGTTGTATTCAATCCCGATGCAATTTCTGTGTTTCATCAACACAGATTACAGAATATCTCCAGATGTGCATCGGAAACAACTACTTGTCTTCCAGGGAACGATTAAAGCGTAAACTGTTTGAGACATTACTCCCATGGAGGAAAGTGTGCATGGTGACAGTTGTATTCAATCCCGAGGCAATTTCTGTGTTTCCATCCACACTTTGAAGATCCACAGCTTACAGAAGGAATCCAGATGTGCATCGGAAAGTACTACTGGTCTTCCAGGGAACGATCAAAGCGTAGACTGTTTGAGAATTACTCCCATGGAGGAAATTGCGCATGGTGACTGTTGTATTCAATCCCGATGCAATTTCTTTGTTTCATCAACACTCTGATAGTCCACAAATTACGGAAAGCCTCCAGATGTGCATCGGAAACTACTACTGGTCTTCCAGGCAACGATCAAAGCGTAGACTGTTAGAGACATTACTCCCATGGAGGAAAGTGCGCATGGTGACTGCTGTACTCAATCCCGATGCAATTTCTTTGTTTCATCAACACTCTGATAGTCCACAAATTACGGAAAGCCTCCAGATGTGCACCGGAAACTACTACTGGTCTTCCAGGCAACGATCAAAGCGTAGACTGTTAGAGACATTACTCCCATGGAGGAAAGTGCGCATGGTGACTGCTGTATTCAATCCCGATGCAATTTCTGTGTTTCATCAACACTCTAATAGTCCACAGATTACAGAATGCCTAAATACGTCCATCGGAAACTTCTACTCGTCTTCCAGGGAACGATCAAAGCGTAGACTGTTTGAGACATTACTACCATGGAGGAAAGTGAGCAAGGTGACTGTTGTATTCAATCCCGATGCAATTTCAGTGTTTCATCAACACTCTGATAGTCCACCGATTACAGAATGGCACCAGATGTGCATCGGAAACTACTACTGATCTTCCAGGGAGCGATCAAAGCGTAGATTCTTTGAGAATTACTTCCATGGAGGAAAGTGCGCATGGTGACTGTGCCATTCAATCCCGAGACAATTACTGTGATTCATCAACACTTTGAAGGTACACTTATTACAGAAAGCCTCCAGATGTGCATCGGAAACTACTACTGGTCTTCCAGGGAACGATTAAAGCGTAGACCCTTTGAGGATTCCTCCCATGGAGGAAATTGCGCATGGTGACTGTTGTATTCAATCCCTGGGCGATTTCTGTGTTTTAATCCACACCTTGAAGTTCCACAGATTACAGAATTAATAAAGATGTGCATCGGAAACTACTACCGGTCTTCCAGGGAACGATCAAAGCGTAGACTGTTTGAGACGTTACTCCCATGGAGGAAGGTTCGCATGGCGACTGTTGTATTCAATCCCGATGTAATTACTGTGTTTCATCAACACTCTGATAGTCCACAGATTACAGAATGCATCCAGATGTGCATCGGAAACTACTACTGTTCTTCCAGGGAACGATCAAAGCGTAGACTGTTTGAGACATTACTCCCATGGAGGAAAGTGCGCATGGCGACTGTTGTATTCAATCCCGATGCAATTTCTGTGTTTCATCAACACTCTGATAGTCCACAGATTACACAATGCGTCCAGATGTGTATCGGAAACTACTACTGGTCCTCCTAGGAACGATCAAATCGTAGACATATTGAGACATTACTCCCATGGAGGAAAGTGCACATGGTGACTGTTGTATTCAATCCCGATGCCATTTCTGTCTTCATCAACACTCTGAAAGTCCACAGATTACAGAATGCCTCCAGATGTGCATCGGAAACTACTACTGGTCCTCCAGGGAACGATCAAAGCGTAGACTGTTTGAGACATACCTCCCGTGGAGGAAAGTGAGCATGGTGACTGTTGTATTCAATCCCGATGCAATTTCTGTGTTTCATCAACACTCTGATTGTCCACAGATTACAGAATGGCACCAGATGTGCATCTGAAACTACTACTGGTCTTCCAGGGAACGATAAAATCGTAGACTGTTTGAGAATTAGTTCCATGGTGGAAAGTGCGCAAGGTGACTGTTGTATTCAATCCTGATGCAATTTCTGTGTTTCATCAACACTCTGATAGTCCACAGATTACAGAATGATTCCAGATGTGCATCGAAAACTGCTAATGGTCTTCCAGGGAACGATCAGAGCGTAGACTGTTTGTGAATTACTCCCATGGAGGAAATTGCGCATGGTGACTGTTATACTCAATCCCGATGCAATTTCTGTGTTTCATCAACACAGATTACAGAATAAATCCAGATGTGCATCGGAAGCTACTACTGGTCTTCCAGGGAACGATCAAAGCGTAGACTGTTTGAGATTTACTCCCATGGAGGAAAGTTCGCATGGTGACTGTTGTATTCAATCCCGATGCAATTTCTTTGTTTCATCAACACTCTGATAGTCCACAAATTACGGAAAGCCTCCAGATGTGCATCGGAAACTACTACTGGTCTTCCAGGCAACGATCAAAGCGTAGACTGTTAGAGACATTACTCCCATGGAGGAAAGTGCGCATGGTGACTGCTGTACTCAATCCCGATGCAATTTCTTTGTTTCATCAACACTCTGATAGTCCACAAATTACGGAAAGCCTCCAGATGTGCATCGGAAACTACTACTGGTCTTCCAGGCAACGATCAAAGCGTAGACTGTTAGAGACATTACTCCAATGGAGGAAAGTGCGTATGGTGACTGCTGTACTCAATCCCGATGCAATTTCTGTGTTTCATCAACTCTCTGATAGTCCACAGATTACAGAATGCCTCCAGACGTTCATCGGAAACTTCTACTCGTCTTCCAGGGAACGATCAAAGCGTAGACTGATTGAGACATTACTACCGTGGAGGAAAGTGAGCAAGGTGACTGTTGTATTCAATCCCGATGCAATATCAGTGTTTCATCAACACTCTGATAGTCCACCGATTACAGAATGGCACCAGATGTGCATCGGAAACTACTACTGATCTTCCCGGGAGCGATCAAAGCGTAGATTCTTTGAGAATTACTTCCATGGAGGAAAGTGCGCATGGTGACTGTGCCATTCAATCCCGAGACAATTACTGTGATTCATCAACACTTTGAATGTCCACATAGTACAGAAAGCCTCAAGATGTGCATCGGAAACTACTACTGGTCTTCCAGGGAACGATTAAAGCGTAGACTCTTTGAGGATTCCTCCCATGGAGGAAATTGCGCATGGTGACTGTTGTATTCAATCCCTCGGCAATATCTGTGTTTTAATCCACACTTTGAAGTTCCACAGATTACAGAATTAATAAAGATGTGCATCGGAAGCTACTACCGGTCTTCCAGGGAACGACCAAATCGTAGACTGTTTGAGACATTACTCCCATGGAGAAAAGTGTGCACGGTGCCTGTTGTATTCAATCCCGATGCAATTTCTGTGTTGCACTTACAGTCTGATAGTCCACAGATTACAGAATGCCTCCAGATGTGCATCGGAAACTACTACTGGACTTCCATGGAACGATCAAAGCGTAGACTGTTTGAGGCATTACTCCCATGGAGGAAAGTTCGCATGGTGACTGTTGTATTCAATCCCGATGCAATTTCTGTGTTTCATCAACACTCTGATAGTCCACAGATTACAGAATGCATCCAGATGTGCATCGGAAACTACTACTGTTCTTCCAGGGAACGATCAAAGCGTAGACTGTTTGAGACATTACTCCCATGGAGGAAAGTGCGCATGGCGACTGTTGTATTCAATCCCGAAGCAATTTCTGTGTTTCATCAACACTCTGATAGTCCACAGATTACACAATGCGTCCAGATGTGTATCGGAAACTACTACTGGTCCTCCTGGGAACGATCAAATCGTAGACATATTGAGACATTACTCCCATGGAGGAAAGTGCACATGGTGACTGTTGTATTCAATCCCGATGCCATTTCTGTTTTCATCAACACTCTGAAAGTCCACAGATTACAGAATGCCTAAAGATGTGCATCGGAAACTACTACTGGTCCTCCAGGGAACGATCAAAGCGTAGACTGTTTGAGACATACCTCCCGTGGAGGAAAGTGAGCATGGTGACTGTTGTATTCAATCCCGAGGCAATTTCTGTGTTTCCATCCACACTTTGAAGATCCACAGCTTACAGAAGGAATCCAGATGTGCATCGGAAAGTACTACTGGTCTTCCAGGGAACGATCAAAGCGTAGACTGTTTGAGAATTACTCCCATGGAGGAAATTGCGCATGGTGACTGTTGTATTCAATCCCGATGCAATTTCTTTGTTTCATCAACACTCTGATAGTCCACAAATTACGGAAAGCCTCCAGATGTGCAACGGAAACTACTACTGGTCTTCCAGGCAACGATCAAAGCGTAGACTGTTAGAGACATTACTCCCATGGAGGAAAGTGCGCATGGTGACTGCTGTACTCAATCCCGATGCAATTTCTTTGTTTCATCAACACTCTGATAGTCCACAAATTACGGAAAGCCTCCAGATGTGCACCGGAAACTACTACTGGTCTTCCAGGCAACGATCAAAGCGTAGACTGTTAGAGACATTACTCCCATGGAGGAAAGTGCGCATGGTGACTGCTGTATTCAATCCCGATGCAATTTCTGTGTTTCATCAACACTCTAATAGTCCACAGATTACAGAATGCCTAAATACGTCCATCGGAAACTTCTACTCGTCTTCCAGGGAACGATCAAAGCGTAGACTGTTTGAGACATTACTACCATGGAGGAAAGTGAGCAAGGTGACTGTTGTATTCAATCCCGATGCAATTTCAGTGTTTCATCAACACTCTGATAGTCCACCGATTACAGAATGGCACCAGATGTGCATCGGAAACTACTACTGATCTTCCAGGGAGCGATCAAAGCGTAGATTCTTTGAGAATTACTTCCATGGAGGAAAGTGCGCATGGTGACTGTGCCATTCAATCCCGAGACAATTACTGTGATTCATCAACACTTTGAAGGTACACTTATTACAGAAAGCCTCCAGATGTGCATCGGAAACTACTACTGGTCTTCCAGGGAACGATTAAAGCGTAGACCCTTTGAGGATTCCTCCCATGGAGGAAATTGCGCATGGTGACTGTTGTATTCAATCCCTGGGCGATTTCTGTGTTTTAATCCACACCTTGAAGTTCCACAGATTACAGAATTAATAAAGATGTGCATCGGAAACTACTACCGGTCTTCCAGGGAACGATCAAAGCGTAGACTGTTTGAGACGTTACTCCCATGGAGGAAGGTTCGCATGGCGACTGTTGTATTCAATCCCGATGTAATTACTGTGTTTCATCAACACTCTGATAGTCCACAGATTACAGAATGCATCCAGATGTGCATCGGAAACTACTACTGTTCTTCCAGGGAACGATCAAAGCGTAGACTGTTTGAGACATTACTCCCATGGAGGAAAGTGCGCATGGCGACTGTTGTATTCAATCCCGATGCAATTTCTGTGTTTCATCAACACTCTGATAGTCCACAGATTACACAATGCGTCCAGATGTGTATCGGAAACTACTACTGGTCCTCCTAGGAACGATCAAATCGTAGACATATTGAGACATTACTCCCATGGAGGAAAGTGCACATGGTGACTGTTGTATTCAATCCCGATGCCATTTCTGTCTTCATCAACACTCTGAAAGTCCACAGATTACAGAATGCCTCCAGATGTGCATCGGAAACTACTACTGGTCCTCCAGGGAACGATCAAAGCGTAGACTGTTTGAGACATACCTCCCGTGGAGGAAAGTGAGCATGGTGACTGTTGTATTCAATCCCGATGCAATTTCTGTGTTTCATCAACACTCTGATTGTCCACAGATTACAGAATGGCACCAGATGTGCATCTGAAACTACTACTGGTCTTCCAGGGAACGATAAAATCGTAGACTGTTTGAGAATTAGTTCCATGGTGGAAAGTGCGCAAGGTGACTGTTGTATTCAATCCTGATGCAATTTCTGTGTTTCATCAACACTCTGATAGTCCACAGATTACAGAATGATTCCAGATGTGCATCGAAAACTGCTAATGGTCTTCCAGGGAACGATCAGAGCGTAGACTGTTTGTGAATTACTCCCATGGAGGAAATTGCGCATGGTGACTGTTATACTCAATCCCGATGCAATTTCTGTGTTTCATCAACACAGATTACAGAATAAATCCAGATGTGCATCGGAAGCTACTACTGGTCTTCCAGGGAACGATCAAAGCGTAGACTGTTTGAGATTTACTCCCATGGAGGAAAGTTCGCATGGTGACTGTTGTATTCAATCCCGATGCAATTTCTTTGTTTCATCAACACTCTGATAGTCCACAAATTACGGAAAGCCTCCAGATGTGCATCGGAAACTACTACTGGTCTTCCAGGCAACGATCAAAGCGTAGACTGTTAGAGACATTACTCCCATGGAGGAAAGTGCGCATGGTGACTGCTGTACTCAATCCCGATGCAATTTCTTTGTTTCATCAACACTCTGATAGTCCACAAATTACGGAAAGCCTCCAGATGTGCATCGGAAACTACTACTGGTCTTCCAGGCAACGATCAAAGCGTAGACTGTTAGAGACATTACTCCAATGGAGGAAAGTGCGTATGGTGACTGCTGTACTCAATCCCGATGCAATTTCTGTGTTTCATCAACTCTCTGATAGTCCACAGATTACAGAATGCCTCCAGACGTTCATCGGAAACTTCTACTCGTCTTCCAGGGAACGATCAAAGCGTAGACTGATTGAGACATTACTACCGTGGAGGAAAGTGAGCAAGGTGACTGTTGTATTCAATCCCGATGCAATATCAGTGTTTCATCAACACTCTGATAGTCCACCGATTACAGAATGGCACCAGATGTGCATCGGAAACTACTACTGATCTTCCCGGGAGCGATCAAAGCGTAGATTCTTTGAGAATTACTTCCATGGAGGAAAGTGCGCATGGTGACTGTGCCATTCAATCCCGAGACAATTACTGTGATTCATCAACACTTTGAATGTCCACATAGTACAGAAAGCCTCAAGATGTGCATCGGAAACTACTACTGGTCTTCCAGGGAACGATTAAAGCGTAGACTCTTTGAGGATTCCTCCCATGGAGGAAATTGCGCATGGTGACTGTTGTATTCAATCCCTCGGCAATATCTGTGTTTTAATCCACACTTTGAAGTTCCACAGATTACAGAATTAATAAAGATGTGCATCGGAAGCTACTACCGGTCTTCCAGGGAACGACTAAATCGTAGACTGTTTGAGACATTACTCCCATGGAGAAAAGTGTGCACGGTGCCTGTTGTATTCAATCCCGATGCAATTTCTGTGTTGCACTTACAGTCTGATAGTCCACAGATTACAGAATGCCTCCAGATGTGCATCGGAAACTACTACTGGACTTCCATGGAACGATCAAAGCGTAGACTGTTTGAGGCATTACTCCCATGGAGGAAAGTTCGCATGGTGACTGTTGTATTCAATCCCGATGCAATTTCTGTGTTTCATCAACACTCTGATAGTCCACAGATTACAGAATGCATCCAGATGTGCATCGGAAACTACTACTGTTCTTCCAGGGAACGATCAAAGCGTAGACTGTTTGAGACATTACTCCCATGGAGGAAAGTGCGCATGGCGACTGTTGTATTCAATCCCGAAGCAATTTCTGTGTTTCATCAACACTCTGATAGTCCACAGATTACACAATGCGTCCAGATGTGTATCGGAAACTACTACTGGTCGTCCTGGGAACGATCAAATCGTAGACATATTGAGACATTACTCCCATGGAGGAAAGTGCACATGGTGACTGTTGTATTCAATCCCGATGCCATTTCTGTTTTCATCAACACTCTGAAAGTCCACAGATTACAGAATGCCTAAAGATGTGCATCGGAAACTACTACTGGTCCTCCAGGGAACGATCAAAGCGTAGACTGTTTGAGACATACCTCCCGTGGAGGAAAGTGAGCATGGTGACTGTTGTATTCAATCCCGATGCAATTTCTGTGTTTCATCAACACTCTGATTGTCCACAGATTACAGAATGGCACCAGATGTGCATCGGAAACTACTACTGGTCTTCCAGGGAACGATCAAATCGTAGACTGTTTGAGACTTAGTTCCATGGTGGAAAGTGCGCATGGTGACTGTTGTATTCAATCCTGATGCAATTTCTGTGTTTCATCAACACTCTGATAGTCCACCGATTACAGAATGAATCCAGATGTGCATCGAAAACTGCTACTGATCATCCAGGGAACGATCAAAGCGTAGACTGTTTGAGACATTACTCCCACGGAGTAAAGTGGGCATGGTGAATGTTGTATTCAATCGCGATTCAATTTCTGTGTTTCATCAACACTCTGATATTCCACAGATTACAGAATGCCTCCAGATGTGCATTGGAAACTGCTAATGGTCTTCCAGGGAAGGATCAAAGCGTAGACTGTTTGAGAATTACTCCCATGGAGGAAATTGCGCATGGTGACTGTTGTATTCAATCCCGATGCAATTTCTGTGTTTCATCAACACAGATTACAGAATATCTCCAGATGTGCATCGGAAACAACTACTTGTCTTCCAGGGAACGATTAAAGCGTAAACTGTTTGAGACATTACTCCCATGGAGGAAAGTGTGCATGGTGACAGTTGTAATCAATCCCGAGGCAATTTCTGTGTTTCCATCCACACTTTGAAGATCCACAGCTTACAGAAGGAATCCAGATGTGCATCGGAAAGTACTACTGGTCTTCCAGGGAACGATCAAAGCGTAGACTGTTTGAGAATTACTCCCATGGAGGAAAGTGCGCATGGTGACTGTTGTATTCAATCCCGATTCAATTTCTGAGTTTCATCAACACTCTGATAGTCCACAAATTACGGAAAGCCTCCAGATGTGCATCGGAAACTACTACTGGTCTTCCAGGCAACGATCAAAGCGTAGACTGTTAGAGACATTACTCCCATGGAGGAAAGTGTGCATGGTGACTGTTGTATTCAATCCCGATGCAATTTCTGTGTTTCATCAACACTCTGATAGTCCACAGATTACAGAATGCCTCCAGACGTTCATCGGAAACTACTACTCGTCTTCCAGGGAACGATCAAAGCGTAGACTGTTTGAGACATTACTACCGTGGAGGAAAGTGAGCATGGTGACTGTTGTATTCAATCCCGATGCAATTTCAGTGTTTCATCAACACTCTGATAGTCCACCGATTACAGAATGGCACCAGATGTGCATCGGAAACTACTACTGGTCTTCCAGGGAGCGATCAAAGCGTAGACTCTTTGAGAATTACTTCCATGGAGGAAAGTGCGCATGGTGAATGTGCCATTCAATCCCGAGACAATTACTGAGATTCATCAACACTTTGAAGGTCCACATATTACGGAAAGCCTCCAGATGTGCATCGGAAACTACTACTGGTCTTCCAGGGAACGATTAAAGCGTAGACTCTTTGAGGATTCCTCCCAAACAGGAAATTGCGCATGGTGACTGTTGTATTCAATACCTGGGCAATTTATGTGTTTTAATCCACACTTTGAAGTTCCACAGATTACAGAATTAATAAAGATGTGCATCGGAAGCTACTACCGGTCTTCCAGAGAACGATCAAATTGTAGACTGTTTGAGAATTACTCCCATGGAGGAAAGTGCGCATGGTGACTGTTGTATTCAATCCCGATGCAATTTCGGTGTTTCATCAACACTCTGATATTCCTCAGATTACAGAATGCCCAAGGTGTGCATCGGAAACTACTACTGGTCTTGCAGGGAACGATCAAAGCGTAAACTGTTTGAGACATTACTCCCATGGAGGAATGTGCGCATGGTGACTGTTGTATTCAATCCCGATGCAATTTCTGTGTTTCATCAACACTCTGATAGTCCACACATTACAGAATGCCCAAGATGTGCATCGGAAACTACTGCTGGTCTTCCAGGAAACGATCAAAGCGTAGACTGTTTGAGAAATTACTCCCCTGGAGGAAAGTGCGCATGCTTACTGTTGTATTCAATCCTGATGCAATTTCTGTGTTTCATCAACACTCTGATAGTCCACACATTACAGAATGCCTAAAGATGTGCATCGGAAACTACTACTGGTCTTCCAGGGAACGATCAAAGCGTAGACTGTTTGAGACATTACTCCCATTCAGGAAAGTGCGCATGGTGACTGTTGTACTCAATCCCGATGCAATTTCTGTGTTTCATCAACACAGATAACAGAATATCTCCAGATGTGCATCGGAAACTACTACTGGTCTACCAGGGAACGATCAAAGCGTAAACTGTTTGAGAAATACTCCCATGGAGGAAAGTGCCCATGATGTCTGTTGTATTCAATCCCGCTGCAATTTCTGTGTTTCATCAACACTCTGATAGTCCACAGATTACAGAATGCCTCCAGATGTGCATCGGAAATTGCTACTGGTCTTCCGGGGAACGATCAAAGCGTAAACTCTTTGAGACATTACTCCCATTGAGGAAAGTGCGCATGGTGACTGTTGTATTCAATTCCGATGCATTTTCTGTGTTTCATCAACACTCTGATTGTCCACAGATTACAGAATACCACCAGACGTGCATCGGAAACTACTACTGGTCTTCATTTGAACGATCAAATCGAAGATTGTAGAAGACATTTCTCGCATTGAGGAAAGTGCGCATGGTGACTGTTGTATTGAATCCCGAGACAATTACTGTCTTTCATCAACACGTTAAAGTTCCACAGATTACAGAATGCCCCCAGATGTGCATCGGAAACTGCTACTGGTCTTCCAGGGAACGATCAAAGCGTAACCTCTTTAAATCATTACTCTCATTTAGGAAAGTGCGCATGGTGACTGTTGTATTCAATCCCGATGCATTTTTCTGTGTTTCATCAACACTCTGATTGTCCACAGATTACAGAATGCAAGCAGACGTGCATCGGAAACTACTACTGGTCTTCCAGGGAACGACCAAAGCGTAGACTGTTTGAGACATTACTCCCATGGAGGAATGTGGGCATGGTGACTGTTGTATTCAATCCCGATGCAATTTCTGTGTTTCATCAAAACTCTAAAAGTCCACAGATTACAGAATGCCACCAGATGTGCATCGGGAACTACTACTGGTCTTCCTGGGAGCGATCAAAGCGTAGACTGTTTGAGACATTACTCCCATGGAGGAAAGTGCGCATGCTTACTGTTGTATTCAATCCCGATGCAATTTCTGTGTTTCATCAACACTCTGATACTCCACAGATTACAGAATGCCACCAGATGTGCATCGGAATCTACTACTGGTCTTCCAGGGAACGATCAAAGCGTAGACTGTTTGAGACATACCTCCCGTGGAGGAAAGTGCGTATGGTTACTGTTGTATTCAATCCCGATGCAATTTCTGTGTTTCATCAACACTCTGATAGTTCACAGATTACAGAATGCCTCCAGATTTGCATCGGAAACTGCTACTGGTCTTCCAGGGAACGACCAAAGCTTAAACTCATTGAGACTTTACTCCCACGGAGGAAACTGCGCATGGTGATTCTTGTATTCAATCCCAATGCATTTTCTGTGTTTCATCAACAGTCTGATAGTCCACAGATTACAGAATGCCTCCAGATGTGCATCGGTAACTACTACTGCTCTTCCAGGGAACGATCAAAGCGTAGACTCTTTGAGACATTACTCCCATGGAGGAAAGTGCGCATGGTGATTGTTGTATTCAATCCCGATGCAATTTCTGTGTTTCATCAACACTCTGATAGTCCACAGATTACAGAATGCCTCCAGATGCGCATCGGAAACTGCTACTGGTTTTCCAGGGAACGATCAAAGCGTAAACTGTTTGAGACATTACCCCCATGGAGGAAAGTGCGCATGGTGACTGTTGTATTCAATCCCGAGGCAATTTCTGTGTTTCCATCCACACTTTGAAGGTCCACATATTACAGAAGGAATCCAGATGTGCATCGGAAACTACTACTGGTCTTCCAGGGAACGATCAAAGCGTAAACTGTTTGAGAAATACTCCCGTGGAGGAAAGTGATCATGATGTCTGTTGTATTCAATCCCGCTGCAATTTCTGTGTTTCATCAACACTCTGATAGTCGACAGATTACAGAATGCCTACAGATGTGCATCGGAAACTGCTACTGGTCTTCCAGGGAACGACCAAAGCGTAAACTCTTTGAGACATTACTCCCACGGAGGAAACTGCGCATGGTGATTCTTGTATTCAATCCCGACGCAATTTCTGTGTTTCATCAACACTCTGATAGCCCACAGATTACAGAATGCCTCCAGATGTGCATCGGAAACTACTACTGGTCTTCCTGGGAACGATCAAAGCGTAGACTGTTTGAGACATTTATCCCATGGAGGAAAGTGCGCATGGTGACTGTTGTATTCAATCCCGAGACAATCACTGTGTTTCATCAACACTTTGAAGTTCCACAGATTACAGAAAGCCTCCAGACGTGCATCGGAAACTACTACTCGTCTTCCAGGGAACGATTAAAGCGTAGACTCTTTGAGGATTACTCCATGGAGGTAAGTGCGCATGGTGACTGATGTATTCAATCCCGATGCAATATCTGTGTTTCATCAACACTCTGATAGTCAACAGATTACAGAATGCCACCAGACGTGCATCGGAAACTACTACTGGTCTTCCAGGGAACGATCAAAACGTAGACTGTTTGAGACATTACTCCCATGGAGGAGAGTGTGCATGGTGACTTTTGTATTCAATCCCGATGCAATTTCTGTGTTTCAGTCCACACTTTGAAGGTCCACAGATTACAGGAGGAATCCAGATGTGCATCGGAAACTACTACTGGTCTTCCAGGGAACGATCAAAGCGTAGACTGTTTGAGAATTACCCCCATGGAGGAAAGTGCGCATGGTGACTGTTGTATTCAATCCCGAGGCAATTTCTGTGTTTCCATCCACACTTTGAAGGACCACAGATTACAGAAAGAATCCAGATGTGCATCGGAAACTACTGCTGGTCTTCCAGGGAACGATCAAAGCGTAAACTGTTTAAGAAATACTCCCGTGGAGGAAAGTGCGCATGATGTCTGTTGTATTCAATCCCGCTGCAATTTCTATGTTTCATCAACACTCTGATAGTCCGCAGATTACAGAATGCCTCCAGATGTGCATCGGAAACTACTACTGGTCTTCCAGGGAACGATTAAAGCGTAGACTGTTAGAGACGTTACTCACATGGAGGAAAGTGCGCATGGTGACTGTTGTATTCAATCCCGATGCAGTTTCTGTGTGTCATCAACACTCTGATAGTCCACAGATTACAGAATGCCTCCAGATGTGCATCGGACACTGCTACTGGTCTTCCAGGGAACCATCAAATCGTAAAATCTTTGAGACATTACTCCCATTGAGGAAAGTGCGCATGGTGACTGTTGTATTCAATCCCGATGCATTTTCTGTGTTTTATGAACACTCTGATAGTCCACTGATTACAGAAAGCCTCCAGATGGGCATCGGAAACTACTACTGGTCTTCCAGGGATAGATTAAAGCGTACACTCATTGCGGATTACTCCCATGGAGGAAAGTTCGCATGGTGACTGTTGTATTCAATCCCGATGCATTTTCTGTGTTTCATCAACACTCTGATAGTCCACAGATTACAGAATGCCACCAGACGTGCTTCGGAAACTACTACTGGTCTTCCAGGGAACGATTAAAGCGTAGACTGTTTGAGACATTACTCCCATGGAGGAAAGTGGGCATGGTGACTGTTGTATTTAATCCCGATGCAATATCTGTGTTTCATCAACACTCTGATAGTCAACAGTTTACAGAATGCCACCAGACGTGCATCGGAAACTACCACTGGTCTTCCAGGGAACGATCAAAACGTAAACTGTTTGAGACATTACTCCCATGGAGGAAAGTGCGCATGGTGATTGTTGTATTCAATCCCGATGCAATTTCAGTGTTTCAGTCCACACTTTGAAGGTCCACAGATTAAAGGAGGTATCCAGATGTGCATCTTAAACTACTACTGGTCTTCCAGGGAACGATTAAAGCGTAGACTGTTTGAGAATTACTCCCATGGAGGAAATTGCGCATGGTGACTGTTGTAATCAATCCCGCTGCAATTTCTATGTTTCATCAACACTCTGATAGTCCGCAGATTACAGAATGATTCCAGATGTGCATCGGAAACTTCTACTGGTCTTCCAGGGAACGATTAAAGCGTAGACTGTTAGAGACATTACTCACATGGAGGAAAGTGCGCATGGTGACTGTTGTATTCAATCCCGATGCAGTTTCTGTGTTTCATCAACACTCTGATAGTCCACAGATTACAGAATGCTTCCAGATGTGCATCGGACACTGCTACTGGTCTTCCAGGGCACGATCAAATCGTAAAATCTTTGAGACATTACTCCCATTGAGGAAAGTGCGCATGGTGACTGTTGTATTCAATCCCGATGCATTTTCTGTGTTTTATGAACACTCTGATAGTCCACTGATTACAGAAAGCCTCCAGATGTGCATCGGAAACTACTACTGGTCTTCCAGGGATAGATTAAAGCGTAGACTCATTGCGGATTACTCCCATGGAGGAAAGTGCGCATGGTGACTGTTGTATTCAATCCCGATGCATTTTCTGTGTTTCATCAACACTCTGATAGTCCACAGATTACAGAATGCCACCAGACGTGCATCGGAAACTACTACTGGTCTTCCAGGGAACGATCAAAGCGTAGACTGTTTGAGACATTACTCCCATGGTGGAAAGTGGGCTTGGTGACTGTTGTATTTAATCCCGATGCAATTTCTGTGTTTCATCAACACTCTGAAAGTCCACAGATTACAGAATGCCACCAGATGTGCATCGTCAACTACTACTGGTCTTCCAGGGAACGATCAAAGCGTAGACTGTTTGAGACATTACTCCCATGGAGGAAAGTGCGCATGCTTACTGTTGTATTCAAACCCGATGCAATTTCTGTGTTTCATCAACACTCTGATACTCCACAGATTACAGAATGCCAACAGATGTGCATCGGAATCTAGTACTGGTCTTCCATGGAACGATCAAAGCGTAGACTGTTTGAGACATACCTCCCGTGGAGGAAAGTGCGCATGATGTCTGTTGTATTCAAACCCACTGCAATTTCTGTGTTTCATCAACACTCTGATAGTCCACAGATTACAGAATGCTTCCAGCTGTGCATCGGAAACTGCTACTGGTCATCCAGGGAACGATCAAAGCGTAGCCTGTTTGAGACATTACTCCCATGGAGGAAAGTGCGCATGCTTACTGTTGTATTCAATCCCGATGCAATTTCTGTGTTTCATCAACACTCTGATAGTTCACAGATTACAGAATGCCACCAGACGTGCATCGGAAACTACTACTGGTCTTCCTGGGAACGATCAAAGCGTATGCTGTTTGAGACATTTATCCCATGGAGGAAAATTGCGCATGGTGACTGTTGTATTCAATCCCGAGACAATAACTGTGTTTCATCAACACTTTGAAGTACCACAGATTACAGAAAGCCTCCAGACGTGCATCAGAAACTACTACTCGTCTTCCAGGGAACGATTAAAGCGTAGACCCTTTGAGGATTACTCCCATGGAGGAAAGTGCGCATGGTGACTGATGTATTCAATCCCGATGCAATTTCTGTGTTTCATCAACACTCTGATAGTCAACAGTTTACAGAATGCCACCAGACTTGCATCGGAAACTACTACTGGTCTTCCAGGGAACGATCAAAACGTAGACTGTTTGAGACATTACTCCCATGGAGGAAAGTGCGCATGGTGACTGTTGTATTCAATCCCGATGCAATATCTGTGTTTCAGTCCACACTTTGAAGGTCCACAGATTACAGGAGGAATCCAGATGTGCATCTTAAACTACTACTGGTCTTCCAGGGAACGATCAAAGCATAGACTGTTTGAGAATTACTCCCATGGAGGAAATTGCGCATGGTGACTGTTGTAATCAATCCCGATGCAATTTCGGTGTTTCATCAACACTCTGATAGTCCACAGATTACAGAATGCAGCCAGATGTGCATCGGAAACCACTACTGGTCTGCCAGGAACGATCAAAGCGTAGACTGTTTGAGACATTACTCGCATGGAGCAAAGTGCGCATGGTGACTGTTCTATTCAATCCCAATGCAGTTTCTGTGTTTCATCAACACTCTGATAGTCCACAGATTACAGAATGCCTCCAGATGCGAATCGGACACTGCTACTGGTCTTCCAGGGCACGATCAAATCGTAAACTCTTTGAGACATTACTCCCATTGAGGAAAGTGCGCATGGTGACTGTTGTATTCAATCCCGATGCATTTTCTGTGTTATGAACACTCTGACAGTCCACAGATTACAGAAAGCCTCCAGATGTGCATCGGACACTGCTACTGGTCTTCCAGGCCACGATCAAATCGTAAACTCTTTGAGGATTACTCCCATGGAGGAAAGTGCGCATGGTGACTGTTGTATTCAATCCCGAGGCAATTTCTGTGTTTTAATCCACACTTTGAAGGTCCACAGATTACAGAATTAATCGAGATGTGTATCGGAAACTACTACTGGTCATCCAGGGAACGATCAAAGCGTAGACTGTTTCAGATTTGCTCCCATGGAGGAAAGTACGCATGGTGACTGTTGTATTCAATTCCGATGCAATTTCTGTGTTTCCATCCACACTTCTAAGGTCCACAGATTACAGAAGGAATCCAGATGAGCATCGGAAACTACTACTGGTCTTCCAGGGAACGATCAAAGCGTAGACTGTTTGAGACATTACTCCCATGGAGGAAAGTGCGCATGGTGACTGTTGTATTCAATCCCGATGCAATTTCTGTGTTTCATCAACACTCTGATAGTCCACAGATTACAGAATGCCTCCAGATGTGCATCGGACACTGCTACTGGTCTTCCAGGGCACGATCAAATCGTAAACTCTTTGAGACATTACTCCCATTGAGGAAAGTGCGCATGGTGACTGTTGTATTCAATCCCGATGCATTTTCTGTGTTATGAACACACTGATAGTCCACAGATTACAGAAAGCCTCCAGATGTGCATCGGAAACTACTACTGGTCTTCCAGGGATAAATTAAAGCGTAGACTCTTTGAGGATTACTCCCATGGAGGAAAGTGCGCATGGTGACTGTTGTATTCAATCCCTAGGCAATTTCTGTGTTTTAATCCACACTTTGAAGGTCCACAGATTACAGAATTAATCGAGATGTGTATCGGAAACTACTACTGGTTATCCAGGGAACGATCAAAGCGTAGACTGTTTCAGATTTGCTCCAATGGAGGAAAGTGCGCATGGTGACTGTTGCATTCAATCCCGAGGCAATTTCTGTGTTTCCATCCACACTTCGAAGGTCCACAGATTACAGAAGGAATCCAGATGAGCCACGGAAACTGCTACTGGTCTTCCAGGGAACGATCAAAGCGTAGACTGTTTGAGACATTTACTCCCATGGAGGAAAGTGCGCATGGTGACTGTTGTATTCTATCACGATTCAATTTCTGTGTTTCATCAACACTCTGATATTCCACAGATTACAGAATGCCTCCAGATGTGCATCGGAAACTACTACTGGCTTTCCAGGGAACGATCAAAGCGTAAACTGTTTGAGACATTACTCGCATGGAGGAAAGTGCGCATGGTGACTGTTGTATTCAATCCCGATGCAGTTTCTGTGTTTCATCAACACTCTGATAGTCAGCAGATTACAGAATGCCACCAGACGTGCATCGGAAACTACTACTGGTCTTCCAGGGTACGATCAAAGCGTAGACTGTTTGAGACATTACTCCCATGGAGGAAAGTGCGCATGCTTACTGTTGTATTCAATCCCGATGCAATTTCTGTGTTTTATCAACACAGATTACAGAATATCTCCAGATGTGCATCGGAAACTACAACTTGTCTTCCAGGGAACGATGAAAGCGTAAACTGTTTGATACATTACTCCCATGGAGGAAAGTGCGCATGGTGACTGTTGTATTCAATCCCGATGCAATTTCTGTGTTTCATCAACACTCTGATAGTCCACAGATTACAAAATGCCTCCAGACGTTCATCGGAAACTACTACTGGTCTTCCAGGTAACGATCAAAGCGTACACTGTTTGAGACATTATTACCATGGAGGAAAGTGAGCATGGTGACTGTTGTATTCAATCCCGATGCAATTTCAGTGTTTCATCAACACTCGGATAGTCCACCGATTACAGAATGGCACCACATGTGCATCGGAAACTACTACTGGTCTTCCAGGGAGCGATCAAAGCGTATACTCTTTGAGAATTACTTCCATGGAGGAAAATGCGCATGGTGACCGTGCCATTCAATCCCGAGACAATTACTGTGATTCATCAACACTTTGAAGGTCCACACATTACAGAAAGCCTCCAGATGTGCATCGGAAACTACTACTTGTCTTCCAGGGAACGATTAAAGCGTAGACTCTTTGAGGATTCCTGCCATGGAGGAAATTGCGCATGGTGACTGTTGTATTCAATCCCTGGGCAACTTCTGTGTTTTAATCCAGCCTTTGAAGTTCCACAGATTACAGAATTAATAAAGAAGTGCATCGGAAACTACTACCGGTCTTCCATGGAACGATCAAATCGTAGACTGTTTGAGAATTACTCCCATGGAGGAAAGTGCGCATGGTGACTGTTGTATTCAATACCGATGCAATTTCTGTGTTTCATCAACACAGATTACAGAATACCTCCAGATGTGCATCGGAAACTGCTACTTGTCTTCCAGGGAACGATCAAAGCGTGAACTGTTTGAGACATTACTCGCATGGAGGAAAGTGCGCATGGAGACTGTTGTATTCAATCCCGAGGCAATTTCTGTGTTTCCATCCACACTTTGAAGGCCCACAGATTACAGAAGGAATCCAGATGTGCATAAGAAACTACTACTGGTCTTCCAAGGAACGATCAAGGCGTAGACTGTTTGAGACATTACTCCCATGGAGGAAAGTGCGCACATTGACTGTTGTATTCAATCCCGACGCAATTTCTGTGTTTCATCAACACTCTGATAGTCCACAGATTACAGAATGCCTCCAGATGTGCATCGGAAAATACTACTGGTCTTCCAGGGAACGATCAAAGCGTAGACTGTTTGAGACATAACTTCCTTGGAGGAAAGTGCGCACGGTGACTGTTGTATTCAATCCCGATGCAATTTCTGTGTTTCATCAACAGTCTGATAGTCCACAGGTTACAGAATGCCTCCAGATGTGCATCGGAAACTACTACTGGACTTCTAGGGAACGATCAAAGGGTAGACTGTTTAAGACATTACATTTATGGAGGAAAGTGCGCATGGTAAATGTTGTATTCAATCCCGATGCAATTTTAGTGTTTCATCAACACTCTGATAGTCCACAGATTACAGAATGCAACCATACGTGCATCGGAAACTACTACTGGTCTTCCAGGGAACGATCAAAGCGTAGACTGTTTGAGACATTACTCCCATTCAGGAAAGTGCGCATGGTGACTGTTGTACTCAATCCCTATGCAATTTCTGTGTTTCATCAACACTCTGATACTCCACAGATTACAGAATGCCACCATCTTTGCATCGGAAACTACTACTGGTCTTCCAGGGAACGATAAAACGAAGACTGTTTGAGAAAAACCTCCCGTGGAGGAAAGTGAGCATGGTGACTGTTGTATTCAATCCCGATGCAATTTCTGTGTTTCATCAACACTCTGATAGTCCACAGATTACAGAATGGCACCAGAAGTGCATCGGAAACTACTTCTGGCCTTCCAGGGAACGATCAAAGAGTAGACTGTTTTAGAATTATTCCCATGGAGGAAAGTGCGCATGTTCACTGTTGTATTCAATCCTGATGCAATTTCTGTGTTTCATCAACTCTCTGATAGTCCACAGATTACAGAATGCCTCCAGATGTGCATCGGAAACTGCCACTGGTCTTCCAGTGAACGATCAAAGCGTAAACACTTTGAGACATTACTCCCACGGAGGAAACTGCGCATGGTGATTCTTGTATTCAATCCCGATGCATTTTCTGTGTTTCATCAACAGTCTGATAGTCCACAGATTACAGAATGCCTCCAGATGTGCATCGGTAACTACTATTGGTCTTCCAGGGAACGATCAAAGCGTAGACTCTTTGAGACATTACTCCCATGGAGGAAAGTGCGCATGGTGACTGTTGTATTCAATCCCGATGCAATTTCTGTGTTTCATCAACACTTTGATAGTCCACAGATTACAGAATGAAACCAGATGTGCATTGGAAACTACTACTGGTCTTCCAGGGAAAAATCAAAGCGTAAACTGTTTGAGAAATACTCCCATGGAGGAAAGTGCGCATGATGTCTGTTGTATTCAATCCCGCTGCAATTTCTGTGTTTCATCAACACTCTGATAGTCCACAGATTACAGAATGCCTCCAGATGTGCATCGGAAACTCGTACTGGTCATCCAGGGAACGATCAAACCGTAAAATCTTTGTGACATTACTCCCATGGTGGAAAGTGCTCATGGTGACTGTTGTATTCAATTCCGATGCATTTCCTGTGTTTCATCAACACTCTGATAGCCCACAGATTACAGAATGCCTCCAGATGTGCATCGGAAACTACTACTGGTCTTCCTGGGAACGATCAAAGCGTAGACTGTTTTAGACATTACTCCCATGGGGGAAAGTGCGCATGGTGAGTGTTGTATTCATTCCCGAGACAATTACTGTGTTTCATCAACACTTTAAAGTTTCACAGATTACAGAAAGATTCCAGACGTGCATCGGAAACTACTACTCGTCTTCCAGGGACCGATTAAAGCGTAGACTCTTTGCGGATTACTCCCATGGAGATAAAGTGCGCAGGGTGTCTGATGTATTCAATCCCGATGCAATTTCTGTGTTTCATCAACACTCTGATAGTCAACAGATTACAGAATGCCACCAGACGTGCATCGGAAACTACTACTGGTCTTCCAGGGAACGATCAAAACGTAGACTGTTTGAGACATTACTCCCATGGAGGAAAGTGGGCATGGTGACTGATGTATTCAATCCCGATGCAATTTCTATGTTTCATCAACACTTTGATAGTCCACAGATTACAGAATGCCACCAGATGTGCATCGGGAACTACTACTGGTCTTCCAGGGTACGATCAAAGCGTAGACTGTTTGAGACATTACTCCCATGGAGGAAAGTGCGCATGGTGACTGTTGTATTCAATCCTGATGCAATTTTTGTGTTTCTGTCCACACTTTGAAGGTCCACAGATTACAGGAGGAAACCAGATGTGCATCGGAAACTACTACTGGGCTTTCAAGGAACGATCAAAGCGTAGACTGTTTGAGAATTACTCCCATGGAGGAAATTGCGCATGGTGACAGTTGTAATTAATCCCGATGCAATTTCGGTGTTTCATCAACACTCTGATAGACCACAGATTACAGAATGCAGCCAGATGTGCATCGGAAACCACTACTGGTCTGCCAGGAGCGATCAAAGCGTAGACTGTTTAAGACATTACTAGCATGAAGGAAAGTGCGCATGGTGACTGTTGTATTCAATCCCAATGCAGTTTCTGTGTTTCATCAACACTCTGATAGTGCACAGATTACAGAATGCCTCCAGATGTGCATCGGACACTGCTACTGGTCTTCCAGGACACGATCAAAGCGTAAACTCTTTGAGACATTACTAGCATTGAGGAAAGTGCGCATGGTGACTGTTGTATTCAGTCCCGATGCATTTTCTGTGTTTTATTAACACTCTGATAGTCCACAGATTACAGAAAGCCTCCAGATGTGCATTGGAAACTACTACTGGTCTTCCAGGGATAGATTAAATCGTAGACTCTTT
This sequence comes from Schistocerca gregaria, assembly GCF_023897955.1. Classification (NCBI taxonomy): domain Eukaryota; kingdom Metazoa; phylum Arthropoda; class Insecta; order Orthoptera; family Acrididae; genus Schistocerca; species Schistocerca gregaria. The sequence continues at coordinate 6,093,227 of NW_026061706.1, forward strand.
GAGGATTACTCCCATTGAGGAAAGTGCGCATGGTGACTGTTGTATTCAATCCCGAGGCAATTTCTGTGTTTCCATCCACACTTCGAAGGTCCACAGTTTACAGAAGGAATCCAGATGTCCATCGGAAACTACTACTGGTCTTCCAGGGAACGATCAAACCGTAGACTGTTTGAGACATTACTCCCATGGAGGAAAGTGCGCATGGTGACTGTTGTATTCAATCACGATGCAATTTCTAATTTTCATCAACACTCTGATACTCCACAGATTACAGAATGCCAACAGATGTGCATCGGAAACTACTACTGGTCCTCCAGGGAACGATCAAAGCGTAAACTGTTTGAGACATTACTCCCGTGGAGGTAAGTGCGCATGGTTACTGTTGTATTCAATCCCGAGGCAATTTCTGTGTTTTAATCCACACTTTGAAGGTCCACAGATTACAGAATTAATCCAGATGTGCATCGGAAACTACTACTGGTCTTCCATGGAACGATCAAAGCGTAGACTGTTTGAGACATACCTCCCGTGGAGGAAAGTTCGCATGGTGACTGTTGTATTCAATCCCGACGCAAATTCTGTGTTTCATCAACACTCTGATAGTCCACAGATTACAGAATGGCACCAGATGTGCATCGGAAACTTCTACTGGTCTTCCAGGGAACGATCAAAGCGTAGACTGTTTGAGAATTACTCCATGGAGGAAAGTGCACATGGTGAATATTGTATTCAGTTGCGATGCATTTTTTGTGTTTCATCAACACTCTGACAGTCCACAGATTACAGAATGCCTCCAGATGTGCATCGGAAACTACTACTGGACTTCCAGGGAACGATCAAGTCGTAGACTCTTTCAGACATTACTCCCATGGAGGAAGGTGCGCATGGTGACTGTTGTATTCAATCCCGAAGCAATTTCTGTGTTTCATCAACAGCCTGATAGTCCACAGATTACAGAATGCCTCCAGAGTTGCATCGGAAACAACTACTGGTCTTCCAGGGAACGATCAAAGCGTAGACTGTTTGAGACATTACTCCCATGGAGGAAAGTGCGCACGGTGACTGTTGTATTCAATCCCGATGCAATTTCTGTGTTTCATCAACAGTCTGATAGTCCACAGGTTACAGAATGCCTCCAGATGCGCATCGGAAACTACTACTGGTCTTCCAGGTAACGATCAAAGCGTAGACTGTTTGAGACATACCTCCCGTGGAGGAAAGTTCGCATGGTGACTGTTGTATTCAATCCCGACGCTAATTCTGTGTGTCATCAACACTCTGATAGTCAACAGATTACAGAATGGCACCAGATGTGCATCGGAATCTTCTACTGGCCTTCCAGGGAACGATCAAAGCGAAGACTGTTTGAGAATTACTCCATGGAGGAAAGTGCACATGGTGACAGTTGTATTCAATCCTGATGCAATTTCTGTGTTTCATCAACACTCTGATAGTCCACAGATTACAGAATGCCTCCAGATGTGCATCGGAAACTGCTGCTGGACTTCCAGGGAACAAACAAAGCGTAAACTCTTTGAGACCTTACTTCCATGGAGGAAAGTGCGCATGGTGAATATTGTATTCAGTTGCGATGCATTTTTTGTGTTTCATCAACACTCTGACAGTCCACAGATTACAGAATGCCTCCAGATGTGCATCGGTAACTACTACTGGTCTTCCAGGGAACGCGCAAAGCGTAGACTGTTTGAGACATTACTCCCATGGAGGAAAGTGCGCATGGTGACTGTTGTATTCAATTCCCGATGCAGTTTCTGTGTTTCATCAACACTCAGATAGTCCACAGATTACAGAATGCCTCCAGATGTGCATCGGTAACTACTATTCGTCTTCCAGGAAACGATGAAGGCGTAGACTGTTTGAGACATTACTCCCATGGAGGAATGTGCGCATGGTGACTGTTGTATTCAATCCCTTGGCAATTTCTGTGTTTCAGTCCACACTTTGAAGGTCCACAGATTACAGGAGGAATCCAGATGTGCATCGGAAACTACTACTGGTCTTCCAGGGAACGATCAAAGCGTAGACTGTTTGAGAATTACTCCCATGGAGGAAATTGCGCATGGTGACTGTTGTATTCAATCCCGATGCAATTTTGGTGTTTCATCAACACTCTGATAGTCCACAGATTACAGAATGCAGCCAGATGTGCATCGGAAACTACTACTGGTCTGCCACCAACGATCAAAGCGTAGACTGTTCGAGACATTACTCGCATGGAGGAAAGTGCGCATGGTGACTGTTGTATTCAATCCCGATGCAGTTTCTTTGTTTCATCAACACTCTGATAGTCCACAGATTACAGAATGCCTCCAGATGTGCATCGGAAACTGCTACTGGTCTTCTAGGGCACGATCAAAGCGAAAACAATTTGAGACATTACTCCCATTGAGGTAAGTGCGCATGGTGACTCTTGTATTCAATCCCGATGCATTTTCTGTGTTTTATGAAAATTCTGATAGTCCACAGATTACAGAAAGCCTCCAGATGTGCATCGGAAACTACTACTGGTCTTCCAGGGATAGATTAAAGCATAGACTCTTTGAGGATTACTCCCATGGAGGAAAGTGCGCATGGTGACTCTTGTATTGAATCCCGATGCAATTTCTGTGTTTCCTCAACACAGATAACAGAATATCTCCAGATCTGCATCGGAAACTACTACTGGTCTTCCAGGGAACGATCAAAGCGTAAACTGTTTGAGAAATACTCCCATGGAGGAAAGTGCGCATGATGTCTGTTGTATTCAATCCCGCTGCAATTTCTGTGTTTCATCAACACTCTGATAGTCCACAGAATACAGAATGCCTCCAGATGTGCATCGGAAACTGCTACTGGTCTTCCAGGGAACGATCAAAGCGTAGACTGTTTGAGACATTACTCTTATGGAGGAAAGTGCGCATGGTCACTGTTGTATTCAATCCCGATGCAATTTCTGTGTTTCATCAACACTCTGATAGCCAACAGATTACAGAATGCCACCAGATGTGCATTGGTTACTACTACTGGTCTTCCAGGTAACGATCAAAGCGTAGACTGTTTGAGACATACCTCCCGTGGAGGAAAGTTCGCATGGTGACTGTTGTATTCAATCCCGACGCAATTTCGTGTTTCATCAACACTCTGATAGTCCACAGATTACAGAATGGCACCAAATGTGCATCGGAAACTTCTACTGGTCTTCCAGGGAACGATCAAATCGTAGACTGTTTGAGAATTACTCCATCTAGGAAAGTGCACATGGTGACAGTTGTATTCAATCCTGATGCAATTTCTGTGTTTCATCAACACTCTGATAGTCCACAGATTACAGAATGCCTCCAGATGTGCATAGGAAACTGCTGCTGGACTTCCAGGGAACGATCAAAGCGTAGACTGTTTGAGACATTACTCCCATGGAGGAAAGTGCGCATGGTGACTGTTGTATTCAATCCCGATGCAATTTCTGTGTTTCTTCAACACTCTGATAGTCCACAGATAACAGAATGCCTCCAGATGTGCATCGGTAACTACTATTCGTCTTCCAGGGAACGATGAAAGCGTAAACTGTTTGAGACATAACTCCCATGGAGGAATGTGCGCATGGTGAGTGTTGTATTCAATCCCTTGGCAATTTCTGTGTTTCAGTCCACACTTTGAAGGTCCACAGATTACAGGAGGAATCCAGATGTGCATCGTAATTACTACTGGTCTTCCACGGAACGATCAAAGCTTAGACTGTTTGAGAATTACTCCCATAGAGGAAATTGCGCATGGTGACTGTTGTATTCAATCCCGATGCAATTTCGGTGTTTCATCAACACTCTGATAGTCCACTTATTACAGAATGCAGCCAGATGTGCATCGGAAACTACTACTGGTCTGCCACCAACGATCAAAGCGTAGACTGTTCGAGACATTACTCGCATGGAGGAAAGTGCGCATGGTGACTGTTGTATTCAATCCCGATGCAGTTTCTTTGTTTCATCAACACTCTGATAGTCCGCAGATTACAGAATGCTTCCAGATGTGCATCGGAAACTGCTACTGGTCTTCCAGGGCACGATCAAAGCGTAAAATCTTTGAGACATTACTCCCATTGAGGAAAGTGCGCATTGTGACTGTTGTATTCAATCCCGATGCATTTTCTATGTTTTATGAACACTCTGATAGTCCACAGAATACAAAATCCTCCAGATGTGCATCGGGAACTACTACTGGTCTTCCAGAAAGCGATCAAAGCGTAGACTGTTTGAGAAATTACTCCCATGGAGGAAAGTGCGCATGCTTACTGTTGTATTCAATCCCGATGCAATTTCTGTGTTTCATCAACACTCTGATACTCCACAGATCACAGACTGCCACCAGATGTGCATCGGAATCTACTACTGGTCTTCCAGGGAACGATCAAAGCGTAGACTGTTTGAGACATAGCTCCCGTGGAGGAAAGTGCGCATGCTGACTGTTGTATTCAATCCCGATGCAATTTCTGTGTTTCATCAGCACTCTGATAGTCCACAGATTAGAGAATGCCTCCAGATGTGCATCGGAAACTGCTACTGGTCTTCCAGGGAACGATCAAAGCGTAAACTCTTTGAGACTTTACTCCCACGGAGGAAACTGCGCATGGTGATTCTTGTATTCAATCCCGATGCATTTTCTGTGTTTCATCAACAGTCTGATAGTCCACAGATTACAGAATGCCTCCAGATGTGCATCGGTAACTACTACTGGTCTTCCAGGGAACGATCAAAGCGTAGACTCTTTGAGACATTACGCCCATGGAGGAAAGTGCGCATGGTGACTGTTGTTTTCAATCCCGATGCAATTTCTGTGTTTCATCAACACTTTGATAGTCCACAGATTACAGAATGCCACCAGATGTGCATTGGAAAGTACTACTGGTCTTCCAGGGAACGATCAAAGCGTAAAGTGTTTGAGAAAATCTCCCATGGAGAAAGTGCGCATGATGTCTGTTGTATTCAATCCCGCTGCAATTTCTGCGTTTCATCAACACTCTGATAGTCCACAGATTACAGAATGCCTCCAGATGTGCATCGGAAACTACTACTGGTCTTCCTGGGAACGATCAAAGCGTAGACTATTTGAGACATTACACCCATGGAGGAAAGTGCGCATGGTGACGTATTCATTCCCGAGACAATTACTGTGTTTCATCAACACTTTGAAGTTCCACAGATTACAGAAAGCCTCCAGACATGCGTCGGAAACTACTACTCGTCTTCCAGGGAACGATTAAAGCGTAGACTCTTTGAGGATTACTCCCATGGAGGAAAGTGCGCATGGTGACTGATGTATTCGATCCCGATGCAATTTCTGTGTTTCATCAACACTCTGATAGTCAACAGATTACAGAATGCCACCAGACGTGCATCGGAAACTACTACTGGTCTTCCAGGGAACGATCAAAACGTAGATTGTTTGAGACATTACTCCCATGGAGGAAAGTGGGCATGGTGACTGTTGTATTCAATCCCGATGCAATTTCTGTGTTTCATCAACACTTTGATAGTCCACAGATTACAGAATGCCACCAGATGTGCATCGGGAACTACTACTGGTCTTCCAGGGAACGATCAAAGCGTAGACTGTTTGAGACATTACTCCCATGGAGGAAAGTGCGCATGGTGACTATTGTATTCTATCCCGATGCAATTTCTGTGTTTTAGTCCACACTTTGAAGGTCCACAGATTACAGGAGGAATCCAGATTTGCATCGGAAACTACTACTGGTCTTCCAAGGAACGATCAAAGCGTAGACTGTTTGAGAATTACTCCCATGGAGGAAATTGCGCATGGTGACTGTTGTAATCAATCCCGATGCAATTTCGGTGTTTCATCAACACTCTGATAGTCCACAGATTACAGAATGCAGCCAGATAAGCATCGGAAACCACTACTGGTCTGCCAGGAACGATCAAAACGTAGACTGTTTGAGACATTACTCGCATGGAGGAAAGTGCGCATGGTTACTGTTGTATTCAATCCCCTTGCAGTTTCTGTGTTTCATCAACACTCTGATAGTCCACAGATTACAGAATGCCTCCAGATGTGCATCGGACACTGCTACAGGTCTTCCAGGGCACGATCAAAGCGTAAACTCTTTAAGACATTACTCCCATTGAGGAAAGTGCGCATGGTGACTGTTGTATATTCAATCCCGAAGCATTTTCTGTGTTTTATGAACACTCTGATAGTCCACAGATTACAGAAAGCCTCCAGATATGGATCGGAAACTACTACTGGTCTTCCAGGGATAGATTAAAGCGTAGACTCTTTGAGGATTACTCCCATGGAAGAAAGTGCGCATGGTGACTGTTGTATTCAATCCCGAGGCAATTTCTGTGTTTCCATCCACACTTCGAAGGTCCACAGATTACAGAAGGAATCCAGATGTGCATCGGAAACTACTACTGGTCTTCCAGGGAACGATCAAAGCGTAGACTGTTTGAGACATTACTCCCATGGAGGATAGTGCGCATGGTGACTGTTGTATTCAGTCACGATGCAATTTCTGTGTTTCATCAACACTCTGATAGTCCACAGATTACAGAATGCCTCCAGATGTGCATAGGAAACTGCTGCTGGACTTCCAGGGAACGATCAAAGCGTAGACTGTTTGAGACATTACTCCCATGGAGGAAAGTGCGCATGGTGACTGTTGTATTCAATCCCGATGCAGTTTCTTTGTTTCATCAACACTCTGATAGTCCACAGATTACAGAATGCCTCCAGATGTGCATCGGAAACTGTTACTGGTCTTCCAGGGCACGATCAAAGCGTAAACTCTTTGAGACATTACTCCCATTGAGGAAAGTGCGCATTGTGACTGTTGTATTCAATCCCGATGCATTTTCTGTGTTTTATGAACACTCTGATAGTCCACAGATTACAAAAAGCCTCCAGATGTGCATCGGAAACTACTACTGGTCTTCCAGGGATAGATTAAAGCGTAGACTCTTTGAGGATTACTCCCATGGAGGAAAGTGCGCATGGTGACTGTTGTATTGAATCCCGATGCAATTTCTGTGTTTCCTCAACGCAGATAACAGAATATCTCCAGATGTGCATCGGAAACTACTACTGGTCTTCCAGGGAACGATCAAAGCGTAAACTGTTAGAGAAATACTCCCATGGAGGAAAGTGCGCATGATGTCTATTGTATTCAATCCCGCTGCAATTTCTGTGTTTCATCAACACTCTGATAGTCCACAGATTACAGAATGCCTCCTGATGTGCATCGGAAACTGCTTCTGGTCATCCAGGGAACGATCAAAGCGTAAAATCTTTGAGACATTACTCCCATGGAGGAAAGTGCTCATGGTGACTGTTGTATTCAATTCCGATGCATTTTCTGTGTTTCATCAACACTCTGTTAGCCCACAGATTACAGAATGCCTCCAGATGTGCATCGGAAACTACTACTGGTCTTCCTGGGAACGATCCAAGCGTAGACTATTTGAGACATTACACCCATGGAGGAAAGTGCGCATGGTGACGTATTCATTCCCGAGACAATTACTGTGTTTCATCAACACTTTGAAGTTCCACAGATTACAGAAAGCCTCCAGACATGCATCGGAAACTACTACTCGTCTTCCAGGGAACGATTAAAGCGTAGACTCTTTGAGGATTACTCCCATGGAGGAAAGTGCGCATGGTGACTGATGTATTCAATCCCGATGCAATTTCTGTGTTTCATCAACACTCTGATGGTCAACAGATTACAGAATGCCACCAGACGTGCATCGGAAACTACTACTGGTCTTTCAGGGAACGATCAAAACGTAGATTGTTTGAGACATTACTCCCATGGAGGAAAGTGGGCATGGTGACTGTTGTATTCAATCCCGATGCAATTTCTGTGTTTCATCAACACTTTGATAGTCCACAGATTACAGAATGCCTCCAGATGTGCATCGGACACTGCTACTGGTCTTCTAGGGCACGATCAAAGCGTAGACTCTTTGAGGATTACTCCCATGGAGGAAAGTGCGCATGGTGACTGTTGTATTCAATCCCGAAACAATTTCTGTGTTTTAATCCACACTTTGAAGGTCCACAGATTACAGAATTAATCGAGATGTGCATCGGAAACTACTACTGGTCTTCCAGGGCACGATCAAAGCGTAGACTGTTTCAGATTTACTCCCATGGCAGAAAGTGCGCATGGTGACTGTTGTATTCAATCCCGAGGCAATTTCTGTGTTTCCATCCACACTTCGAAGGTCCACAGATTACAGAAGGAATCCAGATGTGCATCGGAAACTACTACTGGTCTTCCAGGGAACGATCAAAGCGTAGACTGTTTGAGACATTACTCCCATGGAGGATAGTGCGCATGGTGACTGTTGTATTCAATCACGATGCAATTTCTGTGTTTCATCAACACTCCGATACTCCACAGATTACAGAATGCCAACAGATGTGCATCGGAATCTACTACTGGTCTTCCAGGGAACGATCAAAGCGTAGACTGTTTGAGACATACCTCCCGTGGAGGAAAGTGCGCATGGTGACTGTTGTATTCAATCCCGATGCAATTTCTGTGTTTCATCAACACTCTGATTGTCCACAGATTACAGAATGCCTCCAGATGTGCATCGGAAACTGCTACTGGTCTTCCAGGGAACGATCAAAGCGTAAACTCTTTGAGACATTACTCCCATGGAGGAAAGTGCGCATGGTGACTGTTGTATTCAATCCCGATGCAATTTCTGTGTTTCATCAACACTCTGATAGTCCACAGATTACAGAATGCTGCCAGATGTGCATCGGAAACTACTACTGGTCTTCCAGGAACGATCAAAGCGTAGACTGTTTGAGACATTACTGGCATGGAGAAAAGTGCGCATGGTGACTGTTGTATTCAATCCCGATGCAATTTCTGTGTTTTATCAACACTCTGATTGTCCACAGATTACAGAATGCCTCCAGATGTGCATCGGAAAGTGCTACTGGTCTTCCAGGGAACGATCAAAGCGTAGACTGTTTGAGACATTACTCCCTTGGAGGAAAGTGCGCTCGGTGACTGTTGTATTCAATTCCGATGCAATTTCTGTGTTTCATCAACAGTCTGATAGTCCACAGGTTACAGAATGCCTCCAGATGTGCATACGAAACTACTACTGGACCTCCAGGGAACGATCAAGGCGTAGACTGTTTTGACAGTATTCAATCCCGATGCAATTTCTGTGTTTCATCAACACTCTGATAGTCAAAAGATTACAGAATGCCACCAGATGTGCATCGGTTACTACTACTAGTCTTCCAGGGAACGATCAAAGCGTAGACTGTTTGAGACCTACCTCCCGTGGAGGAAAGTTCGCATGGTGACTGTTGTATTCAATCCCGACGCAATTGCTGTGTTTCATCAACACTCTGATAGTCCACAGATTACAGAATGGCACCAGATGTGCATCGGCAATTGCTGCTGGTCTTCCAGGGAACGATCAAAGCGTAGACTGTTTGAGACATTACTCCCATGGTGGAAAGTGCGCATGGTGACCGTTGTATTCAATCCCGATGCAATTTCTGTGTTTCTTCAACACTCTGATAGTCAACAGATTACAGAATGCCACCAGACGTGCATCGGAAACTACTACTGGTCTTCCAGGGAACGATCATAACGTAGATTGTTTGAGACATTACTCCCATGGAGGAAAGTGGGCATGGTGACTGTTGTATTCAATCCCGATGCAATTTCTGTGTTTCATCAACACTTTGATAGTCCACAGATTACAGAATGCCACCAGATGTGCATCGGGAACTACTACTGGTCTTCCAGGGAACGATCAAAGCGTAGACTGTTTGAGACATTACTCCCATGGAGGAAAGTGCGCATGGTGACTATTGTATTCAATCCCGATGCAATTTCTGTGTTTCAGTCCACACTTTGAAGGTCCACAGATTACAGGAGGAATCCAGATGTGCATCGGAAACTACTACTGGTCTTCCAAGGAACGATCAAAGCGTAGACTGTTTGAGACATTACTCCCATGGAGGAAATTGCGCATGGTGACTGTTGTAATCAATCCCGATGCAATTTCGGTGTTTCATCAACACTCTGATAGTCCACAGATTACAGAATGCAGCCAGATAAGCATCGGAAACCACTACTGGTCTGCCAGGAACGATCAAAACGTAGACTGTTTGAGACATTACTCGCATGGAGGAAAGTGCGCATGGTTACTGTTGTATTCAATCCCCTTGCAGTTTCTGTGTTTCATCAACACTCTGATAGTCCACAGATTACAGAATGCCTCCAGATGTGCATCGGACACTGCTACTGGTCTCCCAGGGCACGATCAAAGCGTAAACTCTTTAAGACATTACTCCCATTGAGGAACGTGCGCATGGTGACTGTTGTATATTCAATCCCGATGCATTTTCTGTGTTTTATGAACACTCTGATAGTCCACAGATTACAGAAAGCCTCCAGATATGGATCGGAAACTACTACTGGTCTTCCAGGGATAGATTAAAGCGTAGACTCTTTGAGGATTACTCCCATGGAGGAAAGTGCGCATGGTGACTGTTGTATTCAATCCTGAGGCAATTTCTGTGTTTTAATCCACACTTTGAAGGTCCACAGATTACAGAATTAATCGAGATGTGCATCGGAAACTACTACTGGTCTTCCAGGGCACGATCAAAGCGTAGCCTGTTTCAGATTTACTCCCATGGAAGAAAGTGCGCATGGAGACTGTTGTATTCAGTCACGATGCAATTTCTGTGTTTCATCAACACTCTGATAGTCCACAGATTACAGAATGCCTCCAGATGTGCATAGGAAACTGCTGCTGGACTTCCAGGGAACGATCAAAGCGTAGACTGTTTGAGACATTACTCCCATGGAGGAAAGTGCGCATGGTGACTGTTGTATTCAATCCCGATGCAGTTTCTTTGTTTCATCAACACTCTGATAGTCCACAGATTACAGAATGCCTCCAGATGTGCATCGGAAACTGTTACTGGTCTTCCAGGGCACGATCAAAGCGTAAACTCTTTGAGACATTACTCCCATTGAGGAAAGTGCGCATTGTGACTGTTGTATTCAATCCCGATGCATTTTCTGTGTTTTATGAACACTCTGATAGTCCACAGATTACAAAAAGCCTCCAGATGTGCATCGGAAACTACTACTGGTCTTCCAGGGATAGATTAAAGCGTAGACTCTTTGAGGATTACTCCCATGGAGGAAAGTGTGCATGGTGACTGTTGTAATGAATCCCGATGCAATTTCTGTGTTTCCTCAACACAGATAACAGAATATCTCCAGATGTGCATCGGAAACTACTACTGGTCTTCCAGGGAACGATCAAAGCGTAAACTGTTTGAGAAATACTCCCATGGAGGAAAGTGCGCATGATGTCTATTGTATTCAATCCCGCTGCAATTTCTGTGTTTCATCAACACTCTGATAGTCCACAGATTACAGAATGCCTCCTGATGTGCATCGGAAACTGCTTCTGGTCATCCAGGGAACGATCAAAGCGTAAAATCTTTGAGACATTACTCCCATGGAGGAAAGTGCTCATGGTGACTGTTGTATTCAATTCCGATGCATTTTCTGTGTTTCATCAACACTCTGTTAGCCCACAGATTACAGAATGCCTCCAGATGTGCATCGGAAACTACTACTGGTCTTCCTGGGAACGATCAAAGCGTAGACTATTTGAGACATTACACCCATGGAGGAAAGTGCGCATGGTGACGTATTCATTCCCGAGACAATTACTGTGTTTCATCAACAATTTGAAGTTCCACAGATTACAGAAAGCCTCCAGACATGCATCGGAGACTACTACTCGTCTTCCAGGAAACGATTAAAGCGTAGACTCTTTGAGGATTACTCCCATGGAGGAAAGTGCGCATGGTGACTGATGTATTCAATCCTGATGCAATTCCTGTGTTTCATCAACACTCTGATAGTCAACAGATTACAGAATGCCACCAGACGTGCATCGGAAACTACTACTGGTCTTTCATTGAACGATCAAAACGTAGATTGTTTGAGACATTACTCCCATGGAGGAAAGTGGGCATGGTGACTGTTGTATTCAATCCCGATGCAATTTCTGTGTTTCATCAACACTCTGATAGTCCACAGATTACAGAATGCCTCCAGATGTGCATCGGACACTGCTACTGGTCTTCTAGGGCACGATCAAAGCGTAGACTCTTTGAGGATTACTCCCATGGAGGAAAGTGCGCATGGTGACTGTTGTATTCAATCCCGAAACAATTTCTGAGTTTTAATCCACACTTTGAAGGTCCACAGATTACAGAATTAATCGAGATGTGCATCGGAAACTACTACTGGTCTTCCAGGGCACGATCAAAGCGTAGACTGTTTCAGATTTACTCCCATGGCAGAAAGTGCGCATGGTGACTGTTGTATTCAATCCCGAGGCAATTTCTGTGTTTCCATCCACACTTCGAAGGTCCACAGATTACAGAAGGAATCCAGATGTGCATCGGAAACTACTACTGGTCTTCCAGGGAACGATCAAAGCGTAGACTGTTTGAGACATTACTCCCATGGAGGATAGTGCGCATGGTGACTGTTGTATTCGATCGCGATGCAATTTCTGTGTTTCATCAACACTCCGATACTCCACAGATTACAGAATGCCAACAGATGTGCATCGGAATCTACTACTGGTCTTCCAGGGAACGATCAAAGCGTAGACTGTTTGAGACATACCTCCCGTGGGGGAAAGTGGGCATGGTGACTGTTGTATTGAATCCCGATGCAATTTCTGTGTTTCATCAACACTCTGATAGTCCACAGATTACAGAATGCCTCCAGATGTGCATCGGACACTGCTACTGGTCTTCTAGGGCACTATCAAAGCGTAGACTCTTTGAGGATTACTCCCATGGAGGAAAGTGTGCATGGTGACAGTTGTATTCAATCCCGAAACAATTTCTGTGTTTTAATCCACACTTTGAAGGTCTACAGATTACAGAATTAATCGAGATTTGCATCGGAAACTACTACTGGTCTTCCAGGGCACGATCAAAGCGTAGACTGTTTCAGATTTACTCCCATGGCAGAAAGCGCGCATGGTGACTGTTGTATTCAATCCCGAGGCAATTTCTGTGTTTCCATCCACACTTCGAAGGTCCACAGATTACAGAAGGAATCCAGATGTGCATCGGAAACTACTACTGGTCTTCCAGGAAACGATCAAAGCGTAGACTGTTTGAGACATTACTCCCATGGAGGATAGTGCGCATGGTGACTGTTGTATTCAATCCCGATGCAATTTCTGTGTTTCATCAACACTCTGATTGTCCACAGATTACAGAATGCCTCCAGATGTGCATCGGAAAGTGCTACTGGTCTTCCAGGGAACGATCAAAGCGTAAACTCTTTGAGACATTACTCCCATGGAGGAAAGTGCGCATGGTGACTGTTGTATTCAATCCCGATGCAGTTTCTGTGTTTCATCAACACTCTGATAGCCCACAGATTACAGAATGCCTCCAGATGTGCATAGGACACTGCTACTGGTCTTCCAGGGCACGATCAAAGCGTAAACTCTTTGAGACATTACTCCCATTGAGGAAAGTGCGCATGGTGACTGTTGTATTCAGTCACGATGCAATTTCTGTGTTTCATCAACACTCTGATAGTCCACAGATTACAGAATGCCACCAGACGTGCATCGGAAACTACTACTGGTCTTTCAGGGAACGATCAAAACGTAGATTGTTTGAGACATTACTCCCATGGAGGAAAGTGGGCATGGTGACTGTTGTATTCAATCCAGATGTAATTTCTGTGTTTCATCAACACTCTGATAGTCCACAGATTACAGAATGCCTCCAGATGTGCATCGGACACTGCTACTGGTCTTCTAGGGCACGATCAAAGCGTAGACTCTTTGAGGATTACTCCCATGGAGGAAAGTGCGCATGGTGACTGTTGTATTCAATCCCGAAACAATTTCTGTGTTTTAATCCACACTTTGAAGGTCCACAGATTACAGAAGTAATCGAGATGAGCATCGGAAACTACTACTTGTCTTCCAGGGCACGATCAAAGCGTAGACTGTTTCAGATTTACTCCCATGGCAGAAAGTGCGCATGGTGACTGTTGTATTCAATCCCGAGGCAATTTCTGTGTTTCCATCCACACTTCGAAGGTCCACAGATTACAGAAGGAATCCAGATGTGCATCGGAAACTACTACTGGTCTTCCAGGGAACGATCAAAGCGTAAACTGTTTGAGAAATACTCCCATGGAGGAAAGTGCGCATGATGTCTATTGTATTCAATCCCGCTGCAATTTCTGTGTTTCATCAACACTCTGACAGTCCACAGATTACAGAATGCCTCCTGATGTGCATCGGAAACTGCTTCTGGTCATCCAGGGAACGATCAAAGCGTAAAATCTTTGAGACATTACTCCCATGGAGGAAAGTGCTCATGGTGACTGTTGTATTCAATTCCGATGCATTTTCTGTGTTTCATCAATACTCTGTTAGCCCACAGATTACAGAATGCCTCCAGATGTGCATCGGAAACTACTACTGGTCTTCCTGGGAACGATCAAAGCGTAGACTATTTGAGACATTACACCCATGGAGGAAAGTGCGCATGGTGACGTATTCATTCCCGAGACAATTACTGTGTTTCATCAACAATTTGAAGTTCCACAGATTACAGAAAGCCTCCAGACATGCATCGGAAACTACTACTCGTCTTCCAGGAAACGATTAAAGCGTAGACTCTTTGAGGATTACTCCCATGGAGGAAAGTGCGCATGGTGACTGATGTATTCAATCCTGATGCAATTCCTGTGTTTCATCAACACTCTGATAGTCAACAGATTACAGAATGCCACCAGACGTGCATCGGAAACTACTACTGGTCTTTCAGGGAACGATCAAAACGTAGATTGTTTGAGACATTACTCCCATGGAGGAAAGTGGGCATGGTGACTGTTGTATTCAATCCCGATGCAATTTCTGTGTTTCATCAACACTCTGATAGTCCACAGATTACAGAATGCCTCCAGATGTGCATCGGACACTGCTACTGGTCTTCTAGGGCACGATCAAAGCGTAGACTCTTTGAGGATTACTCCCATGGAGGAAAGTGCGCATGGTGACTGTTGTATTCAATCCCGAAACAATTTCTGAGTTTTAATCCACACTTTGAAGGTCCACAGATTACAGAATTAATCGAGATGTGCATCGGAAACTACTACTGGTCTTCCAGGGCACGATCAAAGCGTAGACTGTTTCAGATTTACTCCCATGGCAGAAAGTGCGCATGGTGACTGTTGTATTCAATCCCGAGGCAATTTCTGTGTTTCCATCCACACTTCGAAGGTCCACAGATTACAGAAGGAATCCAGATGTGCATCGGAAACTACTACTGGTCTTCCAGGGAACGATCAAAGCGTAGACTGTTTGAGACATTACTCCCATGGAGGATAGTGCGCATGGTGACTGTTGTATTCAATCACGATGCAATTTCTGTGTTTCATCAACACTCCGATACTCCACAGATTACAGAATGCCAACAGATGTGCATCGGAATCTACTACTGGTCTTCCAGGGAACGATCAAAGCGTAGACTGTTTGAGACATACCTCCCGTGGAGGAAAGTGGGCATGGTGACTGTTGTATTGAATCCCGATGCAATTTCTGTGTTTCATCAACACTCTGATAGTCCACAGATTACAGAATGCCTCCAGATGTGCATCGGACACTGCTACTGGTCTTCTAGGGCACTATCAAAGCGTAGACTCTTTGAGGATTACTCCCATGGAGGAAAGTGCGCATGGTGACAGTTGTATTCAATCCCGAAACAATTTCTGTGTTTTAATCCACACTTTGAAGGTCTACAGATTACAGAATTAATCGAGATGTGCATCGGAAACTACTACTGGTCTTCCAGGGCACGATCAAAGCGTAGACTGTTTCAGATTTACTCCCATGGCAGAAAGCGCGCATGGTGACTGTTGTATTCAATCCCGAGGCAATTTCTGTGTTTCCATCCACACTTCGAAGGTCCACAGATTACAGAAGGAATCCAGATGTGCATCGGAAACTACTACTGGTCTTCCAGGGAACGATCAAAGCGTAGACTGTTTGAGACATTACTCCCATGGAGGATAGTGCGCATGGTGACTGTTGTATTCAATCCCGATGCAATTTCTGTGTTTCATCAACACTCTGATTGTCCACAGATTACAGAATGCCTCCAGATGTGCATCGGAAAGTGCTACTGGTCTTCCAGGGAACGATCAAAGCGTAAACTCTTTGAGACATTACTCCCATGGAGGAAAGTGCGCATGGTGACTGTTGTATTCAATCCCGATGCAGTTTCTGTGTTTCATCAACACTCTGATAGCCCACAGATTACAGAATGCCTCCAGATGTGCATAGGACACTGCTACTGGTCTTCCAGGGCACGATCAAAGCGTAAACTCTTTGAGACATTACTCCCATTGAGGAAAGTGCGCATGGTGACTGTTGTATTCAGTCACGATGCAATTTCTGTGTTTCATCAACACTCTGATAGTCCACAGATTACAGAATGCCACCAGACGTGCATCGGAAACTACTACTGGTCTTTCAGGGAACGATCAAAACGTAGATTGTTTGAGACATTACTCCCATGGAGGAAAGTGGGCATGTGGACTGTTGTATTCAATCCAGATGTAATTTCTGTGTTTCATCAACACTCTGATAGTCCACAGATTACAGAATGCCTCCAGATGTGCATCGGACACTGCTACTGGTCTTCTAGGGCACGATCAAAGCGTAGACTCTTTGAGGATTACTCCCATGGAGGAAAGTGCGCATGGTGACTGTTGTATTCAATCCCGAAACAATTTCTGTGTTTTAATCCACACTTTGAAGGTCCACAGATTACAGAAGTAATCGAGATGTGCATCGGAAACTACTACTTGTCTTCCAGGGCACGATCAAAGCGTAGACTGTTTCAGATTTACTCCCATGGCAGAAAGTGCGCATGGTGACTGTTGTATTCAATCCCGAGGCAATTTCTGTGTTTCCATCCACACTTCGAAGGTCCACAGATTACAGAAGGAATCCAGATGTGCATCGGAAACTACTACTGGTCTTCCAGGGAACGATCAAAGCGTAAACTGTTTGAGAAATACTCCCATGGAGGAAAGTGCGCATGATGTCTATTGTATTCAATCCCGCTGCAATTTCTGTGTTTCATCAACACTCTGACAGTCCACAGATTACAGAATGCCTCCTGATGTGCATCGGAAACTGCTTCTGGTCATCCAGGGAACGATCAAAGCGTAAAATCTTTGAGACATTACTCCCATGGAGGAAAGTGCTCATGGTGACTGTTGTATTCAATTCCGATGCATTTTCTGTGTTTCATCAACACTCTGTTAGCCCACAGATTACAGAATGCCTCCAGATGTGCATCGGAAACTACTACTGGTCTTCCTGGGAACGATCAAAGCGTAGACTATTTGAGACATTACACCCATGGAGGAAAGTGCGCATGGTGACGTATTCATTCCCGAGACAATTACTGTGTTTCATCAACACTTTGAAGTTCCACAGATTACAGAAAGCCTCCAGACATGCATCGGAAACTACTACTCGTCTTCCAGGGAACGATTAAAGCGTAGACTCTTTGAGGATTACTCCCATGGAGGAAAGTGCGCATGGTGACTGATGTATTCAATCCCGATGCAATTTCTGTGTTTCATCAACACTCTGATAGTCAACAGATTACAGAATGCCACCAGACGTGCATCGGAAACTACTACTGGTCTTTCAGGGAACGATCAAAACGTAGATTGTTTGAGACATTACTCCCATGGAGGAGAGTGGGCATGGTGACTGTTGTATTCAATCCCGATGCAATTTCTGTGTTTCATCAACACTCTGATAGTCCACAGATTACAGAATGCCTCCAGATGTGCATCGGACACTGCTACTGGTCTTCTAGGGCACGATCAAAGCGTAGACTCTTTGAGGATTACTGCCATGGAGGAAAGTGCGCATGGTGACTGTTGTATTCAATCCCGAAACAATTTCTGTGTTTTAATCCACACTTTGAAGGTCCACAGATTACAGAATTAATCGAGATGTGCATCGGAAACTACTACTGGTCTTCCAGGGCACGATCAAAGCGTAGACTGTTTCAGATTTACTCCCATGGCAGAAAGTGCGCATGGTGACTGTTGTATTCAATCCCGAGGCAATTTCTGTGTTTCCATCCACACTTCGAAGGTCCACAGATTACAGAAGGAATCCAGATGTGCATCGGAAACTACTACTGGTCTTCCAGGGAACGATCAAAGCGTAGACTGTTTGAGACATTACTCCCATGGAGGATAGTGCGCATGGTGACTGTTGTATTCAATCACGATGCAATTTCTGTGTTTCATCAACACTCCGATACTCCACAGATTACAGAATGCCAACAGATGTGCATCGGAATCTACTACTGGTCTTACAGGGAACGATCAAAGCGTAAACTCTTTGAGACATTACTCCCATGGAGGATTAGTGCGCATGGTGACTGTTGTATTCAATCCCGATGCAATTTCTGTGTTTCATCAACACTCTGATAGTCCACAGATTACAGAATGCCGCCAGATGTGCATCGGAAACTACTACTGGTCTTCCAGGAACGATCAAAGCGTAGACTGTTTGAGACATTACTGGCATGGAGAAAAGTGCGCATGGTGACTGTTGTATTCTATCCCGATGCAATTTCTGTGTTTCATCAACACTCTGATAGTCCACAGATTACAGAATGCCTCCAGATGTGCATCGGAAAGTGCTACTGGTCTTCCAGGGAACGATCAAAGAGTAGACTGTTTGAGACATTACTCCCTTGGAGGAAAGTGCGCATGGTGACTGTTGTATTCAATTCCGATGCAATTTCTGTGTTTCATCAACAGTCTGATAGTCCACAGGTTACAGAATGCCTCCAGATGTGCATACGAAACTACTACTGGACCTCCAGGGAACGATCAAGGCGTAGACTGTTTTGACATTACTCTTATGGAGGAAAGTGCGCATGGTCACTGTTGTATTCAATCCCGATGCAATTTCTGTGTTTCATCAACACTCTGATAGTCAAAAGATTACAGAATGCCACCAGATGTGCATCGGTAACTACTACTGGTCTTCCAGGGAACGATCAAAGCGTAGACTGTTTGAGACCTACCTCCCGTGGAGGAAAGTTTGCATGGTGACTGTTGTATTCAATCCCGACGCAATTGCTGTGTTTCATCAACACTCTGATAGTCCACAGATTACAGAATGGCACCAGATGTGCATCGGCAATTGCTGCTGGTCTTCCAGGGAACGATCAAAGCGTAGACTGTTTGAGACATTACTCCCATGGAGGAAAGTGCGCATGGTGAATATTGTATTCAATTCCGATGCATTTTCTGTGTTTCATCAACACTCTGACAGTCCACAGATTACAGAATGCCTCCAGATGTGCATCGGTAACTACTACTGGTCTTCCAGGGAACGCCCAAAGCGTAGACTGTTTGAGACATTACTCCCATGGAGGAAAGTGCGCTTGGTGACTGTTGTATTCAATCCCGAGGCAATTTCTGTGTTCAATCCACACTTTGAAGGTCCACAGATTACAGAAGGAATCCAGATGTGCATCGGAAACTACTACTGGTCTTCCAGGGAACGATCAAAGCGTAGACTGTTTGAGAATTACTCCCATGGAGGAAATTGCGCATGGTGACTGTTGTATTCAATTTCGGTGCCATTTCTGTGTTTCTTCAACACTCTGATAGTCCACAGATTACAGAATGCCTCCTGATGTGCATCGGAAACTGCTTCTGGTCATCCAGGGAACGATCAAAGCGTAAAATCTTTGAGACATTACTCCCATGGAGGAAAGTGCTCATGGTGACTGTTGTTTTCAATTCCGATGCATTTTCTGTGTTTCATCAACACTCTGTTAGCCCACAGATTACAGAATGCCTCCAGATGTGCATCGGAAACTACTACTGGTCTTCCTGGGAACGATCAAAGCGTAGACTATTTGAGACATTACACCCATGGAGGAAAGTGCGCATGGTGACGTATTCATTCCCGAGACAATTACTGTGTTTCATCAACACTTTGAAGTTCCACAGATTACAGAAAGCCTCCAGACATGCATCGGAAACTACTACTCGTCTTCCAGGGAACGATTAAAGCGTAGACTCTTTGAGGATTACTCCCATGGAGGAAAGTGCGCATGGTGACTGATGTATTCAATCCCGATGCAATTTCTGTGTTTCATCAACACTCTGATAGTCAACAGATTACAGAATGCCACCAGACGTGCATCGGAAACTACTACTGGTCTTTCAGGGAACGATCAAAACGTAGATTGTTTGAGACATTACTCCCATGGTGGAAAGTGGGCATGGTGACTGTTGTATTCAATCCCGATGCAATTTCTGTGTTTCAACAACACTCTGATAGTCCACAGATTACAGAATGCCTCCAGATGTGCATCGGACACTGCTACTGGTCTTCTAGGGCACGATCAAAGCGTAGACTCTTTGAGGATTACTCCCATGGAGGAAAGTGCGCATGGTGACTGTTGTATTCAATCCCGAAACAATTTCTGTGTTTTAATCCACACTTTGAAGGTCCACAGATTACAGAATTAATCGAGATGTGCATCGGAAACTACTACTGGTCTTCCAGGGCACGATCAAAGCGTAGACTGTTTCAGATTTACTCCCATGGCAGAAAGTGCGCATGGTGACTGTTGTATTCAATCCCGAGGCAATTTCTGTGTTTCCATCCACACTTCGAAGGTCCACAGATTACAGAAGGAATCCAGATGTGCATCGGAAACTACTACTGGTCTTCCAGGGAACGATCAAAGCGTAGACTGTTTGAGACATTACTACCATGGAGGATAGTGCGCATGGTGACTGTTGTATTCAATCACGATTTAATTTCTGTGTTTCATCAACACTCCGATACTCCACAGATTACAGAATGCCAACAGATGTGCGTCGGAATCTACTACTGGTCTTCCAGGGAACGATCAAAGCGTAAACTCTTTGAGACATTACTCCCATGGAGGAAAGTGTGCATGGTGACTGTAGTATTCAATCCCGATGCAATTTCTGTGTTTCATCAACACTCTGATAGTCCACAGATTGCAGAATGCCGCCAGATGTGCATCGGAAACTACTACTGGTCTTCCTGGAACGATCAAAGCGTAGACTGTTTGAGACATTACTGGCATGGAGAAAAGTGCGCATGGTGACTGTTGTATTCAATCCCGATGCAATTTCTGTGTTTCATCAACACTCTGATAGTCCACAGATTACAGAATGCCTCCAGATGTGCATCGGAAAGTGCTACTGGTCTTCCAGGGAACGATCAAAGCGTAGACTGATTGAGACATTACTCCCTTGGAGGAAAGTGCGCACGGTGACTGTTGTATTCAATTCCGATGCAATTTCTGTGTTTCATCAACACTCTGATAGTCCACAGGTTACAGAATGCCTCCAGATGTGCATACGAAACTACTACTGGACCTCCAGGGAACGATCAAGGCGTAGACTGTTTTGACATTACTCTTATGGAGGAAAGTGCGCATGGTCACTGTTGTATTCAATCCCGATGCAATTTCTGTGTTTCATCAACACTCTGATAGTCAAAAGATTACAGAATGCCACCAGATGTGCATCGGTAACTACTACTGGTCTTCCAGGGAACGATCAAAGCGTAGACTGTTTGAGACCTACCTCCCGTGGAGGAAAGTTCGCATGGTGACTGTTGTATTCAATCCCGACGCAATTGCTGTGTTTCATCAACACTCTGATAGTCCACAGATTACAGAATGGCACCAGATGTGCATTGGCAATTGCTGCTGGTCTTCCAGGGAACGATCAAAGCGTAGACTGTTTGAGACATTACTCCCATGGTGGAAAGTGCGCATGGTGACCGTTGTATTCAATCCCGATGCAATTTCTGTGTTTCTTCAACACTCTGATAGCCCACAGATTACAGAATGCCTCCAGATGTGCCTCGGAAACTGCTACTGGTCTTCCAGGGAACAAACAAATCGTAAACTCTTTGAGACCTTACTCCCATGGAGGAAAGTGCGCATGGTGAATATTGTATTCAATTCCGATGCATTTTCTGTGTTTCATCAACACTCTGACAGTCCACAGATTACAGAATGCCTCCAGATGTGCATCGGTAACTACTACTGGTCTTCCAGGGAACGCCAGAAGCGTAGACTGTTTGAGACATTACTCCCATGGAGGAAAGTGCGCTTGGTGACTGTTGTATTCAATCCCGAGGCAATTTCTGTGTTCAATCCACACTTTGAAGGTCCACAGATTACAGAAGGAATCCAGATGTGCATCGGAAACTACTACTGGTCTTCCAGGGAACGATCAAAGCGTAGACTGTTTGAGAATTACTCCCATGGAGGAAATTGCGCATGGTGACTGTTGTATTCAATTTCGGTGCCATTTCTGTGTTTCTTCAACACTCTGATAGTCCACAGATTACAGAATGCCTCCAGATGTGCATCGGAAAGTGCTCTGGTCTTCCGGGGAACGATCAAAGCGTAGACTGTTTGAGACGTTACTCCCATGGAGGATAGTGCGCACGGTGACTGTTGTATTCAATCCCGATGCAATTTCTGTGTTTCATCAACAGTCTGATAGTCCACAGATTACAGAATGCCTCCAGATGTGCATCGGAAAGTGCTACTGGTCTTCAAGGGAACGATCAAAGCGTAGACTGTTTGAGACGTTACTCCGTTGGAGGAAAGTGCGCACGGTGACTGTTGTATACAATCCCGATGCAATTTCTGTGTTTCATCAACAGTCTGATAGTCCACAGGTTACAGAATGCCTCCAGATGTGCATCGGAAACTACTACTGGACTTCCAGGGTACGATCATGGCGTAGACTGTTTGAGACATTACTCTTATGGAGGAAAGTGCGCATGGTCACTGTTGTATTCAATCCCGATGCAATTTCTGTGTTTCATCAACACTCTGATAGTCAACAGATTACAGAATGCCACCAGATGTGCATCGGTAACTACTACTGGTCTTCCTGGGAACGATCAAAGCCTAGACTATTTGAGACATTACTCCCATGGAGGAAAGTGCACATGGTGACTGTTGTATTCATTCCCGACACAATTACTGTGTTTCATCAACACTTTGAAGTTCCACAGATTACAGAAAGCCTTCAGACATGCATCATAAACTACTACTCGTCTTCCAGGGAACGATTAAAGCGTAGAATCTTTGAGGATTACTCCCATGGAGGAAAGTGCGCATGGTGACTGTTGTATTCAATCCCGATGCAGTTTCTGTGTTTCATCAACACTCTGATAGTCCACAGATTACAGAATGCCTCCAGATGTGCATCGGACACTGCTACTGGTCTTCCAGGGCACGATCAAAGCGTAAACTCTTTGAGACATTACTCCCATTGAGGAAAGTGCGCATGGTGACTGTTGTATTCAATCCCGATGCATTTTCTTTGTTTTATGAACACTCTGATAGTCCACAGATTACAGAAAGCCTCCAGATATGTATCGGAAACTACTACTGGTCTTCCTGGGATAGATTAAAGCGTAGACTCTTTGAGGATTACTCCCATGAAGGAAAGTGCGCATGGTGACTGTTGTATTCAATCCCGAGGCAATTTCTGTGTTTTAATCCACAATTTGAAGGTCCACAGATTACAGAATTAATCCAGATGTGCATCGGAAACTACTACTGGTCTTCCAGGGAACGATCAAAGCGTTGACTGTTTGAGACATACCTCCCGTGGAGGAAAGTGCGCATGGTGACTGTTGTATTCAATCCCGATGCAATTTCTGTGTTGCATCAACACTCTGATAGTCCACAGATTACAGAATGCCTCCAGATGTGCATCGGAAACTGCTACTGGTGTTCCAGGGAACGATCAAAGCGTAACCTCTTTGAGACATTACTCCCATGGAGGAAAGGGCGCATTGTGATTGTTGTATTCAATCCCCATGCATTTTCTGTGTTTCATCAACAGTCTGATAGTTTACAGATTACAGAATGCCTCCTGATGTGCATCGGTAACTACTACTGGTCTTCCAGTGAACGATCAAAGCGTAGACTGTTTGAGACATTACTCCCATGGAGGAAAATGCGCATGGTGACTGTTGTATTCAATCCCGATGCAATTTCGGTGTTTCATCAACACTCTGATAGTCCACAGATTACAGAAAGCCGGCAGATGTGCATCGGAAACTACTACTGGTCTTCCAGGAACGATCAAAGCGTAGAATGTTTGAGACATTACTGGCATGGAGAAAAGTGCGCATGGTGACTGTTGTATTCAATCCCGATGCAATTTCTGTGTTTCATCAACAGTCTGATAGTCCACAGGTTCCAGAATGCCTCTAGATGTGCATCGGAAACTACTACTGGACTTCCAGGGAACGATCAAGGCGTAGACTGTTTGAGACATTACTCTTATGGAGGAAAGTGCGCATGGTCACTGTTGTATTCAATCCCGATGCAATTTCTGTGTTTCATCAATACTCTGATAGCAACAGATTACAGAATGCCACCAGATGTGCATCGGAATCTACTACTGGTCTTCCAGGGAACGATCAAAGCGTAGACTGTTTGAGACATACCCCCCGTGGAGGATAGTGCGCATGGTGACTGTTGTATTCAATCCCGATGCAATTTCTGTGTTTCATCAACACTCTGATAGTCCACAGATTACAGAATGCCTCCAGATGCGCATCGGAAACTGCTACTGGTGTTCAAGGGAACGATCAAAGCGTAAACTCTTTGAGACATTACTCCCATGGAGGAAAGTGCGCATTGTGATTGTTGTATTTAATCCCCATGCATTTTCTGTGTTTCATCAACACTCTGATAGTCCACAGATTACAGAATGCCTCCAGATGTGCATCGGAAACTGCTGCTGGACTTCCAGGGAACGATCAAAACGTAGACTGTTTGAGACATTACTCCCGTGGAGGAAAGTGCGCATGGTGACTGTTGTATTCAATCCCGATGCAATTTCTGTGTTTCTTCAACACTCTGATAGTCCACAGATTACAGAATGCCTCCAGATGTGCCTCGGAAACTGCTACTGGTCTTCCAGGGAACAAACAAAGCGTAAACTCTTTGAGTCCTTACTACCATGGAGGAAAGTGCGCATGGTGAATATTGTATTCAATCCCGATGCATTTTCTGTGTTTCATCAACACTCTGACAGTCCACAGATTACAGAATGCCTCCAGATGTGCATCGGTAACTACTACTGGTCTTCCAGGGAACGCCCAAAGCGTAGACTCTTTGAGACATTACTCCCATGGAGGAAAGTGCGCATGGTGACTGTTGTATTCAATCCCGAGGCAATTTCTGTGTTCAATCCACACTTTGAAGGTCCACAGATTACAGAAGGGATCCAGATGTGCATCGGAAAGTGCTACTGGTCTTCCATAGAACGATCAAAGCGTAGACTGTTTGAGAGATTACTCCCATGGAGGAAAGTGCGCACTGTGACTGTTGTATTCAATCCCGATGCAATTTCTGGGTTTCATCAACAGTCTGATAGTCCACAGGTTACAGAATGCCTCCAGTTGTGCATCGGAGACTACTACTGGACTTCCAGGGAACGATCAAGGCGTAGACTGTTTGAGACATTACTCTTATGGAGGAAAGTGAGCATGGTCACTGTTGTAATCAATCCCGATGCAATTTCTGTGTTTCATCAACACTCTGATAGTCAACGGATTACAGAATGCCACCATATGTGCATCGGTAACTACTACTGGTCTTCCAGGGAACGATCAAAGCGTAGACTGTTTGAGACATACCTCTCGTGGAGGAAAGTTCGCATGGTAACTGTTGTATTTAATCCCGACGCAATTTCTGTGTTTCATCAACACTCTGATAGTCCACAGATTACAGAATGCCTCCAGATGTGCATCGGACACTGCTACTGGTCTTCCAGGGCACGATCAAAGCGTAAACTCTTTGAGACATTACTCCCATTGAGGAAAGTGCGCATGGTGACTGTTGTATTCAATCCCGATGCATTTTCTGTGTTTTATGAACACTCTGATAGTCCACAGATTACAGAAAGCCTCCAGATATGCATCGGAAACTACTACTGGTCTTCCAGGGATAGATTAAAGCGTAGACTCTTTTAGGATTATTCCCATGAAGGAAAGTGCGCATGGTGACTGTTGTATTCAATCCCGAGGCAATTTCTGTGTTTTAATCCACACTTTGAAGGTCCACAGATTACAGAATTAATCCAGATGTGCATCGGAAAGTACTACTGGTCTTCCAGGGAACGATCAAAGCGTAGACTGTTTCAGATTTACTCCCATTGAAGAAAGTGCGCATGGTGACTGTTGTATTCAATCCCGAGGAAATATCTGTGTTTCCATCCATACTTCGAAGGTCCACAGATTACAGAAGGAATCCAGATGTGCATCGGAAACTACTACTGGTCTTCCAGGGAACGATCAAAGCGTAGACTGTTTGACACATTACTCCCATGGAGCAAAGTGCGCATGGTGACTGTTGTATTCAATCACGATGCAATTTCTGTGTTTCATCAACACTCTGATACTCCACAGATTACAGAATGCCAACACATGTGCATCGGAATCTACTACTGGTCTTCCAGGGAACGATCAAAGCGTTGACTGTTTGAGACATACCTCCCGTGGAGGAAAGTGCGCATGGTGACTGTTGTATTCAATCCCGATGCAATTTCTGTGTTTCATCAACACTCTGATAGTCCACAGATTACAGAATGCCTCCAGATGTGCATCGGAAACTGCTACTGGTCTTCCAGGGAACGATCAAAGCGTAAACTCTTTGAGACATACCTCCCGTGGAGGATAGTGCGCATGGTGACTGTTGTATGCAATTCCGATGCAATTTCTGTGCTTCATCAACACTCTGATAGTCCACAGATTACAGAATGCCTCCAGATGTGCATACGAAACTGCTACCGGTGTTCCAGGGAACGATCAAAGCGTAAACTCTTTGAGACATTACTCCCATGGAGGAAAGTGCGCATGGTGACTGTTGTATTCAATCCCGATGCAATTTCTGTGTTTCATCAACACTCTGATAGTTTACAGATTACAGAATGCCTCCAGATGCGCATCGGAAAATGCTACTGGTGTTCCATTGAACGATCAAAGCGTAAACTCTTTGAGATATTACTCCCATGGAGGAAAGTGCGCATTGTGATTGTTGTATTCAATCCCCATGCATTTTCTGTGTTTCATTAACTGTCTGATAGTTTACAGATTACAGAATGCCTCCTGATGAGCATCGGTACCTACTACTGGTCTTCCAGGGAACGATCAAAGCGTAGACTGTTTGAGACATTACTCCCATGGAGGAAAATGCGCATGGTGACTGTTGTATTCAATCCCGATGCAATTTCGGTGTTTCATCAACACTCTGATAGTCCACAGATTACGGAATGCCGCCAGATGTGTATCGGAAACTACTAGTGGTCTTCCAGGAAGGATCAAAGCGTAGACTGTTTGAGACATTACTGGCATGGAGAAAAGTGCGCATGGTGACTGTTGTATTCAATACCGATGCAATTACTGTGTTTCGCCAACACTCTGATAGTCCACAGATTACAGAATGCCTCCAGATGCGCATCGGAAAGTGCTACTGGTCTTCCAGGGAACGATCAAAGCGTAGACTGTTTGAGACATTACTCCCATGGAGGAAAGTGCGCACGGTGACTTTTGTATTCAATCCCCATGCAATTTCTGTGTTTCATCAGCAGTCTGATAGTCCACAGATTACATAATGCCTCCAGATGTGCATCGGAAACTGCTACTGGTCTTCCAGGGAACGATCAAAGCGTAAACTCTTTGAGACATTACTCCCATGGAGGAAAGTGCGCATGGTGACTGTTGTATTCAATCCCGATGCAATTTCGGTGTTTCATCAACACTCTGATAGTCCACAGATTACAGAATGCCGGCAGATGTGTATCGGAAACTACTACTGGTCTTCCAGGAAGGATCAAGGCGTAGACTGTTTGAGACATTACTGGCATGGAGAAAAGTGCGCATGGTGACTGTTGTATTCAATCCCGATGCAATTACTGTGTTTCATCAACACTCTGATAGTCCACAGATTACAGAATGCCTCCAGATGTGCATCGGAAAGTGCTACTGGTCTTCCAGGGAACGATCAAAGCGTAGACTGTTTGAAACGTTACTCCCATGGAGGAAAGTGCGCACGGTGACTGTTGTCTTCAATCCCCATGCAATTTCTGTGTTTCATCAACAGTCTGATAGTCCACAGATTACAGAATGCCTCCAGATGTGCATCGGAAAGTGCTACTGGTCTTCCAGGGAACGATCAAAGCGTAGACTGTGTGAGACATTACTCCCGTGGAGGAAAGTGCGCATGGTGACTGTTGTATTCAATCCCGATGCAATTTCTGTGTTTCTTCAACACTCTGATAGTCCACAGATTACAGAATGTCTCCAGATGTGCCTCGGAAACTGCTACTGGTCTTCCAGGGAACAAACAAAGCGTAAACTCTTTGAGACCTTACTCCCATGGAGGAAAGTGCGCATGGTGAATATTGTATTCAATCCCGATTCATTTTCTGTGTTTCATCAACACTCCGACAGTCCACAGATTACAGAATGCCTACAGATGTGCATCGGTAACTACTATTGGTCTTCCAGGGAACGCCCAAAGCGCAGACTGTTTGAGACATTACTCCCATGGAGGAAAGTGCGCATGGTGACTGTTGTATTCAATCCCGAGGCAATTTCTGTGTTCAATCCACACTTTGAAGGTCCACAGATTACAGAAGGAATCCAGATGTGCATCGGAAACTACTACTGGTCTTCCAGGGAATGATCAAAGCTTACACTGTTTGAGAATTACTCCCATGGAGGAAATTGCGCATGGTGACTGTTGTATTCAATCCCGATGCAATTTCGGTGCTTCATCAACACTCTGATTGTCCACAGAGTAGAGAATGCAGCCAGATGTGCATCGGAAACTATTACAGGTCTGCCAGGAACGATCAAAGCGTAGACGGTTTGAGACATTACTCACATGGAGGAAAGTGCGCATGGTGACTGTTGTATTCAATCCCGATGCAGTTTCTGTGTTTCATCAACACTCTGATAGTCCACAGATTACAGAATGCCTCCAGATGTGCATCGGAAACTGCTACTGGTCTTCCAGGGAACGATCAAAGCGTAGACTGTTTGAGATATTACTCCCATGGAGGAAAGTGCGCATGGTGACTGTTGTATTCAATCACGATGCAATTTCTGTGTTTCATCAACAGTCTGATAGTCCACAGGTTTTAGAATGCCACCAGATGTGCATCGTAACCTACTACTGGACTTCCAGGGAACGATCAAGGCGTAGACTGTTTGAGACATACCTCCCGTGGAGGAAAGTTCGCATGGTGACTGTTGTATTCAATCACGATGCAATTTCTGTGTTTCATCAACACTCTGAAAGTCAACAGATTACAGAATGCCACCAGATGTGCATCGGTAACTACTACTGGTCTTCCAGGGAACGATCAAAGCGTAGACAGTTTTAGTCATTACTACCACAGAGGAAAGTGCGCATGGTGACAGTTGTATTCAATCCTGATGCAATTTCTGTGTTTCTTCAACACTCAGATAGTCCACAGAATACAGAATGCTTCCAGATGTGCTTCGGAAACTGCTGCCGGACTTCCAGGGAACTATCAAAGCGTAGACTGTTTGAGACATTACTCCCATGGAGGAAAGTGCGCATGGTGACTGTTGTATTCAATCCCGATGCCATTTCTGTGTTTCTTCAACACTCTGTAAGTCCACAGATTACAGAATGCCTCCAGATGTGCATCGGAAAGTGCTACTGGTCTTCCAGGGAACGATCAAAGCGTAGACTGTTTGAGACATTACTCCCATGGAGGAAAGTGCGCACGGTGACTGTTGTATTCAATCCCGATGCAATTTCTGGGTTTCATCAACAGTCTGATAGTCCACAGGTTACAGAATACCTCCAGATGTGCATCGGAAACTACTACTGGACTTCCAGGGAACGATCAAGTCGTAGACTGTTTGAGACATTACTCTTATGGAGGAAAGTGCGCATATTCACTGTTGTATTCAATCCCGATGCAATTTCGGTGTTTCATCAACACTCTGATAATCCACAGATTACAGAATGCCGCCAAATGTGTATCGGAAACTACTACTGGTCTTCCAGGAAGGATCAAAGCGTAGACTGTTTGAGACATTACTGGCATGGAGAAAAGTGCGCATGGTGACTGTTGTATTCAATCCCGATGCAATTTCTGTGTTTCATCAACACTCTGGTAGTCCACAGATTACAGAATGCCACCAGATGTGCATCGGTAACTACTACTGGTCTTCCAGGGAACGATCAAAGCGTTGACTGTTTGAGACATACCTCCCGTGGAGGAAAGTGCGCATGGTGACTGTTGTATTCAATCCCGATGCAATTTCTGTGTTTCATCAACACTCTGATAGTCCACAGATTACAGAATGCCTCCAGATGTGCATCGGAAACTGCTACTGGTCTTCCAGGGA
This sequence comes from Schistocerca gregaria, assembly GCF_023897955.1. Taxonomy (NCBI): domain Eukaryota; kingdom Metazoa; phylum Arthropoda; class Insecta; order Orthoptera; family Acrididae; genus Schistocerca; species Schistocerca gregaria. The sequence continues at coordinate 6,123,847 of NW_026061706.1, forward strand.
ACGATCAAAGCGTAAACTCTTTGAGACATACCTCCCGTGGAGGATAGTGCGCATGGTGACTGTTGTATGCAATTCCGATGCAATTTCTGTGCTTCATCAACACTCTGATAGTCCACAGATTACAGAATGCCTCCAGATGTGCATACGAAACTGCTACCGGTGTTCCAGGGAACGATCAAAGCGTAAACTCTTTGAGACATTACTCCCATGGAGGAAAGTGCGCATGGTGACTGTTGTATTCAATCCCGATGCAATTTCTGTGTTTCATCAACACTCTGATAGTTTACAGATTACAGAATGCCCCCAGATGCGCATCGGAAAATGCTACTGGTGTTCCATTGAACGATCAAAGCGTAAACTCTTTGAGATATTACTCCCATGGAGGAAAGTGCGCATTGTGATTGTTGTATTCAATCCCCATGCATTTTCTGTGTTTCATTAACTGTCTGATAGTTTACAGATTACAGAATGCCTCCTGATGAGCATCGGTACCTACTACTGGTCTTCCAGGGAACGATCAAAGCGTAGACTGTTTGAGACATTACTCCCATGGAGGAAAATGCGCATGGTGACTGTTGTATTCAATCCCGATGCAATTTCGGTGTTTCATCAACACTCTGATAGTCCACAGATTACGGAATGCCGCCAGATGTGTATCGGAAACTACTAGTGGTCTTCCAGGAAGGATCAAAGCGTAGACTGTTTGAGACATTACTGGCATGGAGAAAAATGCGCATGGTGACTGTTGTATTCAATACCGATGCAATTACTGTGTTTCGCCAACACTCTGATAGTCCACAGATTACAGAATGCCTCCAGATGCGCATCGGAAAGTGCTACTGGTCTTCCAGGGAACGATCAAAGCGTAGACTGTTTGAGACATTACTCCCATGGAGGAAAGTGCGCACGGTGACTTTTGTATTCAATCCCCATGCAATTTCTGTGTTTCATCAGCAGTCTGATAGTCCACAGATTACATAATGCCTCCAGATGTGCATCGGAAACTGCTACTGGTCTTCCAGGGAACGATCAAAGCGTAAACTCTTTGAGACATTACTCCCATGGAGGAAAGTGCGCATGGTGACTGTTGTATTCAATCCCGATGCAATTTCGGTGTTTCATCAACACTCTGATAGTCCACAGATTACAGAATGCCGGCAGATGTGTATCGGAAACTACTACTGGTCTTCCAGGAAGGATCAAGGCGTAGACTGTTTGAGACATTACTGGCATGGAGAAAAGTGCGCATGGTGACTGTTGTATTCAATCCCGATGCAATTACTGTGTTTCATCAACACTCTGATAGTCCACAGATTACAGAATGCCTCCAGATGTGCATCGGAAAGTGCTACTGGTCTTCCAGGGAACGATCAAAGCGTAGACTGTTTGAAACGTTACTCCCATGGAGGAAAGTGCGCACGGTGACTGTTGTCTTCAATCCCCATGCAATTTCTGTGTTTCATCAACAGTCTGATAGTCCACAGATTACAGAATGCCTCCAGATGTGCATCGGAAAGTGCTACTGGTCTTCCAGGGAACGATCAAAGCGTAGACTGTGTGAGACATTACTCCCGTGGAGGAAAGTGCGCATGGTGACTGTTGTATTCAATCCCGATGCAATTTCTGTGTTTCTTCAACACTCTGATAGTCCACAGATTACAGAATGTCTCCAGATGTGCCTCGGAAACTGCTACTGGTCTTCCAGGGAACAAACAAAGCGTAAACTCTTTGAGACCTTACTCCCATGGAGGAAAGTGCGCATGGTGAATATTGTATTCAATCCCGATTCATTTTCTGTGTTTCATCAACACTCCGACAGTCCACAGATTACAGAATGCCTACAGATGTGCATCGGTAACTACTATTGGTCTTCCAGGGAACGCCCAAAGCGCAGACTGTTTGAGACATTACTCCCATGGAGGAAAGTGCGCATGGTGACTGTTGTATTCAATCCCGAGGCAATTTCTGTGTTCAATCCACACTTTGAAGGTCCACAGATTACAGAAGGAATCCAGATGTGCATCGGAAACTACTACTGGTCTTCCAGGGAATGATCAAAGCTTACACTGTTTGAGAATTACTCCCATGGAGGAAATTGCGCATGGTGACTGTTGTATTCAATCCCGATGCAATTTCGGTGCTTCATCAACACTCTGATTGTCCACAGAGTAGAGAATGCAGCCAGATGTGCATCGGAAACTATTACAGGTCTGCCAGGAACGATCAAAGCGTAGACGGTTTGAGACATTACTCACATGGAGGAAAGTGCGCATGGTGACTGTTGTATTCAATCCCGATGCAGTTTCTGTGTTTCATCAACACTCTGATAGTCCACAGATTACAGAATGCCTCCAGATGTGCATCGGAAACTGCTACTGGTCTTCCAGGGAACGATCAAAGCGTAGACTGTTTGAGATATTACTCCCATGGAGGAAAGTGCGCATGGTGACTGTTGTATTCAATCACGATGCAATTTCTGTGTTTCATCAACAGTCTGATAGTCCACAGGTTTTAGAATGCCACCAGATGTGCATCGTAACCTACTACTGGACTTCCAGGGAACGATCAAGGCGTAGACTGTTTGAGACATACCTCCCGTGGAGGAAAGTTCGCATGGTGACTGTTGTATTCAATCACGATGCAATTTCTGTGTTTCATCAACACTCTGAAAGTCAACAGATTACAGAATGCCACCAGATGTGCATCGGTAACTACTACTGGTCTTCCAGGGAACGATCAAAGCGTAGACAGTTTTAGTCATTACTACCACAGAGGAAAGTGCGCATGGTGACAGTTGTATTCAATCCTGATGCAATTTCTGTGTTTCTTCAACACTCAGATAGTCCACAGAATACAGAATGCTTCCAGATGTGCTTCGGAAACTGCTGCCGGACTTCCAGGGAACTATCAAAGCGTAGACTGTTTGAGACATTACTCCCATGGAGGAAAGTGCGCATGGTGACTGTTGTATTCAATCCCGATGCCATTTCTGTGTTTCTTCAACACTCTGTAAGTCCACAGATTACAGAATGCCTCCAGATGTGCATCGGAAAGTGCTACTGGTCTTCCAGGGAACGATCAAAGCGTAGACTGTTTGAGACATTACTCCCATGGAGGAAAGTGCGCACGGTGACTGTTGTATTCAATCCCGATGCAATTTCTGGGTTTCATCAACAGTCTGATAGTCCACAGGTTACAGAATGCCTCCAGATGTGCATCGGAAACTACTACTGGACTTCCAGGGAACGATCAAGTCGTAGACTGTTTGAGACATTACTCTTATGGAGGAAAGTGCGCATATTCACTGTTGTATTCAATCCCGATGCAATTTCGGTGTTTCATCAACACTCTGATAATCCACAGATTACAGAATGCCGCCAAATGTGTATCGGAAACTACTACTGGTCTTCCAGGAAGGATCAAAGCGTAGACTGTTTGAGACATTACTGGCATGGAGAAAAGTGCGCATGGTGACTGTTGTATTCAATCCCGATGCAATTTCTGTGTTTCATCAACACTCTGGTAGTCCACAGATTACAGAATGCCACCAGATGTGCATCGGTAACTACTACTGGTCTTCCAGGGAACGATCAAAGCGTTGACTGTTTGAGACATACCTCCCGTGGAGGAAAGTGCGCATGGTGACTGTTGTATTCAATCCCGATGCAATTTCTGTGTTTCATCAACACTCTGATAGTCCACAGATTACAGAATGCCTCCAGATGTGCATCGGAAACTGCTACTGGTCTTCCAGGGAACGATCAAAGCGTAAACTCTTTGAGACATACCTCCCGTGGAGGATAGTGCGCATGGTGACTGTTGTATGCAATTCCGATGCAATTTCTGTGCTTCATCAACACTCTGATAGTCCACAGATTACAGAATGCCTCCAGATGTGCATACGAAACTGCTACCGGTGTTCCAGGGAACGATCAAAGCGTAAACTCTTTGAGACATTACTCCCATGGAGGAAAGTGCGCATGGTGACTGTTGTATTCAATCCCGATGCAATTTCTGTGTTTCATCAACACTCTGATAGTTTACAGATTACAGAATGCCCCCAGATGCGCATCGGAAAATGCTACTGGTGTTCCATTGAACGATCAAAGCGTAAACTCTTTGAGATATTACTCCCATGGAGGAAAGTGCGCATTGTGATTGTTGTATTCAATCCCCATGCATTTTCTGTGTTTCATTAACTGTCTGATAGTTTACAGATTACAGAATGCCTCCTGATGAGCATCGGTACCTACTACTGGTCTTCCAGGGAACGATCAAAGCGTAGACTGTTTGAGACATTACTCCCATGGAGGAAAATGCGCATGGTGACTGTTGTATTCAATCCCGATGCAATTTCGGTGTTTCATCAACACTCTGATAGTCCACAGATTACGGAATGCCGCCAGATGTGTATCGGAAACTACTAGTGGTCTTCCAGGAAGGATCAAAGCGTAGACTGTTTGAGACATTACTGGCATGGAGAAAAATGCGCATGGTGACTGTTGTATTCAATACCGATGCAATTACTGTGTTTCGCCAACACTCTGATAGTCCACAGATTACAGAATGCCTCCAGATGCGCATCGGAAAGTGCTACTGGTCTTCCAGGGAACGATCAAAGCGTAGACTGTTTGAGACATTACTCCCATGGAGGAAAGTGCGCACGGTGACTTTTGTATTCAATCCCCATGCAATTTCTGTGTTTCATCAACAGTCTGATAGTCCACAGATTACATAATGCCTCCAGATGTGCATCGGAAACTGCTACTGGTCTTCCAGGGAACGATCAAAGCGTAAACTCTTTGAGACATTACTCCCATGGAGGAAAGTGCGCATGGTGACTGTTGTATTCAATCCCGATGCAATTTCGGTGTTTCATCAACACTCTGATAGTCCACAGATTACAGAATGCCGCCAGATGTGTACCGGAAACTACTACTGGTCCTCCAGGAAGGATCAAGGCGTAGACTGTTTGAGACATTACTGGCATGGAGAAAAGTGCGCATGGTGACTGTTGTATTCAATCCCGATGCAATTACTGTGTTTCATCAACACTCTGATAGTCCACAGATTACAGAATGCCTCCAGATGTGCATCGGAAAGTGCTACTGGTCTTCCAGGGAACGATCAAAGCGTAGACTGTTTGAAACGTTACTCCCATGGAGGAAAGTGCGCACGGTGACTGTTGTCTTCAATCCCCATGCAATTTCTGTGTTTCATCAACAGTCTGATAGTCCACAGATTACAGAATGCCTCCAGATGTGCATCGGAAAGTGCTACTGGTCTTCCAGGGAACGATCAAAGCGTAGACTGTGTGAGACATTACTCCCGTGGAGGAAAGTGCGCATGGTGACTGTTGTATTCAATCCCGATGCAATTTCTGTGTTTCTTCAACACTCTGATAGTCCACAGATTACAGAATGTCTCCAGATGTGCCTCGGAAACTGCTACTGGTCTTCCAGGGAACAAACAAAGCGTAAACTCTTTGAGACCTTACTCCCATGGAGGAAAGTGCGCATGGTGAATATTGTATTCAATCCCGATTCATTTTCTGTGTTTCATCAACACTCCGACAGTCCACAGATTACAGAATGCCTACAGATGTGCATCGGTAACTACTATTGGTCTTCCAGGGAACGCCCAAAGCGCAGACTGTTTGAGACATTACTCCCATGGAGGAAAGTGCGCATGGTGACTGTTGTATTCAATCCCGAGGCAATTTCTGTGTTCAATCCACACTTTGAAGGTCCACAGATTACAGAAGGAATCCAGATGTGCATCGGAAACTACTACTGGTCTTCCAGGGAATGATCAAAGCTTACACTGTTTGAGAATTACTCCCATGGAGGAAATTGCGCATGGTGACTGTTGTATTCAATCCCGATGCAATTTCGGTGCTTCATCAACACTCTGATTGTCCACAGAGTAGAGAATGCAGCCAGATGTGCATCGGAAACTATTACAGGTCTGCCAGGAACGATCAAAGCGTAGACGGTTTGAGACATTACTCACATGGAGGAAAGTGCGCATGGTGACTGTTGTATTCAATCCCGATGCAGTTTCTGTGTTTCATCAACACTCTGATAGTCCACAGATTACAGAATGCCTCCAGATGTGCATCGGAAACTGCTACTGGTCTTCCAGGGAACGATCAAAGCGTAGACTGTTTGAGATATTAATCCCATGGAGGAAAGTGCGCATGGTGACTGTTGTATTCAATCACGATGCAATTTCTGTGTTTCATCAACAGTCTGATAGTCCACAGGTTTTAGAATGCCACCAGATGTGCATCGTAACCTACTACTGGACTTCCAGGGAACGATCAAGGCGTAGACTGTTTGAGACATACCTCCCGTGGAGGAAAGTTCGCATGGTGACTGTTGTATTCAATCACGATGCAATTTCTGTGTTTCATCAACACTCTGAAAGTCAACAGATTACAGAATGCCACCAGATGTGCATCGGTAACTACTACTGGTCTTCCAGGGAACGATCAAAGCGTAGACAGTTTTAGTCATTACTACCACAGAGGAAAGTGCGCATGGTGACAGTTGTATTCAATCCTGATGCAATTTCTGTGTTTCTTCAACACTCAGATAGTCCACAGAATACAGAATGCTTCCAGATGTGCTTCGGAAACTGCTGCCGGACTTCCAGGGAACTATCAAAGCGTAGACTGTTTGAGACATTACTCCCATGGAGGAAAGTGCGCATGGTGACTGTTGTATTCAATCCCGATGCCATTTCTGTGTTTCTTCAACACTCTGTAAGTCCACAGATTACAGAATGCCTCCAGATGTGCATCGGAAAGTGCTACTGGTCTTCCAGGGAACGATCAAAGCGTAGACTGTTTGAGACATTACTCCCATGGAGGAAAGTGCGCACGGTGACTGTTGTATTCAATCCCGATGCAATTTCTGGGTTTCATCAACAGTCTGATAGTCCACAGGTTACAGAATGCCTCCAGATGTGCATCGGAAACTACTACTGGACTTCCAGGGAACGATCAAGTCGTAGACTGTTTGAGACATTACTCTTATGGAGGAAAGTGCGCATATTCACTGTTGTATTCAATCCCGATGCAATTTCGGTGTTTCATCAACACTCTGATAATCCACAGATTACAGAATGCCGCCAAATGTGTATCGGAAACTACTACTGGTCTTCCAGGAAGGATCAAAGCGTAGACTGTTTGAGACATTACTGGCATGGAGAAAAGTGCGCATGGTGACTGTTGTATTCAATCCCGATGCAATTTCTGTGTTTCATCAACACTCTGGTAGTCCACAGATTACAGAATGCCACCAGATGTGCATCGGTAACTACTACTGGTCTTCCAGGGAACGATCAAAGCGTTGACTGTTTGAGACATACCTCCCGTGGAGGAAAGTGCGCATGGTGACTGTTGTATTCAATCCCGATGCAATTTCTGTGTTTCATCAACACTCTGATAGTCCACAGATTACAGAATGCCTCCAGATGTGCATCGGAAACTGCTACTGGTCTTCCAGGGAACGATCAAAGCGTAAACTCTTTGAGACATACCTCCCGTGGAGGATAGTGCGCATGGTGACTGTTGTATGCAATTCCGATGCAATTTCTGTGCTTCATCAACACTCTGATAGTCCACAGATTACAGAATGCCTCCAGATGTGCATACGAAACTGCTACCGGTGTTCCAGGGAACGATCAAAGCGTAAACTCTTTGAGACATTACTCCCATGGAGGAAAGTGCGCATGGTGACTGTTGTATTCAATCCCGATGCAATTTCTGTGTTTCATCAACACTCTGATAGTTTACAGATTACAGAATGCCCCCAGATGCGCATCGGAAAATGCTACTGGTGTTCCATTGAACGATCAAAGCGTAAACTCTTTGAGATATTACTCCCATGGAGGAAAGTGCGCATTGTGATTGTTGTATTCAATCCCCATGCATTTTCTGTGTTTCATTAACTGTCTGATAGTTTACAGATTACAGAATGCCTCCTGATGAGCATCGGTACCTACTACTGGTCTTCCAGGGAACGATCAAAGCGTAGACTGTTTGAGACATTACTCCCATGGAGGAAAATGCGCATGGTGACTGTTGTATTCAATCCCGATGCAATTTCGGTGATTCATCAACACTCTGATAGTCCACAGATTACGGAATGCCGCCAGATGTGTATCGGAAACTACTAGTGGTCTTCCAGGAAGGATCAAAGCGTAGACTGTTTGAGACATTACTGGCATGGAGAAAAATGCGCATGGTGACTGTTGTATTCAATACCGATGCAATTACTGTGTTTCGCCAACACTCTGATAGTCCACAGATTACAGAATGCCTCCAGATGCGCATCGGAAAGTGCTACTGGTCTTCCAGGGAACGATCAAAGCGTAGACTGTTTGAGACATTACTCCCATGGAGGAAAGTGCGCACGGTGACTTTTGTATTCAATCCCCATGCAATTTCTGTGTTTCATCAACAGTCTGATAGTCCACAGATTACATAATGCCTCCAGATGTGCATCGGAAACTGCTACTGGTCTTCCAGGGAACGATCAAAGCGTAAACTCTTTGAGACATTACTCCCATGGAGGAAAGTGCGCATGGTGACTGTTGTATTCAATCCCGATGCAATTTCGGTGTTTCATCAACACTCTGATAGTCCACAGATTACAGAATGCCGCCAGATGTGTACCGGAAACTACTACTGGTCCTCCAGGAAGGATCAAGGCGTAGACTGTTTGAGACATTACTGGCATGGAGAAAAGTGCGCATGGTGACTGTTGTATTCAATCCCGATGCAATTACTGTGTTTCATCAACACTCTGATAGTCCACAGATTACAGAATGCCTCCAGATGTGCATCGGAAAGTGCTACTGGTCTTCCAGGGAACGATCAAAGCGTAGACTGTTTGAGACGTTACTCCCATGGAGGAAAGTGCGCACGGTGATTGTTGTCTTCAATCCCCATGCAATTTCTGTGTTTCATCAACAGTCTGATAGTCCACAGATTACAGAATGCCTCCAGATGTGCATCGGAAAGTGCTACTGGTCTTCCAGGGAACGATCAAAGCGTAGACTGTGTGAGACATTACTCCCGTGGAGGAAAGTGCGCATGGTGACTGTTGTATTCAATCCCGATGCAATTTCTGTGTTTCTTCAACACACTGATAGTCCACAGATTACAGAATGTCTCCAGATGTGCCTCGGAAACTGCTACTGGTCTTCCAGGGAACAAACAAAGCGTAAACTCTTTGAGACCTTACTCCCATGGAGGAAAGTGCGCATGGTGAATATTGTATTCAATCCCGATTCATTTTCTGTGTTTCATCAACACTCCGACAGTCCACAGATTACAGAATGCCTACAGATGTGCATCGGTAACTACTATTGGTCTTCCAGGGAACGCCCAAAGCGTAGACTGTTTGAGACATTACTCCCATGGAGGAAAGTGCGCATGGTGACTGTTGTATTCAATCCCGAGGCAATTTCTGTGTTCAATCCACACTTTGAAGGTCCACAGATTACAGAAGGAATCCAGATGTGCATCGGAAACTACTACTGGTCTTCCAGGGAATGATCAAAGCTTACACTGTTTGAGAATTACTCCCATGGAGGAAATTGCGCATGGTGACTGTTGTATTCAATCCCGATGCAATTTCGGTGTTTCATCAACACTCTGATTGTCCACAGAGTAGAGAATGCAGCCAGATGTGCATCGGAAACTATTACAGGTCTGCCAGGAACGATCAAAGCGTAGACGGTTTGAGACATTACTCGCATGGAGGAAAGTGCGCATGGTGACTGTTGTATTCAATTCCGATGCAGTTTCTGTGTTTCATCAACACTCTGATAGTCCACAGATTACAGAATGCCTCCAGATGTGCATCGGAAACTGCTACTGGTCTTCCAGGGAACGATCAAAGCGTAGACTGTTTGAGATATTACTCCCATGGAGGAAAGTGCGCATGGTGACTGTTGTATTCAATCACGATGCAATTTCTGTGTTTCATCAACAGTCTGATAGTCCACAGGTTTTAGAATGCCACCAGATGTGCATCGTAACCTACTACTGGACTTCCAGAGAACGATCAAGGCGTAGACTGTTTGAGACATACCTCCCGTGGAGGAAAGTTCGCATGGTGACTGTTGTATTCAATCACGATGCAATTTCTGTGTTTCATCAACACTCTGAAAGTCAACAGATTACAGAATGCCACCAGATGTGCATCGGTAACTACTACTGGTCTTCCAGGGAACGATCAAAGCGTAGACAGTTTGAGTCATTACTACCACAGAGGAAAGTGCGCATGGTGACAGTTGTATTCAATCCTGATGCAATTTCTGTGTTTCTTCAACACTCAGATAGTCCACGGAATACAGAATGCTTCCAGATGTGCTTCGGAAACTGCTGCCGGACTTCCAGGGAACGATCAAAGCGTAGACTGTTTGAGACATTACTCCCATGGAGGAAAGTGCGCATGGTGACTGTTGTATTCAATCCCGATGCCATTTCTGTGTTTCTTCAACACTCTGTTAGTCCACAGATTACAGAATGCCTCCAGATGTGCATCGGAAAGTGCTACTGGTCTTCCAGGGAACGATCAAAGCGTAGACTGTTTGAGACATTACTCCCATGGAGGAAAGTGCGCACGGTGACTGTTGTATTCAATCCCGATGCAATTTCTGGGTTTCATCAACAGTCTGATAGTCCACAGGTTACAGAATGCCTCCAGATGTGCATCGGAAACTACTACTGGACTTCCAGGGAACGATCAAGTCGTAGACTGTTTGAGACATTACTCTTATGGAGGAAAGTGCGCATATTCACTGTTGTATTCAATCCCGATGCAATTTCGGTGTTTCATCAACACTCTGATAATCCACAGATTACAGAATGTTGCCAAATGTGTATCGGAAACTACTACTGGTCTTCCAGGAAGGATCAAAGCGTAGACTGTTTGAGACATTACTGGCATTAAGAAAAGTGCGCATGGTGACTGTTGTATTCAATCCCGATGCAATTACTGTTTTTCATCAACACTCTGATGGTCCACAGATTACAGAATGCCTCCAGATGTGCATCGGAAAGTGCTACTGGTCTTCCAGGGAACGATCAAATCGTAGACTGTTTGAGACATTACTCCCATGGAGGAAAGTGCGCACGGTGACTGTTGTATTCAATCCCCATGCAATTTCTGTGTTTCATCAACAGTCTGATAGTCCACAGGTTACAGAATGCCTCCAGATGTGCATTGAAAACTACTACTGGACTTCCAGGGAACGATCAAGGCGTAGACTGTTTGAGACATTACTCTTATGGAGGAAAGTGCGCATGGTAACTGTTGTATTCAATCCCGATGCAATTTCTGTGTTTCATCAACACTCTGATAGTCAACAGATTACAGAATGGCACCAGATGTGCATCGGAAACCTCTACTGGTCTTCCAGGGAACGATCAATGCGTAGACTGTTTGAGAATTACTCCATGGAGGAAAGTGCGCTGGGTTTCATCAACACACTGATAGTCCACAGATTACAGAATGGCACCAGATGTGCATCGGAAACTTCTACTGGTCTTCCAGGGAACGATCAAAGCGTAGACTGTTTGAGAATTACTCCATGGAGGAAAGTGCGCATGGTGACAGTTGTATTCAATCCTGATGCAATTTCTGTGTTTCATCAACACTCTGATAGTCCACAGATTAGAGAATTCAGCCAGATGTGCATCGGAAACTACTACTGGTCTGCCAGGAACGATCAAAGCGTAGACTGTTTGAGACATTACTCGCATGGAGAAAAGTGCGCATGGTGACAATTGTATTCAATCCCGACACATTTTCTGTGTTTTATGAACACTCTGATAGTCCACAGATTACAGAAAGCCTCCAGACGTGCATCGGAAACTACTACTGGTCTTCCAGGGATAGATTAAAGCGTAGACTCTTTGAGGATTACTCCCATGGAGGAAAGTGTGCACTGTGACTTTTGTATTCAATCCCGAGGCAATTTCTGTGTTTTAATCCTCACTTTGAAGGTCCACAGATTACAGAATTAATCCACATGTGCATAGGAAACTACTACTGGTCTTCCAGAGAACGATCAAAGCGTAGACAGTTTCAGATTTACTCCCATGGAGGAAAGTGCGCATGGTGCCTGTTGTATTCAATCCCGAGGCAATTTCTGTGTTTCCATCCACACTTCGAAGGTCCACAAATTACAGAAGGAATCCAGATGTGCATCGGAAACTACTACTGGTCTTCCAGGGAACGATCAAAGCGTAGACTGTTTGAGACATTACTCCCATGGAGCAAAGTGCGCATGGTGACTGTTGTATTCAATCACGCTGCAATTTCTGTGTTTCATCAACACTCTGATACTCCACAGATTACATAATGCCAACAGATGTGCATCGGAATCTACTGCTGGTCTTCCAGGGAACGATCAAAGTGTAGACTCTTTGAGACATACCTCCCGTGGAGGAAAGTTCGCATGGTGACTGTTGTATTCAATCCCGACGCAATTTCTGTGTTTCATCAACACTCTGATAGTCCACAGATTACAGAATGGCACCAGATGTGCATCGGAAACTTCTACTGGTCTTCCAGGGAACGATCAAAGCGTAGACTGTTTGAGAATTACTCCATGGAGGAAAGTGCGCTGGGTTTCATCAACACACTGATAGTCCACAGATTACAGAATGGCACCAGATGTGCATCGGAAACTGCTGCTGGACTTCCAGGGAACGATCAAAGCGTAGACTGTTTGAGACATTACTCCCATGGAGCAAAGTGCGCATGGTGACTGTTGTATTCAATCACGCTGCAATTTCTGTGTTTCATCAACACTCTGATACTCCACAGATTACATAATGCCAACAGATGTGCATCGGAATCTACTGCTGGTCTTCCAGGGAACGATCAAAGTGTAGACTCTTTGAGACATACCTCCCGTGGAGGGAAGTGCGCATGGTGACTGTTGTATTCAATCCCGATGCAATTTCTGTGTTTCATCAACACTCTGATAGTCCACAGATTACAGAATGCCTCCAGATGTGCATCGGAAACTGCTACTGGTCTTCCAGGGAACGATCAAAGCGTAAACTCTTTGAGACATTACTCCCATGGAGGAAAGTGCGCATGGTGACTGTTGTATTCAATCCCGATGCAATTTCTGTGTTTCATCAACACTCTGATAGTCCACAGATTACAGAATGCCTCCAGATGTGCATCGGAAACTGCTGCTGGGCTTCCAGGGAACGATCAAAGCGTAAACTCTTTGTGACATTACTCCCATGGAGGAAAGTGCGCATTGTGATTTTTGTATTCAATCCCCATGCATTTTCTGTGTTTCATCAACAGTCTGATAGTTTACAGATTACAGAATGCCTCCTGATGTGCATCGGTAACTACTACTGGTCTTCCATGGAACGATCAAAGCATAGACTGTTTGAGACGTTACTCCCATAGAGGAAATTGCGCATGGTGACTGTTGTATTCAATCCCGATGCAATTCCGGTGTTTCATCAACACTCTGATAGTCCACAGATTACAGAATGCCGCCAGATGTGCATCGGAAAGTAATACTGGTCTTCCAGGAACGATCAAAGCGTAGACTGTATGAGACATTACTCGCATTGAAAAAAGAGCGCATGGTGACTGTTGTATTCAATCCCGATGCAATTTCTGCGTTTCATCAACACTCTGATACTCCACAGATTACATAATGCCAACAGATGTGCATCGGAATCTACTGCTGGTCTTCCAGGGAACGATCAAAGTGTAGACTCTTTGAGACATACCTCCCGTGGAGGGAAGTGCGCATGGTGACTGTTGTATTCAATCCCGATGCAATTTCTGTGTTTCATCAACACTCTGATAGTCCACAGATTACAGAATGCCTCCAGATGTGCATCGGAAACTGCTACTGGTCTTCCAGGGAACGATCAAAGCGTAAACTCTTTGAGACATTACTCCCATGGAGGAAAGTGCGCATGGTGACTGTTGTATTCAATCCCGATGCATTTTCTGTGTTTCATCAACACTCTGACAGTCCACAGATTACAGAATGCCTCCAGATGTGCATCGGTAACTACTACTGGTCTTCCAGGGAACGCGCAAAGCGTAGACTGTTTGAGACATTACTCCCATGGAGGAAAGTGCGCATGGTGACTGTTGTATTCAATCCCGAGGCAATTTCTGTGTTCAATCCACACTTTGAAGGTCCACAGATTACAGAAGGAATCCAGATGTGCATCGGAAACTACTACTGGTCTTCCAGGGAACGATCAAAGCGTAGACTGTTTGAGAATTACTCCCATGGAGGAAATTGCGCTTGGTGACTGTTGTATTCAATCCCGATGCAATTTCGGTGTTTCATCAACACTCTGATAGTCCACAGATTAGAGAATTCAGCCAGATGTGCATCGGAAACTACTACTGGTCTGCCAGGAACGATCAACGAATAGACTGTTTGAGACATTACTCGCAAGGAGGAAAGTGTGCATGGTGACTGTTGTATTCAATACCGATGCAGTTTCTGTGTTTCATCAACACTCTGATAGTCCACAGATTACAGAATGCCTCCAGATGTGCATCGGAAACTGCTACTGGTTTTCCAGGGATCGATCAAAGCGTAAACTCTTTGAGACATTACTTACTTTAAGGAAAGTGCGCATGGTGATTGTTGTATTCCATCCCGATGCAATTTCTGTGTTTTTCGTCAACACTCAGATAGTCCACAGATTACAGGATGCCTCCAGATATGCATCGGAAACTGCTACTGGTCTTCCAGGGAATGATCAAAGTGTAGACGGTTAGAGACTGTTCTCCCATGGAGGAAAGTGCGCATGGTGACTGTTGTATTCAATCCCGATGCAATTTCTGTGATTCATCAACACTCTGATAGTCCACAGATTTCAGAATGCCTCCAGATGTGCATCGGAAACTTCTACTGGTCTTCCAGGGAACGATCAAAGCGTAAACTCTTTGTGACATTACTCCCATGGAGGAAACTGCGCATGGTGATTCTTGTATTCAATCCCGAAGCATTTTCTGTGTTTCATCAACAGTCTGATAGTCCACAGATTACAGAATGCCTCCAAATGTGCATCGGTAACTACTACTGGTCTTCCAGGCAACGATCAAAGCGTAGACTGTTTGAGACATTACTCCCATGGAGGAAAGAGCGCAAGGTGACTGTTGTATTCAATCGCAATGCAATTTCTGTGTTTCATCAACACTCTGATAGTCCACAGATTACAGAATGCCACCAGATGTGCATCGGTAACTACTACTGGTCTTCCAGGGAACTATCAAAGCGTAGACTGTTTGAGACATACCTCCCGTGGAGGAAAGTTCGCATGGTGACTGTTGTATTCAATCCCGATGCAATTTCTGTGTTTCATCAACACTCTGATAGTCAACAGATTACAGAATGCCACCAGATGTGCATCGGAAACTTCTACTGGTCTTCCAGGGAACGATCAAAGCGTAGACTGTTTGAGAATTACTCCATGGAGGAAAGTAAGCATCGTGACAGTTGTATTCAATCCTGATGCAATTTCTGTGTTTCATCAACACTCTGATAGATCACAGATTACAGAATGCCTCCAGATGTGCATCGGAAACTGCTGCTGGACTTCCAGGGAACGATCAAAGCGTAGACTGTTTGAGACATTACTCCCGTGGAGGAAAGTGCGCATGGTGACTGTTGTATTCAATCCCGATGCAATTTCTGTGTTTCTTCAACACTCTGATAGTCCACAGATTACAGAATGCCTCCAGATGTGCCTCGGAAACTGCTACTGGTCTTCCAGGGAACAAACAAAGCGTAAACTCTTTGAGACCTTACTCCCATGGACGAAAGTGCGCATGGTGAATATTGAATTCAATCCCGATGCATTTTCTGTGTTTCATCAACACTCTGACAGTCCACAGATTACAGAATGCCACCAGATGTGCATCGGAAACTACTACTGGTCTTCCAGGGAACGCCCAAAGCGTAGACTGTTTGAGACATTACTCCCATGGAGGAAAGTGCGGATGGTGACTGTTGTATTCTATCCCGAGGCAATTTCTGTGTTAAATCCACACTTTGAAGGTCCACAGATTACAGAAGGAATCGAGATGTGCATCGGAAACTACTACTGGACTTCCAGGGAACGATCAAGGCGTAGACTGTTTGAGACATTACTCTTATGGAGGAAAGTGCGCATATTCACTGTTGTATTCAATCCCGATGCAATTTCTGTGTTTCATCAACACTCTGATAGTCAACAGATTACAGAATGCCACCAGATGTGCGTCGGTAACTACTACTGGTCTTCCAGGGAACGATCAAAGCGTAGACTGTTTGAGACATACCTCCCGTGGAGGAAAGTTCGCATGGTGACTGTTGTATTCAATCCCGACGCAATTTCTGTGTTTCATCAACACTCTGATAGTCCACAGATTACAGAATGGCACCAGATGTGCATCGGAAACTTCTACTGGTCTTCCAAGGAACGATCAAAGCGTAGACTGTTTGAGAATTACTCCATGGAGGAAAGTGCGCTGGGTTTCATCAACACACTGATAGTCCACAGATTACAGAATGGCACCAGATGTGCATCGGAAACTTCTACTGGTCTTCCAGGGAACGATCAAAGCGTAGACTGTTTGAGAATTACTCCATGGAGGAAAGTGCGCATGGTGACAGTTGTATTCAATCCTGAAGCAATTTCTGTGTTTCATCAACACTCTGATAGTCCACAGATTAGAGAATTCAGCCAGATGTGCATCGGAAACTACTACTGGTCTGCCAGGAACGATCAAAGCGTAGACTGTTTGAGACATTACTCGCATGGAGAAAAGTGCGCATGGTGACTGTTGTATTCAATCCCGATGGATTTTCTGTGTTTTATGAACACTCTGATAGTCCACAGATTACAGAAAGCCTCCAGACGTGCATCGGAAACTACTACTGGTCTTCCAGGGATAGATTAAAGCGTAGACTCTTTGAGGATTACTCCCATGGAGGAAAGTGCGCACTGTGACTTTTGTATTCAATCCCGAGGCAATTTCTGTGTTTTAATCCTCACTTTGAAGGTCCACAGATTACAGAATTAATCCACATGTGCATCGGAAACTACTACTGGTCTTCCAGGGAACGATCAAAGCGTAGGCAGTTTCAGATTTACTCCCATGGAAGAAAGTGCGCATGGTGCCTGTTGTATTCAATCCCGAGGCAATTTCTGTGTTTCCATCCACACTTCGAAGGTCCACAAATTACAGAAGGAATCCAGATGTGCATCGGAAACTACTACTGGTCTTAGAGGGAACGATCAAAGCGTAGACTGTTTGAGACATTACTCCCATGGAGCAAAGTGCGCATGGTGACTGTTGTATTCAATCACGCTGCAATTTCTGTGTTTCATCAACACTCTGATACTCCACAGATTACATAATGCCAACAGATGTGCACCGGAATCTACTGCTGGTCTTCTAGGGAACGATCAAAGCGTAGACTGTTTGAGACATACCTCCCGTGGAGGGAAGTGCGCATGGTGACTGTTGTATTCAATCCCGATGCAATTTCTGAGTATCATCAACACTCTGATAGTCCACAGATTACAGAATGCCTCCAGATGTGCATCGGAAACTGCTACTGGTCTTCCAGGGAACGATCAAAGCGTAAACTCTTTGAGACATTACTCCCATGGAAGAAAGTGCGAATGGTGACTGTTGTATTCAATCCCGATGCAATTTCGGTGTTTCATCAACACTCTGATAGTCCACAGATTACAGAATGCCGCCAGATGTGCATCGGAAAGTAATACTGGTCTTCCAGGAACGATCAAAGCGTAGACTGTATGAGACATTACTGGCATGGAGAAAAGTGCGCATGGTGACTGTTGTATTCAATCCCGATGCAATTTCTGTGTTTCATCAACACTCTGGTAGTCCACAGATTACAGAATGCCACCAGATGTGCATCGGTAACTACTACTGGTCTTCCAGGGAACGATCAAAGCGTAGACTGTTTGAGAATTAATCCATGGAGGAAAGTGCGCATGGTGACAGTTGTATTCAATCCTGATGCAATTTCGGTGTTTCATCAACACTCTGATAGTCCACAGATTACAGAATGCCTCCAGATGTGCCTCGGAAACTGCTACTGGTCTTCCAGGGAACAAACAAAGCGTAAACTCTTTGAGACCTTACTCCCATGGAGGAAAGTGCGCATGGTGAATATTGTATTCAATCCCGATGCATTTTCTGTGTTTCATTAACACTCTGACAGTCCACAGATTACAGAATGCCTCCAGATGTGCATCGGTAACTACTACTGGTCTTCCAGGGAACGCGCAAAGCGTAGACTGTTTGAGACATTACTCCCATGGAGGAAAGTGCGCATGGTGACTGTTGTATTCAATCCCGAGGCAATTTCTGTGTTCAGTCCACACGTTGAAGGTCCACAGATTACAGAAGGAATCCAGATGTGCATCGGAAACTACTACTGGTCTTCCAGGGAACGATCAAAGCGTAGACTGTTTGAGAATTACTCCCATGGAGGAAATTGCGCTTGGTGACTGTTGTATTCAATCCCGATGCAATTTCGGTGTTTCATCAACACTCTGATAGTCCACAGATTAGAGAATTCAGCCAGATGTGCATCGGAAACTACTACTGGTCTGCCAGGAACGATCAACGAATAGACTGTTTGAGACATTACTCGCAAGGAGGAAAGTGCGCATGGTGACTGTTGTATTCAATACCGATGCAGTTTCTGTGTTTCATCAACACTCTGATAGTCCACAGATTACAGAATGCCTCCAGATGTGCATCGGAAACTGCTACTGGTTTTCCAGGGATCGATCAAAGCGTAAACTCTTTGAGACATTACTTACTTTAAGGAAAGTGCGCATGGTGATTGTTGTTTTCAATCCCGATGCATTTTCTGTGTTTCATCAACACTGCGATAGTTTACAGATTACAGAATGCCTCCAGATGTGCATCGAAACTACTACTGGACTTCCAGGGAACGATCAAAGAGTAGACGGCTAGAGACATTATTAACATGAAGGAAAGTGCGTATGATGACTATTGTATTCCATCCCGATGAAATTTCTGTGTTTTTCGTCAACACTCAGATAGTCCACAGATTACAGAATGCGTCCAGATGTGCATCGGTAACTACTACTGGTCTTCCAGGGAACTATCAAAGCGTAGACTGTTTGAGACATACCTCCCGTGGAGGAAAGTTCGCATGGTGACTGTTGTATTCAATCCCGATGCAATTTCTGTGTTTCATTAACACTCTGATAGTCCACAGATTACAGAATGCCTAGAGATATGCATCGGAAACAGCTACTGGTCTTCCAGGGAACGATCAAAGCGTAGACTGTTTTGAGACATTACTCCCATGGAGGAAAGTGCGCACTGTGACTGTTGTATTCAATCCCGATGCAATTTCTGTGTTTCATCAACAGTCTGATAGTCCACAGGTTACAGAATGCCTCCAGATGTGCATCGGAAACTACTACTGGACTTCCAGGGAACGATCAAGGCGTAGACTGTTTGAGACATTACTCTTATGGAGGAAAGTGCGCATGGTGACTGTTGCATTCAATCCCGATGAGATTTCTGTGTTTCATCAACACTCTGATAGTCAACAGATTACAGAATGCCACCAGATGTGCATCGGTAACTACTACTGGTCTTCGAGGGAACGATCAAAGCGTAGACTGTTTGAGACATACCTCCCGTGGAGGAAAGTTCGCATGGTGACTGTTGTATTCAATCCCGATGCAATTTCGGTGTTTCATCAACACTCTGATAGTCCACAGATTAGAGAATTCAGCCAGATGTGCATCGGAAACTACTACTGGTCTGCCAGGAACGATCAACGAATAGACTGTTTGAGACATTACTCGCAAGGAGGAAAGTGCTCATGGTGACTGTTGTATTCAATACCGATGCAGTTTCTGTGTTTCATCAACACTCTGATAGTCCACAGATTACAGAATGCCTCCAGATGTGCATCGGAAACTGCTACTGGTTTTCCAGGGATCGATCAAAGCGTAAACTCTTTGAGACATTACTTACATTAAGGAAAGTGCGCATGGTGATTGTTGTATTCCATCCCGATGCAATTTCTGTGTTTTTCGTCAACACTCAGATAGTCCACAGATTACAGGATGCCTCCAGATATGCATCGGAAACTACTACTGGTCTTCCAGGGAATGATCAAAGTGTAGACGGTTAGAGACCTTTCTCCCATGGAGGAAAGTGCGCATGGTGACTGTTGTATTCAATCCCGATGCAATTTCTGTGATTCATCAACACTCTGATAGTCCACAGATTACAGAATGCCTCCAGATGTGCATCGGAAACTTCTACTGGTCTTCCAGGGAACGATCAAAGCGTAAACTCTTTGTGACATTACTCCCATGGAGGAAACTGCGCATGGTGATTCTTGTATTCAATCCCGAAGCATTTTCTGTGTTTCATCAACAGTCTGATAGTCCACAGATTACAGAATGCCTCCAAATGTGCATCGGTAACTACTACTGGTCTTCCAGGCAACGATCAAAGCGTAGACTGTTTGAGACATTACTCCCATGGAGGAAAGTGCGCAAGGTGACTGTTGTATTCAATCGCGATGCAATTTCTGTGTTTCATCAACACTCTGATAGTCCACAGATTACAGAATGCCACCAGAGGTGCATCGGTAACTACTACTGGTCTTCCAGGGAACTATCAAAGCGTAGACTGTTTGAGACATACCTCCCGTGGAGGAAAGTTCGGATGGTGACTGTTGTATTCAATCCCGATGCAATTTCTGTGTTTCATCAACACTCTGATAGTCAACAGATTACAGAATGCCACCAGATGTGCATCGGAAACTTCTACTGGTCTTCCAGGGAACGATCAAAGCGTAGACTGTTTGAGAATTACTCCATGGAGGAAAGTAAGCATCGTGACAGTTGTATTCAATCCTGATGCAATTTCTGTGTTTCATCATCACTCTGATAGATCACAGATTACAGAATGCCTCCAGATGTGCTTCGGAAACTGCTGCTGGACTTCCAGGGAACGATCGAAGCGTAGACTGTTTGAGACATTACTCCCGTGGAGGAAAGTGCGCATGGTGACTGTTGTATTCAATCCCGATGCAATTTCTGTGTTTCTTCAACACTCTGATAGTCCACAGATTACAGAATGCCTCCACATGTGCCTCGGAAACTGCTACTGGTCTTCCAGGGAACAAACAAAGCGTAAACTCTTTGAGACCTTACTCCCATGGAGGAAAGTGCGCATGGTGAATATTGAATTCAATCCCGATGCATTTTCTGTGTTTCATCAACACTCTGACAGTCCACAGATTACAGAATGCCACCAGATGTGCATCGGTAACTACTACTGGTCTTCCAGGGAACGCCCAAAGCGTAGACTGTTTGAGACATTACTCCCATGGAGGAAAGTGCGCATGGTGACTGTTGTATTCTATCCCGAGGCAATTTCTGTGTTCAATCCACACTTTGAAGGTCCACAGATTACAGAAGGAATCGAGATGTGCATCGGAAACTACTACTGGACTTCCAGGGAACGATCAAGGCGTAGACTGTTTGAGACATTACTCTTATGGAGGAAAGTGCGCATATTCACTGTTGTATTCAATCCCGATGCAATTTCTGTGTTTCATCAACACTCTGATAGTCAACAGATTACAGAATGCCACCAGATGTGCATCGGTAACTACTACTGGTCTTCCAGGGAACGATCAAAGCGTAGACTGTTTGAGACATACCTCCCGTGGAGGAAAGTTCGCATGGTGACTGTTGTATTCAATCCCGACGCAATTTCTGTGTTTCATCAACACTCTGATAGTCCACAGATTACAGAATGGCACCAGATGTGCATCGGAAACTTCTACTGGTCTTCCAGGGAACGACCAAAGCGTAGACTGTTTGAGAATTACTCCATGGAGGAAAGTGCGCTGGGTTTCATCAACACACTGATAGTCCACAGATTACAGAATGGCACCAGATGTGCATCGGAAACTTCTACTGGTCTTCCAGGGAACGATCAAAGCGTAGACTGTTTGAGAATTACTCCATGGAGGAAAGTGCGCATGGTGACAGTTGTATTCAATCCTGATGCAATTTCTGTGTTTCATCAACACTCTGATAGTCCACAGATTAGAGAATTCAGCCAGATGTGCATCGGAAACTACTACTGGTCTGCCAGGAACGATCAAAGCGTAGACTGTTTGAGACATTACTCGCATGGAGAAAAGCGCGCATGGTGACTGTTGTATTCAATCCCGATGCATTTTCTGTGTTTTATGAACACTCTGATAGTCCACAGATTACAGAAAGCCTCCAGACGTGCATCGGAAACTACTACTGGTCTTCCAGGGATAGATTAAAGCGTAGACTCTTTGAGGATTACTCCCATGGAGGAAAGTGCGCACTGTGACTTTTGTATTCAATCCCGAGGCAATTTCTGTGTTTTAATCCTCACTTTGAAGGTCCACAGATTACAGAATTAATCCACATGTGCATCGGAAACTACTACTGGTCTTCCAGGGAACGATCAAAGCGTAGGCAGTTTCAGATTTACTCCCATGGAAGAAAGTACGCATGGTGCCTGTTGTATTCAATCCCGAGGCAATTTCTGTGTTTCCATCCACACTTCGAAGGTCCACAAATTACAGAAGGAATCCAGATGTGCATCGGAAACTACTACTGGTCTTAGAGGGAACGATCAAAGCGTAGACTGTTTGAGACATTACTCCCATGGAGCAAAGTCCGCATGGTGACTGTTGTATTCAATCACGCTGCAATTTCTGTGTTTCATCAACACTCTGATACTCCACAGATTACATAATGCCAACAGATGTGCACCGGAATCTACTGCTGGTCTTCTAGGGAACGATCAAAGCGTAGACTGTTTGAGACATACCTCCCGTGGAGGGAAGTGCGCATGGTGACTGTTGTATTCAATCCCGATGCAATTTCTGTGTATCATCAACACTCTGATAGTCCACAGATTACAGAATGCCTCCAGATGTGCATCGGAAACTGCTACTGGTCTTCCAGGGAACGATCAAAGCGTAAACTCTTTGAGACATTACTCCCATGGAAGAAAGTGCGCATGGTGACTGTTGTATTCAATCCCGATGCAATTTCGGTGTTTCATCAACACTCTGATAGTCCACAGATTACAGAATGCCGCCAGATGTGCATCGGAAAGTAATACTGGTCTTCCAGGAACGATCAAAGCGTAGACTGTATGAGACATTACTGGCATGGAGAAAAGTGCGCATGGTGACTGTTGTATTCAATCCCGATGCAATTTCTGTGTTTCATCAACACTCTGGTAGTCCACAGATTACAGAATGCCACCAGATGTGCATCGGTAACTACTACTGGTCTTCCAGGGAGCGATCAAAGCGTAGACTGTTTGGGAATTAATCCATGGAGGAAAGTGCGCATGGTGACAGTTGTATTCAATCCTGATGCAATTTCGGTGTTTCATCAACACTCTGATAGTCCACAGATTACAGAATGCCTCCAGATGTGCCTCGGAAACTGCTACTGGTCTTCCAGGGAACAAACAAAGCGTAAACTCTTTGAGACCTTACTCCCATGGAGGAAAGTGCGCATGGTGAATATTGTATTCAATCCCGATGCATTTTCTGTGTTTCATTAACACTCTGACAGTCCACAGATTACAGAATGCCTCCAGATGTGCATCGGTAACTACTACTGGTCTTCCAGGGAACGCGCAAAGCGTAGACTGTTTGAGACATTACTCCCATGGAGGAAAGTGCGCATGGTGACTGTTGTATTCAATCCCGAGGCAATTTCTGTGTTCAGTCCACACGTTGAAGGTCCACAGATTACAGAAGGAATCCAGATGTGCATCGGAAACTACTACTGGTCTTCCAGGGAACGATCAAAGCGTAGACTGTTTGAGAATTACTCCCATGGAGGAAATTGCGCTTGGTGACTGTTGTATTCAATCCCGATGCAATTTCGGTGTTTCATCAACACTCTGATAGTCCACAGATTAGAGAATTCAGCCAGATGTGCATCGGAAACTACTACTGGTCTGCCAGGAACGATCAACGAATAGACTGTTTGAGACATTACTCGCAAGGAGGAAAGTGCGCATGGTGACTGTTGTATTCAATACCGATGCAGTTTCTGTGTTTCATCAACACTCTGATAGTCCACAGATTACAGAATGCCTCCAGATGTGCATCGGAAACTGCTACTGGTTTTCCAGGGATCGATCAAAGCGTAAACTCTTTGAGACATTACTTACTTTAAGGAAAGTGCGCATGGTGATTGTTGTATTCAATCCCGATGCATTTTCTGTGTTTCATCAACACTGCGATAGTTTACAGATTACAGAATGCCTCCAGATGTGCATCGGAAACTACTACTGGACTTCCAGGGAACGATCAAAGAGTAGACGGCTAGAGACATTATTAACATGAAGGAAAGTGCGGATGATGACTATTGTATTCCATCCCGATGAAATTTCTGTGTTTTTCGTCAACACTCAGATAGTCCACAGATTACAGAATGCCTCCAGTTGTGCATCGGTAACTACTACTGGTCTTCCAGGGAACTATCAAAGCGTAGACTGTTTGAGACATACCTCCCGTGGAGGAAAGTTCGCATGGTGACTGTTGTATTCAATCCCGATGCAATTTCTGTGTTTCATTAACACTCTGATAGTCCACAGATTACAGAATGCCTAGAGATATGCATCGGAAACTGCTACTGGTCTTCCAGGGAACGATCAAAGCGTAGACTGTTTTGAGACATTACTCCCATGGAGGAAAGTGCGCACTGTGACTGTTGTATTCAATCCCGATGCAATTTCTGTGTTTCATCAACAGTCTGATAGTCCACAGGTTACAGAATGCCTCCAGATGTGCATCGGAAACTACTACTGGACTTCCAGGGAACGATCAAGGCGTAGACTGTTTGAGACATTACTCTTATGGAGGAAAGTGCGCATGGTGACTGTTGCATTCAATCCCGATGAGATTTCTGTGTTTCATCAACACTCTGATAGTCAACAGATTACAGAATGCCACCAGATGTGCATCGGTAACTACTACTGCTCTTCGAGGGAACGATCAAAGCGTAGACTGTTTGAGACATACCTCCCGTGGAGGAAAGTTCGCATGGTGACTGTTGTATTCAATCCCGATGCAATTTCGGTGTTTCATCAACACTCTGATAGTCCACAGATTAGAGAATTCAGCCAGATGTGCATCGGAAACTACTACTGGTCTGCCAGGAACGATCAACGAATAGACTGTTTGAGACATTACTCGCAAGGAGGAAAGTGCTCATGGTGACTGTTGTATTCAATACCGATGCAGTTTCTGTGTTTCATCAACACTCTGATAGTCCACAGATTACAGAATGCCTCCAGATGTGCATCGGAAACTGCTACTGGTTTTCCAGGGATCGATCAAAGCGTAAACTCTTTGAGACATTACTTACATTAAGGAAAGTGCGCATGGTGATTGTTGTATTCCATCCCGATGCAATTTCTGTGTTTTTCGTCAACACTCAGATAGTCCACAGATTACAGGATGCCTCCAGATATGCATCGGAAACTACTACTGGTCTTCCAGGGAATGATCAAAGTGTAGACGGTTAGAGACCTTTCTCCCATGGAGGAAAGTGCGCATGGTGACTGTTGTATTCAATCCCGATGCAATTTCTGTGATTCATCAACACTCTGATAGTCCACAGATTACAGAATGCCTCCAGATGTGCATCGGAAACTTCTACTGGTCTTCCAGGGAACGATCAAAGCGTAAACTCTTTGTGACATTACTCCCATGGAGGAAACTGCGCATGGTGATTCTTGTATTCAATCCCGAAGCATTTTCTGTGTTTCATCAACAGTCTGATAGTCCACAGATTACAGAATGCCTCCAAATGTGCATCGGTAACTACTACTGGTCTTCCAGGCAACGATCAAAGCGTAGACTGTTTGAGACATTACTCCCATGGAGGAAAGTGCGCAAGGTGACTGTTGTAATCAATCGCGATGCAATTTCTGTGTTTCATCAACACTCTGATAGTCCACAGATTACAGAATGCCACCAGAGGTGCATCGGTAACTACTACTGGTCTTCCAGGGAACTATCAAAGCGTAGACTGTTTGAGACATACCTCCCGTGGAGGAAAGTTCGCATGGTGACTGTTGTATTCAATCCCGATGCAATTTCTGTGTTTCATCAACACTCTGATAGTCAACAGATTACAGAATGCCACCAGATGTGCATCGGAAACTTCTACTGGTCTTCCAGGGAACGATCAAAGCGTAGACTGTTTGAGAATTACTCCATGGAGGAAAGTAAGCATCGTGACAGTTGTATTCAATCCTGATGCAATTTCTGTGTTTCATCAACACTCTGATAGATCACAGATTACAGAATGCCTCCAGATGTGCTTCGGAAACTGCTGCTGGACTTCCAGGGAACGATCAAAGCGTAGACTGTTTGAGACATTACTCCCGTGGAGGAAAGTGCGCATGGTGACTGTTGTATTCAATCCCGATGCAATTTCTGTGTTTCTTCAACACTCTGATAGCCCACAGATTACAGAATGCCTCCAGATGTGCCTCGGAAACTGCTACTGGTCTTCCAGGGAACAAACAAAGCGTAAACTCTTTGAGACCTTACTCCCATGGAGGAAAGTGCGCATGGTGAATATTGAATTCAATCCCGATGCATTTTCTGTGTTTCATCAACACTCTGACAGTCCACAGATTACAGAATGCCACCAGATGTGCATCGCTAACTACTACTGGTCTTCCAGGGAACGCCCAAAGCGTAGACTGTTTGAGACATTACTCCCATGGAGGAAAGTGCGCATGGTGACTGTTGTATTCTATCCCGAGGCAATTTCTGTGTTCAATCCACACTTTGAAGGTCCACAGATTACAGAAGGAATCGAGATGTGCATCGGAAACTACTACTGGACTTCCAGGGAACGATCAAGGCGTAGACTGTTTGAGACATTACTCTTATGGAGGAAAGTGCGCATATTCACTGTTGTATTCAATCCCGATGCAATTTCTGTGTTTCATCAACACTCTGATAGTCAACAGATTACAGAATGCCACCAGATGTGCATCGGCAACTACTACTGGTCTTCCAGGGAACGATCAAAGCGTAGACTGTTTGAGACATACCTCCCGTGGAGGAAAGTTCGCATGGTGACTGTTGTATTCAATCCCGACGCAATTTCTGTGTTTCATCAACACTCTGATAGTCCACAGATTACAGAATGGCACCAGATGTGCATCGGAAACTTCTACTGGTCTTCCAGGGAACGACCAAAGCGTAGACTGTTTGAGAATTACTCCATGGAGGAAAGTGCGCTGGGTTTCATCAACACACTGATAGTCCACAGATTACAGAATGACACCAGATGTGCATCGGAAACTTCTACTGGTCTTCCAGGGAACGATCAAAGCGTAGACTGTTTGAGAATTACTCCATGGAGGAAAGTGCGCATGGTGACAGTTGTATTCAATCCTGATGCAATTTCTGTGTTTCATCAACACTCTGATAGTCCACAGATTAGAGAATTCAGCCAGATGTGCATCGGAAACTACTACTGGTCTGCCAGGAACGATCAAAGCGTAGACTGTTTGAGACATTACTCGCATGGAGAAAAGTGCGCATGGTGACTGTTGTATTCAATCCCGATGCATTTTCTGTGTTTTATGAACACTCTGATAGTCCACAGATTACAGAAATCCTCCAGACGTGCATCGGAAACTACTACTGGTCTTCCAGGGATAGATTAAAGCGTAGACTCTTTGAGGATTACTCCCATGGAGGAAAGTGCGCACTGTGACTTTTGTATTCAATCCCGAGGCAATTTCTGTGTTTTAATCCTCACTTTGAAGGTCCACAGATAACAGAATTAATCCACATGTGCATCGGAAACTACTACTGGTCTTCCAGGGAACGATCAAAGCGTAGGCAGTTTCAGATTTACTCCCATGGAAGAAAGTACGCATGGTGCCTGTTGTATTCAATCCCGAGGCAATTTCTGTGTTTCCATCCACACTTCGAAGGTCCACAAATTACAGAAGGAATCCAGATGTGCATCGGAAACTACTACTGGTCTTAGAGGGAACGATCAAAGCGTAGACTGTTTGAGACATCACTCCCATGGAGCAAAGTCCGCATGGTGACTGTTGTATTCAATCACGCTGCAATTTCTGTGTTTCATCAACACTCTGATACTCCACAGATTACATAATGCCAACAGATGTGCACCGGAATCTACTGCTGGTCTTCTAGGGAACGATCAAAGCGTAGACTGTTTGAGACATACCTCCCGTGGAGGGAAGTGCGCATGGTGATTGTTGTATTCAATCCCGATGCATGTTCTGTGTATCATCAACACTCTGATAGTCCACAGATTACAGAATGCCTCCAGATGTGCATCGGAAACTGCTACTGGTCTTCCAGGGAACGATCAAAGCGTAAACTCTTTGAGACATTACTCCCATGGAAGAAAGTGCGCATGGTGACTGTTGTATTCAATCCCGATGCAATTTCGGTGTTTCATCAACACTCTGATAGTCCACAGATTACAGAATGCCGCCAGATGTGCATCGGAAAGTAATACTGGTCTTCCAGGAACGATCAAAGCGTAGACTGTTTGAGACATTACTGGCATGGAGAAAAGTGCGCATGGTGACTGTTGTATTCAATCCCGATGCAATTTCTGTGTTTCATCAACACTCTGGTAGTCCACAGATTACAGAATGCCACCAGATGTGCATCGGTAACTACTACTGGTCTTCCAGGGAGCGATCAAAGCGTAGACTGTTTGGGAATTAATCCATGGAGGAAAGTGCGCATGGTGACAGTTGTATTCAATCCTGATGCAATTTCGGTGTTTCATCAACACTCTGATAGTCCACAGATTACAGAATGCCTCCAGATGTGCCTCGGAAACTGCTACTGGTCTTCCAGGGAACAAACAAAGCGTAAACTCTTTGAGACCTTACTCCCATGGAGGAAAGTGCGCATGGTGAATATTGTATTCAATCCCGATGCATTTTCTGTGTTTCATTAACACTCTGACAGTCCACAGATTACAGAATGCCTCCAGATGTGCATCGGTAACTACTACTGGTCTTCCAGGGAACGCGCAAAGCGTAGACTGTTTGAGACATTACTCCCATGGAGGAAAGTGCGCATGGTGACTGTTGTATTCAATCCCGAGGCAATTTCTGTGTTCAGTCCACACGTTGAAGGTCCACAGATTACAGAAGGAATCCAGATGTGCATCGGAAACTACTACTGGTCTTCCAGGGAACGATCAAAGCGTAGACTGTTTGAGAATTACTCCCATGGAGGAAATTGCGCTTGGTGACTGTTGTATTCAATCCCGATGCAATTTCGGTGTTTCATCAACACTCTGATAGTCCACAGATTAGAGAATTCAGCCAGATGTGCATCGGAAACTAGTACTGGTCTGCCAGGAACGATCAACGAATAGACTGTTTGAGACATTACTCGCAAGGAGGAAAGTGCGCATGGTGACTGTTGTATTCAATACCGATGCAGTTTCTGTGTTTCATCAACACTCTGATAGTCCACAGATTACAGAATGCCTCCAGATGTGCATCGGAAACTGCTACTGGTTTTCCAGGGATCGATCAAAGCGTAAACTCTTTGAGACATTACTTACTTTAAGGAAAGTGCGCATGGTGATTGTTGTATTCAATCCCGATGCATTTTCTGTGTTTCATCAACACTGCGATAGTTTACAGATTACAGAATGCCTCCAGATGTGCATCGGAAACTACTACTGGACTTCCAGGGAACGATCAAAGAGTAGACGGCTAGAGACATTATTAACATGAAGGAAAGTGCGGATGGTGACTATTGTATTCCATCCCGATGCAATTTCTGTGTTTTTCGTCAACACTCAGATAGTCCACAGATTACAGAATGCCTCCAGATGTGCATCGGTAACTACTACTGGTCTTCCAGGGAACTATCAAAGCGTAGACTGTTTGAGACATACCTCCCGTGGAGGAAAGTTCGCATGGTGACTGTTGTATTCAATCCCGATGCAATTTCTGTGTTTCATTAACACTCTGATAGTCCACAGATTACAGAATGCCTAGAGATATGCATCGGAAACTGCTACTGGTCTTCCAGGGAACGATCAAAGCGTAGACTGTTTTGAGACATTACTCCCATGGAGGAAAGTGCGCACTGTGACTGTTGTATTCAATCCCGATGCAATTTCTGTGTTTCATCAACAGTCTGATAGTCCACAGGTTACAGAATGCCTCCAGATGTGCATCGGAAACTACTACTGGACTTCCAGGGAACGATCAAGGCGTAGACTGTTTGAGACATTACTCTTATGGAGGAAAGTGCGCATGGTGACTGTTGCATTCAATCCCGATGAGATTTCTGTGTTTCATCAACACTCTGATAGTCAACAGATTACAGAATGCCACCAGATGTGCATCGGTAACTACTACTGGTCTTCGAGGGAACGATCAAAGCGTAGACTGTTTGAGACATACCTCCTGTGGAGGAAAGTTCGCATGGTGACTGTTGTATTCAATCCCGACGCAATTTCTGTGTTTCATCAACACTCTGATAGTCAACAGATTACAGAATGCCACCAGATGTGCTTCGGTAACTACTACTGGTCTTCGAGGGAACGATCAATGCGTAGACTGTTTGAGACATTACTCCCATGGAGGAAAGTGCGCAGGGTGACTGTTGTATTCAATCCCGATGCAATTTCTGTGTTTCTTCAACACTCTGATAGTCCACAGATTACAGAATGCCTCCAGAAGTGCCTCGGAAACTGCTACTGGTCTTCCAGGGAACAAACAAAGCGTAAACTCTTTGAGACCGTACTCCCATGGAGGAAAGTGCGCATGGTGAATATTGTATTCTATCCCGATGCATTTTCTGTGTTTCATCAACACTCTGACAGTCCTCAGATTACAGAATGCCTCCAGATGTGCATCGGTAACTACTACTGGTCTTCCTGGGAACGACCAAAGCGTAGACTGTTTGAGACATTACTCCCATGGAGGAAAATGCGCATGGTGACTGTTGTATACAATCCCGAGGCAATTTCTGTGTTCAATCTACACTTTGAAGGTCCACAGATTACAGAAGGGATCCAGATGTGTATCGGAAACTACTACTGGTCTTCCAGGGAACGATCAAAGCGTAGACTGTTTGAGAATTACTCTCATGGAGGAAATTGCGCATGGTGACTGTTGTATTCAATCCCGATGCAATTTCGGTGTTTCATCAACACTCTGACAGTCCACAGATTACAGAATGCAACCAGATGTGCATCGGAAACAACTACTGGTCTGCCAGGAACGATCAAAGCGTAGACTGTTTGAGACATTACTCGCATGGAGGAAAGTGCGCATGGTGACTGTTGTATTCAATCCCGATGCAGCTTCTGTGTTTCATCAACACTCTGATAGTCCACAGATTACAGAATGCCTCCAGATGTGCATCGGAAACTGCTGCTGGACTTCCAGGGCATGATCAAAGCGTAGACTGTTTGAGACATACCTCCCGTGGAGGAAAGTTCGCATGGTGACTGTTGTATTCAATCCCGATGCAATTTCTGTGTTTCATCAACACTCTGATAGTCCACAGATTACAGAATGCCTAGAGATATGCCTCGGAAACTGCTACTGGTCTTCCAGGGAACGATCAAAGCGTAGACTGTTTTGAGACATTACTCCCATGGAGGAAAGTGCGCACTGTGACTGTTGTATTCAATCCCGTTGCATTTTCTGTGTTTCATCAGCAGTCTGATAGTCCACAGATCACAGAATGCCTCCAGATGTGCATCGGTAACTTCTACTGGTCTTGCAGGGAACGATCAAAGCGTAGACTCTTTGAGACATTACTAACATGGAGGAAAGTGCGCATTGTGACTATTGTATTCAATCGCGATGCAATTTCTGTGTTTCATCAGCAGTCTGATAGTCCACTGATCACAGAATGCCTCCAGATGTGCATCGTTAACTACTATTGGTCTTGCAGGGAACGATCAAAGCGTAGACTCTTTGAGACATTTTTCGCAAGGAGGAGAGTGCGCATGGTGACTGTTGTATTCAATACCGATGCAGTTTCTGTGTTTCATCAACACTCTGATAGTTTACAGATTACAGAATGCCTCCAGATGTGCATCGGAAACTACTACTGGACTTCCAGGGAACGATCAAAGAGTAGACGGCTAGAGACGTTACTAACATGAGGGAAAGTGCGGATGGTGACTATTGTATTCCATCCCGATGCAATATCTGTGTTTTTCGTCAACACTCAGATAGTCCACAGATTACAGAATGCCTCCAGATGTGCATTGGAAACTACTACTGGACTTCCAGGGAACGATCAAAGCGTAAACTCTTTGTGACATTACTCCAATGGAGGAAACTGCGCATGGTGTTTCTTGTATTCAATCCCGTTGCATTTTCTGTGTTTCATCAGCAGTCTGATAGTCCACAGATCACAGAATGCCTCCAAATGTGCATCGGTAACTACTACTGGTCTTGCAGGAAACGATCAAAGCGTAGTCTCTTGGAGACATTACTCCCATGGAGGAAAGTGCGCATGGTGACTGTTGTATTCAATCGCGATGCAATTTCTGTGTTTCATCAACACTCTGATAGTCCATAGATTACAGAATGCCTCCAGATGTGCATCGGAAACTGCTACTGGTTTTCCAGGGATCGATCAAAGCGTAAACTCTTTGAGACATTACTTACTTTAAGGAAAGTGCGCATGGTGATTGTTGTATTCAATCCCGATGCATTTTCTGTGTTTCATCAACACTCTGATAGTTTACAGATTACAGAATGCCTCCAGATGTGCATCGGAAACTACTACTGGACTTCCAGGGAACGATCAAAGCGTAGACTGTTTGAGACATACCTCCCGTGGAGGAAAGTTCGCATGGTGACTGTTGTATTCAATCCCGACGCAATTTCTGTGTTTCATCAACACTCTGATAGTCCACAGATTACAGAATGGCACCAGATGTGCATCGGAAACTACTACTGGTCTTCCAGGGAACGATCAAAGCGCAGACTGTTTGAGAATTACTCCCATGGAAGAAAGTGCGCACGGTGACAGTTGTATTCAATCCTGATGCAATTTCTGTGTTTCATCAACACTCTGATAGTCCACAGATTACAGAATGCCTCCAGATGTGCATCGGAAACTGCTGCTGGACTTCCAGGGAACGATCAAATCGTAGACTGTTTCAGACAATACTCCCATGGAGGAAAGTGCGCAGGGTGACTGTTGTATTCAAACGCGATGCAATTTCTGTGTTTCTTCAACACTCTGATAGTCCACAGATTACAGAATGCCTCCAGAAGTGCCTCGGAAACTGCTACTGGTCTTCCAGGGAACAAACAAAGCGTAAACTCTTTGAGACCGTACTCCCATGGAGGAAAGTGCGCATGGTGAATATTGTATTCTATCCCGATGCATTTTCTGTGTTTCATCAACACTCTGACAGTCCACAGATTACAGAATGCCTCCAGATGTGCATCGGTAACTACTACTGGTCTTCCAGGGAACTACCAAAGCGTAGACTGTTTGAGACATTACTCCCATGGAGGAAAATGCGCATGGTGACTGTTGTATTCAATCCCGAGGAAATTTCTGTGTTCAATCTACACTTTGAAGGTCCACAGATTACAGAGGGGATCCAGATGTGTATCGGAAACTACTACTGGTCTTCCAGGGAACGATCAAAGCGTAGACTGTTTGAGAATTACTCTCATGGAGGAAATTGCGCATGGTGACTGTTGTATTCAATCCCGATGCAATTTCGGTGTTTCATCAACACTCTGATAGTCCACAGATTACAGAATGCAACCAGATGTGCATCGGAAACAACTACTGGTCTGCCAGGAACGATCAAAGCGTAGACTGTTTGAGACATTACTCGCATTGAGGAAAGTGCGCATGGTGACTGTTGTATTCAATCCCGATGCATTTTCTGTGTTTTATGAACACTCTGATAGTCCACAGATTACAGAAAGCCTCCAGATGTGCATCGGAAACTACTACTGGTCTTCCAGGGATAGATAAAAGCGTAGACTCTTTGAGGATTACTCCCATGGAGGAAAGTGCGCATGGTGACTGTTGTATTCAATCGCGATGCAATTTCTGTGTTTCATCAACACTCTGATAGTTTACAGATTACAGGATGCCTCCAGATGTGCATCGGAAACTGCTACTGGTTTTCCAGGGAACGATCAAAGCGTAAACACTTTGAGACATCACTCCCATTAAGGAAAGTGCGCATGGTGATTGTTGTATTCAATCCCGATGCATTTTCTGTGTTTCATCAACACTCTGATAGTTTACAGATTACAGAATGCCTCCAGATGTGCATCGGAAACTACTACTGGACTTCCAGCTAACGATCAAAGAGTAGACGGCTAGAGACATTACCAACATGAAGGAAAGTGCGGATGGTGACTATTGTATTCAATCCCGATGCAATTTCTGTGTTTCATCAACACTCTGATAGTCCACAGATTACAGAATGCCTAGAGATATGCATCGAAAACTGCTACTGGTCTTCCAGGGAACGATCAAAGCGTAGACTGTTTTGAGACATTACTCCCATGGAGGAAAGTGCGCACTGTGACTGTTGTATTCAATCCCGATGCAATTTCTGTGTTTCATCAACAGTCTGATAGTCCACAGGTTACAGAATGCCTACAGATGTGCATCGGAAACTACTACTGGACTTCCAGGGACTGATCAAGGCGTAGACTGTTTGAGACATTACTCTTATGGAGGAAAGTGCGCATGGTGATTGTTGTATTCAATCCCGATGCAATTTCTGTGTTTCATCAACACTCTGATAGTCCACAGATTACAGAATGCCTCCAGAAGTGCCTCGGAAACTGCTACTGGTCTTCCAGGGAACGATCAAAGCGTAAACTCTTTGAGACATTACTCCCATGGAGGAAACTGCGCATGGTGATTCTTGTATTGAATCCCGTTGCATTTTCTGTGTTTCATCAGCAGTCTGATAGTCCACAGATCACAGAATGCCTCCAGATGTGAATCGGTAACTACTACTGGTCTTGCAGGGAACGATCAAAGCGTAGACTCTTTGAGACATTACTCCCATTGAGGAAAGTGAGGATGGTGACTGTTGTATTCAATCGAAATGCAATTTCTGTGTTTCATCAGCAGTCTGATAGTCCACTGATCACAGAATGCCTCCAGATGTGCGTCGGTAACTACTACTGGTCTTGCAGGGAACGATCAAAGCGTAGACGCTTTGAGACATTACTCCCATGGAGGAAAGTGCGCATGGTGACTGTTGTATTCAATCGCGATGCATTTTCTGTGTTTCATCAACACTCTGATAGTTTACAGATTACAGAATGCCTCCAGATGTGCATTGGAAACTACTACTGGTCTTCCAGGGATAGATTAAAGCGTAGACTCTTTGAGGATTACTCTCATGGGGGAAATTGCGCATGGGGACTGTTGTATTCAATCCCGATGCAATTTCGGTGTTTCATCAACACTCTGATAGTCCACAGATTCCAGAATGCAACCAGATGTGCATCGGAAACTACTACTGGTCTGCCAGGAACGATCAAAGCGTAGACTGTTTGAGACATTACACGCATGGAGGAAAGTGCGCATGGTGACTGTTGTATTCAATCCCGATGAAGTTTCTGTGTTTCATCAACACTCTGATAGATCACAGATTACAGAATGCCTCCAGATGTGCATCGGAAACTGCTGCTGGACTTCCAGGGAACGATCAAAGCGTAGACTGTTTGAGACATTACTCCCATTGAGTAAAGTGCGCATGGTGACTGTTGTATTCAATCCCGATGCATTTTCTGTGTTTTATGAACACTCTGATAGTCCACAGATTACAGAAAGCCTCCAGATGTGCATCGGAAACTGCTACTGGACTTCCAGGGAATGATCAAAGCGTAGACTGTTTGAGACATACCTCACGTGGAGGAAAGTGCGCATGGTGACTGTTGTATTCAATCCCGATGCATTTTCTGTGTTTCATCAGCAGTCTGATAGTCCACAGATCATAGAATGCCTCCAGATGTCCATCGGTAACTACTACTGGTCTTGCAGGGAACGATCAAAGCGTAGACTCTTTGAGACATTACTCCCATGGAGGAAATGGCGCATGGTGACTGTTGTATTCAATCGCGATGCAATTTCTGTGTTTCATCAACACTCTGATAGTTTACAGATTACAGAATGCCTCCAGATGTGCATCGGAAACTGCTACTGGTTTTCCAGGGAAATATCAAAGCGTAAACTCTTTGAGACATTACTCCCATTAAGGAAAGTGCGCATGGTGATTGTTGTATTCAATCCCGATGCATTTTCTGTGTTTCATCAACACTCTGATAGTTTACAGATTACAGAATGCCTCGAGATGTGCATCGGAAACTACTACTGGACTTCCAGGGAACGATCAAATTGTAGACGGCTAGAGACATTACTAACATGAAGGAAAGTGCGGATGGTGACTATTGTATTCCATCCCGATGCAATTTCTGTGTTTCGTCAACAGTCTGATAGTCCACAGGTTACAGAATGCCTACAGATGTGCATCGGAAACTACTACTGGACTTCCAGGGACTGATCAAGGCGTAGACTGTTTGAGACATTACTCTTATGGAGGAAAGTGCGCATGGTGATTGTTGTATTCAATCCCGATGCAATTTCTGTGTTTCATCAACACTCTGATAGTTTACAGATTACAGAATGCCTCCAGATGTGCATCGGAAACTACTACTGGACTTCCAGCTAACGATCAAAGAGTAGACGGCTAGAGACATTACCAACATGAAGGAAAGTGCGGATGGTGACTATTGTATTCAATCCCGATGCAATTTCTGTGTTTCATCAACACTCTGATAGTCCACAGATTACAGAATGCCTAGAGATATGCATCGAAAACTGCTACTGGTCTTCCAGGGAACGATCAAAGCGTAGACTGTTTTGAGACATTACTCCCATGGAGGAAAGTGCGCACTGTGACTGTTGTATTCAATCCCGATGCAATTTCTGTGTTTCATCAACAGTCTGATAGTCCACAGGTTACAGAATGCCTACAGATGTGCATCGGAAACTACTACTGGACTTCCAGGGACTGATCAAGGCGTAGACTGTTTGAGACATTACTCTTATGGAGGAAAGTGCGCATGGTGATTGTTGTATTCAATCCCGATGCAATTTCTGTGTTTCATCAACACTCTGATAGTCCACAGATTACAGAATGCCTCCAGAAGTGCCTCGGAAACTGCTACTGGTCTTCCAGGGAACGATCAAAGCGTAAACTCTTTGAGACATTACTCCCATGGAGGAAACTGCGCATGGTGATTCTTGTATTCAATCCCGTTGCATTTTCTGTGTTTCATCAGCAGTCTGATAGTCCACAGATCACAGAATGCCTCCAGATGTGCATCGGTAACTACTACTGGTCTTGCAGGGAACGATCAAAGCGTAGACTCTTTGAGACATTACTCCCATTGAGGAAAGTGCGCATGGTGACTGTTGTATTCAATCGAAATGCAATTTCTGTGTTTCATCAGCAGTCTGATAGTCCACTGATCACAGAATGCCTCCAGATGTGCGTCGGTAACTACTACTGGTCTTGCAGGGAACGATCAAAGCGTAGACGCTTTGAGACATTACTCCCATGGAGGAAAGTGCGCATGGTGACTGTTGTATTCAATCGCGATGCATTTTCTGTTTTTCATCAACACTCTGATAGTTTACAGATTACAGAATGCCTCCAGATGTGCATTGGAAACTACTACTGGTCTTCCAGGGATAGATTAAAGCGTAGACTCTTTGAGGATTACTCTCATGGGGGAAATTGCGCATGGGGACTGTTGTATTCAATCCCGATGCAATTTCGGTGTTTCATCAACACTCTGAGAGTCCACAGATTCCAGAATGCAACCAGATGTGCATCGGAAACTACTACTGGCCTGCCAGGAACGATCAAAGCATAGACTGTTTGAGACATTACACGCATGGAGGAAAGTGCGCATGGTGACTGTTGTATTCAATCCCGATGAAGTTTCTGTGTTTCATCAACACTCTGATAGATCACAGATTACAGAATGCCTCCAGATGTGCATCGGAAACTGCTGCTGGACTTCCAGGGAACGATCAAAGCGTAGACTGTTTGAGACATTACTCCCATTGAGTAAAGTGCGCATGGTGACTGTTGTATTCAATCCCGATGCATTTTCTGTGTTTTATGAACACTCTGATAGTCCACAGATTACAGAAAGCCTCCAGATGTGCATCGGAAACTGCTACTGGACTTCCAGGGAATGATCAAAGCGTAGACTGTTTGAGACATACCTCCCGTGGAGGAAAGTGCGCATGGTGACTGTTGTATTCAATCCCGATGCATTTTCTGTGTTTCATCAGCAGTCTGATAGTCCACAGATCACAGAATGCCTCCAGATGTCCATCGGTAACTACTACTGGTCTTGCAGGGAACGATCAAAGCGTAGACTCTTTGAGACATTACTCCCATGGAGGAAATGGCGCATGGTGACTGTTGTATTCAATCGCGATGCAATTTCTGTGTTTCATCAACACTCTGATAGTTTACAGATTACAGAATGCCTCCAGATGTGCATCGGAAACTGCTACTGGTTTTCCAGGGAAATATCAAAGCGTAAACTCTTTGAGACATTACTCCCATTAAGGAAAGTGCGCATGGTGATTGTTGTATTCAATCCCGATGCATTTTCTGTGTTTCATCAACACTCTGATAGTTTACAGATTACAGAATGCCTCGAGATGTGCATCGGAAACTACTACTGGACTTCCAGGGAACGATCAAATTGTAGACGGCTAGA
Organism: Schistocerca gregaria; assembly: GCF_023897955.1. Lineage (NCBI taxonomy): Eukaryota > Metazoa > Arthropoda > Insecta > Orthoptera > Acrididae > Schistocerca > Schistocerca gregaria. The sequence goes on from NW_026061706.1 coordinate 6,162,801, forward strand.
GACATTACTAACATGAAGGAAAGTGCGGATGGTGACTATTGTATTCCATCCCGATGCAATTTCTGTGTTTCGTCAACACTCAGATAGTCCACAGATTACAGGATGCCTCCAGATATGCTTCGGAAACTACTACTGGTCTTCCATGGAATGATCAAACTGTAGACTGTTAGAGACCTTACTCCCATGGAGGAAAGTGCGCATGGTGACTGTTGTATTCAATCCCGAGGCAATTTCTATGTGTCAATCCACACTTTGAAGGTCCATAGGTTACAGAAGGAATCCAGATGTGCATCGGAAACTACTACTGGTCTTCCAGGGAACGATCAAAGCGTAGACTGTTTGAAGATTACTCGCATGGAGGAAAGTGCGCATGGTGACTGTTGTATTCAATCCCGATGCAATTGCTATGTTTCATCAACACTCAGATAGTCCACAGACTACAGAATGCCACCAGACGTGCATCGGTAAATACTACTGGTCTTCCAGGGAACGATCAAAGCGTATACTGTTTGAGACATACCTCCCGTGGAAGAAAGTGCGCATGATGACTGTTGTATTCAATCCCGATGCAATTTCTGTGTTTCAATCCACACTTTGAAGCTCCACAGATTACAGAATTGATCCAGATGTGCATCGTTAACTGCTACAGGGCATCCAGGGAACGATCAAAGCGTAGACTGTTTGACACATTACTCCCATGGAGGAAAGTGTGCATTGTGACTGTTGTATTCAATCCCGATGCTATTTCTGTGTTTCATCAACACTCTGATAGTCCACAGATTACAGAATACCTCCGGATGTGCATCGGAAACTGCTACTGGTCTTCCAGGGAACGATCAAAGCGTAAACTTTTTGAGACATTACTCCCATGGAGGAAAGTGCGCATGGTGATTCTTGTATACAATCCCGAAGCATTTTCTGTGTTTCATCAACAGTCTGATAGTCCACAGATTACAGAATGCCTCCAGATGTGCATCGGAAACTACTACTGGACTTCCAGGGAACGATCAAGGCGTAGACTGTTTGAGACATTACTCTTATGGAGGAAAGTGCGCATGGTGACTGTTGTATTCAATCCCGATGCAATTTCTGTGTTTCATCAACACTCTGAAAGTCAACAGATTACAGAATGCCACCAGATGTGCATCGGTAACAACTACTGGTCTTCCAGGGAACGATCAAAGCGTAGACTGTTTGAGACATACCTCCCGTGGAGGAAAGTTCGCATGGTGACTGTTGTATTCAATCCCGATGCAATTTCTGTGTATCATCAACACTCTGATAGTCCACAGATTACAGAATGCCTCCAGATATGCATCGGAAACTGCTACTGGTCTTCCAGGGAACGATCAAAGCGTAGACTGTTTTGAGACATTACTCCCATGGAGGGAAGTGCGCACTGTAACTGTTGTATTCAATCCCGATGCAATTCCTGTGTTTCATCAACAGTCTGATAGTCCACAGGTTACAGAATGCCTCCAGATGTGCATCGGAAACTACTACTGGACTTCTAGGGAACGATCAAGGCGTAGACTGTTTGAGACATTACTCTTATGGAGGAAAGTGCGCATGGTGACTGTTGTATTCAATCCCGATGCAATTTCTGTGTTTCATCAACACTCTGATAGTCAACAGATTACAGAATGCCACCAGATGTGCATCGGTAACTACTACTGGTCTTCCAGGGAACGATCAAAGCGTAGACTGTTTGAGACATACCTCCCGTGGAGGAAAGTTCGCATGGTGACTGTTGTATTCAATCCCGAGGCAATTTCTGTGTTCAATCTACACTTTGAAGGTCCACAGATTACAGAAGGAATCCAGATGTGCATCGGAAACTACTAGTGGTCTTCCAGGGAACGATCAAAGCGTAGACTGTTTGAGAATTACTCTCATGGAGGAAATTGCGCATGGTGACTGTTGCATTCAATCCCGATGCAATTTCGGTGTTTCATCAACACTCTGATAGTCCACAGATTACAGAATGCAACCAGATGTGCATCGGAAACTACTACTGGTCTGCCAGGAACGATCAAAGCGTAGACTCTTTGAGAATTACTCCCATTGAGGAAAGTGCACACGGTGACAGTTGTATTCAATCCTGATGCAATTTCTGTGTTTCATCAACACTCTGATAGTCCACAGATTACAGAATGCCTCCAGATGTGCATCGGAAACTGCTGCTGGACTTCCAGGGAACGATCAAAGCGTAGACTGTTTGAGACATTACTCCCATGGAGGAAAGTGCGCAGGGTGAGTGTTGTATTCAATCCCGATGCAATTTCGGTGTTTCTTCAACACTCTGATACTCCACAGATTACAGAATGCCTCCAGATGTGCCTCGGAAACTGCTACTGGTCTTCCAGGGAACAAACAAAGCGTAAACTCTTTGAGATCTTACTCCCATGGAGGAAAGTGCGCATGGTGAATATTGTATTCAATCCCGATGCATTTTCTGTGTTTCATCAACACTCTGACAGTCCACAGATTACAGAATGCCTCAAGATGTGCATCGGTAACTACTACTGGTCTTCCAGGGAACGAATAAATCGTAGACTGTTTGAGACATTACTCCCATGGAGGAAAATGCGCATGGTGACTGTTGTATTCAATCCCGAGGCAATTTCTGTGTTCAATCTACACTTTGAAGGTCCACAGATTACAGAAGGAATCCAGATGTGCATCGGAAACTACTAGTGGTCTTCCAGGGAACGATCAAAGCGTAGACTGTTTGAGAATTACTCTCATGGAGGAAATTGCGCATGGTGACTGTTGTATTCAATCCCGATGCAATTTCGGTGTTTCATCAACACTCTGATAGTCCACAGATTACAGAATGCAACCAGATGTGCATCGGAAACTACTACTGGTCTGCCAGGAACGATCAAAGCGTAGACTGTTTGAGACATTACTCGCATGGAGGAAAGTGCGCATGGTGACTGTTGTATTCAATCCCGATGCAGTTTCTGTGTTTCATCAACACTCTGATAGTCCACAGATTACAGAATGCCTCCAGATGTGAATCGGAAACTGCTACTGGTCTTCCAAGGCACGATCAAAGCGTAAACTCTTTGAGACATTACTCCCATTGAGGAAAGTGCGCATAGTGAATGTTGTATTCAATCCCGATGCATTTTCTGTGTTTTATGAACACGCTGATAGTCCACAGATTACAGAAAGCCTCCAGATGTGCATCGGAAGCTACTACTGGTCTTCCAGGGATAGATTAAAGCGTAGACTCTTTGAGGATTACTCGCATGGAGGAAAGTGCGCATGGTGACTCTTGTATTCAATCCCGATGCAATTTCTATGTTTCATCAACACTCAGATAGTCCACAGCCTACAGAATGCCACCAGACGTGCATCGGTAACTACTACTGGTCTTCCAGGGAACGATCAAAGCGTAGACTGTTTGAGACATACCTCCCGTGGAAGAAAGTGCGCATGATGACTGTTGTATTCAATCCCGATGCAATTTCTGTGTTTCAATCCACACTTTGAAGCTCCACAGATTACAGAATTGATCCAGATGAGCATCGTTAACTGCTACAGGGCTTCCAGGGAACGACCAAAGCGTAGACTGTTTGAGACATTACTCGCATGGAGGAAAGTGCGCATGGTGACTGTTGTATTCAATCCCGATGCAGTTTCTGTGTTTCATCAACACTCTGATAGTCCACAGATTACAGAATGCCTCCAGATGTGCATCGGAAACTGCTGCTGGACTTCCAGGGAACGATCAAAGCGTAGACTGTTTGAGACATTACTCCCATGGAGGAAAATGCGCATGGTGACTGTTGTATTCAATCTCGAGGCAATTTCTGTGTTCAATCTACACTTTGAAGGTCCACAGATTACAGAAGGAATCCAGATGTGCATCGGAAACTACTACTGGTCTTCCAGGGAACGATCAAAGCGTAGACTGTTTGAGAATTACTCTCATGGAGGAAATTGCGCATGGTGACTGTTGTATTCAATCCCGATGCAATTTCGGTGTTTCATCAACACTCTGATAGTCCACAGATTACAGAATGCAACCAGATGTGCATCGGAAACTACTACTGGTCTGCCAGGAACGATCAAAGCGTAGACTGTTTGAGACATTACTCGCATGGTGGAAAGTGCGCATGGTGACTGTTGTATTCAATCCCGATGCAGTTTCTGTGTTTCATCAACACTCTGATAGTCCACAGATTACAGAATGCAACCAGATGTGCATCGGAAACTACTACTGGTCTGCCAGGAACGATCAAAGCGTAGACACTTTGAGAATTACTCCCATGTAGGAAAGTGCGCACGGTGACCGTTGTATTCAATCCTGATGCAATTTCTGTGTTTCATCAACACTCTGATAGTCCACAGATTACAGAATGCCTCCAGATGTGCATCGGAAACTGCTGCTGGACTTCCAGGGAATGATCAAAGCGTAGAATGTTTGAGACATTACTCCCATGGAGGAAAGTGCGCAGGGTGACTTTTGTATTCAATCCCGATGCAATTTCGGTGTTTCTTCAACACTCTGATAGTCCACAGATTACAGAATGCCTCCAGATGTGCCTCGGAAACCGCTACTGGTCTTCCAGGGAACAAACAAAGCGTAAACTCTTTGAGACCTTACTCCCATGGAGGAAATTGCGCATGGTGAATATTGTATTCAATCCCGATGCAATTTCGGTGTTTCTTCATACTCTGATAGTCCACAGATTACAGAATGCCTCCAGATGTGCATCGGAAACTGCTGCTGGACTTCCAGGGAACGATCAAAGCGTAGACTGTTTGAGACATAACTCCCATGGAGGAAAATGCGCATGGTGACTGTTGTATTCAATCCCGAGGCAATTTCTGTGTTCAATCTACACTTTGAGGGTCCACAGATTACAGAAGTAATCCAGATGTGCATCGGAAACTACTAGTGGTCTTCCAGGGAACGATCAAAGCGTAGACTGTTTGAGAATTACTCTCATGGAGGAAATTGCGCATGGTGACTGTTGTATTCAATCCCGATGCAATTTCGGTGTTTCATCAACACTCTGATAGTCCACAGATTACAGAATGCAACCAGATGTGCATCGGAAACTACTACTGGTCTGCCAGGAACGATCAAAGCGTAGACTGTTTGAGACATTACTCGCATTGAGGAAAGTGCGCATGGTGACTGTTGTATTCAATCCCGATGCAGTTTCTGTGTTTCATCAACACTCTGATAGTCCACAGATTACAGAATGCCTCCAGATGTGCATCGGAAACTGCTACTGGTCTTCCAGGGCACGATCAAAGCGTAAACTCTTTGAGACATTACTCCCATTGAGGAAAGTGCGCATGGTGAATGTTGTATTCAATCCCGATGCATTTTCAGTGTTTTATGAACACTCTGATAGTCCACAGATTACAGAAAGCCTCCAGATGTGCATCGGAAACTACTACTGGTCTTCCAGGGATAGATTAAAGCGTAGACTCTTTGAGGATTACTCCCACTGAGGAAAGTGCGCATGGTGACAGTTGTATTCAATCCAGAGGCAAATTTCTGTGTTTTAATTCACACTTTGAAGGTTAACAGATTACAGAATTAATCCAGATGTGCATCGGAAACTACTACTGGTCCTCCAGGGAACGATTAAAGCGTAGACTGTTTCAGATTTACTCCCATGGATGAAAGTGCGCATGGTGACTGTTGTATTCAATCCTGAGACAATTTCTGTGTTTCCATCCACACTTTGAAGGTCCACAGATTACAGAATTAATGCAGATGTGCATCGTTAACTGCTACAGCGCTTCCAGGGAACGATCAAAGCGTAGACTGTTTGCGACATTACTCCCATGGTGGAAAGTGTGCATTGTGACAGTTGTATTCAATCCCGATGCAATTTCTGTGTTTCATCAACACTCTGATAGTCCACAGATTACAGAATGCCTCCTTATGTGCATCGGAAACTGCTACTGGTCTTCCAGGGAACGATAAAAGCGTAAACTCTTTGAGACATTACTCCCATGGAGGGAAGTGCGCATGGAGATTCTTGTATTCAATCCCGAAGCATTTTCTGTATTTCATCAACAGTCTGATAGTCCACAGATTACAAAATGCCTCCAGATGTGCATCGGTAACTACTACTGGTCTTCCAGGGAACGATCAAAGCGTAGACTGTTTGAGACATTATTCCCATGGAGGAAAGTGCGCATGGTGACTGTTGTATTCCATCCCGATGCAATTTCTGTGTTTCATCAACACTTTGAAGGTCCACAGATTACAGAAAGCCTCCAGACGTGCATCGGAAACTACTACTGGTCTTCCAGGGAACGATTAAAGCGTAGACTGTTTGAGGATTCCTCCCATGGAGGAAAGTGCGCATGGTGACTGATGTATTCAATCCCGATGCAATTTCTGTGTTTCATCAACACTCAGATACTCCACAGATTACAGAATGCCTTCGGATGAGCATCGGAAGCTACTACTGGTCTTCCAGTGAACGATCAAAGCGTAGACTGTTTGAGACATACCTCCCGTGGAGGAAAGTGCGCATGGTGACTGTTGTATTCAATCCCGATGCAATTTCTGTGTTTCATCAACACTCTGATAGTCTACAGATTACAGAATGCCTCCAGATGTGCATCGGAAACTGCTACTGGTCTTCCAGGTAACGATCAAAGCGTAAACTCTTTGAGACATTACTCCCATGGAGGAAACTGCGCATGATGATTCTTGTATTCAATCCCGATTCATTTTCTGTGTTTCATCAACAGTCTGATAGTCCACAGATTACAGAATGCCTCCAGATGTGCATCGGAAACTACTACTGGTCTTCCAGATAACGATCAAAGCGTAGACGGCTAGAGACATTACTAACATGAAGGAAAGTGCCGATGGTGACTAATGTATTCCATCCCGATGCAATTTCTGTGTTTCGTCAACACTCAGATAGTCCACATATTACAGGATGCCTCCAGATATGCATCGGAAACTACTACTGGTCTCCCAGGGAATGATCAAACCGTAGACTGTTAGAGACATTACTCCCATGGAGGGAAGTGCGCATGGTGACTGTTGTATTCAATCCCGAGGCAACTTCTATGTTTCAATCCACACTTTGAAGATCGACAGGTTACAGAAGGAATCCAGATGTGCATCGGAAACTACTACTGGTCTTCCAGGGAACGATCAAAACGTAGACTGTTTGAGGATTACTGCCATGGAGGAAAGGGCGCATGGTGAATGTTGTATTCAATCCCGAGACAATTACTGTGTTTCATCAACACTTTGAAGGTCCACAGATTACAGAAAGCCTCCAGATTTGCATCGGAAACCACTACTGGTCTTCCAGGGAACGATTAAAGCGTAGACTGTTTGAGACATTACTCCCATGGAGGAAAGTGCGAATGGTGACTGTTGTATTCAGTACCGAGGTAATTTCTATGTTTCAGTCCACACTTTGAAGGTCCACAGATTACAGAACTAATCCAGATGTGCATCGGAAACTACTACTGGTCTTCCAGGGAACGATCAAAGTGTAGACTGTTTTAGAATTACTCCCATGGAAGAAAGTGCGCAAGGTGACAGTTGTATTCAATCCAGATGCAATTTCTGTGTTTCATCAACACTCTGATAGTCCACAGATTACAGAATGCTGCCAGATGTGTATCGGAAACTACTACTGGTCTTCCAGGGAACGATCAAAGCATAGACTGTTTGAGACATTATTTCCGTGGAGGAAAGTGCGTATGGTGACTGTTGTATTCAATCGCGATGCAATTTCTGTGTTTCATCAACACTCTGATACACCACAGATTACGGAATGCCACCAGATGTGCATCGGAATATACTACTGGTCTTCCAGGGAACGATCAAAGCGTAGGCGGTTTGAGACGTACCTCCCGTGGAGGAAAGTGTGCATGGTGACTGTTGTATTCAATCCCGATGCATTTTTTGTGTTTCATCAACAGTCTGATTGTCCACAGATTACAGAATGCCTCCAGATGTGCATCGGTAACTACTACTGGTCTTCCAGTTAAAGATCAAAGCGTAGACTGTTTGAGACATTACTCCCATGGAAGAAAGTGCGCAAGGTGACTGTTGTATTCAATCCCGATGCAATATCTGTGTTTAATCAACACTCTGATAGTCCACAGATTACAGAATGCAGCCAGATGTGCATCGGAAACTACTACTGGTCTTCCAGGGAACGATCAAAGCGTAGACTGTTTGAGATATTACTCGCATGGAGGAAAGTGCTCATGGTGACTGTTGTATTCAATCCGGATGCAATTTCTGTGTTTTATCAACACTCTTATAGTCCACACATTTAAGATTGCAGCCAGATGTGCATCGGAAACTATTACTGGTCTTCCAGGAACGATCAAATGGTAGACTGTTTGAGGCATTACTCGCATGGTGGAAAGTGCGCATGGTGACTGTTGTATTCAATCCCGATGCAATTTCTGTGTTTCATCAACACAGATTACAGAATATCTCCAGATGTGCATCGGAAACTACTACTGGTCTTCCTGGGAACGATCAAAGCGTAGACTGTTTGAGACATTACTACCATGGAGGAAAGTGCGCATGGTGACTATTTTATTCAATCTCGAGACAATTACTGTGTTTCATCAACACTTTGAAGTCCACAGATTACAGAAACCCTCCAGATGTGCATCATAAACTACTACTGGTCTTCCAGGGAACGATTAAATCGTAGACTGTTTGAGGATTACTCCCATGGAGGAAAGTGCGCATGATGACTGTTGTATTCATTCCCGATGCAATTTCTGTGTTTCATCAACACTCTGATAGTCCACAGATTACAGAATGCCACCAGACGTGCATCGGAAACTACTGCTGGTCTTCCAGGGAACGATCAAAGCGTAGACTGTTTGAGACATTATTCCCATGGAGGAAAGTGCGCATGAGACTGTTGCATTCAATCCCGAGACAATTACTGTGATTCATCAACACTTTGAAGGTCCACAGATTACAGGAAGCGTCCAGATGTGCATCGGAAACTGCTACTGGTCTTCCAGGGAACGATCAAAGCGTAATCTCTTTGAGACATTACTCCCATGGAGGAAAGTGCGCATGGTCACTGTTGTATTCAATCCCGATTCATTTTCTGTGTTTCATCAACACCCTGATAGTCCACAGATTACAGAAGGCCTACAGATGTGCATCAGAAACTACTACTGGTCTTCCTGGGAACGATCAAAGCGTAAACTGTTTGAGACATTACTCCTATGGAGGAAAGTGGGCATGGTGACTGTTGTATTCAATCCCGAAACAATTACTGTGTTTCATCAACACTTTGAAGGTCCACAGATTACAGAAAGCCTCCAGATGTGCATCGGAAACCACTACTGGTCTTCCAGGGAACGATTAAAGCGTAGACCGTTTGAGACATTACTCCCATGGAGGAAAGTGCGCATGGTGACTGTTGTATTCAATCCCGAGGCAATTTCTATGTTTCAATCCACACTTTGAAGGTCCACAGATTACAGAACTAATCCAGATGTGCATCGGACATTACTACTGGTCTTCCAGGGAACGATCAAAGCGTAGACTGTTTGAGAATTACTCCCATGGAAGAAAGTGCGCAAAGTGACTGTTGTATTCAATCCCGATGCAATATCTGTGTTTAATGACACTCTGATAGTCCACAGATTACAGAATGCAGCCAGATGTGCATCGGAAACTACTACTGGTCTTCCATTAACGATCAAAGCGTAGACTGTTTGAGACATTACTCGCATGGAGGAAAGTGCTCATGGTGACTGTTGTATTCAATCCGGATGCAATTTCTGTGTTTTATCAACACTCTGATAGTCCACACATTAAAGAATGCAGCCAGATGTGCATCGGAAACTACTACTGGTCTTCCACGAACGATCAAAGTGTAGACTGTTTGAGACATTACTCGCATGGAGGAAAGTGCGCATGGTGACTGTTGTATTCAATCCCGATGCAAATTCTGTGTTTCATCAACACTCAGTTAGTCAACAGATTTCAGAATGCCTCCAGATGTGCATCGGAAACTACTTCTGGTCTTCCAGGGAATGCTCAAAGCGTAGACTGAGAATTACTCCCACTGAGGAAAGTGCGCATGTTGACTGTTGCATTCAATCCCGACGCAATTTCTGTGTTTCATCAACACTCTGATACTGAAGAGATTGCAGAATGTCTCCAGATATGCATCGGAAACTACTACTGGTCTTCCATGCAGCGATCAAAGCGTAGGCTGTTTGAGACATTACTCCCATGGAGGAAAGTAAACATGGTGACTGTTGTATTCAATCCCTATGCAATTTCTGTGTTTCATCAACACAGGTTACAGAATATCTCCAGATGTGCATCGGAAACTACTACTGGTCTTCCAGTTAACGATCAAAGCGTAGACTGTTTGAGACATTACTACTGTGGAGGAAAGTGCGCATGGTGACTGTTGTATTCAATCCCGATGTAATTTCTGTGATTCATCACCACTCTGATAGACCACAGATTACAGAATGCCAACAGATATGCATCGGAAACTACTACTGGTCTTCCAGGGAACGATCAAAGCGGAAACTCTTTGAGACATTACCCACATTGAGGAAGGTGCGCATGGTGACTGTTGTATTCAATCCCGATGCAGTTTCTGTGTTTCATCAACACTATGACACTCCACAGATTACAGAATGTCTCCAGATGTGCATCGGAAACTACTACTGGTCTTCCAGGGAACGATCAAAGCGTAGACTGTTTGTGACATTATTCGCATTGAGGAAAGTGCGCATGGTGACTGTTGTATTCAATCCCGATGCAGTTTCTGTGTTTCATCAACACTCCGATAGTCCACAGATTACAGAATGCCTCCAGATGTGCATCGGAAACTGCTACTGGTCTTCCAGGGCACGATCAAAGCGTAAACTCTTTGAGACATTACTCCCATTGAGGCAAGTGCGCATGGTGAATGTTGTATTCAATCCCGATGCATTTTCTGTGTTTTATGAACACTCTGATAGTCCACAGATTACAGAAAGCCTCCAGATGTGCATCGGAAACTACTACTGGTCTTCCAGGGATAGATTAAAGCGTAGACTCTTTGAGGATTACTCCCATGGAGGAAAGTGCGCATGGTGACAGTTGTATTCAATCCAGAGGCAAATTTCTGTGTTTTAATTCACACTTTGAAAGTCAACAGATTACAGAATAAATCCAGATGTGCATCGGAAACTACTACTGGTCTTCCAGGTAACGATCAAAGCGTAGACTGTTTCAGATTTACTCCCATGGATGAAAGTGCGCATGGTGACTGTTGTATTCAATCCCGAGGCAATTTCTGTGTTTCCATCCACACTTTGAAGGTCCACAGATTACAGAATTAATGCAGATGTGCATCGTTAACTGCTACAGCGCTTCCAGGGAACGATCAAAGCGTAGACTGTTTGCGACATTACTCCCATGGTGGAAAGTGTGCATTGTGACTGTTGTATACAATCCCGATGCAATTTCTGTGTTTCATCAACACTCTGATAGTCCACAGATTACAGAATGCCTCCTTATGTGCATCGGAAACTGCTACTGGGATTCCAGGGAACGATAAAAGCGTAAACTCTTTGAGACATTACTCCCATGGAGGAAAGTGCGCATGGAGATTCTTGTATTCAATCCCGAAGCATTTTCTGTATTTCATCAACAGTCTGATAGTCCACAGATTACAAAATGCCTCCAGATGTGCATCGGTAACTACTACTGGTCTTCCAGGGAACGATCAAAGCGTAGACTGTTTGAGACATTATTCCCATGGAGGAAAGTGCGCATGGTGACTGTTGTATTCCATCCCGATGCAATTTCTGTGTTTCATCAACACTCTGATAGTCCACAGATTACAGAATGCCACCTGATGTGCATCGGTAACTACTACTGGTCTTCCAGGGAACGATCAAAGCGTAGAATGTTTGAGACATACCTCCCGTGGAGGAAAGTTCGCATGGTGACTGTTGTATTCAATCCAGATGCAATTTCTGTGTTTCTTCAACACTCTGATAGTCCACAGATAATAGAATGCCTCCAGATGTGAATCGGAAACTGCTACTGGTCTTCCAGGGAACAAACAAAGCGTAAACTCTTTGAGACCTTACTCCCATGGAGGAAAGTGCGCATGGTGACTGTTGTATTCAATCCCGATGCATTTTCTGTGTTTCATCAACACTCTGATAGCCCACAGATTACAGAATGCCTCCAGATGTGCATCGGAAACTGCTACTGGTCTTCCAGGGAACGATCAAAGCGTAAACTCTTTGAGACATTACTCCCATGGAGGAAACTGCGCATGGTGATTCTTGTATTCAATCCCGATTCATTTTCTGTGTGTCATCAACAGTCTGATAGTCCACAGATTACAGAATGTCTCCAGATGTGCATCGGTAACTACTACTGGTCTTCCAGGCAACGATCAAAGCGTAGACGCTTTGAGACATTACTCCCATGGAGGAAAGTGCGCTTGGTGATTGTTGTATTCAATCCCGATGCATTTTCTGTGTTTCATCAACAGTCTGATAGTTTACAGATTACAGAATGCCTCCAGATGTGCATCGGAAACTACTACTGGTCTTCCAGGGAACGATCAAAGCGTAGACGGCTAGAGACATTACTAACATGAAGGAAAGTGCCGATGGTGACTAATGTATTCCATCCCGATGCAATTTCTGTGTTTCGTCAACACTCAGATAGTCCACATATTACAGGATGCCTCCAGATATGCATCGGAAACTACTACTGGTCTCCCAGGGAATGATCAAACCGTAGACTGTTAGAGACATTACTCCCATGGAGGGAAGTGCGCATGGTGACTGTTGTATTCAATCCCGAGGCAATTTCTATGTTTCAATCCACACTTTGAAGATCGACAGGTTACAGAAGGAATCCAGATGTGCATCGGAAACTACTACTGGTCTTCTAGGGAACAATCAAAACGTAGACTGTTTGAGGATTACTGCCATGGAGGAAAGTGCGCATGGTGAATGTTGTATTTAATCCCGAGACAATTACTGTGTTTCATCAACACTTTGAAGGTCCACAGATTACAGAAAGCCTCCAGATGTGCATCGGAAACCACTACTGGTCTTCCAGGGAACGATTAAAGCGTAGACTGTTTGAGACATTACTCCCATGGAGGAAAGTGCGAATGGTGAATGTTGTATTCAATACCGAGGTAATTTCTATGTTTCAGTCCACACTTTGAAGGTCCACAGATTACAGAACTAATCCAGATGTGCATCGGAAACTACTACTGGTCTTCCAGGGAACGATCAAAGTGTAGACTGTTTTAGAATTACTCCCATGGAAGAAAGTGCGCAAGGTGACTGTTGTATTCAATCCAGATGCAATTTCTGTGTTTCATCAACACTCTGATAGTCCACAGATTACAGAATGCTGCCAGATGTGTATCGGAAACTACTACTGGTCTTCCAGGGAACGATCAAAGCATAGACTGTTTGAGACATTATTTCCGTGGAGGAAAGTGCGTATGGTGACTGTTGTATTCAATCGCGATGCAATTTCTGTGTTTCATCAACACTCTGATACACCACAGATTACGGAATGCCACCAGATGTGCATCGGAATATACTACTGGTCTTCGAGGGAACGATCAAAGCGTAGGCGGTTTGAGACATACCTCCCGTGGAGGAAAGTGCGCATGGTGACTGTTGTATTCAATCCCGATGCATTTTCTGTGTTTCATCAACAGTCTGATAGTCCACAGATTACAGAATGCCTCCAGATGTGCATCGGTAACTACTACTGGTCTTCCAGTTAACGATCAAAGCGTAGACTGTTTGAGACATTACTCCCATGGAGGAAAGTTCGCATGGTGATTTCTGTTGTATTCAATTCCGAGGCAATTTCTATGTTTCAATCCACACTTTGAAGGTCCACAGATTACACAACTAATCCAGATGTGCATCGGAAACTACTACTGGTCTTCCAGGGAACGATCAAAGCGTAGACTGTTTGAGAATTGCTCCCATGGAAGAAAGTGCGCAAGGTGACTGTTGTATTCAATCCCGATGCAATATCTGTGTTTAATCAACACTCTGATAGTCCACAGATTACAGAATGCAGCCAGATGTGCATCCTAAACTACTACTGGTCTTCCAGGGAACGATCAAAGCGTAGACTGTTTGAGACATTACTCGCATGGAGGAAAGTGCTCATGGTGACTGTTGTATTCAATCCGGATGCAATTTCTGTGTTTTATCAACACTCTTATAGTCCACACATTTAAGATTGCAGCCAGATGTGCATCGGAAACTACTACTGGTCTTCCAGGAACGATCAAAGGGTAGACTGTTTGAGGCATTACTCGCATGGTGGAAAGTGCGCATGGTGACTGTTGTATTCAATCCCGATGCAATTTCTGTGTTTCATCAACACTCAGTTAGTCAACAGATTTCACAATGCCTCCAGATGTGCATCGGAAACTACTTGTGGTCTTCCAGGGAATGCTCAAAGCGTAGACTGTGAATTACTCCCACGGAGGAAAGTGCGCATGTTGACTGTTGTATTTAATCCCGACGCAATTTCTGTGTTTCATCAACACAGATTACAGAATATCTCCAGATGTGCATCGGAAACTACTACAGGTCTTCCTGGGAACGATCAAAGCGTAGACTGTTTGAGACATTACTACCATGGAGGAAAGTGCGCATGGTGACTATTTTATTCAATCTCGAGACAATTACTATGTTTCATCAACACTTTGAAGTCCACAGATTACAGAAAGCCTCCAGATGTGCATCATAAACTACTACTGGTCTTCCAGGGAACGATTAAATCGTAGACTGTTTGAGGATTACTCCCATGGAGGAAAGTGCGCATGGTGACTGTTGTATTCATTCCCGATGCAATTTCTGTGCTTCATCAACACTCTGATAGTCCACAGATTACAGAATGCCACCAGACGTGCATCGGAAACTACTGCTGGTCTTCCAGGGAACGATCGAAGCGGAAACTCTTTGAGACATTACCCACATTGAGGAAGGTGCGCATGGTGACTGTTGTATTCAATCCCGATGCAGTTTCTGTGTTTCATCAACACTATGACACTCCACAGATTACAGAATGTCTCCAGATGTGCATCGGAAACTACTACTGGTCTTCCAGGGAACGATCAAAGCGTAGACTGTTTGTGACATTACTCCCATGGAGGAAAGTGCGCATGGTGACTGTTGTATTCAATCCCAATGCAATTTCTGTGTTTCATCAACAGTCTGATAGTCCACAGATTACAGAATGCCTCCAGATGTGCATCGGAAACCACTACTGGTCCTCCAGGGAACGTTCAAAGCGTAGACTGTTTGAGACATTACTTCCACGGAGGAAAGTGCGCATGGTGACTGTTGTATTCAATCCCGATGCAATTTCTGTGTTTCATCAACACTCTGATAGCCCACAGATTACAGAATGCCTCCAGATGTGCATCGGAAACGACTACTGGTCTTCCTGGGAACGATCAAAGCGTAGACTGTTTGAGACATTACACCCATGGAGGAAAGTGCGCATGACGATTGTTGTATTCAATCCCGAGACAATTACTGTGTTTCATCAACACTTTGAACGTCCACTGATTACAGAAAGCCGCCATATGTGCATCGGAAACTACTACTCGTCTTCCAGGGAACGATTAAATCGTAGACTGTTTGAGGGTTACTCCCATGGAGGAAAGTGCGCATGGTGACTGTTGTATTATATCCAAATGCAATTTCTGTGTTTCATCAACACTCTGATAGTGTACAGATTACAGAATGCCACCAGACGTGCATCGGAAACTACTACTGGTCTTCCAGGGAACGATCAAAGCGTAGACCGTTTGAGACATTACTCCCATGGAGGAAAGTGCGCATAGTGACTGTTGTATTCAATCTCGATGCAATTTCTGTGTTTCATCAACACTCTGATAGTCTACAGATAACAGAATGCCTATAGATGTGCATCGGAAACTACTACTGGTCTTCCAGGGAACGATAAAGGCGTAGACTGTTTGAGACATTACTCCCATGGAGGAAAGTGCGCATGGTGACTGTTGTTTTCAATCCCGGGGCAGCTTCTGTGTTTCATCAACACTCAGTTAGTCCACAGATTACAAAATGCCTCCAGATGTGCATCGGAAACTACTACTGGTCTTCCAGGGAACGATCAAAGCGTAGACTGTTTGAGAATTACTCCCATGGAGGAAAGTGCGCATGGTGACTGTTGTATTCAATCCCGATGTAATTTCTGTGTTTCATCAACACTCTGATAGTCCACAGATAACAGAATGCCTCCAGATGTGCATCGGAAACTACTACTGGTCTTCCAGGGAACGATCAAGGCGTAGACTGTTTGAGACATTACTCCTATGGAGGAAAGTGCGCATGGTGACTGTTGTATTCAATCCCGATGCAATTTCTGTATTTCATCAACACTCTGATAGTCCACAGATTACAGAATGCCTCCAGTTGTCCATCGGAAACTACTACTGGTCTTGAAGGGAACGACTAAAGCGTAGACTGTTAGATACAATACTCGCATGGAGCAAAGTGCGCATGGTTAATGTTAAATTCAATCCGGATGCAATTTCTACGTTTCATAAACACTCTGATAGTCCACAGATTACAGAATTCCTCCAGATGTGCATCGGAAACTACCACTGTTCTTCCAGGGATCGATCAAAGCGTGGACTGTTTGAGAATTACTCCCATGGAGGAAAGTGCGCATGGTGTCTGTTGTATTCAATCCCGATGCAATTTCTGAGTTTCATCAACACTCTGATAGTCCACACATTACAGAATGCAGCCAGATGTGCATCGGAAACTACTACTGGTCTTCCACGAACGATCAAAGCGTAGACTGTTTGAGACATTACTCGCATGTTGGAAAGAGTGCATGGTGGCTGTTGTATTCAATCCCGATGCAATTTCTGTGTTTCATCAACACTATGACACTCCACAGATTACAGAATGTCTCCAGATGTGCATCGGAAACTACTACTGGTCTTCCAGGGAACGATCAAAGCGTAGACTGTTTGTGACATTACTCGCATTGAGGAAAGTGCGCATGGTGACTGTTGTATTCAATCCCGATGCAGTTTCTGTGTTTCATCAACACTCTGATAGTCCACAGATTACAGAATGCCTCCAGATGTGCATCGGAAACTGCTACTGGTCTTCCAGGGCACGATCAAAGCGTAAACTCTTTGAGACATTACTCCCATTGAGGCAAGTGCGCATGGTGAATGTTGTATTCAATCCCGATGCATTTTCTGTGTTTTATGAACACTCTGATAGTCCACAGATTACAGAAAGCCTCCAGATGTGCATCGGAAACTACTACTGGTCTTCCAGGGATAGATTAAAGCGTAGACTCTTTGAGGATTACTCCCATGGAGGAAAGTGCGCATGGTGACAGTTGTATTCAATCCAGAGGCAAATTTCTGTGTTTTAATTCACACTTTGAAAGTCAACAGATTACAGAATAAATCCAGATGTGCATCGGAAACTACTACTGGTCTTCCAGGTAACGATCAAAGCGTAGACTGTTTCAGATTTACTCCCATGGATGAAAGTGCGCATGGTGACTGTTGTATTCAATCCCGAGGCAATTTCTGTGTTTCATCAACACTCTGATAGTCCACAGATTACTGAATGCCTCCTTATGTGCATCGGAAACTGCTACTGGGCTTCCAGGGAACGATAAAAGCGTAAACTCTTTGAGACATTACTCCCATGGAGGAAAGTGCGCATGGAGATTCTTGTATTCAATCCCGAAGCATTTTCTGTATTTCATCAACAGTCTGATAGTCCACAGATTACAAAATGCCTCCAGATGTGCATCGGTAACTACTACTGGTCTTCCAGGGAACGATCAAAGCGTAGACTGTTTGAGACATTATTCCCATGGAGGAAAGTGCGCATGGTGACTGTTGTATTCCATCCCGATGCAATTTCTGTGTTTCATCAACACTCTGATAGTCCACAGATTACAGAATGCCACCTGATGTGCATCGGTAACTACTACTGGACTTCCAGGGAACGATCAAAGCGTAGAATGTTTGAGACATACCTCCCGTGGAGGAAAGTTCGCATGGTGACTGTTGTATTCAATCCAGATGCAATTTCTGTGTTTCTTCAACACTCTGATAGTCCACAGATAATAGAATGCCTTCAGATGTGCATCGGAAACTGCTACTGGTCTTCCAGGGAACAAACAAAGCGTAAACTCTTTGAGACCTTACTCCCATGGAGGAAAGTGCGCATGGTGACTGTTGTATTCAATCCCGATGCATTTTCTGTGTTTCATCAACACTCTGATAGCCCACAGATTACAGAATGCCTCCAGATGTGCATCGGAAACTGCTACTGGTCTTCCAGGGAACGATCAAAGCGTAAACTCTTTGAGACATTACTCCCATGGAGGAAACTGCGCATGGTGATTCTTGTATTCAATCCCGATTCATTTTCTGTGTTTCATCAACAGTCAGATAGTCCACAGATTACAGAATGTCTCCAGATGTGCATCGGTAACTACTACTGGTCTTCCAGGCAACGATCAAAGCGTAGACGCTTTGAGACATTACTCCCATGGAGGAAAGTGCGCTTGGTGATTGTTGTATTCAATCCCGATGCATTTTCTGTGTTTCATCAACAGTCTGATAGTTTACAGATTACAGAATGCCTCCAGATGTGCATCGGAAACTACTACTGGTCTTCCAGGGAACGATCAAAGCGTAGACGGCTAGAGACATTACTAACATGAAGGAAAGTGCCGATGGTGACTAATGTATTCAATCCCGATGCAATTTCTGTGTTTCGTCAACACTCAGATAGTCCACATATTACAGGATGCCTCCAGATATGCATCGGAAACTACTACTGGTCTCCCAGGGAATGATCAAACCGTAGACTGTTAGAGACATTACTCCCATGGAGGGAAGTGCGCATGGTGACTGTTGTATTCAATCCCGAGGCAATTTCTATGTTTCAATCCACACTTTGAAGATCGACAGGTTACAGAAGGAATCCAGATGTGCATCGGAAACTACTACTGGTCTTCCAGGGAACAATCAAAACGTAGACTGTTTGAGGATTACTGCCATGGAGGAAAGTGCGCATGGTGAATGTTGTATTCAATCCCGAGACAATTACTGTGTTTCATCAACACTTTGAAGGTCCACAGATTACAGAAAGCCTCCAGATGTGCATCGGAAACCACTACTGGTCTTCCAGGGACCGATTAAAGCGTAGACTGTTTGAGACATTACTCCCATGGAGGAAAGTGCGAATGGTGACTGTTGTATTCAATACCGAGGTAATTTCTATGTTTCAGTCCACACTTTGAAGGTCCACAGATTACAGAACTAATCCAGATGTGCATCGGAAACTACTACTGGTCTTCCAGGGAACGATAAAAGTGTAGACTGTTTTAGAATTACTCCCATGGAAGAAAGTGCGCAAGGTGACTGTTGTATTCAATCCAGATGCAATTTCTGTGTTTCATCAACACTCTGATAGTCCACAGATTACAGAATGCTGCCAGATGTGTATCGGAAACTACTACTGGTCTTCCAGGGAACGATCAAAGCATAGACTGTTTGAGACATTATTTCCGTGGAGGAAAGTGCGTATGGTGACTGTTGTATTCAATCGCGATGCAATTTCTGTGTTTCATCAACACTCTGATACACCACAGATTACGGAATGCCACCAGATGTGCATCGGAATATACTACTGGTCTTCCAGGGAACGATCAAAGCGTAGGCGGTTTGAGACATACCTCCCGTGGAGGAAAGTGCGCATGGTGACTGTTGTATTCAATCCCGATGCATTTTCTGTGTTTCATCAACAGTCTGATAGTCCACAGATTACAGAATGCCTCCAGATGTGCATCGGTAACTACTACTGGTCTTCCAGTTAACGATCAAAGCGTAGACTGTTTGAGACATTACTCCCATGGAGGAAAGTTCGCATGGTGATTTCTGTTGTATTCAATTCCGAGGCAATTTCTACGTTTCAATCCACACTTTGAAGGTCCACAGATTACACAACTAATCCAGATGTGCATCGGAAACTACTACTGGTCTTCCAGGGAACGAACAAAGCGTAGACTGTTTGAGAATTACTCCCATGGAAGAAAGTGCGCAAGGTGACTGTTGTATTCAATCCCGATGCAATATCTGTGTTTAATCAACACTCTGATAGCCCACAGATTACAGAATGCAGCCAGATGTGCATCGGAAACTACTACTGGTCTTCCAGGAACGATCAAAGGGTAGACTGTTTGAGGCATTACTCGCATGGTGGAAAGTGCGCATGGTGACTGTTGTATTCAATCCCGATGCAATTTCTGTGTTTCATCAACACTCAGTTAGTCAACAGATTTCACAATGCCTCCAGATGTGCATCGGAAACTACTTCTGGTCTTCCAGGGAATGCTCAAAGCGTAGACTGAGAATTACTCCCACGGAGGAAAGTGCGCATGTTGACTGTTGTATTCAATCCCGACGCAATTTCTGTGTTTCATCAACACAGATTACAGAATATCTCCAGATGTGCATCGGAAACTACTACTGGTCTTCCTGGGAACGATCAAAGCGTAGACTGTTTGAGACATTACTACCATGGAGGAAAGTGCGCATGGTGACTATTTTATTCAATCTCGAGACAATTACTGTGTTTCATCAACACTTTGAAGTCCACAGATTACTGAAAGCCTCCAGATGTGCATCATAAACTACTACTGGTCTTCCAGGGAACGATTAAATCGTAGACTGTTTGAGGATTACTCCCATGGAGGAAAGTGCGCATGGTGACTGTTGTATTCATTCCCGATGCAATTTCTGTGTTTCATCAACACTCTGATAGTCCACAGATTACAGAATGCCACCAGACGTGCATCGGAAACTACTGCTGGTCTTCCAGGGAACGATCGAAGCGGAAACTCTTTGAGACATTACCCACATTGAGGAAGGTGCGCATGGTGACTGTTGTATTCAATCCCGATGCAGTTTCTGTGTTTCATCAACACTATGACACTCCACAGATTACAGAATGTCTCCAGATGTGCATCGGAAACTACTACTGGTCTTCCAGGGAACGATCAAAGCGTAGACTGTTTGTGACATTACTCCCATGGAGGAAAGTGCGCATGGTGACTGTTGTATTCAATCCCAATGCAATTTCTGTGTTTCATCAACAGTCTGATAGTCCACAGATTACAGAATGCCTCCAGATGTGCATCGGAAACCACTACTGGTCCTCCAGGGAACGTTCAAAGCGTAGACTGTTTGAGACATTACTTCCACGGAGGAAAGTGCGCATGGTGACTGCTGTATTCAATCCCGAGGCAATTTCTATGTTTCATCAACACTCTGATAGTTCACAGATTACAGATTGCATGGAGGGGAGTGCGCATGGTGACTGTTGTATTCAATCCCGATGCAATTTCTGTGTTTCATCAACACTCTGATAGCCCACAGATTACAGAATGCCTCCAGATGTGCATCGGAAACGACTACTGGTCTTCCTGGGAACGATCAAAGCGTAGACTGTTTGAGACATTACACCCATGGAGGAAAGTGCGCATGACGATTGTTGTATTCAATCCCGAGACAATTACTGTGTTTCATCAACACTTTGAACGTCCACTGATTACAGAAAGCCGCCATATGTGCATCGGAAACTACTACTCGTCTTCCAGGGAACGATTAAATCGTAGACTGTTTGAGGGTTACTCCCATGGAGGAAAGTGCGCATGGTGACTGTTGTATTATATCCAAATGCAATTTCTGTGTTTCATCAACACTCTGATAGTGTACAGATTACAGAATGCCACCAGACGTGCATCGGAAACTACTACTGGTCTTCCAGGGAACGATCAAAGCGTAGACCGTTTGAGACATTACTCCCATGGAGGAAAGTGCGCATAGTGACTGTTGTATTCAATCTCGATGCAATTTCTGTGTTTCATCAACACTCTGATAGTCTACAGATAACAGAATGCCTATAGATGTGAATCGGAAACTACTACTGGTCTTCCAGGGAACGATAAAGGCGTAGACTGTTTGAGACATTACTCCCATGGAGGAAAGTGCGCATGGTGACTGTTGTTTTCAATCCCGGGGCAGCTTCTGTGTTTCATCAACACTCAGTTAGTCCAGAGATTACAAAATGCCTCCAGATGTGCATCGGAAACTACTACTGGTCTTCCAGGGAACGATCAAAGCGTAGACTGTTTGAGAATTACTCCCATGGAGGAAAGTGCGCATGGTGACTGTTGTATTCAATCCCGATGTAATTTCTGTGTTTCATCAACACTCTGATAGTCCACAGATAACAGAATGCCTCCAGATGTGCATCGGAAACTACTACTGGTCTTCCAGGGAACGATCAAGGCGTAGACTGTTTGAGACATTACTCCCATGGAGGAAAGTGCGCATGGTGACTGTTGTATTCAATCCCGATGCAATTTCTGTATTTCATCAACACTCTGATAGTCCACAGATTACAGAATGCCTCCAGTTGTCCATCGGAAACTACTACTGGTCTTGAAGGGAACGACTAAAGCGTAGACTGTTAGATACAATACTCGCATGGAGCAAAGTGCGCATGGTTAATGTTAAATTCAATCCGGATGCAATTTCTACGTTTCATCAACACTCTGATAGTCCACAGATTACAGAATTCCTCCAGATGTGCATCGGAAACTACCACTGTTCTTCCAGGGATCGATCAAAGCGTGGACTGTTTAAGAAGTACTCCCATGGAGGAAAGTGCGCATGGTGTCTGTTGTATTCAATCCCGATGCAATTTCTGAGTTTCATCAACACTCTGATAGTCCACACATTACAGAATGCAGCCAGATGTGCATCGGAAACTACTACTGGTCTTCCACGAACGATCAAAGCGTAGACTGTTTGAGACATTACTCGCATGTTGGAAAGAGTGCATGGTGGCTGTTGTATTCAATCCCGATGCAATTTCTGTGTTTCATCAACACTATGACACTCCACAGATTACAGAATGTCTCCAGATGTGCATCGGAAACTACTACTGGTCTTCCAGGGAACGATCAAAGCGTAGACTGTTTGTGACATTACTCGCATTGAGGAAAGTGCGCTTGGTGACTGTTGTATTCAATCCCGATGCAGTTTCTGTGTTTCATCAAAACTCTGATAGTCCACAGATTACAGAATGCCTCCAGATGTGCATCGGAAACTGCTACTGGTCTTCCAGGGCACGATCAAAGCGTAAACTCTTTGAGACATTACTCCCATTGAGGCAAGTGCGCATGGTGAATGTTGTATTCAATCCCGATGCATTTTCTGTGTTTTATGAACACTCTGATAGTCCACAGATTACAGAAAGCCTCCAGATGTGCATCGGAAACTACTACTGGTCTTCCAGGGATAGATTAAAGCGTAGACTCTTTGAGTATTACTCCCATGGAGGAAAGTGCGCATGGTGACAGTTGTATTCAATCCAGAGGCAAATTTCTGTGTTTTAATTCACACTTTGAAAGTCAACAGATTACAGAATAAATCCAGATGTGCATCGGAAACTACTACTGGTCTTCCAGGTAACGATCAAAGCGTAGACTGTTTCAGATTTACTCCCATGGATGAAAGTGCGCATGGTGACTGTTGTATTCAATCCCGAGGCAATTTCTGTGTTTCCATCCACACTTTGAAGGTCCACAGATTACAGAATTAATGCAGATGTGCATCGTTAACTGCTACAGCGCTTCCAGGGAACGATCAAAGCGTAGACTGTTTGCGACATTACTCCCATGGTGGAAAGTGTGCATTGTGACTGTTGTATTCAATCCCGATGCAATTTCTGTGTTTCATCAACACTCTGATAGTCCACAGATTACAGAATGCCTCCTTATGTGCATCGGAAACTGCTACTGGGCTTCCAGGGAACGATAAAAGCGTAAACTCTTTGAGACATTACTCCCATGGAGGAAAGTGCGCATGGAGATTCTTGTATTCAATCCCGAAGCATTTTCTGTATTTCATCAACAGTCTGATAGTCCACAGATTACAAAATGCCTCCAGATGTGCATCGGTAACTACTACTGGTCTTCCAGGGAACGATCAAAGCGTAGACTGTTTGAGACATTATTCCCATGGAGGAAAGTGCGCATGGTGACTGTTGTATTCCATCCCGATGCAATTTCTGTGTTTCATCAACACTCTGATAGTCCACAGATTACAGAATGCCACCTGATGTGCATCGGTAACTACTACTGGTCTTCCAGGGAACGATCAAAGCGTAGAATGTTTGAGACATACCTGCCGTGGAGGAAAGTTCGCATGGTGACTGTTGTATTCAATCCAGATGCAATTTCTGTGTTTCTTCAACACTCTGATGGTCCACAGATAATAGAATGCCTCCAGATGTGCATCGGAAACTGCTACTGGTCTTCCAGGGAACAAACAAAGCGTAAACTCTTTGAGACCTTACTCCCATGGAGGAAAGTGCGCATGGTGACTGTTGTATTCAATCCCGATGCATTTTCTGTGTTTCATCAACACTCTGATAGCCCACAGATTACAGAATGCCTCCAGATGTGCATCGGAAACTACTACTGGTCTTCCAGGGAACGATCAAAGCGTAAACTCTTTGAGACATTACTCCCATGGAGGAAACTGCGCATGGTGATTCTTGTATTCAATCCCGATTCATTTTCTGTGTTTCATCAACAGTCTGATAGTCCACAGATTACAGAATGTCTCCAGATGTGCATCGGTAACTACTACTGGTCTTCCAGGCAACGATCAAAGCGTAGACGCTTTGAGACATTACTCCCATGGAGGAAAGTGCGCTTGGTGATTGTTGTATTCAATCCCGATGCATTTTCTGTGTTTCATCAACAGTCTGATAGTTTACAGATTACAGAATGCCTCCAGATGTGCATCGGAAACTACTACTGGTCTTCCAGGGAACGATCAAAGCGTAGACGGCTAGAGACATTACTAACATGAAGGAAAGTGCCGATGGTGACTAATGTATTCAATCGTGATGCAATTTCTGTGTTTCGTCAACACTCAGATAGTCCACATATTACAGGATGCCTCCAGATATGCATCGGAAACTACTACTGGTCTCCCAGGGAATGATCAAACCGTAGACTGTTAGAGACATTACTCCCATGGAGGGAAGTGCGCATGGTGACTGTTGTATTCAATCCCGAGGCAATTTCTATGTTTCAATCCACACTTTGAAGATCGACAGGTTACAGAAGGAATCCAGATGTGCATCGGAAACTACTACTGGTCTTCCAGGGAACAATCAAAACGTAGACTGTTTGAGGATTACTGCCATGGAGGAAAGTGCGCATGGTGAATGTTGTATTCAATCCCGAGACAATTACTGTGTTTCATCAACACTTTGAAGGTCCACAGATTACAGAAAGCCTCCAGATGTGCATCGGAAACCACTACTGGTCTTCCAGGGAACGATTAAAGCGTAGACTGTTTGAGACATTACTCCCATGGAGGAAAGTGCGAATGGTGACTGTTGTATTCAATACCGAGGTAATTTCTATGTTTCAGTCCACACTTTGAAGGTCCACAGATTACAGAACTAATCCAGATGTGCATCGGAAACTACTACTGGTCTTCCAGGGAACGATCAAAGTGTAGACTGTTTTAGAATTACTCCCATGGAAGAAAGTGCGCAAGGTGACTGTTGTATTCAATCCAGATGCAATTTCTGTGTTTCATCAACACTCTGATAGTCCACAGATTACAGAATGCTGCCAGATGTGTATCGGAAACTACTACTGGTCTTCCAGGGAACGATCAAAGCATAGACTGTTTGAGACATTATTTCCGTGGAGGAAAGTGCGTATGGTGACTGTTGTATTCAATCGCGATGCAATTTCTGTGTTTCATCAACACTCTGATACACCACAGATTACGGAATGCCACCAGATGTGCATCGGAATATACTACTGGTCTTCCAGGGAACGATCAAAGCGTAGGCGGTTTGAGACATACCTCCCGTGGAGGAAAGTGCGCATGGTGACTGTTGTATTCAATCCCGATTCATTTTCTGTGTTTCATCAACAGTCTGATAGTCCACAGATTACAGAATGCCTCCAGATGTGCATCGGTAACTACTACTGGTCTTCCAGTTAACGATCAAAGCGTAGACTGTTTGAGACATTACTCCCATGGAGGAAAGTTCGCCTGGTGATTTCTGTTGTATTCAATTCCGAGGCAATTTCTTTGTTTCAATCCACACTTTGAAGGTCCACAGATTACACAACTAATCCAGATGTGCATCGGAAACTACTACTGGTCTTCCAGGGAACGATCAAAGCGTAGACTGTTTGAGAATTACTCCCATGGAAGAAAGTGCGCAAGGTGACTGTTGTATTCAATCCCGATGCAATATCTGTGTTTAATCAACACTCTGATAGTCCACAGATTACAGAATGCAGCCAGATGTGCATCGGAAACTACTACTGGTCTTCCAGGGAACGATCAAAGCGTAGACTGTTTGAGACATTACTCGCATGGCGGAAAGTGCTCATGGTGACTGTTGTATTCAATCCGGATGCAATTTCTGTGTTTTATCAACACTCTTATAGTCCACACATTTAAGATTGCAGCCAGATGTGCATCGGAAACTACTACTGGTCTTCCAGGAACGATCAAAGGGTAGACTGTTTGAGGCATTACTCGCATGGTGGAAAGTGCGCATGGTGACTGTTGTATTCAATCCCGATGCAATTTCTGTGTTTCATCAACACTCAGTTAGTCAACAGATTTCACAATGCCTCCAGATGTGCATCGGAAACTACTTCTGGTCCTCCAGGGAATGCTCAAAGCGTAGACTGAGAATTACTCCCACGGAGGAAAGTGCGCATGTTGACTGTTGTATTCAATCCCGACGCAATTTCTGTGTTTCATCAACACAGATTACAGAATATCTCCAGATGTGCATCGGAAACTACTACTGGTCTTCCTGGGAACGATCAAAGCGTAGACTGTTTGAGACATTACTACCATGGAGGAAAGTGCGCATGGTGACTATTTTATTCAATCTCGAGACAATTACTGTGTTTCATCAACACTTTGAAGTCCACAGATTACAGAAAGCCTCCAGATGTGCATCATAAACTACTACTGGTCTTCCAGGGAACGATTAAATCGTAGACTGTTTGAGGATTACTCCCATGGAGGAAAGTGCGCATGGTGACTGTTGTATTCATTCCCGATGCAATTTCTGTGTTTCATCAACACTCTGATAGTCCACAGATTACAGAATGCCACCAGACGTGCATCGGAAACTACTGCTGGTCTTCCAGGGAACGATCGAAGCGGAAACTCTTTGAGACATTACCCACATTGAGGAAGGTGCGCATGGTGACTGTTGTATTCAATCCCGATGCAGTTTCTGTGTTTCATCAACACTATGACACTCCACAGATTACAGAATGTCTCCAGATGTGCATCGGAAACTACTACTGGTCTTCCAGGGAACGATCAAAGCGTAGACTGTTTGTGACATTACTCCCATGGAGGAAAGTGCGCATGGTGACTGTTGTATTCAATCCCAATGCAATTTCTGTGTTTCATCAATAGTCTGATAGTCCACAGATTACAGAATGCCTCCAGATGTGCATCGGAAACCACTACTGGTCCTCCAGGGAACGTTCAAAGCGTAGACTGTTTGAGACATTACTTCCACGGAGGAAAGTGCGCATGGTGACTGCTGTATTCAATCCCGAGGCAATTTCTATGTTTCATCAACACTCTGATAGTTCACAGATTACAGATTGCATGGAGGGGAGTGCGCATGGTGACTGTGGTATTCAATCGCGATGCAATTTCTGTGTTTCATCAACACTCTAATAGCCCACAGATTACAGAATGCCTCCATATGTGCATCGGAAACTACTACTCGTCTTCCAGGGAACGATTAAATCGTAGACTGTTTGAATGTTACTCCCATGGAGGAAAGTGCGCATGGTGACTGTTGTATTATATCCTAATGCAATTTCTGTGTTTCATCAACACTCTGATAGTGTACAGATTACAGAATGCCACCAGACGTGCATCGGAAACTACTACTGGTCTTCCAGGGAACGATCAAAGCGTAGACCGTTTGAGACATTACTCCCATGGAGGAAAGTGCGCATAGTGACTGTTGTATTCAATCTCGATGCAATTTCTGTGTTTCATCAACACTCTGATAGTCTACAGATAACAGAATGCCTATAGATGTGCATCGGAAACTACTACTGGTCTTCCAGGGAACGATAAAGGCGTAGACTGTTTGAGACATTACCCCCATGGAGGAAAGTGCGCATGGTGACTGTTGTTTTCAATCCCGGGGCAGCTTCTGTGTTTCATCAACACTCAGTTAGTCCACAGATTACAAAATGCCTCCAGATGTGCATCGGAAACTACTACTGGTCTTCCAGGGAACGATCAAAGCGTAGACTGTTTGAGAATTACTCCCATGGAGGAAAGTGCGCATGGTGACTGTTGTATTCAATCCCGATGTAATTTCTGTGTTTCATCAACACTCTGATAGTCCACAGATAACAGAATGCCTCCAGATGTGCATCGGAAACTACTACTGGTCTTCCAGGGAACGATCAAGGCGTAGACTGTTTGAGACATTACTCCCATGGAGGAAAGTGCGCATGGTGACTGTTGTATTCAATCCCGATGCAATTTCTGTATTTCATCAACACTCTGATAGTCCACAGATTACAGAATGCCTCCAGTTGTCCATCGGAAACTACTACTGGTCTTGAAGGGACCGACTAAAGCGTAGACTGTTAGATACAATACTCGCATGGAGCAAAGTGCGCATGGTTAATGTTAAATTCAATCCGGATGCAATTTCTACGTTTCATCAACACTCTGATAGTCCACAGATTACAGAATTCCTCCAGATGTGCATCGGAAACTACCACTGTTCTTCCAGGGATCGATCAAAGCGTGGACTGTTTGAGAATTACTCCCATGGAGGAAAGTGCGCATGGTGTCTGTTGTATTCAATCCCGATGCAATTTCTGAGTTTCATCAACACTCTGATAGTCCACACATTACATAATGCAGCCAGATGTGCATCGGAAACTACTACTGGTCTTCCACGAACGATCAAAGCGTAGACTGTTTGAGACATTACTCGCATGTTGGAAAGAGTGCATGGTGGCTGTTGTATTCAATCCCGATGCAATTTCTGTGTTTCATCAACACTATGACACTCCACAGATTACAGAACGTCTCCAGATGTGCATCGGAAACTACTACTGGTCTTCCAGGGAACGATCAAAGCGTAGACTGTTTGTGACATTACTCGCATTGAGGAAAGTGCGCATGGTGACTGTTGTATTCAATCCCGATGCAGTTTCTGTGTTTCATCAACACTCTGATAGACCACAGATTACAGAATGCCTCCAGATGTGCATCGGAAACTGCTACTGGTCTTCCAGGGCACGATCAAAGCGTAAACTCTTTGAGACATTACTCCCATTGAGGCAAGTGCGCATGGTGAATGTTGTATTCAATCCCGATGCATTTTCTGTGTTTTATGAACACTCTGATAGTCCACAGATTACAGAAAGCCTCCAGATGTGCATCGGAAACTACTACTGGTCTTCCAGGGATAGATTAAAGCGTAGACTCTTTGAGGATTACTCCCATGGAGGAAAGTGCGCATGGTGACAGTTGTATTCAATCCAGAGGCAAATTTCTGTGTTTTAATTCACACTTTGAAAGTCAACAGATTACAGAATAAATCCAGATGTGCATCGGAAACTACTACTGGTCTTCCAGGTAACGATCAAAGCGTAGACTGTTTCAGATTTACTCCCATGGATGAAAGTGCGCATGGTGACTGTTGTATTCAATCCCGAGGCAATTTCTGTGTTTCCATCCACACTTTGAAGGTCCACTGATTACAGAATTAATGCAGATGTGCATCGTTAACTGCTACAGCGCTTCCAGGGAACGATCAAAGCGTAGACTGTTTGCGACATTACTCCCATGGTGGAAAGTGTGCATTGTGACTGTTGTATTCAATCCCGATGCAATTTCTGTGTTTCATCAACACTCTGATAGTCCACAGATTACAGAATGCCTCCTTATGTGCATCGGAAACTGCTACTGGGCTTCCAGGGAACGATAAAAGCGTAAACTCTTTGAGACATTACTCCCATGGAGGAAAGTGCGCATGGAGATTCTTGTATTCAATCCCGAAGCATTTTCTGTATTTCATCAACAGTCTGATAGTCCACAGATTACAAAATGCTCCAGATGTGCATCGGTAACTACTACTGGTCTTCCAGGGAACGATCAAAGCGTAGACTGTTTGAGACATTATTCCCATGGAGGAAAGTGCGCATGGTGACTGTTGTATTCCATCCCGATGCAATTTCTGTGTTTCATCAACACTCTGATAGTCCACAGATTACAGAATGCCACCTGATGTGCATCGGTAACTACTACTGGTCTTCCAGGGAACGATCAAAGCGTAGAATGTTTGAGACATACCTCCCGTGGAGGAAAGTTCGCATGGTGACTGTTGTATTCAATCCAGATGCAATTTCTGTGTTTCTTCAACACTCTGATAGTCCACAGATAATAGAATGCCTCCAGATGTGCATCGGAAACTGCTACTGGTCTTCCAGGGAACAAACAAAGCGTAAACTCTTTGAGACCTTACTCCCATGGAGGAAAGTGCGCATGGTGACTGTTGTATTCAATCCCGATGCATTTTCTGTGTTTCATCAACACTCTGATAGCCCACAGATTACAGAATGCCTCCAGATGTGCATCGGAAACTGCTACTGGTCTTCCAGGGAACGATCAAAGCGTAAACTCTTTGAGACATTACTCCCATGGAGGAAACTGCGCATGGTGATTCTTGTATTCAATCCCGATTCATTTTCTGTGTTTCATCAACAGTCTGATAGTTTACAGATTACAGAATGCCTCCAGATGTGCATCGGAAACTACTACTGGTCTTCCAGGGAACGATCAAAGCGTAGACGGCTAGAGACATTACTAACATGAAGGAAAGTGCCGATGGTGACTAATGTATTCCATCCCGATGCAATTTCTGTGTTTCGTCAACACTCAGATAGTCCACATATTACAGGATGCCTCCAGATATGCATCGGAAACTACTACTGCTCTCCCAGGGAATGATCAAACCGTAGACTGTTAGAGACATTACTCCCATGGAGGGAAGTACGCATGGTGACTGTTGTATTCAATCCCGAGGCAATTTCTATGTTTCAATCCACACTTTGAAGATCGACAGGTTACAGAAGGAATCCAGATGTGCATCGGAAACTACTACTGGTCTTCCAGGGAACAATCAAAACGTAGACTGTTTGAGGATTACTGCCATGGAGGAAAGTGCGCATGGTGAATGTTGTATTCAATCCCGAGACAATTACTGTGTTTCATCAACACTTTGAAGGTCCACAGATTACAGAAAGCCTCCAGATGTGCATCGGAAACCACTACTGGTCTTCCAGGGAACGATTAAAGCGTAGACTGTTTGTGACATTACTCCCATGGAGGAAAGTGCGAATGGTGACTGTTGTATTCAAAACCGAGGTAATTTCTATGTTTCAGTCCACACTTTGAAGGTCCACAGATTACAGAACTAATCCAGATGTGCATCGGAAACTACTACTGGTCTTCCAGGGAACGATCAAAGTGTAGACTGTTTTAGAATTACTCCCATGGAAGAAAGTGCGCAAGGTGACTGTTGTATTCAATCCAGATGCAATTTCTGTGTTTCATCAACACTCTGATAGTCCACAGATTACAGAATGCTGCCAGATGTGTATCGGAAACTACTACTGGTCTTCCAGGGCACGATCAAACATAGACTGTTTGAGACATTATTTCCGTGGAGGAAAGTGCGTATGGTGACTGTTGTATTCAATCGCGATGCAATTTCTGTGTTTCATCAACACTCTGATACACCACAGATTACGGAATGCCACCAGATGTGCATCGGAATATACTACTGGTCTTCCAGGGAACGATCAAAGCGTAGGCGGTTAGAGACATACCTCCCGTGGAGGAAAGTGCGCATGGTGACTGTTGTATTCAATCCCGATGCATTTTCTGTGTTTCATCAACAGTCTGATAGTCCACAGATTACAGAATGCCTCCAGATGTGCATCGGTAACTACTACTGGTCTTCCAGTTAACGATCAAAGCGTAGACTGTTTGAGACATTACTCCCATGGAAGAAAGTGCGCAAGGTGACTGTTGTATTCAATCCCGATGCAATATCTGTGTTTAATCAACACTCTGATAGTCCACAGATTACAGAATGCAGCCAGATGTGCATCGGAAACTACTACTGGTCTTCCAGGGAACGATCAAAGCGTAGACTGTTTGAGACATTACTCGCATGGAGGAAAGTGCTCATGGTGACTGTTGTATTCAATCCGGATGCAATTTCTGTGTTTTATCAACACTCTTATAGTCCACACATTTAAGATTGCAGCCAGATGTGCATCGGAAACTACTACTGGTCTTCCAGGAACGATCAAAGGGTAGACTGTTTGAGGCATTACTCGCATGGTGGAAAGTGCGCATGGTGACTGTTGTATTCAATCCCGATGCAATTTCTGTGTTTCATCAACACTCAGTTAGTCAACAGATTTCACAATGCCTCCAGATGTGCATCGGAAACTACTTCTGGTCTTCCAGGGAATGCTCAAAGCGTAGACTGAGAATTACTCCCATGGAGGAAAGTGCGCATGTTGACTGTTGTATTCAATCCCGACGCAATTTCTGTGTTTCATCAACACAGATTACAGAATATCTCCAGATGTGCATCGGAAACTGCTACTGGTCTTCCTGGGAACGATCAAAGCGTAGACTGTTTGAGACATTACTACCATGGAGGAAAGTGCGCATGGTGACTATTTTATTCAATCTCGAGACAATTACTGTGTTTCATCAACACTTTGAAGTCCACAGATTACAGAAAGCCTCCAGATGTGCATCATAAACTACTACTGGTCTTCCAGGGAACGATTAAATCGAAGACTGTTTGAGGATTAATCCCATGGAGGAAAGTGCGCATGGTGACTGTTGTATTCATTCCCGATGCAATTTCTGTGTTTCATCAACACTCTGATAGTCCACAGATTACAGAATGCCACCAGACGTGCATCGGAAACTACTGCTGGTCTTCCAGGGAACGATCGAAGCGGAAACTCTTTGAGACATTACCCACATTGAGGAAGGTGCGCATGGTGACTGTTGTATTCAATCCCGATGCAGTTTCTGTGTTTCATCAACACTATGACACTCCACAGATTACAGAATGTCTCCAGATGTGCATCGGAAACTACTACTGGTCTTCCAGGGAACGATCAAAGCGTAGACTGTTTGTGACATTACTCCCATGGAGGAAAGTGCGCATGGTTACTGTTGTATTCAATCCCAATGCAATTTCTGTGTTTCATCAACAGTCTGATAGTCCACAGATTACAGAATGCCTCCAGATGTGCATCGGAAACCACTACTGGTCCTCCAGGGAACGTTCAAAGCGTAGACTGTTTGAGACATTACTTCCACGGAGGAAAGTGCGCATGGTGACTGCTGTATTCAATCCCGAGGCAATTTCTATGTTTCATCAACACTCTGATAGTTCACAGATTACAGAATGCATGGAGGGGAGTGCGCATGGTGACTGTTGTATTCAATCCCGATGCAATTTCTGTGTTTCATCAACTCTCTGATAGCCCACAGATTACAGAATGCCTCCAGATGTGCATCGGAAACGACTACTGGTCTTCCTGGGAACGATCAAAGCGTAGACTGTTTGAGACATTACACCCATGGAGGAAAGTGCGCATGACGATTGTTGTATTCAATCCCGAGACAATTACTGTGTTTCATCAACACTTTGAACGTCCACTGATTACAGAAAGCCGCCATATGTGCATCGGAAACTACTACTCGTCTTCCAGGGAACGATTAAATCGTAGACTGTTTGAGGGTTACTCCCATGGAGGAAAGTGCGCATAGTGACTGTTGTATTCAATCTCGATGCAATTTCTGTGTTTCATCAACACTCTGATAGTCTACAGATAACAGAATGCCTATAGATGTGCATCGGAAACTACTACTGGTCTTCCAGGGAACGATAAAGGCGTAGACTGTTTGAGACATTACTCCCATGGAGGAAAGTGCGCATGGTGACTGTTGTTTTCAATCCCGGGGCAGCTTCTGTGTTTCATCAACACTCAGTTAGTCCACAGATTACAAAATGCCTCCAGATGTGCATCGGAAACTACTACTGGTCTTCCAGGGAACGATCAAAGCGTAGACTGTTTGAGAATTACTCCCATGGAGGAAAGTGCGCATGGTGACTGTTGTATTCAATCCCGATGTAATTTCTGTGTTTCATCAACACTCTGATAGTCCACAGATAACAGAATGCCTCCAGATGTGCATCGGAAACTACTACTGGTCTTCCAGGGAACGATCAAGGCGTAGACTGTTTGAGACATTACTCCCATGGAGGAAAGTGCGCATGGTGACTGTTGTATTCAATCCCGATGCAATTTCTGTATTTCATCAACACTCTGATAGTCCACAGATTACAGAATGCCTCCAG
This sequence comes from Schistocerca gregaria, assembly GCF_023897955.1. Taxonomy (NCBI): domain Eukaryota; kingdom Metazoa; phylum Arthropoda; class Insecta; order Orthoptera; family Acrididae; genus Schistocerca; species Schistocerca gregaria. The sequence continues at coordinate 6,197,430 of NW_026061706.1, forward strand.
TTGTCCATCGGAAACTACTACTGGTCTTGAAGGGAACGACTAAAGCGTAGACTGTTAGATACAATACTCGCATGGAGCAAAGTGCGCATGGTTAATGTTAAATTCAATCCGGATGCAATTTCTACGTTTCATCAACACTCTGATAGTCCACAGATTACAGAATTCCTCCAGATGTGCATCGGAAACTACCACTGTTCTTCCAGGGATCGATCAAAGCGTGGACTGTTTGAGAATTACTCCCATGGAGGAAAGTGCGCATGGTGTCTGTTGTATTCAATCCCGATGCAATTTCTGAGTTTCATCAACACTCTGATAGTCCACACATTACAGAATGCAGCCAGATGTGCATCGGAAACTACTACTGGTCTTCCACGAACGATCAAAGCGTAGACTGTTTGAGACATTACTCGCATGTTGGAAAGAGTGCATGGTGGCTGTTGTATTCAATCCCGATGCAATTTCTGTGTTTCATCAACACTGTGATAGTCCACAGATTACAGAATGCCTCCAGATGTGCATCGGAAACTACTACTGGTCTTCCAGGGAATGATCAAAGCGTAGACTGTGAACTACTCCCTTGGAGGAAAGTGCGCATGGTGACTGTTGTATTCAATCCCGATGCAATTTCTGTGTTTCATCAACACTCTGATAGCCCACAGATTACAGAATGCCTACAGATGTGCATCGGAAACTACTACTGGTCTTCCAGGGAATGATCAAAGCGTAGACTGAGAATTACTCCCATGGAGGAATGTGCGCATGTGACTGTTGTATTCAATCCCGATGCAATATCTGTGTTTCATCAACAGTCTGATAAACACAGATTATAGAATGTCTCAAGATGTGCATCGGAAACTACTACTGATCTTCCAGGGAACGATCAAAGCGTAGAATGTTTGAGACATTACTCCCATGGAGGAAGGTGCGCATGGTGACTGTTGTATTCAAACCCGATGCAATTTCTGTGTTTCATCAACACTCTGATAGTCCACAGATTACAGAATGACTACAGATGTGCATCGGAAACTACTACTGGTCCTCCAGGGAACGATCAAAGCATAGACTCTTTGAGACATTACTCCCATGGAGAAAGTGCGCATGGTGACTGTTGTATTAGATCCCTACGCAAATTCTGTGTTTCATCAACACAGATTACAGAATATCTCCAGATGTGCATCGGAAACTACTACTGTTCTTCCATGGAACGATCAAAACGTAAACACTTTGAGACATTACTCCCATGGAGGAAAGTGCGCATGGTGACTGTTCTATTCAATCCCGATGCATTTACTGTGTTTCATCAACACTCTGATAGCCCACAGATTACAGAATGCCTCCAGATGTGCATCGGAAACGACTACTGGTCTTCCTGGGAACGATCAAAGCGTAGACTGTTTGGGAATTACTCCCATGGAGGAAACTGAACATGGTGACTGTTGTATTCAATCCCGATGCAATTTCTGTATTTCATCAACACTCTGATAGTCCACAGATTACAGAATGCCTCCAGTTGTGCACCGGAAACTACTACTGGTCTTCAAGGGAACGATTAAAGCGTAGACTGTTAGAGACTTTACTCGCATGGAGCAAAGTGCACATGGTGAATGTTGTATTCAATCCCGATGCAATTTCTACGTTTCATCAACACTCTTATAGTCCACAGATTACAGAATGCCTCCAGATGTGCATCGGAGACTACCACTGTTCTTCCAGGGATCGATCAAAGCGTAGACTGTTTGAGACATTACTAACATGGAGGAAGGTGCGCATGGTGACTGTTGTATTCAATCCCGATGCAAATAATGTGTTTCATCAACATTTTGAAGGTCCACAGATTACAGAATGCCTCCAGATGTGCATCGGAAACTACCACTGGTGGTCCAGGGAACGATCAAAGCGTAAGTTGTTTGAGACATTACTCCCGTGGTGGTAAGTGCGCATGGTGACTGTTGCATTTAATCGCGTCTCAATTTCTGTGTTTCATCAACACTCTGATAGTCCACAGATTACAAAATGCCTCCAAATGTGCATCGGAAGCTACTACTGGTCTTCCAGGGAACGATCAAAGCGTAACCTCTTTGAGACATTACTCCCATTGCGGAAGGTGCACTTGGTGACTGTTGTATTCTATCCCGATGCAATTTCTGTGTTTCATCAACACTCTTATACTACACAGATTACAGAATGTCTCCAGATGTGCATCGGAAACTACTACTGGTCTTCCAGGGAACGATCAATGCGTAGACTGTTTGAGACATTACTCCCATGGAGGAAGGTGCGCATGGTGACTGTTGTATTCAATCCCGATGAAATTTCTGTGTTTCATCAACACTCTGATAGTCCACAGATTACAGAATGCCTCCAGATGTGCATCGGAAACTACTACTGGTCCTCCAGGGAACGATCAAAGCGTAGACTCTTTGAGACATTACTCCCATGGAGAAAGTGCACATGGTGACTGTTGTATTAATTCCCTACGCAAATTCTGTGTTTCATCAACACAGATTACAGAATGTCTCCAGATGTGCATCGGAAACTACTACTCGTCTTCCAGGGAACGATTAAAGCGTAGACTGATTGAGTGTGACTCCCATGGAGGAAAGTGCGCATGGTGACTGTTGTATTCAATCCCAATGCAATTTCTGTGCTTCATCAACACTCTGATAGTGTACAGATTACAGAATGCTACCAGACGTGAATCGGAAACTACTACTGGTCTTCCAGGGAACGATCAAAGCGTAGACTGTTTGAGACATACCTCAAGTGAAGGAAATTGCGCATGGTGACGTATTCAATCCCGATGCAATTTCTGTGTTTCATCAACACTCTGATAGTCCACAGATAACAGAATGCCTCCAGATGTGCATCGGAAACTACTACTGGTCTTCCAGGGAACGATCAAGTCGTAGACTGTTTGAGACATTACTCCCATGGAGGAAAGTGCGCATGGTGACTGTTGTATTCAATCGCGATGCATTTTCTGTGTTTCATCAACACTCTGATAGCCCACAGATTACAGAATGCCTCCAGATGTGCATCGGAAACGACTACTGGTCTTCCTGGGAACGATCAAAGCGTAGACTGTTTGAGACATTACTCCCATGGAGGAAAGTGCGCACGACGACTGTTGCAATCAATCCCGAGACAATTACTGTGTTTCATCAACACATTGAAGGTCCACAGATTACAGAAAGCCGCCAGATGTGCATCGGAAACTACTACTCGTCTTCCAGGGAACGATTGAAGCGTAGACTGTTTGAGGGTTACTCCCATGGAGGAAAGTGCGCATGGTGACTTTTGTATTCAATCCCAATGCAATTTCTGTGTTTCATCAACACTCTGATAGTGTACAGATTACAGAATGCCACCGTATGTGCATCGCAAACTACTACTGGTCTTCCAGGAACGATCAAAGCGTAGACTGTTTCAGATTTACTCGCATGGAGGAAAGTGCGCATGGTGACTGTTGTATTCAATCCCGATTCAATTTCTGTGTTTCCATCCACACATCGAAGGTCCACAGGTTAAAGAAGGAATCCAGATGTGCATCGGAAACTGCTGCTGGACTTCCGGGAACGATCAAAGCGTAAACTCTTTGAGACATTACTCATATGGAGGAAAGTGCGCATGGTGATTGTTGTATTCAATCCCCATGCATTTTCTCTGTTTCATCAACAGTCTGATAGTTTACAGATTACAGAATGCCTCCAGATGTGCATCGGTAACTACTACTGGTCTTCCAGGGAACGATCAAAGCGTAGACTGTTTAAGACATTACTCACATGGAGGAAATTGCGCACTGTGACTGTTGTATTCAATCCCGATGCAATTTCGGTGTTTCATCAACACTCTGATAGTCCACAGATTACAGAATGCCGCCAGATGTGCATCGGAAACTACTACTGGTCTTCCAGGAACGATCAAACCGTAGACTGTTTGAGACATTACAGGCACGGAGAAAAGTGCGCATCGCGACTGTTGTATTCAATCCCGAAGCAATTTCTGTGTTTCATCAACACTCTGATAGTCCACAGATTACAGAATGCCTCCAGATGTGCCTCGGAAACTGATACTGGTCTTCCAGGGAACAAACAAAGCGTAAACTTTTTGAGACCTTACTCCCATGGAGGTAAGTGCGCATGGTGAATATTGTAATCAATCCCGATGCATTTTCTGTGTTTCATCAACACTCTGACAGTCCACAGATTACAGAATGCCTCCAGATGTGCATCGGAAACTACTACTGGTCTTCCAGGGAACGATCAAAGCGTAGACTGTTTGAGAATTACTCCCATGGAGGAAATTGCGCATGGTGACTGTTGTATTCAGTCCCGATGCAATTTCGTTGTGTCATCAACACTCTGATAGTCCACAGATTACAGAATGCAGCCAGATGTGTATCGGAAACTACTAATGGTCTGCCAGGAACGATCAATGCGTAGACTGTTTGAGACATTACTCGCATGGAGGAAAGTGCGCATGGTGGCTGTTGTATTCAATCCCGATGAATTTTCTGTGTTTTATGAACACTCTGATAGTTCACAGATTACAAAAGCCTCCAGATGTGCATCGGAAACTACTACTGGTCTTCCAGGGATAGATTAAAGACTAGACTGATTGAGGATTACTCCCAAGGAGGAAAGTGCGCATGGTGACTGTTGTATTCAATCCCGAGGCAATTTCTGTGTTTTAATAAACACTTTGAAGGTCCACAGATTACAGAATTAATCCAGATGTGCATCGGAAACTACTACTGGTCTTCCAGGGAACGATCAAAGCGTAGACTCTTTCAGATTTACTCCCATGGAGGAAAGTGCGCATGGTGACTGTTGTATTCAATCCCGTGGCAATTTCTGTGTTTCCATCCACACTTTGAAGGTCCACAGATTACAGAAGGAATCCAGATGTGCATCGGAAACTACTACTGGTCTTCCAGGGAACGATCAAAGCTTAGACTGTTTGAGACATTACTCCCATGGAGGAAAGTGCGCATGGTGACTGTTGTATTCAATCCCGATGCAATTTCTGTGTTTCATCAACACTCTGATAGTCAACAGATTACAGAATGCCACCAGATGTGCATCGGTAACTACTACTGGTCTTCCAGGGAACGAAAAAGCGTAGATGGTTTGAGACATACCTCCCGTAGAGGAAAGTTCGCATGGTGACTGTTGTATTCAATCCCGACGGAATTTCTGTGTCTCATCAACATTCTGATAGTCCACAGATTACAGAATGGCACCAGATTTGCATCGGAAACTTCTACTGGTCTTCCAGGGAACGATCAAAGCGTAGACTGTTTGAGAATTACTCCCATGGAGGAAAGTGCGCATGGTGACTATTTTATTCAATCTCGAGACAATTACTGTGTTTCATCAACACTTTGAAGTCCACAGATTACAGAAAGCCTCCAGATGTGCATCATAAACTACTACTGGTCTTCCAGGGAACGATTAAATCGTAGACTGTTTGAGGATTACTCCCATGGAGGGAAGTGAACATGGTGACTGTTGTATTCAATCCCGATGCAATTTCTGTGTTTCTTCAACACTCTGATAGTCCACGCATTACAGAATGCCTCCAGATGTGCCTCGGAAACTGCTACTGGTCTTCCAGGGAACAAACAAAGCGTAAACTTTTTGAGACCTTACTCCCATGGAGGTAAGTGCGCATGGTGACTTTTGTATTCAAACCCGATACAACTTCTGTGTTTCATCAACACTCTGATACTCCACAGATTACAGAATGCCACCAGATGTGCATCGGAATCTACTACTGGTCTTCCGGGGAACGATCAAAGCGTAGACTGTTTGAGACATACCTCCCGTGGAGGAAAGTGCGCATGGTGACTGTTGTATTCAATCCCGATGCAATTTCTGTGTTTCATCAACACTCTGATAGTTCACAGATTACAGAATGCCTCGAGTTGTGCATCGGAAACTGCTACTGGTCTTCCAGGGAACGATCAAAGCGTAAACTCTTTGAGACATTACTCCCATGGAGGAAACTGCGCATGGTGATTCTTGTATTCGATCCCGATGCATTTTCTGTGTTTCATCAACAGTCTGATAGTCCACAGATTACAGAATGCCTCCAGATGTGCATCGGTAACTACTACTGGTCTTGCAGGGGACTATCAAAGTGTAAACTCTTTGAGATATTACTCCCATGGAGGAAAGTGCGCATGGTGATTGTTGTATTCAATCCCGATGCAATTTCTATGTTTCATCAACACTCTGATAGTCCACAGATAACAGAATGCCTCCAGATGTGCATCGGAAACTACTACAGGTCTTCCAGGGAACGATAAAGGCGTAGACTGTTTGAGACATTACTCCCAGGGAGGGAAGTGGGCATGGTGACTGTTGTATTCAATCCCGCTGCAACTTCTGTGTTTCATCAACACTCAGTTAGTCCACAGATTACAAAATGCCTCCAGATGTGCATAGGTAACTACTACTGGCCTTCCAGGGAACGATCAGAGTGTAAACTCTTTGAGACATTACTCCCATTGAGGAAGGAGCGCATGGTGATTGTTGTATTCAATCCCGATGCATTTTCTTTGTTTCATCAACAGTCTGATAGTTTACAGATTACAGAATGCCACCATATGTGCATCGGAAACTACTACTGGTCTTAAAGGGAACGATCAAAGCGTAGACTGTTTGAGACATACCTCAAGTGGAGAAAAGTGCGCATGGTGACTGTTGTATTCAATCCCGATGCTATTTCAGTGTTTCATCAACACTCTGATAGTCCACGGATTGCAGAATGCCTCCAGATGTCCATCGGAAACTACAACTGTTCTTCCAGGGAATGATCAAAGCGTAGACTGAGAATTACTCCCATGGAGGAATGTGCGCATGGTGACTGTTGTATTCAATCCCGATGCAATTTCTGTGTTTCATCAACACTCTGATAGTCCACAGTTAACAGAATGCCTCCAGATGTGCATCGGAAACTACTACTGGTCTTCAAGGGAACGATTAAAGCGTAGACTGTTAGAGACATTACTCGCATGGAGCAAAGTGCGCATGGTGAATGTTGTATTCAATCCCGATGCAATTTCTACGTTTCATCAACACTCTGATAGTCCAAAGATTACAGAATGCCTCCAGATGTGCATCGGAAACTACCACTGTTCTTCCAGTTATCGATCAAAGCGTAGACTGTTTGAGACATTACTAACATGGAGGAAGGTGCGCATGGTGACTGTTGTATTCAATCCCGATGCAAATAATGTGTTTGATCAACATTTTGAAGGTCCACAGATTACAGAATGCCCCCAGATGCGCATCGGAAACTACCACTGGTGGTCCAGGGAACGATCAAAGCGTAGATTGTTTGAGACATTACTCCCGTGGAGGTAAGTGCGCATGGTGACTGTTGTATTCAATCCCGATGCAATTTCTGTGTTTCATCAACACTCTGATAGTCCACAGATTACAAAATGCCTCCAGATGTGCATCGGAAACTACTACTGGTCTTCCAGGGAACGATCAGAGTGTAAGCTCTTTGAGACATTACTCCCATTGAGGAAGGTGAGCATGGTGACTGTTGTATTCAATCCCGATGCAATTTCTGTGTTTCATCAACACTCTGATACTCCACAGATTACAGAATGTCTCCAGATGTGCATCGGAAACTACTACTGGTCTCCAGGGAACGATCGAAGCGTATTCTGTTTGAGAACTACTCCCATGGAGGAAACTGAACATGGTGACTGTTGTATTCAATCCAGATGCAACTTCTGTATTTCATCAACACTCTGAAAGTCCACAGATTACAGAATGCCTCCAGTTGTGCATCGGAAACTACTACTCGTCTTCAAGGAAACGATTAAAGCGTAGACTGTTAGAGACATTACTCACATGGATTAAAGTGCACATGGTGAATGTTTTATTCAATCCCGATGCAATTTCTACGTTTCATCAACACTCTGATAGTCCACAGATTACAGAATGCCTCCAGATGTGCATCGGAAACTACCACTGGTGGTCCAGGGAACGATCAAAGCGTAGATTGTTTGAGACATTACTCCCGTGGAGGTAAGTGCGCATGCTGACTGTTGTATTCAATCCCGATGCAATTTCTGAGTTTCATCAACACTCTGATAGTCCACAGATTACAAAATGCCTCCAGATGTGCATCGGAAACTACTACTGGTCTTCCAGGGAACGATCAAAGCGTAAATTATTTGAGACATTACTCCCATTGAGGAAGGTGCGCATGGTGACTGTTGTATTCAATCCCGATGCAATTTCTGTGTTTCATCAACACTCTGATAGTCCACAGATTACAGAATGCCTCCAGTTGTGCATCGGAAACTACTACTGGTCCTCCATGGAACGTTCAAAGCGTAGACTATTTGAGACATTACTCCCATGGAGGAAAGTGCGCATGGTGACTGTTGTATTCAATCCCGATGCATTTTCTGTGTTTTATCAACACTTTGATAGCCCACAGATTACAGAATGTCTCCATATGTGCATCGGAAACGACTACTGGTCTTCCTGGGAACGATCAAAGCGTAGAATGTTCGAGACATTACTCCCATGGAGGAAAGTGCGCATGACGACTGTTGTATTCAATCCCGAGACAATTACTGTGTTTCATCAACACTTTGAAGGTCCACAGATTACAAAAAGCCGCCAGATGTGCATCGGAAACTACTACTCGTCTTCCAGGGAACGATTAAAGCGTAGACTGTTTGAGGGTTACTCCCATGGAGGAAAGTGCGCATGGTGACTGTTGTATTCAATCCCGATGCAATTTCTGTGTTTCATCAACACACTGATAGTCCACAGATTACAGAATGCCTCCAGATGTGCTTCGGAAACTACTACTGGTCTTCCAGGGTATGATCAAAGCGTAGACTGAGAACTACTCCCATGGAGGAAAGTGCGCATGGTGACTATTGTATTCAATCCCGATGCAATTTCTGTGTTTCATCAACACTCTGATAGTCCACAGATAACAGAATGCCTCCAGATGTGCATCGGAAACTACTACTGGTCTTCCAGGGAACGATAAGGGCGTAGACTGTTTGAGACATTACTCCCATGGAGGAAATTGCGCATGGTGACTGTTGTATTCAATCCCGCTGCAACTTCTGTGTTTCATCAACACTCAGTTAGTCCACAGATTACAAAATACCTCCAGATGTGCATCGGAAACTACTACTCGTCTTCCACTGAACGATCAGAGCGTAACCTCTTTGAGACGTTACTCCCATTGAGGAGGGTGCGCATGGTGATTGATGTATTCAATCCCGATTCATTTTCTGTATTTCATCAACATTCTGATAGTT